>NW_027040958.1:662500-1395000 GCF_037179485.1 Ochlerotatus camptorhynchus
AGTATCTGAAAGTAGGTGGTTCGTCTCAACCCATTTGTCCAAGCGAAAAAGGATTATATTAGCCATCAATTTTCGAATGCACGATAACATCGCGATGGGACGATACGAGTTGTGATCTGACGTGGTTTATCAGGCTTTTTAATGGCTATAACTCTCACCCGCCTCCAATCATCCGGAACAATATTAAGCTCCAGGAACTGACCAAACAAGTTCATCATGCGTCTCTTAGCGACGTCTGGGAGGTTCTTCAACAACTTGAACTTGATTCTATCAGCCCCCGGAGCCGAATTGCCACACGAAAGGAGCGCGAGTGAGAGCTCCAGCATTGAAAAAGGCTGGCTCATCTCGTCTACCGAATTCGTCGTTTCGCGAGAAATCATCTGTGCCGGCACAGAATCAGGACATACTTTTTGCGCGAACTTGAGAATCCAACTATCCGAGTACTCCTCGCTCTCGTTGTTTGAAGACCGGTTACGCATCCTTCGCGTCGCATTCCAAAGCGTATTCATCGAAGTTTCGCGCGATAATCCGTCCACGAATTGCCGCCAGTATCCGCGTTTCTTGGCTTTGATGAGGCTCTTGAGTTCGCGTTCAAGAGCCGAGTACGCTTCGAAATGTACGGGTGTTTTACGATAAACCTCAGTGCATTGCTGGTCCCACCAAGAGGAAGGAGGTTTCCTACGGAAAGACGTTCCTGGAACCGGCCGAGTTTGAGCTTGAAGCGCGCTGTCCAAGATCAGATTGGAGAGGAAGTTATATTCCTCCAACGGTGGAAGCCCTTCTACCGATATTAGAGCATCTTCTATCACATTCTTGAACGTTGTCCAATCGATATTGCGGGTAAGATCGTACGCTACGTTAACGGGTTCCGACGGATTGAACCCACTGGCAACTGAAACTTTGATCGGCAAGTGATCACTACCGTGGGGATCTTGGATCACATTTCACGTGCAATCCAACGATAATGAGTTAGAGCAAAGTGTGAGATCTAATCTACTTCCATTCGAGGATGGGTCAGCCAAACGTGTTACTTCTCCATTGTTAAGAATTGTCATATTGAAGCTGTCACAGAGGTCATATATCAAAGTAGAAGGGTTGTCATCATACAGTTCCCCCCAGCTTGTACCGTGGGAATTAAAATCTCCCATAATCAACCGTGGAACAGGAAGTACCGAACAGATATCTGAAAGTTGTTTTCGATTAACAACGGCTCTAGGAGTAATATAAACAGAAGCAGTACAAAGGCTCTTACCTTTAATAATAGCCTGACATGCGACAACTTCAATACCTGAAAATTGTGGACGATTCACTCTATAGAAGGAATGGCACTTTTTGATCCCCAAATCTGAAGAGCAAATGCATCACAATCATTATTGTGAACTAAAAACTTAAAAGAATCTAATTTAGGAATGAGACTTCGACAATTCCACTGTAGAACAGTGATCAAATCCCCGACCTCGTTTGGAAAATTATCCATCGAATGAAATGATTGCTGCAAGGAGGGACCACTTCAATGTCAATTGCTTCAAGAGGGTCTTCACAGAAGGAAGTGTTGCCAGAACAATGCTTTTGAGAGGATCAGAAATATTCAGGTACTTGAGAATATCGTCCACAATTTTATCAAATGAGAACAACCCGGATGAAGAAGGGGCTTCTGTTCTTAAAAATGGGCCATCAGGAGTCTTTGATGTCCCCGGGAGAGATGGAAAATTTTGGTTATAGTCAGTTCTGCAGAAACCAGGAGGAGTTGAAACTTCCTTTTTTCCACCACTCCTTGATTTTGGCAAACTGATTTGGGGTTCCTCCCTTAGCTCAGTCGGTAAAGGCGCAGCTACAAAGCAAGACCATGCTGGAGGTGTCTGGGTTCGATTCCCGGTTCGGTCTAGGAATTTTTCGGGTTGGAAAATTTCTCGACTTCCCTGGGCAGAGAAGTATGATTGGACTTGCCACACAATCATATCTATGCAAAAATGGTACAGGCATCGACAGCTCTCAATTAATAACTGTGGAAGTGCATCTAGAACCCTAAGTTGAGAGCACGCAATAAGCTAAATATGCGATATGCAATAAGCTTGAAATGCAAAGAAGAAGAAGAAGAAGATTTGGGGTTCCTTATCTGCAACTTTCCGCGGACGGATGCGTTTTCGTTTCCGCGCAGCACCTTCCGGAAAACTGAAAGAAACTCCCTCATCAGCCAAGTCAGAGTCAGACTCGTCATCAGACAAAACAGCAAAGGGATTTTTGTCGTTGGTTGATGGTGTGGCTGTTTTTAGCATTGCTGCAAAAGACTGCCTGAAACGCTCCTTAAGAGAGCGTTCTAGATTCTCCCCGCGTTGTTTGTACGCCGGGCACAACGAGAGACCATGAGGAGTTCCCTTACAGTAACGCATTTTGGTGCAGTGACTGTGCAGACGCCATCCTCGTGCTTTTCCCCGCATTTGGAACAGCGTGCCTTGCTGCCACAGTGAGAGGCCGTATGTCCCAACTCAGGCATAACATTTGATAACGGCACAAAAGCCTTTGTAAACAAACTTTCTAAGGCCCTTTACACGCGAACCAAAGTATGCCCACGCAAACCAACAACATCATCGGATAGGGGCAACTATCACCTTTCCGAAAGTGGTATTGGTTTGCGTGGGCGTACTTTGGTTCGCGTGTAAAGGGCTTTAGAAAGTTTGTTTACAAATGCTTTTGTGCCGTTATCAAATGTTATGCCTGAACTGTTTGCAGTTTTGGCAGTTCATGAACCGAGTAACAAACAAGCGCACAGGTAGCCGAAGTTTTCCCAACTCGATGTAGTGAGGAAGGGCTGAACCAGAAAAGGTCACCCGAAACGAGTCTGTGGGGGTAAAGCTCTTTTTACCCTCGCTGAAAGATACTGAGTTCATCTTCTGGACTTCCAGTATCTCAACCGTGGGAAGCAAGGGGTTCTTGAAACGGCCAACCGCTTGCTTCGCCAAGATCTCGGGGGTCACATTACGAGCTGGGATGTACACTCTATACTCGAGTGTAAAGAGCTGGGAGACAGCAATCTTGTTAGCTTGTTTCAGGTTAGAGACGACAACGCGAGATTTCGGTCACGGCCGAGAACCGCTTCGTCAGATCATTAGTAATTTGCATTACATTCAAAGGTTTCTTTTTGGGCTGAAAGTAAACAACCCATGGGCCAGTCGAGTCTTCTGGGTAGGCTTGCGATCGGGGGCTTATCTGTCCCTGTGCATTACCAGACTGAGGTGACGAACCAGGGATGGCATCATCTGATTACTGGGATGACAGACGTTTTCGATCCTTCTTGCTATCGCGTGGCAAAGTAGTGTCATCTTCCGACAAAACGTCCATTTCGTCTTGCGAAAAAATGTCCATTTTAAACGTACTAGTGGGAGCGAAAAACACTCTACCACTGAAACGATAATCACTCGGACACAATACACGAAAAAATTGGATCAGGATATTAAGAAAGAATTTTGAATGAGGCACGTAGCTTAAACCTTGCAGTAAGTGAAATGACCAATATGCCTGACAAAAATAGGAATTACAGGGTGATTCAGAATAACTGTTACCAATTTCTCAAATATGCAACTCTCAATGTTTTCAATTATTATTGTTTTAAAGTGTGTACAAATATCAGTTTGTATTGATAGTAGGATTTAAAATTTCATTCGTTATTGATTTCAAGCAGCCATGAAATCAATAACGAATGGAATTTCAAACATGACAATGGAGCATGTCATAAACCTGTACAAATTCGTGTGTTATCTTTCAAAAACTGAAATCTCTTCGAAAAAATGAAACTTTTTTTTTCGCATCATTATAGAGGTAAAAAGAAACCATGCGTGGAAAATCCGTTCAATTCGATAGCATAGACGCATCGCTAGGACTTCAAAATTTCTGGAACTTAAATGTGAGTGCCAGCTGCGGTTAATTTTCGTTACCAATGTGGCTGGTAATTGAAGGTAAAGGGAGAGAGATTTGAAGCGTTCAATCGTTATTACCATTTTTAAAAGTGACTGATGAAACATAATGTGAAGTTTTTGGTAGTGAGCCCATACAGCACCGCATTTTCGCCGGTTCAGGCGAAATTATATAGTTATACTGGCAACCTTATGTCTTCGGTTACTTGTATTCGGGTTTTTTTTTTCGTCAAGATCATCATTTCCTCCCATCATCATTTGTTCAGATCAGTCAGTCATTAGTAGTAGCTCAAAGTGAATAAGCCTAAAATTTAAACTATATATTTCTGTAGTTAAATAAAAGGTGTGGAAGAACTCTTGTTCTTAGTTTGGCGCAACCGAAAATTGCAAGTGTGTGTATCAGTGACGGACTGGCATCTCTGCTCTTCTAAAGTGCATCGCATGCACTTTCTTCCCTGTGCGCACACTGGGGCCGTGCTGTGGCCACAATTCTCAAAGTTGAGACACAACGTAGGAGTAAGTTTGAACAGTGACAGATCACCCTGTTGAATCTTAACACAACTTAATCTAAATTAAAATATTGCTTTGGTATGTACAAAAAAAATCAAATCGAACATCACAATTAACCCTAAAGGAAAGTGCAATGTATTTTGCCATCGTGTATTATTTTTTAATTGACTGTTATACTGAAAATGTAAAATTTGTTCAACGGCTAGCACAGGGCGTGTGATGCAAGCTTAACAGTGCTTTGTATTGTCTTTCTTTGCCACAGGCCGCCACCAAGGAAGGATACCTGATGAAGCAAACATGGTCGTTCCAGAGATGGCGCAGGAGATACTTTCGGCTTAAGGGGCACAAGCTGTACTACGCGAAGGATAGCAAGGTAGGTGAACGTGGCGTGGTATATCATACCGTAGGATTGAACAGCATTGCGGGTGCTTAATTTACAGAAGAATGTTATTTATAGCACCCTCGGGTGGTACGAACAACGATGGCATAAGAGAGAGTGAGATACTTTTCCTACGGAAAACTGCTACAGTTATGGAAATGTAATCCCAATAATGACTGCATAATTTACACAAAAGGTCAATTTTACACACCCCCTCCCACTGTAATCAAACATTACACATTTATCAACACCCCCTCTCCAGGTTTAAAACGTAACTGTATTTATAATTGCTCGGTTAGCGCTATATATTTAACTTGTTATCATAAATTTTCATGATAGGAAGACAAACTCTGTCTGTGAGGTCGTTTTTTCATTGCATTTAATATGGTTGAACACATGTTTTTTTTTTCTTTGATCTATTGTTCTGTATCCTTTTTTATTTATGCCATAACGTAGTGGTAAGCCACTATTGTTTGAGTAACTACCACTACTGTTGTAAGCAATTGTCCCAACCAGGTACTACATTCCTTATGAAATTTATTACCTGATAGGGAGCAGCAGCCCGGATTTCCTAAGGTCTCATCAGACCCTTATCAAGATATCTGCATCGGTTATGAAATAGTGCAACACAGTCACTCAAATGTTACAAGAGCGACATTTATCTTCATGAAGTTTACCAATGATTTTCAGGTGATATTTACAAGGACAGTGACCTGCTATCAAACTAGCGTATGTATTAAAATCTTTTTTAGAAAGATTAAGTAATGTTTGTGTTTGCAAAGCGTTCGGCTTTATACAACGTTTGGATTGCCGACAATTTAAGGTACTGGACCAGTTGTACTGTACCTTTGTTTTTTTTTCCCAGTTTTTTTTAGCTCCAAAAGAATGGTTCAGGACCAATGAATTTCGTGGATGACCCTATTTTTGTCAATTGATCAACTTTTACAAAATACAAACTAAACACAAGGTTAATCAAAATTACAGTCTAAGGTTAATATTCTTAAAGTAAACATATATGAGTTTCATAAACTCCCGATCGCGTCTAGCCAAAAATTCCCGAACTGGAACATTAGGTTGTCTACCTCGAGCCCGAAGGGAATCATAAAAATCTGATCTGACTCCACGATACTCCGCACAAGACCAAAGGATGTGATCAGCGTCCTGGTAACCTTGTCCACATTCACAGAGATTGCTGTCTCCCAACCCCACACGGAACAAGTGAGCGTTTAGACAATAGTGATTGGACATGAGACGAGACATCACGCGTATGAAGTCTCGACCCAAGTCCAACCCTTTGAACCATGCAAACTTCGACACCTTAGGGATAATTGAATGTAGCCATCGTCCCATGCTCCCTTCACTCCATTGATGTTGCCAGCTAACGAGCGACTGGTGACGATAAATAGAAAAAAAATTCAGTATAGGCGATTTGTCGATCATATAGTCGACAGTATAGAATTTTCTCACTACGCGGCGCTAGGATATACGTGAAATCTTTGCAAATATAATGTCGCCTTCCATAGCGCCCACCTTCGCAAGTGAATCCGCCTTCTCATTGCCCAAAATCGAGCAATGCGAAGGGACATACGCGAAGGTGATGATGAAAGAGCGCACGGATAAAGCACGAAGCAGTTTTCGTATTTTCAAGAGAAAATACGAGAAGTGCCTTACCGGCCTAATGGAACGGATAGCCTCGACAGAACTGAGACTATCCGTAAAAATAAAGTAGTGGTCTGGAAGAAGTGAAGCAATAGTTCAGCCACATATACAGAACAAGGAGCTTCAAGTTTTCGAGAGGCGCTATGAAATTCATTAACTACACCAAAACCAGCGGACTCCTCTATTAGAGATCCATCTGTGAAAAACGTTCTTGCAGAATCAACATGGCCAAACTTTGCAGAGTATAATGACGGAGCAATCATAGGACGCTAGCCGAAATCGAAGAAGACTACACTATTGATAATATTTCTTGAAGGGCTGACATCCTGTGTTAAATATAAGTAGTACAAAGTCATAAAACATGTTTGAGGATTTAGCTCCAGAAGCTTCTCAAAGTTTTCGATCACCAGTGGGTTCATTACTTCGCAACGGGTGAGGAGCCTCAGAGATAGCTCTGAAAAACGGACGGATAGTGGCAACATGCGCGCCAGTACTTCGAGACTCATAGTATGAGTCGAGTGCATGCATCCTAACGCGATACGAAGACAACGATACTGGATCCGTTCCAGCTTGATGATGTGCGTTTTAGCTGCCGACTGGAAGCAAAAACTACGATATTCTAGAACCGATAAAATCGTTATCCGGTACAACGTCAGAAGATCTTGTGGATGGGCTCCCCACCACGTTCCGGTAATTGATCGAAGGAAATTGATCCTTAGTTGGCATTTTCGTCTCAGATACTCAATGTGGGATCTCCAGGTGCATTTTTAATCGAACCAGACCCCAAGATATTTGAAGGACATAGAATGAGTGATCGGTTTACCCAAAAGTTGAAGCTTTGGTTGTGCTGGCCTATGCTTCCTAGAAAAATCGACCAACTCAGTTTTCTCCGTGGAGAATTCGATACCTAGCTGAATAGCCCAAGTAGACAAATTGTCTAAGGTATCCTGTAAGGGTCCTTGCAGGTCGACCCCTTTGGGCCCTGTGATAGACACTACGCCATCATCTGCAAGTTGTCTCAACGTGCAATTGTCACTAAGACAGTCATCAATTTCTCTAACGTAGAAATTGTACAAAAGGGGGCTTAAACATGAGCCTTGGGGGAGACCCATGTAGCTAAATCGGAAAGCTGTAGAGTTTCCATGAGAAAAGCTCATATGTTTTTCTGACAGCAAATTGTTCAAAAAATATTAATTAATGGAGACAATCCACAGAACTTCAACGGATACTGAATCAAAAGCCCCCTTGATATCCAAGAACACAGAAGCCATTTGCTCTTTCTTAGCAAAAGCCAACTGAATTTCCGAGGAAAGCAACGCGAGACAGTCGTTCGTTCCCTTACCCCTACGGAAACCAAATTGAGTATCTGAAAGAAGGTGGTTCGTCTCAACCCATTTGTCGAGGCGAAAAAGGATCATTTTCTCCGACAATTTCCGAATACACGACAGCATCGCGATGGGCCGATACGAATTGTGATCCGACGCGAGTTTATCTGGCTTTTTAATGGCAATAACCCTCACTCGTCTCCAATCGTCGGGAACAATATTGAGCTCCAAGAGCTGATTGTACAAGTTCAACATGCGCCTTTTAGCGACGTCTGGGAGGTTTTTCAGCAAGTTGAACTTGATTCGAGCAGATTGCCACACGAAAGGAGAGCGAGTGAAAGTTCGACCATTGAAAAAGGCTGACTTATTTCGTCTATCGAATTCGCGGTTTCGCGAGGAATCAACTGCGACGGCACGGAATCCGGACACACTTTTCGCGCGAACTTAAGAATCCAACGATCCGAGTATTCCTCGCTTTCGTTGTTAGTAGACCGGTTACGCATTCTTCGCGCCGTACTCCAAAGCGTATTCATAGACGTTTCGCGCGACAATCCGTCTACAAACTGCCGCCAGTAACCCCGTTTTTTGGCCTTGATGAGGCTCTTGAGTTCAAGATATGTTTATGAGTCGAAATGCTCGCGTGTTCCGCGTTTCCGAAAAAGTTTAAACGCGTCGGACTTTTAACGGTAAACCTCCGTGCATTGTTGATCCCATGGTGTTTTCTTACGAATTGACGATCGAGGCACCGGTCGTGTTTGAGCTTGAAGTGCGCTGTCGACGATGAGATTAGAGAGGGAGTTATCTTCCTCCAATTGCGGAACCTCTTCCACTGACGATACTGTATCGCCTATCGCGGATTGGAACTTAGTCCAATCGATGTTACGGGTAAGATCATACGCGACGTTAACGGATTCTGACGAGTTGAACCCACTGGCAATCGAAATTTTGATCGGCAGATGATCACTACCATGCGGATCCTGAATTACATGCCAAGTGACATATGTCGAAAAGTTGTTTACGATTAACAGAGACTCTAGGAGCAATATATACAGAAGCAATAAAAAGGCTCTTACTTTTAATGGTAGCCTGACATGCGACAACTTCAATACCGGGGAATTCGAGAAGATTCACTCTATAGAAGGAATGGCACTTTTTGATCCCCAAAAGTACTCCTCCTCCACGTGAATCCTCACGATCCAATCGAATAATGTTAAAATCATAAAAAAGGGAGATCAATTTCTGAAGAGAGCCATGTTTCACAAAGGGCAAATGCATCGCAATTATTGTAATGAACTAAATGTAACGAATGTAATTTCGGAATAAGCCTTCGACAATTCCACTGTAGAACAGTGATCAAATCCCCGACCTCGTTTGGAAAATTATCCATCGAAGGAGATCATAGCTGCAAGAAGGGGCCATTTTGAAGTCAATTGCTTCAAGAAGGATTTCACAGTGGGAAGCAATGTGAGGACAATGCTTTTGTGAGGATCAGAAATGTTGAGGTATTTGAGAATACCGTCCACAATGTCATCAAATGAGAACAACCCAGATAAAGAAGAGGTTTCTGTTCTTGAAATTGGGGCATCAGGGGTTTTGGATATCCCCGGAAGCGGTGGAAAATCCTGGGTATAGTCAGTTCTGCGGAATCCAGGAGGAGTAGAAGTCTCCTTTTTTCCACCACTCCTTGATTTGGGCAAGCTGATTTGGGGTTCTTGATTGCCAACTTTCCGCGAACGGATGCGTTTTCGTTTTTGTGCAGAAAAACGGAAAGAAGTTCCCTCCTCAGCCAAGTCAGAGTCAGTCTGGTCATCTGACAAAAGAGAAAAGGGATTTTTGTCATTGGTCGATGGCGTGGCTGTCTTAAGGGGGTATTCCCGATCTTGTTTTTCAAAGAATCAATTTTTTTTTTTCACGTTTTTTTGTACTTTAGACTATATACTTTCATCCCCCCAAGCCGTTTTCCGATCAGCGAATTCGGTGTCCAGGCATAGCTGACTAATGGTAAGAACCCCCAAATGGTTTTAACTAAAGTCAAAACTTTAAACGCGTTTTTCTCGAATCCACATTTTTTTTATCGGGCGAAGATTTTTCTCAGAAACTAT
This sequence comes from Ochlerotatus camptorhynchus, assembly GCF_037179485.1. Taxonomy (NCBI): domain Eukaryota; kingdom Metazoa; phylum Arthropoda; class Insecta; order Diptera; family Culicidae; genus Ochlerotatus; species Ochlerotatus camptorhynchus. Next base: position 672,387 of record NW_027040958.1, read on the forward strand.
AAGAGATATTGACTTGAATCTTTGCGCATTTTGTTCCTTATTAAATTCTTTGGAGCTTCTCCCACTTTCAGCCAAAAATATTAACATTTAACATTGTTTGAAGCACCTTAAAGCTGCAAAAAAGTGGACTAAACTCAAATTTGGGTCGTTCTCATTCACCGTGTACGAAAAAGGAAAAGAGCCAGTGTCGCTACTTGATAGCAAACTACTCATAATGGGAGGAGTCTTTGTAGTTTTTATACCACTTGGTTGCACATCATTCTGCTTTTACCTGAAAAGATATAAAAGAGCGCTGCTGTATGGCATTAGCTCATTTTCGCTTCGGACGGCGTGGTGAACACCAATAGCAGAGGTAGGAAGGTAGTGGCTAGTCCACTCCTTCACACCTAACAAGCAACAATTGACTGGTCGTGGCAAAGGAGGAAAAGGTCTGGTAAAGGATGCGCCAAGCCTCATCCCAAAGTTCTTCGAGATAACCGCCATCGGTCGTCTGGCTCGCCGTGGTGGTGTCAAACGTATCGCCGTGGTGGTGTCAAACGTAATCAAGGAGGTGTGCTGAAGGTGTTCCTGGAAAATGGGGTCCGTGATGCTGTCACCTACATTAAACACACCAAGTGTCAGGGGCCATGGATGTCCTCTTCAATAAAACGGCCCTTTTCAGGGCCATCAAGCTTACATCAGTAAAGAGTTGGAATAGAATTTATCTGTGCTTGTTTGTCCATATTCAGAACCACAAGTCCCCAACGACCACACAAAATGCTCTCCAGAGTTGTAATCTTGTAGCCAAACTTGAAAGCAGGGGTGCAAGTGATTTTTATTGATTCTCTTAATCAACTTTCTCTTTGAAAAAATACTACAAATTTGGTACGCCTACAATTCAAAAACGGAAAGAGTTGAGATAATAGATAATTGATCAATTAAAAGAACTAAATGCTCTTCACATTTATTCCGTCAACTAGCGGTCCTACGTCAATCTTCCGTTCGTGCCCCTAGGCACAGACCCTTCTACTTTTTGTTAAATAATAATATTATTCTTTGGCATAAAATTATTTGAAATGGCCATGTGGAGCTACCCGAAGTTAAGGTAAACTTTGTGTAAGTACCTCGATGTTAGGCTTTGATTCTCACTTCAGCCAGGAGAATTTTAGTTTAAAATAAAATTGCCTACTGTAGTGTTGTGAGTTGTATGATGTCAAGAATTAAATTGGAAGTCTGATCAATCGCAGAGTAATATTACAATTATTTAAAACTAATAAAAATTTTAAGACATATTCTGGTACTGCATCAAATATTATGACTAAATCGACGATTAATTAAAATAAAAAATCATCCCATCAAAGTTGCTTGACTCTTTTCAGAATCCTAAAAATATATTTTGCAGTATTTTACCAAAAATTTAAACTTTTTGCGAACAATGTGTCAATACTTTTCTTAACTTTTGGATGATTGTAGCAATGCTAACAAGTTGGCTTTATATATTTTTTAAACATGGATTTCATAAACATTCTAGTAGACTTTGAATAAATTCCAGATGGTCATACTGACCGATTTTTACGGGAGATTGACACATCACTTTGATTTCAGTAGCATTATGTTAAAAACGGGATTTTTTGGAGTATTCCAGATTTATCCAGATTTTATATTTTAACTGGTCCACATTTTTCAGAAAATGGCCTGGCAACGCTGACCAGGATTGTTTAGAGGCGCAGTTTGGCGAATGTTCAATCTTCTACATCGTCAGGCCGTCAGGCATTGCGAAGGCAGCTCCAGCCTGGCACAAGAGTGGCACAAGAAGTGAAGATGGTTAAAAACGGTGTTGTGGTAGACTCTCTAGGGCTGCCTCGGTGACACTTGTTTCTTGGCTGGAGGTACTTGCGGAAGATTCAGGCTGAAGCATTTTATTTCTCAGAAGCTCATGTTTACAATTTTGATGAAATTCTTCCATACATTTCACTTGAAAGTGCCAGAAACATTGATTCTTTTTCATGAATCATCGAGAAACTTTTTAGCGTCAGTGGTTGGATACAATTTTGACCATTTAGAATTGAGAACTGTTTTAAAATTGATGTTTCATAGCCAACTAGTTTTGATGCGGCTGATTATACATCAACATTTGGATTGGTTGTTGGTTTTAATGAGAGCAATTCAAATTGGCTTTATCAGACACTATAAACCAACCATAAAACCTCTTTATAAATCTAAATATCGTTAGCATCGGTTGGTTTTATAATATGATTTATTAGGGTTCTGTCGATAGCTTGTAGTATTTGATAAGACTTACTTTTTAAGGCAATATGTATGACCGTCATAAAACCATTGGAAGTTGTTGTTGCTGTAATAAATCTTTTATAAAATTCAAACAAATCCAAGTAGCTCTAGATTTGTTACTTGGGGAATGTTGCCAGTATAGTCCAGTGATCTGATTTACTATCATTGAACTGGTTTTTGAATTCTCATGTCATTTGATGTGTCACATGATGGGTTTTATTCATTTCAGGGCGCATTAAGTTCCATAGCATTTACAAACCAGAACATCTTCTGGCCATAAATCTCCGGAACTAGTCCACGATTCCAACAATATTCAAAAAGTTCTATGAGACCATAGTACCTTGTCCCACCCACATCATTGATGGTTACCGTGCCTCTGTTCTGCATAATTTATTTATTCTAAGTCATAGGTTTGGTATTTTGAGCAATGTGTGAATTTTTGATGAGCAAAAGTTTGCTATTCAGCTGCAGAAAAGGATGTCAATCCAGAAGTGGGGGCAGAAGTTAGTTCACGATGTGAAAGGATTTATTTACAACCTTCGCATTTTGTGAATAATTAACATTAAGTTTTCCTATATGCATCTCGGACATATACCTACGTTCCACAACCCTACATCAGGTTTACATTTTATACATTACTGCCATGTCCAGCTGAATTGCAAACGCAATATGAAACACTGTGACCTTTTCGTTCTTTAGTTACCGTTTTCCTCCCCTTCCCCTCGCAGGCCGATGAAAAGTGAGGATTGCGTACCTTGCCAAACCCAGTGTTTCCTTTTTTCGCTATCGATTATTTTTGTAAAGGAAAAAACAGGTATCCTTCAAATGATCCTTCTTAACATGCCCTGCTATCCGGTCCATGGCCATCGCCCCAGTATGAAACATAAGGTTTTATGATGGACGAATACAGCACCATTTGACCTTTTCCCATGGTTAATGTTTGCCGTGTACGGACACAGGAGGTTGAATTTTTCGTTGCTTTTTTGTAGCAGTAGCAGCAGCAGTAGTAGTCGTCGTAGTAGGGTGATTGAGCCAGTAGTGGAGGAACTTAAACAATTTATTAATTAAAAATTAAATAAACGACCTGTATACAATTTGTATACGTCTACCTCTATTTTGGAAAATAAATATTATTGTGATTGAATTGTATTGATTTTTCGGAAACTTGTCCTCCATTAATAGAAACACTGTTCCAGTAATTGTGGTAATTGCTAACTTTGTTTGCTGTGGAACACAAAAGTACCGCAACTACTGCAAAGGAGTCAAAATCTTACAGTAATAGAACACCTACCCTAGTAGAAATAAGTTCAGCGTAGTATCGTCTGGTACGACTAATACAGTTGAAATCGTCTTAAGGGTAGCCTTCTGTAGGCGCAACATCAACTTCAAAGAATTCTTTGCTTGAGGTATGTTTACAATCAGTCTTCACGAAAACATGTACCATGTTGAGCTTGTGTACAAAAATCAAAGCAAATGTTCAGCTAGAACTTACGCGCAATTTTGTACGCAGGTACATTTAATACGATACACTCGGGTTAGGCCGTCCCTTATTTTCAAAAATTCGACCAATTTGTAAATTCAACCTCTTAAAATGTTCGTTTTGGTTTGAAAACGGGGGGAAATTCCATGGCAACTAACAGTGCTTTGGAAACAAGCGAAAATTTAGCTACATATAAATAGAGCTTACCTATGCCTAATGAAGTCATTCTTGAAACGAACTTTGAAGCAGACGTACTAGCAGCAGTAACAGCACTAGCAGTAACAGTAGCGGCGGCAACAATTCAGGTAGCGAGAAACCAATTGCTTTCGTGTAGCCGTGACAAAGGCTGGAAACCTCTGTCCGGATACGACAGTATCCAGTTTGTGTCTTAACAGTGGCAACCCTTATTTCAGTGCGTTTAGATGCGTCGTTTCAAGCAGTGAAAAGCATCCTCAAAATGGCTCATAAACTTAGAAGTGAAACTCTCGTTAAATTTGTGGGACCTGAATGTGAAGTTATCACTGGAGCTCGTCTTCCGACAATACGGCAAGTGCTAGCTACCTTTTACTACCAGCATCGATCCGCAAGGCTTCCGGTCAGATTGAGTGCTAGAAATACCGCTAAACAGGTGTTGTGCTTCTGGCAGAAATCAAAAATACCGGTAGTTCAGGAAATTCACTGTAATAAGAAAATTGAAACACTTCATACCGAGTTGTTTGCAATTTGCAAAAATATGAAACGGGCAAATAACAAAGCTCAAATAAAACGCAAATCCCATTTTAAAACCAAGCTTGACGACTTGTTTGACATTGCAAAGAGCATGGCAATACCGGAAATGGAACGAAGCGCCCAGCAAGAAACGGATCCTGGTGTAAGACAGGCGATTCTCGAAGACATAGTAGGTTCCATTGCTGGCATCGATGGGGTTCTTGCTACCAAAATGCAGAAGAAGTTGGCAACAGTGAAGCGTAAAGAAGAGAGGCAAAAGCTCTTGGCAGAACGTCGAAGAAAAAGTGAAAATAAGTTGACAACTGGTAATATTCAGTTTCTTTGCTTGATAACAGTGCAGTAAATTTATTTCATCATAGCCGACTTCGTAGAACTCGACCTATCCGATGATGAGCCTGACGATGCAGACAAGTGTGTGGAGCATCGCTCACGACGAGGAACTCAAAAGGTTGTAACCCCAGAACTGTCCCAGGCTCTTGATGCAGCAAAAGTCAGCACAGATTCTGCCACAGATATTCTGGCAGCAGCTGCAAAATCGTTCCCCTATGCATCGATTGCGTGAGAAAAACCGGTCTGAATCGTCCTTGAAATTGATGGAGAATTTCAGTCCCGATGAAATCCTTACAGTTCATTGGGACGGTAAAGTGGTGAGTTTTTTGATAGGGAAGGAACTGGTCGATCACCAAGCAGTACTTGTGACAGGAAAAAGCACGACACAGCTTCTTGGCGTTCCATTTGTTGAAAGAAGGACAGGAAAAGCCATCGGAGAAGCTGTTGTGGAATTGATTAAAGCTTGGAACTTAACTGATCGAATTTAAGCTATGTCCTTTGACACCACCAGTGTCAATACAGGTATTTAAGATACCTTTTTAACTTTATTTCCACACTAGGTCAGTTGTTTAGGTCGTTACTTTCCTTTTTAGCTACTTAATGATTTTCGAACACGGTTACTAATTAAAGGCTGGAAGAACGGTGCAGCTTCGTGGATGGAGCGCCAACTTGAGGCGAACCTTCTATGGCTACCCTGTAGGCACCATATTTTAAAGCTAGCCCTAGAAAGTGTCTTTCATACCATCATGGGGCCGACAAGCGGACCCGACATTATTATATTCAAGCAATTTCAAAGCCACTGGAAGTCAATAGATAAGGAAAAATACGAAGTTCCGCTGACATCCGAATTACCACATTTTTTGAGAAATCGCATAACTCAACTTGCAAGCTTCGCGGAACACAACATCATTGTGAGTATTTTATCTTAACTCATATGATAAGAAAATGTTATTATTTCCGTGAGTTTCTGGAACTTTCAATCATTTTTTTTTTGGGCAAAGTTCCTCCAAGAGGAATTTATTTCCGTGCACCGGGACCTGTGTATACTGCGCGCTGGATGGCACAGGCTTTTTTTTTTTTTTTTTAAATGCGTTTATTTTTCCAGGCTCATTTGCCGTAGCTTTGCGGAGCCGATATTCATTGTTTGGATGACAAAATTTCTTAAAACTAACGTTAGTAAAGCGGGGGCCGATTACTCGCGGCTATCTCGAGGTTATGGGTAACAAATTGTAACAAATGGATGGCAGGGTAGGGATTGAGAACACAAGGTTTGGAGAGCAATGTGCTTTTTATCTCGAACTAAGCGACCAACTGACGAGAAAGACAAACATGGGGGTACACCGATGGGCAGCTAACAACTTGGGGGAACACAAGATGACACTAACTACTAAATCCTCAGATCGATCCGTTTTAAAAACACATAAATTAAATTAAAATATTCGAGATCTCGGCTCGCCAAGATGTCTCTAACGGGCCGCATAGGTTGTTTTCCTCGGGCCCTGAGGGATGCGGATAACTCGGATCTAGCAACACAATGTAGGGTGCATGACCAAAGCACGTGGTCGATATCGTGATAGCCACTACCACAAGCGCACAAATTGCTGCCTGCGAGCCCGATTCGGAAGAAATGCGAGTCTAACGAGTAGTGATTGGACATGAGCCTTGATATGACACGTATAAAGTCACGGCTCATGTCCAATCCTTTGAACCATGGCTTGTTCGACACCTGTGGGAGAATAGAATGTAACCATCTTCCCAGATCACTCTCATTCCATTTTTGTTGCCAGTTGGTGAGGACGTGCTGACGGGTAATTGAGAAAAATTCCGCAAAGGCGATTTGTCGATCAAAAATGTCGCCTTCCATAGCGCCCACCTTAGCTAGCGAGTCCGCTTTTTCATTACCCGGAATTGAGCAATGAGATGGGACCCAAGCTAAGGTGATAATATAGGAGCAGTTAGATAAAGTACTCAATTTTGCTCGGATTTCGGTCAGGAAATACGAGGAGTGCTTCATCGGCCTCATTGATCGAATAGCCTCCAACGAGCTAAGGCTATCAGTAAAAATAAAATAGTGATCAGATGGTAGTGAGGCAATTTGCTCTACTGCGTAGAATATGGCTGCTAGTTCCGCAACGTATACGGAACAGGGTTTTTGCAGTTGATATGAGGCGCTATGAAATTCGTTGAATACTCCAAATCCAGTGGAAGCGTTTATAGTTGACCCATCTGTGAAAAAACTCTTATTGTTACTAACATGGTGGTACTTGTTTGCAAAAATTAAGGGAACAACCATCGACCGATGGTGATCTGGTATTCCACGGATTTCTTGCAACATGGTCCGATCAAAATTTACAGAGGAACTATAAAAGTCTTGGAGGCAAACACGAGAGGAATTGAATGAAGAAGGGCCAATCTCCAGCGTCATGTATTCGTAAAAGAGACTCATGAATCTTGTTTGAGCAGCTTCTCAAAGTTTTCTATTACCAATGGGTTCATTACTTCACAACGGATAAGAAACCGGAAGGACAGTTCCGCGAAACGATCTGTCAGTGGGAGAACACCCGCGAGTACTTCGAGGCTCATCGTATGCGTCGAGTGCATACAGCCAAGCGCGATTCGGAGGCAACGGTATTGAACCCGTTGCAGCTTCAGGATATGTGTTTTCGCCGCAGATTGAAAGCAGAAGCTACCGTACTCTAGAACCGACAAGATGGTTGTTCGGTACAACCTGATCAGATCTTCCGGTGTGCTCCCCACCAAGTTCCAGTAATTGTACGAAGAAAATTGATTCTTTGTTGGCATTTTTGTTTCACATACGCAATATGTTTTCCCCATGTGCTTTTGGAATCGAACCAGACACCTAAATACTTGAAAGATATAGGGTATACGTCCCTAACCTCGGTCTAATATGCAGCCATCGATTACGTTTTTAATCATAACTCATCAATGAATTTACCTGCAAACGATATTCTACTGCTAAATGGTATGCTTAGATATGCTTATCATGTCGTTTGCTATCAGAAACCACGAAAAGTTGAAAAACTTACTTTTTTTAAGACAATAACTCACGAGGGAAATGTATGTAATATGGGTCTATTGTCCCCAAATTGGGTCTATTTATGGATGCAACTTCGTCCTATCTTGTTTGATCCTCAAAAAAACGCTCTTGGTAACGTTTTCTGATGTATTTTTTTTTTATCACTATCACTGTTAACTTAATGCTCTTCATTCCTCAAAACATTTCTTAGAGAAAATTTTACGAAAACTACATTAAATCACTCAATTTAAAAATTAAAAATTTCGCTTATCGTCTTTTGACCGCAGAATATCTAAATCAGAACATTGTGATGTTCATTATACAGGTTTGGCAGAAAAAATCTCCCTTCCTGTTCGTTCCTTATCATCCAAATGCAAAACAACATTGTTGACGTTACTCTTATTGCTATATGCTGTCAAATGAATTTCATGGGCCATAGTTAGGAACATAGAAAAGAAATGTGTCCCTAAAGTTGGGTCCATGTTTTACTTGTGAAAACGTTGTTAAACAATTAAAATAAACATAAAATATTCAAACAGCAACTGTAAGTTTTACGTCTAGTGTGTATTATCAGGTAATTCCAATCAATAAATGCCATAATCAGGCCATTTGATGATCGTCAGTCAACCTTCCCATCTTAACCTTATAAGTCATGGCGGCTAAAAACTCCGAACATTGTGATATTCTCAACCAGTTTTATTACTTACGAGAGCTGAAAATGTATTGAAATGTTGTGATATAAATTGATTTGTGTGTGGTACACATTTATCAACCATCAGTGATCAATATTTTCCTTATTTTTTGTGTAATATTCCTTAATTAATTATTTATTTGCGTGATAGGCCGAATGAAAGGACTAGACCCACATTACATACCGTAACCCTACTTTGAGTGATTGTTCTACCCTTTAGTTGAAGCTGTAACTGTGCAGAATGATGCTTCCTAGAAAAAAACAACCAACTCAGTTTTCTCCGGAGAGAATTCGATACCCAGCTTCATAGCCCAAGTAGACAAATTGTCTAAGGTATCTTGCAATGGTCCTTGCAGGTCCGGTGCACTTGGCCCTATAACGGACACAACCCCGTCATCTGCAAGCTGCCTTAGCGAGCAATTTTCATCAAGACAACCATCAATGTCTTTTACATAAAAATTATAAAGAAGGGGGCTTAAACATGAACCCTGGGGGAGACCCATGTAACTAATTCGTGAAGTTGTCGAGTTTCCATGAGAAAAGCTCATATATTTCTCAGACAACAAGTTGCTCAAATAGTTGTTCATAATTGGTGAAAGCCCACTATCGTGGAGTTTATCCGAAAGGACATCGATACAAACAGAATCAAAAGCCCCCTTAATGTCCAAGAAAACTGAACCCATTTGCTGTTTTTGCGCATAGGCCAGTTGAATTTCAGTTGAAAGCAACGCAAGACAGTCGCTCGTTCCTTTGCCTCTCCGAAATCCAAATTGCGTATCTGAAAGTAAACCATTCGACTCGACCCATTTGTCTAGACGAAAAAGAATCATTTTCTCCAACAATTTCCGTATACAGGACAGCATCGCGATGGGACGGTACGAGTTATAATCCGACGCGGGTTTACCGGGTTTTCGAATGGCGATAACTCTTACTTGCCTCCAGTCATCCGGAACAATGTTGTGCTCCAGAAATTGATTGAATAAGTTCAACAAGCGTCTCTTCGCGACATCTGGGAGATTTTTAAGCAAGTTGAACTTGATTCTATCCATTCCTGGAGCTGAATTGTTACATGAAAGGAGAGCAAATGAGAATTCCACCATCGAAAACGGGGAATCTATTTCGTTATTACCCGACGGACGATCACGAACGTTGGTTTGAACCGACACCGAATCCGGGCAAACTTTCCGCGCGAAGCTGAATATCCAACTGTTCGAGTACTCCTTGTCTTCGTTAATCGGTGATGACGCGTTTCGCATTCTCCTGCCGACATTCCAGAGTGTTCTCATGGAAGTCTCTCGCGATAAACCATCGACGAACCGACGCCAGTAACCGCGTTTTTTTGCTTTAATTAAGTCCTTAAAAGTTTTCTCGAGGTCGGTGTACCGCTCGAAATCCCCGACCTTGCCGTGTTTGCGGAACCGTTTAAACGCGGCGGACTTCTCGCTGTTCGCGTCGGTGCAATCCTTATCCCACCACGGGGTGGGAGGTCGCTTGCGGACGGAAATACCCGGAACACGTTTCGTCTGTGCTCGCAGCGCAGAATCGATGATAAGACGCGCGAGAAAGGAGTACTCGCCCAGCGGAGGAAGTACGTCAACCGATTGGCTGGCATCAAGAACCGCGGTCGCGAATTTTCGCCAGTCAATGTTTTTTGTTAGATCGTACGCGATGTCAACCGAGCGAGTAGAAGATGAACCATTGCACACTTAGAAATAACTATTTTTACACGAGACGTAATCCATCTTTGACGTAAATTATGGAATAAAAACAATCATGTCATGTAAAATTAAGTGTTCCCAAACCGAAACATGCGCAACTCGATGAAAAGTAAGCTTGATTGAAATGATTTTCTCGTTTCTTTCAACTGATTTGTATGTCATTTGGGCCGCCTGCATGTGTCGGTCTCCGGGCACGGAAATTTACATTCGTAGTGTGTGGTAATAGAAATTTTGATTGGCAAATGGTCACTACCGTAGGGATCTTGAATTACTTTCCACGAGCAATCCAACGATAGTGAACTCGAACAAAGTGAGAGGTCTAATCTGCTTACTTTTGCTGGAGGTTTGGCTACTCGTGTTGCTTCCCCGGTGTTCAGAATTGTCATTTTGAAGAAGGCGCACATGTCGTATATCAAGGTTGAGCGGTTGTCGTCGTACAGTTCCCCCCAGCCTGTACCATGAGAGTTAAAATCTCCTAAGATCAACCGTGGCTCCGGCATAGCCGTGCAGATATCCGAGAAGCTTTGACCAAAAATCGCAGTTCGCGGTGGAAGATATACTGAGGCAATACTGAGGCATTTACCTCGAATATTAACCTGACATGCAACAACTTCAATGCCTGTCACCGAAGGCAGATCGATTCTGTAGAAGGAATGGTGCTTGTTGATCCCCAGAAGCACCCCTCCATACGAATCTGCCCGATCAAGGCGAATAATGTTGAAATCGTGGAAAGCAAGATCGTTGTCTGAAGAGAGCCATGTTTCACAAAGGGCAAATGCATCAGAAAGTGAGTTGTTAACTAAAAATTTAAATGTGTCAATTTTTGGCATAAGACTTCTACAGTTCCACTGAAGAACAGAGATCATATCCCCAACCTCATTCGGAGAATTATCCATCGAAAGATATGATCGATGCAAGGAAGGACCACCTAGAAGCTAGTTGCTTCAAAAGAGTTTTCACCATTGGCAGCACTAAATTAATAATGCTCCTCGTTGTGTCAGAGACATTGAATATACTGAAGAAGCTATCCACAATACCAGAAAACGTGAACATGGGGGCATGTTCTTGCTGATTATTCAGCTGCTTTTCTGGCCGAAAAACTGGGACATCTGGGGTTTTAGATGATCCTGGAAGTGACGGAAAGTTCTTGTCATAATTACAAGGTTTAAAACCCGGTGGAATGGGTTTCGGTGTATTTCCGTTACCTCTTGATTTTTCCAAGGTGGAAGGGTGGTCCGTACGAGTGGCCTTACGAGGCTTTTCGGTGGTGTGTTGTTTTGCTCGTTTTCTCGTATTGCCTTTAAAGACAAACGGACTACCCTCACCGCCCTCTGAGTCAGAGTCTAGATCATCAACTGGCAAAATGGAGAACGTGTTACTGTTTTTTGGTGTGGTCTGAGAAGATGAAGCGGTATTCTTCAAGAGTTCTGCTAGTGTTCTCTTGGAGGCTCTCCTTGCAGTACACGCATTTTGGTGGAGCACCGCAAGGGCCCTCTTGATGTTGCTCGCCACACTGATCGCAGCGTGGTTTGTTCGAGCAGTAGTCCGATGTATGACCAAGTTGTTTACATTTCGAGCAGTTCATTACCCGAGGTACAAACAGGCGTACAGGCAGCCGAACCTTGCCAATAGCGACGTAGTGAGGTAACGCTGAACCCGAAAAGGTCACACGAAACGAGTTTGACAAGGAATAAGTTTTTTTGGAGCCTACTACGGATACTGACTGCATTTGAAGGCAGTTCAATATCTTCACCTTCGGCAGAGCACGGTTTTTAAAGATTCCGAAGGAATCGGGACCCAAGAAATCATCACTAGTCAAAATCGCTTCGGTGACCACTCCTTCAATTTCTACCTCACTACTGGGTATGTAGACTCGGTATTCCAATGAAAAAAGCTCGCACGCAACAATTTGGTTAGCCTGCTTCCGGCGCAGTTTTATTGGTGTTACCATGAAAATATCGGTAACGGCCGAAAAATGTGTTGTTAGATCCTTAGAGATCCTCGGAATGTTCAAAGGTTTTTGTTTGGGCCGAAAAAAAACAACCCATGGGCCTTTCGAGGCTTCTGGGTAAGCCTTTAGGCGGGGGAGCGCAGAGGTTTTTGGGGGCGATGGTGTGGGGGGTGCAGGTGGACGAGGAGGAGATGGTGAGGGAGAGGGTTGTGGGCGATACCTTTTCTTGGGATATGCTCCAGTATTTTTGCTGGAGAGCGAGTCAACTGGAACGTCAAGGGTTTCCATTGCCACAACTTCCTCGAGACTTTCGTGTGAGGTGGAATTAAGAGTTTCGTCGTCTGAGATGGAAAGCGACCATCCCCCGCCTTTATCATTTTCATCCATTGCGGTTAAATATCGCCGCAATGGTGTTTTTTGTAAAAAAATTTACAAATAATTGCAGTAATTTCAAATAATATCAAAAATAGAAAAAAAAAATATATATATATTTAGTTTCACTCTACTAACGAGTAATACATGCAAAGAAAAAAAAATCAAAAAAAAAATAAAAAAAATAATGATTATATACTATTTACAGAGTTTTGGATCACCCTAAGTAATACAAAAAAAAAATTATGAAAAAAAATCAAGAAAAAAAAAATCAAGCGAAAAAAAAATTGGATTTTTTGGATCACCCTAATTAAACACCAATCTAATATTGGACCAGGGAAACAAGGGAGATGCTATACTGGCGAGAACGATACAAACGACATGATTTATACCTATCGCACTGAGGCGGCAGCAAACTGGAGAGATATAATTGTTTGATCCAACGGCTGCAGAGTCAATAACCTCGATGCTGGTGTGCCTCGGTCGACTCGGTAGGCAATATGACGCTCTTTCGTTGTTGCTATCGATGGGGTGATGTACCGATAGTGGTGATGATTTTGCTGATGATGTTGCGATGATGCTGGGTTAAAGCTGGACCGTAATGAAAGCACTCGGCATATCATTAACGGCTTCCTCACTCGCGCACTAGTTGTCTAAACACTATGCCAATTAACTTTGGCGAGAAAAAACCCTCGCGTGGGGAAAAACTCGAAACTCAAATGATAGTGTCGTACAACGAGACCGATGCGACTTGACCGGCTCAGTGTGCGAGACGGAATGATGGCACGGGCTATCTACAGTCTAAAGATGTATCTCTTCAGTGCGCAGTTTCATCTCCACAAAGACCCGGCCGGATTGCTTGTAGTATGCGTTTTCATAATTGGAGTGTATGTGGAAGCGTGGTTTTCCGCACCCTTCGCTGCATCTGCTCCTCGCAGTGATCTCAAGTTTATAGCGGATCTTAAGGAGTTCGAAAGTTTCAACCCAGATGCTGCTGGTGCTGCGCAAAGAAAATTTTCAGGCCATTTCTGGTATCTAAGTGAAGAACTAATTGGTCTCTCTGTGTTTGGCACTGGCTTATCTTCCGAAGAACGAGAGAAGCTTGTCCAATCCATTCGAACAAGGCAAGGCAATGATGATCCGACAGAGAAACAGAATATTCTTCTCACTGAGTTGAGTACAATTTCGCTGGACCAGCTGGCAACTACCAATACTGTGGAATTTTTTAGAGTATTGGGGATTGATATCAGCTTCTTCGATGAACCAGTAAGTGAATGGAGTACTAATAAGGAATACCAAAAAGAAGAAGAAATCATTACTCGGCTTCAAGTGGTAAACGACCAGGCAGAGAGAGCAATCAAATTGATGCAGGATTATAACAGAAATGTGACAAAAAAAGAAAAAGACTTCCACAATCTGCTGTTAAATGTGGAAGATTTGCGGAAGAAACTTCCAAATAAACAAAAGACAACACTACAAAACTTTGTTATTTAATAAGTAAAATAAATTAATTGGATTGCCTTCATTACTTTGCTTTAATCCACTTTTGATCTAACGACAATATTGAACCAAAACACATTAAATGGAAAACATATCGCTTAAAAACTACACAAAAATAATTATTATGCATATACACTATGTTTTGAAAAAGTTGCTTACACCAAATGAGATCAATCTGACGTTCCATGATCTGTTTGAGGAATACCCACAAAAGATGTATTTTTACCTATAACGCATACACTACGGAAGCGTGCTTGCCGTGGCATGGGGGGTCTCCTACACTACCATTCATTTAGAGCCGATGAGCGACCTCTAAACGTTAACGTACGAACTTCAAATTGTTATATGTTTGTTTTCGAACATTTTAAAAGGTTGAATTTACAAATTGGTCGAATTTCTGAAAATAAGGGACGGCCTTACTCGGGTGTATCGATGTTCACAAGTGTATTTGCAGATGTTTGCACACGGGTACATTGCACATGGGTTTGTGGCGTGCAGACCCGGTAGATGAAAATATCTCACTCATTCAAAATTATGATCTTGGTCTCAAAAATGATGGATGGATTAGACGATGTCAACAATACTAAAAAGCATGTCGATGCTGGGGCCTCCCTTAGCTCAGTTGGTAAAGGCTCAGCTACAAAGCAAGACCATGTTAGATTATAGTAATGGAAAAATGGTACAGGCATCGAAAGCTCTCAATTAATAACTGTGAAAGTGGATATAGATAGAACACTAGATATGAGATATTAACGTTTTTCTGGTATCGTAAAATTTCACGGAAAAATTTGGTTGTGCTTCGAAAAACTGACGTAATACAACTATTCCATAGAAAGTTTGTAAAAATTTTGCATAAAAAGAAATGTTTCCATTAAAAAAATTTCAGACACTTATACTGCGAATTTCTCTGGCGAGTTGAAAAATGTACGCATATCTGTCCGACTGTGAACAACTTCTCAGTTGCTGCTGTTGTTATGTTTGACACTTCGTGAGTGACGGTTGGAGTTTTTTCTTTAAAATTGTTGATTTCAGTGCCAACATTTCAAAGGGCCGTAATTACATTTGTAAACAATGGATTTAGCCGTCGATTTCTCATGGAAAAAGCTCACTCATGAATGTTAATGACACCACAGAGACACAGGCAGAGGAATGTTTCATCTACCAGCTAGCATTGCTAATTTAGAGGGGTGAGTATTTACTTGCGAGATATCGACGGCTAAAGCCAATGTTTACAAAAGCAATTACGCCCCTTTGAAATGTTGACACTGGTTTTGAATGTGGGCCGGAAACGTCTGCCATAGAAAATTGAAAGCAGTACGGTGGTTCCAGTGGTAGTGATAGCTATTAGTCTTTAACGAGACAATTGCTCCTGTTGGCGCATACGCACGACCATTTCCAGTGTCTGTATGTACACGTTACACGTACAGTACACGTTGAACTTATTCAAGCCTCGCCCGTACGTGGACATCATGAGCAAATTGTTTTCTCAAAAAGGACGATATGAGCTAGGATTCGCAAGCAACATCAACAGTGAGGACCTTAAATACTGCAAACTGTTTTCCAAGAAACAACTCCAGCTGATCGCCGACGATACGTTCTCTACTGAAGCTAACGTACTCTGGTAAAGGTCTCCTCGTTGAATTGAAGTAGATAGGAAGGCCTCTCTGTTGACAGTTATCGTACCTGTTATTGGAGAAGACGAATCATCATTTTTAGTTGGTCTTCCGACCAAGCAACATGCATCGGAATGATAGTTATTTAAGGTTAACCGTTGTATGCAGTTATTTTATTTAAAAAAAATCTCATCATTTTACTCTATAGTTTTTCAATACCAAATTATCATATGTGTCACGAAAAGGTACAAATAGGGCAAGGCGTTGCAAGTTTATTAGTACATTATTTAATTTATTTGTTTGTAAATAGCAACAGAACTGAGAATGATAGCTTAAATTTTCCAAAAAAAAAAGTTTTAATGTGCCTACGACGTTATCGAGGTATCATCTAAATAATTTAAAGATTAATTTTACCATTTGGGTAATCGTTTGGATCTTGTAATATGTTTACGATGTATTATTTGTATTACAGACTATAACTTTTGAAGAATTTATTTATTTATTTATTTATTACACCATCTTCGACTTGTACGACTGAATAACTTATAATTAAACATAAACCTTATCTTTAATCCTATTACTAAACACATTTTTAGACAAATTCAAATCGAACTCATCGCTAACGTCATTGAATGCTCGAAGACACGAATCGAATGGATTATTATGGCCGTAGTTTGTCCTATGATAATTAACCGCTAGGAGTGGCGAGTGGTGGAAACGTCTGGGTGAAGCATTCAGTGGAATCTGTTCTAGAAGTTCAGGACAATCGATGGATCCTTTGATGAGGTCAAAGACTAACAAGCGTTGCATATTGACTCGCCTGGCAGAAAGTGGTTCGAGTTTAATCAGCTGGCATCGATCGACATAGGGAGGTAGATTTTCTGGATCGTTCCAAGAAAGTTGACGAAGAACGAATCTTATGAACCTTTTCTGCACACGTTCGATCGTCAGAGTCTGTGCTACGTAATACGGCGACCAAACTGGTGCAGCGTACTCCAGGATACTGCGCACCAACAAACAGTAAAGTGTTCTTAGAGCATATACATCGGTGAAGTCAGAAGCGTGTCGACGGATGAATCCTAATACCGAAAAAGCTTTGGCTGATATAATCCCTACATGATCGTTAAACCTCAGCTTTGAATCGATGGTGACTCCCAGATCGCAGCTCGAATTTACCCGTTCGAGTGCCTCTACGTCCATACAGTACTGATGGTGAGTTTGACCGCGAGTGATAGATATTATCTTGCACTTCTTGCTGGTAACACGCATGCCGTTGTCACCGCACCAGATAAGCATGACGTTTATATCCTCCTGCAAAGCGTCACAGCCTAAAGACGAGGCAATGATGCGATACACTTTGAGATCTTCGGCAAAGGAAAGTTTGAATGATGAACGTAGTATGCACAGGTCGTTAATAAAAATGTTGAAGATTAGAGGACCGAGAACGCTACCTTGCGGTACACCAGACATGATGTTGAATGAATGGGATCGTGCAGAGTTAACAACCACATAAGCATTTCGATTCGATAAGTACGACAAAAGCCAATCTGGGAATTCTATGTGCCTCATTTTATCAGTGACTAGAATGTGCGGTACAGTATCGAACGCTTTAGCAAAATCAATATACACCGCGTCTACTTGCCTTCTTTGTTCAATTTCACGAGACAGTTTGGTGACGTAACACATCAGATTTGTTGTTGTAGACCGATGTTTCATGAACCCGTGCTGGCTCTCCGAGATAATCGAGGAAGAGGCATTATACAAGATCTTGTGGATCAACTTTTCCAAAACCTTGCTTAGGCAGCAAAGTTTAGACACCCCACGATAATTATCCACGCTGCCAAATTTATGGATTGGTACTATCGATGCCGTTTTCCACGCAGTTGGAAAAATCCTGTCCTGCAGCGAACGGTTGAACAATCGAGCGATTGGAGATGTTAGTGTGGACGAACATTTTTTCAATAACAGTGGAGGAATGCCGTCTGTCCCAGGTCCTTTGTTCGTTTCTACATCTTCAAGAGATTTTTGAATTTCCTCTGAAGAAAACTGGAGAACAGGAAGCGTGATGTTATGTGTAGTAATATGGGCAAAGCTGTCATGTCGAAGTGCAGGTGACACATTAGTGAACACACTCTCGAAGAACGTCGCAAACAGGTCAGCAGCTTCAGCGTTGGTGCAAGCATGAGTTCCGTCGTAATGAACGTTACATGGAATCCGGGGGTGGAAGATTTCTGTTTCCTAACAAAATCCCAGAAAGAAGCAGGGTTTTGTTTCACACAAGATTCAATTGCCGATACATAGTTTCTATATGACGAGAAAAGAAGTTCCTTGTACGACGTTTCCACTTCGCGGAGGTTAACTTTGTCGCTATCAGTCCTTGTTAAGAAGAACCGTTTGCGTGATTTCCTGATACCAGCAAACGCGTTGGTTAGGAGATCGTAGTCGCATGCTTTAAAATCGAAGTTGAAACTCTCGTCTTGGTCGTCCATTGCAGCCAGATCGTTGCTGCTCTCGTCGAGTAGTAAAATGAATGGCTTGTGATGATTGTCAACGGGTAACAGTGGAATAGAGGGTGCGATGACGTCTAGATGCTCAGGTAGGTTGACAAACACGAGATCGAGAAGCAGGCATGGACAATCATTTACATTCATTTCATGCATTCATTTACATTCATTTGCCTCTAACTTTTTTCATCAACAGCATTCCACAGAAAGATGTATAGAGCTTTAGTAGGTGTTGTTATTAGCTACAACTTTTGCCTGTAACTCAAATCTGTATCTCTTATGCATCACGAATTAGAGCGGGCAGAACTCGTTACTGTTTTTCAGTGAATGTAAAATACATTCACTGAAAAACAATAGTGGATTCTGTTTGCTCTGGTTCGTCATGCATAAGAGATACGGATTTGTGTTCTTAACCAAAGTTGTAGCTAATAACAAAATCTACAAAAGCTCTATACACTGTTTTGCGGAATTCTGTTGATAAAAAAAAGTTAGGGGCAAATAAATGTAAATGAATGCACGAAATGAATGCAAATGATTTTCCATGCCTGTCGAGAAGTCTACCGTTCATGTTGACGAAACTGTTTATCTGCTGGAAGCCGTTAACAAACATATTTTCGATGAGGAATTGTTCGTGTTCCGAAGAAACGAGCTGCATGAGCTGAATATAAGTCGGAGCATGAATTCGGCAGAAGGTAAATGGTGACGATGTAAAGCGAACGATGCCCCAACCTTACGCAAACTGCCACTTGTTCCAGTTGATCGCAGTTCGGCAAAGTGACAGGTTCACAAACGATGTTGTTTTTGACCGCGACGAGCACTCCTCCTCCACGCGAGTACTGGTCAATTCACTGCGGTCACATCTGAATAAGGTGTAATCCGAAGAGATTTCAGCGCTGCCGATGTCTTCTCGTAGCCAAGTCTCTGTGAAAACTAGCACCTCATAATCACAGCCAGACAGTAGTAAGCGTAGCTGAGCAATTTTGGTCCGTAAGCCTCTGACGTTCTGATAATAAATAGAGATGAACTGTTCAGACGGATTTGGTTTTGATTTGATTCCAAGCGATGCAATTTGTTAGTTTGGTGTTAGGTTGTTAGTTTGGGTATGATTTTCCGTAATACTTCCGTCACTTGAGCCAGTCAAACTTGATGGAATGTCAGTGGCGTTGCTGTTTAGAAACGTTCCAACGCCATCCGCTAATGTAGAACCACGATGTGAGCTGGAAACGAGTGGAAGTTCAGGGAAAGAAATTTTTCTGCAGTCTATGTACCCGCCTGGAAGTGCAGGCTGGAAGACCTCTAATCTTACTTCAGGCACAGGAACGGGGCGGCTTTGATGGCAGGAACGTGATGCTGAGTAGGCTATGGAAACGGCGACGTGCTCGACTGTGTCTAAAGGACTAGAGGCTTCCAAAATGCTTTACTGCATGCGCGAATAGCAGATGGCTTATCGGCTGGATTGGATAACGCTGGCAATATTGTTTTCCACACGAAAACGTGGTGATATGAAGCAACTGGAAGCAATAGACGATTCAGGAAGTGCATAGTTCGTAACGTGAGCATACTTGCCTGTGGTAACTGGTTGGAAGACCCCCTCTCCATACTCATACACAGAACCGGGATGACTGCAGGGCGCTGACCGGGGGGGCTCGACTGCAATGAGAGGGTTAGGGCCTTCCATGAGGCTTGCAGGCATGCATCCCAGTGATCTGATGAATGATGATGCTGGATAATGTGATGAAGGAATTCGGCTGGAAACGTAGCGAGTATCTGGTGCATAATGGCAAACTTGCCTGAAGTGATGGCCTGGAAGACCCCGTCTCCGAACCCATACACAGGTCCGGGATGACTGCTGAGCGCTGGCTGGAGAGACACGACTGTGATGGGATGATAAGGGGCTTCCAAATGGCTTGGGATGTTGCATCCCGGGATGGAACTGTTTATTTTAAATCCATTATGAGAGGCTGGCTGATTGACGATTGTTTTTTTCACGGCAGGTTCGGACGTGATGCAGCAGAACCGTTTTTTTTTTAACATGTTCAAACACACAGACAGTGACTCCTTATGGCCAGTACCAAGGATCACCCACCACGTAGGATACAGTTTTGCAAACGATCACCTTGAAGGAAAGAAATGATAGATTGTCCAAACATTTCCCACGAGGAACTAGCTTGACAACTTTCACCGACGAAGCATCAACATTTGCAATATCAAGGATATGCTGTTTTACGTCGTCAATTTTCTGGTTTGGGACAAAACGGGGTCACATAAAAAGCTACCGTGTCGTCAGACGTCTGGCCTAATCTTGCTACGCAGTGGGACAGATATGCGTCCATTTTTGCAATGGGACAAAACGACTTCACATTTTTTTTTTGATTTTTCTAGAATAAACAGCATGTTTTAATATAATATTTTAAAAATATATATTGATTTATAAAGCTAAGCATCATAACCTCAAAAAAGTCAAAATGTCACATGGGACAGTTATGCTTCCACCGGCAGTCTAGCACATGAAGAGGAGATCAGGCCATAATGTACCCCTGCTTTACCACTACTAATTATAGGATTGTATGTACCAGAATACTAGTTCTAGTACTGAGCTAGCAATACTGCTCGGTATATTCACGAATTGACAGTCGGAAAGCTATGAAAAACAGCGTGGGGTCATTTTACCCTAGGAGTACATTTTAGACCACCACTTAGAGTGCATTGGTCATCTGAAGCTGGCGCAAATACATCGAACCTCGAGAAAATAGCCAAAAAGTTGTAACTGCTTTCGTAAACAATACCTTCGAACGTCTACGCAACCTAACATCAGCATCAAGTAGGGCAAAATTTTCCCAACATTTGGGCTGGACGTTAAGTTTATCCAAACAGTTCCTGATTTCAATTAACTCCGGGTTTAGGTGGATGTTTTAGTTTAATATTGAAATTTTTAATTTAATTCGATTATTAACGAATGTTTGGCCTCAAATACATTTATATGTACCACAACCATTAAACTAAATAGTGCCACAAATACATTCTTCTTAGATTGGACAGTTACATAATGGTAGAGTTTCATGCTTTTTACTCGGCAGCAACACAATGTGAAAAATTGAACAAAGCCATCATTGTTCAGTTCACTCCGAATCGATTGGCAATTTCATATGGAAGAATCACCCTTCTTCGTCATCTTCTTCTTCCTATTATTCTCTCCGTTCAACCCCTTGCTAGTTCGACAAGAGAATGCCATTATTCTTCCTCCGGATTTGCACCCAGTGTGGCGACTGTGATGGCAAAACCATCATCATCGTCATCATCGACCCTCAGTCGGTCGGTCCCATTGGGAATGCTGGGAAAGGTTTGGAGCATCATCATGTGGCAGCAGGTGGTTTATATTTCTTGATCATGGCCCACCGTAAACTATGTTGAGCTTTGCTTCTGATGAACTATTCGACGACAACTAATTCCAGTGGTCATGGGTTGGGGACCGTATCAAGGGGCATGGGTGCAACAGTTGGCATAAATGTTTTGATTTCAATTTAGAGACTCTTTCGTGGGGTAGAATCGTTATTCAATTGTGGAAAAATGTGGTGCATTGGAAATATGCGATGCTGAATTGAATTGATTAAATTCCGTGATTGCTTTGCGATATCACTTATCCAGTAATGACGTGTTATGAATGAAAAAAATAATGCATGCAATTTACTTTGCAGATTGCTTATGGTTACATTCATAAAACATTGGATATATTCATAAAGTAACAATATATAGAGTGCCCACCCTTGAAAAAAGGAAAGACAAAAAACAGAGCTTTCATCCAAAACTACGGTAAATGGGTAAGTGAGTTCGGATTAGGTTAGCCATGGAAAATGGAATTTTGTTGACCAGCATTATTTTTTTGTTTTAACCTTGAATTGATTTCCGTACTAAGGACCAATGTTAACTGAAGCCATGGAGGTAGCTCCCACACCTGGACCCTACCTATCGACCCATCAACTCATGGACCGAGGACAAACGGCTTTACTTCCTTTCCGAAGGAAGGATATTTTATGCCTCAGAAAATCCCAGCGGCGCCGACTGGGATTGAACCCAGGCCTTTTGGCGTGAGAGGCAATCACGCTTATCACTACACCACCGGCGCCGCCTAGGCTTGTGCTTCTTTATTAGTGACGAATATTGATTCAATGACCAGCGGATATCAAGGAAATCTCACACAAACACTCAACATTTTTTTTATAGCATAAATTAAGTCAGCCACAAATTCCATAAAAATCTAAGCTCAACTACATTAAATGACACAAACATCAAAGAGATGAACCAGCTCAAAGCTGAAAGTATCGAAACAAAATAAAAACCAGAATGAATCGTAAACACTTTTGAATACGCTTTTATATTTGTTATTTTTTTATGTAGTCACTAACATTCTTGGGCCATTCGTGACTTGTCCGGTTATGAGATTAGAAATCGTGACTTTGGCGTGAGAGCAGTGCTGAATTTAGGATCCGGGATGCTCGGGCTGCTTTCATTTGGAGGGCCCCAAATTAATTGGATTTGTAAAATGAATTACAAAATACTCTCTAAATTTAATTCAAACATACTAAAAAGTACAGAAAAGTATGGAATTATAAACATGCCGGAATATTACCTTTTTTTTTCACCACTACACAAATAATTATCTTCTACACTAAGCTTCAAAAAAGTCCTGTATAATCTTTTACGTAGGACTACGTATTTGTGGACTATACTGGGTTGCAAATCAATCAAATTGTAATAATAATAATTGTGATAATATGGTCATTTATTAATTAAATTCAATTTTAAATACACAATTTTATTAAGATTGAATGTAAGATTACTTTGGTGTAAAGATGAAAGATGTTTACCAATGGTTAACTATTAAAAATTGACCAAAGTTTTTAGCCGTAATCAATCCATCACGTGCTTGCTCGGTATGACTATCGAGAGAACAGAGAGACGATCCGGCACCACTTTTTTTTCTAATCATTGACCTACATCAGCAAAATACAGTCTACATGCTTACGTAAGGGAATCGTACAAAATATGACTGCAGTAACCATTAAATCACCCAAAAATAGGAAGGCCGCCGGTGTCGATAGAGTGGTCAACTTCGAGTTGAGCACCTTGCAGCGGACTTCAATAAGTGTTTGGTGCTTGGATACTTCCCTGCATGCTTAAAGTTAGTCGAAAGTAAACCCTACACGGAAATCGTATTATCAGTACATTCTATATTGACGTCAATACATTGGAATTGATAATACATCTGTGCCGACGCCGGTGGTGTAGTGGTAAAAGTGACTGCTTTCTCATTTCTTCCCAATGGGTCTGGGTTCAATTCCAGCCGAGGTCGGTGGGATTTTTCTGAGGCATAAAAATCTCTGGTCACGAAGGGAAGTAAAGTCGTTGGTTCCGGCCCATGTGTTTGAATTGGTGCGATATCCTACGCAGGTGTGGAGGCTGCCTTCCTGCACATTCGATTGCCGTCAATAACCAAAAGTTCCGTATTCAACGATTAAATTCACTTCCAAGTTCCATAAAGTTCGAATAAAGTTCCATAAAGTTCAAATAAAGTTCCTACAGAACTTTCAAGTTCCATAAAGTTCAAATAAAAATCCGACTTAACTGTCAAGCCACATGAAGCAATCCGTACAAGTCTTTATTAGTAACAAAATTTAATGTACGTAAATATGAAATGATCAGTTGCTCAAATAAATCATAATTCTCATATTTATGCAGTGCATCAATATTCTATCCAAACATGAAAAATAACCATTGCGCCACAAGTGTGTTTGAATACCATGTGGGCAAACACCAATTTGAAATTCATTGACTTTTTTTTACTTTAAATGATCTTTATTTCTTGTGCTTGTGTAGTTTACATGTATAACTTATCAAGTGACTCAGATGCGTCTTTTCAACTTTAGTTCTTTTGAAATTTCAATTATTATTAATTACAGTTCCTAGTCCTATCAGGCCTGTTTTAAGAATGACCACCTTGGTGGGATTGGTTTGTTTTAAATTTGAAAAAGGAGACTACTTATAACTACTATTTACAACTACAACTAACCTACAACTACTATATACACCTAATCTACTATATACAAATTGCTTATCAAAGCATGTTCTGATAAATTATATTTTTGTGTAAATTTAGTCTTAATTTCGTTAATTCTGTAATCTATTTTGGCAATGCCTGCCTCTTCGTGTAAATTTGTTATTCTAGTGTCGAAAGGACGATCAAGTACCATCCTCAGCACTCTATTCTGAGTGACCTGGATTTTGTTCCTGTGAGTCTGTGCACATGATTCCCACACCCGAGGTTCGAAGAGTATCGCAGGTGGTATGATTTGTTTGCAGACAGCCAGTTAGTTCACCCTTGAGAGGCGGGATCTGCGGCAAATCAGCGGATACAGACACCTAACCAAGGCAGAACACTTAACTACAGTTTTCTCTACATGCGAACGGAAGAGGAGCTTTTCATCGAACAACATCCCGAGATAGGTTACTTCGGCAGACCACTCAATCCTTGTGCAATCCATGATTACAGTACAAGAGGGAGCCGGTTTTAGTTTGGGTGATTGCCGATGGAGGAACATGATCGCTTGTGTTTTGGAGGCATTGATTTTGATTTTCCACGTGGTGGCATAATCAGCAAAGGCGTTAAGGCATCGTTGAAGTTTGTTCGTTATTTCGCGAGGCATCCTTCCTTTGACGGCTATTGCGGTATCATCTGTGAACAGGAAAAACACGCAACCGTCACCGAGGGGAGGAATGTCTGAAGTGTAGATGCTGTAAAGCAAAGGGCCCAACAGACTTCCTTGCAGAACACCTGCTGGGATGGAAAACGTGTTTGAAAGGCAGCCATTCAACGATACCTTATGTTTAGTACTTAACTTTTTACAGAACGAGCGACCTCAAAAGCAAACAACCCAACAAATAGAAAATGACCGAGCGAAAATGGAAGACCTTCTTTCAACTACGTCGATGCACACTGGTGTAGAGTTGTAATACTCTAAAGCATTTTATTGTACCCCTTTGGGCTATTTATACGAATTGCAATACTGATAAAAAGAGGATATAACATGCGATATAATTCTAGGGCTTCAAGCCAGTATCGATTTCAGTTCAATGAATAAATGTTATAGCAAATCTTCATGTTTGAAACTAATTCACGTTTAAAGAAACTTACTCGCTACAATACAACACACAGGGCCCCGTTGAAACCCCTGGTTTCAACTAATTTGATTCTAGAGTTCATCTTCTTCCTTATTCGAGGAGCAGTCAAATTTGTTCCTGGTGTTACCTTTTAACTCATTCTTTTGTTCCTTGCTTGATCCTCGTTTGTTCCTAGCATCTGCGGGACATCTATTGGAAGCGTGCACACCTAGGTAATGGCTCGTTTGAACGTTCCTCTTGCGGTTCGAACTAGAACCACTCTTACGCGACCGTCGCTCCCTGGGAACGTTTGCACGACGCGTCCCAAATTCCATTGCAGGGGTGGAAGGTTCTCCTGACGCAGAAAAACCAATGCGCCTTGGACTGGATGGAACTGAGTGTCGGTTTGCCATTTCGGCCGTTGATGAAGCTAACTCACGTAATCGCGGGACCACCGGCGCCAAAAATCTTAAACGGATCGTTTCAACTCCTGGAATCGATTTAATCGATTTAGATTCAAATTGGTAACGTCTGGTTCGGGAAGAGAGAACATTGGTTCTCCAATAATAAAATGACCAGGTGTTAAGGCATTCAGATCTTCAGCGTTGTCAGATATCTGAGTTAATGGTCTAGAATTAAGTATACTCTCAATTTGAGTGACTGCGGTTATCATTTCGTCGAGCCGAAGAGACTTATTACCCAAAATTTGACGAAAGTGGTATTTAAATGATTTTATGCCAGCTTCCCATAACCCACCAAAGTGTGGGGAACGAGCTGGGATGAAATTAAACCGTTTTCCTTGTTCCAAGCAGAAACTGTTCAACGATTCAGCTTTAAATTGCTCGAGGAATTGCATTCGAAGCTCTTTCAGTTGACGGTTTGCTCCTACAAATGCTGTTGCGTTGTCGCAATACAAGCTTACTAATCGACCGCGCCTGGCAATAAAGCGTTTCATTGCATTTATGCAAGCTTGTGACGATAAGTCATACACAATTTCCAGATGCATGGCCTTTGAGACCATACAAATAAAATTTGCAACGTAAATTTTAACCGAGGCACCTCAACCTACGAGCGGTCGAATGAGAAAAGGTCCACAATAGTCCAAACCACAGTTGGAAAATATTCGCGCTGGAGTGATCCATACTTCAGGCAGTGGAGCCATGATTTGGTTATTTCCACGGGGATTACACCGGAAACATTGGATACATTCGCGAACTATCTTTCGGGCAATATTTCTTCCATGGAGTGGCCAAAAACGTTGTCGCATGGTTGATAATAATAATGTGGGACCGGAATGTAACGTCTGAAGATGGATTGACCTAGCTATCAAAAAGGTGATTTTGTGGTCTGAAGGCAATAGAATAGGGCATCTCGTATCTAAGGGTGCAGACAACCGTTCAAGCCGCCCTCTAATTCGAAGTAATCCAAACTCATCTAGGTATACATTTAAACCTTTCATGAGTGACTTGAATTTCATTTCAGGCTGATTGCAATCTTCACTTTGTGCAGTACTTAACATTTTAATTTCATTTGGGAAAGATTGTTGCTGTGCAACTCGAATTAACAGCATCAATGAGAAGCTCAACTCATCAGGTCACACCAAACTTTCTTGAGTGTTTCTTCGAAGCATTGTTGTAAAATCTTAAACACCACGAAATGACCTTCAACAATTTGGATAGTTCTGAGAATTTATCATACACATTCCAGCAATTTTGTGTATTGTTTGTTGTAAACAATGATACGATAAGTCGACGTTCTGGCAACTGAGCGTCATCTCTATTTATAACAGACTCATTTGAAGGCCACAAATTTTTAGGTTTCAACAGGAACTCTGGACCATGCCACCACAACTTATCGGTTACAAGTTGATCTGGCTGAACTCCTCGTGAGATTTTATCTGCCGGATTCAATTCAGATGGAACATGTCTCCATGAATGTCCTTCGGAAAGCTTTTGAATTTCTGAAATTCTATTTGATACAAAGACCTTCCAAGCGAAAGAAGGGGAATTAATCCAATGCAGTACAACAGAAGAATCAGTGCAGAAAGTAACTGATCCTAAAAAGTCAGCCGTAGTAAGAATTTGATTAATAAGTTGACTGCCTAGTAAAGCAGCACACAATTTTAGACGTGGAATTGATTGTGTCTTCAGGGGTGATACACGTGATTTAGTTATTAATAAGTTGCTTAGTCGATCACCCTTTTCGTTAGTAGAAACTGTATACACGCAACACCCATAGCCACGTTCAGATGCGTCGCAAAAACAATGAACTGAATACGGTTTGCTCGCGATAACGCGTCGAGGTACCTTGAGCTGATGCAGTGCCGGAAATTGTTTGCGATAATGTTGCCACCAGACTTTTAATTCTTCTGGGAGTTGAACATCCCACGCGTACCGGCCTATCCAAAGGCGCTGTACAAAAATTTTAGCCGCCGCAACTACCGATCCAACGAGGCCCATTGGGTCGAACAACTGTGCAATTTCTGATACTACAACACGTTTAGTTATCGTATACGTGTCAGGCAAATCAGGTATTTTAAATGAAAATTGATCACTATGAGGATTCCAGAGTAATCCTAATGTTTTTACCAAGGTTGCAAATACTCATTTCAGCTAAAACAATGTTTTTCTAAATTATGAATTAATTAGATGCCATGATCAAATTTTGAATTGGTAGGATACAAGAAGAGGTTGCAAAGAATGTGTTTGACATATTACACCTGTTTATTTCACTTCATGAGAGTCACAATCAGCGATTTTTCACAAACTCACTCACTCACTCACTCACTCACTCAGCGATCAGCAAATCGCTGATTGTGACTCATAGAAAGCAAAATTTACAGGTTTTATGTTTCAAACGCATACTTTGTAACCTCTTCTTGTATGTTACAAGTAAAACATACCACCATACCATCTTTTGGTTTTATTATTCTGAAAAACATTATTTTATCTGAAATGAGTATTTGCAACCTTGGTTTTTACCGATGATTACCGATCTATTTCAATTTCATTCGGCATCTCAATTAGTTCTTGTGGAATTACCCGTAAAATTCTTGAATCATTCGCACACCACTTGCGAAGGTTAAATCCGCCTGAAGCTAAGAGTGATCTTAATTGCACTGTAGCTTTAACAACTTCGTTCAAATCATCTTCACCAGCCAAAGTATCATCCACGTAAGTATTTTTTCAAATAATCTTTGCACCCAACGGAAACCGTGGTTCTTCATCGTCAGCCAACTGAATCAACACTCGTGCAGCTTGAAAAGGAGCACACGTAGTCCCGTAAGTAACAGTTGTCAATTTAAATATGGATATTGGATCAGTCGGATTTTTCCTCCATAAAATTTGAAGCCAACGCCGATCCTCGGGGTGGACCCAAATTTGTCGAAACATGTTTTCACTGTCAGCTTCAAACACATACTTTGGTATTCGAAAGTTCAAAACAATATATACTAAAGTTAGTTGAACCGTAGGTCCAGCGTATAATGCTTCATTTAATGATAATTGATTAGTTTCACCACATGAACCATCAAAAACTACACGAATTTTAGTGGTGGTACTATCAGGGCGAAAAATAGGATGGTGGGGTAAAAATGATAGCGGTTTACCTGTATGCATGGTCGGTTCCATGTGCCCTAATCTTGCGTATTTGTCCATGAATTGCTGATAACTCTCACGCAGGGTCGAATCGTTCCTGAAACGCCGCTCAGTCGACAGAAATCGACGCTGTGCCAGCTGATACGCGTCTCCTACGTAAGGCAGCCGGTCCTCACGTAGTGGCAGTCGAACTACGTAGCGTTCATCATGTTCTCGCGACACCGTTCTTCTAAAATGTTCTTCACACCGTTGCTCGTCCAAAGTCATCGCCCTACCGTTGTCGAAATTTTCGAGTTCCCAAAATCGTTGAAGCATTGCGTCGAGACTACTGGCGGTACTTATTATGCAAATCGGCGGTTGATTTGCTGCGGACGAGTACATTCCCGACATCACGTATCCGAATACGGTGCTCTGTAATAGAGGGTAGCCTTGAGCGAACGAAAATCTTCTAGGCTCTAATAACGAGAAAAATAATTCCGCGCCAATCAAAACATCGACTCCCGCACTGATGTTAAACCGAGGATCAGCAAGAACAATATTTGCCGGAATCTTCCTATCAGAAATGTTAATGTTCTTGCTGGGCAATATGGCAGGAATTTTTGGTATAACTAGACACGACACGGAAGATGCAAATTTACTCACACGAGAAAAGATATTAATTACGACCGTTTCTGTTATGTGCACTTTTCCCGTACCGACACCGATTACATCTACATTCGTCTTACATCTTTTGAGTCCGAGTTTCATAGCCAGTGACTCAGAAATAAAATTACATTGCGAACAGCTATCGAGAACAATACGCGTGAAGTGACTGCGATCGTATGAGTCCTTTACCTTGATCAAGGCTGTGGCAAGAAACACTTCACAACCGACGTTGCGTGAAGGATAAATCTCTGTAGATGTTGACTCGCTCATAGTCTTGTTCGATTGTATTGAAGATGACTCCGTTGTGATAGATGGAGTAGACGAGAGAGGGTGAGAACGACCGGGGTATGGGTAGTGTTAACAGCCGACGGTGAAGCTTGATACGACTGTGTATTGTATCTATTTGCATGAGATTGTTCATCGTTTGGAATCGATTGTTCATTAGCAATAAACGAATGTGATACTAGTGTGTTAGTTTGCGAGATTTCCAAATTATCAATGTTAGGTAGATGTAAAAGTGTATGGTGCCGATTGCCACACACTCCACAATTTGACGAATTGCAGCTCTTCGCCATGTGATATCCACTAAGACAATTGATACACAATTTGTATTGTTTGGCGAGGTTGAAGCGTTGCTTTGGTGGTAGCTTTTTAAATTGTACACAATGGTACAAATAATGACCCTGCTTACACTGGGGGCATTTAATAGAAGGTTCAGTAATCACCAAAGTCGAGGTAGTTTTCGATGGACGCTTGGCGTCGTTGTTCAATATGCATTTTGGGATAAACTTACTGATTGTAACATGCGAGCTTGTTTCCTGACAAAGTTCACCAACTGCTCGTAAGTTGGACGTTCGTTTTCTTTACATTGTTTCTCCCATTCTTTTAGAATTACCGAATCTAATCGCCGGCTTAAACTATCCACAAGTACCGAACTCCAGTGTCTATCTGGACCTTCTAATTGGTTCAGCACACTAACGTGGCGATCAAACTGATCGAGCAACTCAGATAAACCTGAGGCAGATTCACGTTTTAATGTGGGAATGGAGAACAATGCAGATATATGACGCTTGATTAATAGATTGGGATTATCATATCTTTCTTCGATAGCCTTCAAGGCTATTAGGTAATTTTCAGTGGATACAGAAATTGAAGAAATGACATGGTGTGCTTCACACTTCAATGCTGCCTTCAAGTAATGCAGTTTTTGAACGGAGGTGAGCTGCCCGTTGGCATGCACAAGTGACTTGAAGAGAATTCGAAATTCAATCCATTCTTCCAGATTCCCATCAAACTCTGGGATTCTAATCTCCGGAAGACGGACTGCTTGTGTAATCTGAGGCTGTACCTGACTTACTGACACTCGAGAAGTTGCTGGAATGTTCTCACGTGGCATTTTAGTGACAAGAGAAGATTTTAAATCAATGTACATGTTCTGAAATGAAACACGCTCTTCTGAGAGCTCTGCGGAATCGTCAGATTCTTCATAAGTTTCGATCTCGTCTTGGACCTCAGCAAACTTTTTCCACAAATCATCAAGTAGATCGATTCTGATCTGTACTTGATGAACCATGCTTTCATTATATCCATCATTGAAAGATTTAATAAGCCCTGCAGAGTCGAGAATATTCGATCTGCGTCTGTATAAAATTTTCAACCGACTTGCTACACTAGTGCGGGTTTTTTTCTTAGGAGATAATGGCATGATCGTGGACAAGCAACACGAAACCAGTGACGTACCTGTTAGGAAGGATAACCTGTGTTCTGCTTTCAGTGGCTCTGCGACGCGCGATGGCCGCTGAGTTGATCTCACGCTTTCTGAGGTGACAATAGGTGGCCACACGTGCTTAAGCTGCCAAATTCTTCGACCAATGCGATTGTGTCGACCAAAGGTTGTATCCCTGACACAACAAATCACTGCTGCAGCAATACTGATAAAAAGAGGATATAACATGCGATATAATTCTAGGGCTTCAAGCCAGTATCGATTTCAGTTAAATGCATAAATTTTATAGCAAATCTTCATGTTTGAAACTAATTCACGTTTAAAGAAACTTACTCACTACAATACAACTCCTTAAACGACCTTTGCTGAAGGTAGTTACGGGTGATTTTAACAAGATGCAAAGGAAAGTTGAAGTTACAAAGCTTGTATACAAGCCCATTGTGCCAGACATTGTCAAACGCTTTCTCAACGTCTAACAATGCCATGGCTGTGGACTTGGATATAACCTTGTTACTTCGGATGTTATTCATCACCCGTACTAGCTGATGATTTGTGGAGTGCCCCTTCCTGAATCCGAACTGTTCCCGTAGGAGAATGTTGTGTTCCTCGACAAACTTGAGCAAACGATTGAGAATGAGTTTCTCGAACAATTTGCTCAGCGCTGAAAGGAGGCTGATTGGTCTGTAGCTTGAAGCTAGCGTTGGGTTTGCGGATAGGTATGATTTTCGCTGTCTTCCAGATACTTGGAAAGTAGTGAAGTTCCGAGCATCTGTTGAAGACAGCAGCCAGCAGAGAGTGAACCTTCATGCTGAGATTTATCAACACTAGGTTGAATATTCCGTCAAACCCGGGGGCCTTCATGTGTTTGGTGCATTTTAGCGCTGAGCAAATCCGTTCCACTGTGATTCTATCCTCCGGAGGGATGGAAAAAGGGGATGAATCAAGGTTGAGTACGCATTGCTCAACCTGAACTTCGAGCAGACTTTGGATGTTGGAGCCAAGCAAGTGCGATTTGGCAATATGCTCACCAATCGCATTTGCTTTCTTCTGAGGGGTGATTTTGAGCCGATCGTCATCATTTTCATCTTTGAGTGGTGGAATGAGTTTGGGGTGCGTCTTTAAAACCTTGGAAACTTTCCAGAATGGTCTGGAGTGGTCGTCCAGATTCAAGACAAGCCGCCCGAAACATTCGTTCCGGAGTGAGACCATTCAGGAAGCAATCTCCTTATTCAGATCGGCCATTTCACGTTTCTTCGCTAGATCTCCAGTCCTCTGAAACTGGCGTCTACGAACGCCTCGTCAGCCACGGTTATGGCTTGGTGGAGTCCCCCCAACGCTCGGTTGATGTCCTCCACGGTGTCAAGCGGCGGGTTGTCGATGATGTGCCTGTCTACCACACGTCCAAACTGGGCCCAGTTTACGCGATGGTAGTTCTTGCACAGGCTTGAAGCAGGAGCCACGTTGTAGCCCAGTTCAGCCACCACCGGTTGGTGGTCGGAGCTGAGTTCGTTCAAGGCTACCGGCTTGGACAAGCCGATATTTGTCAGGAACAGGTCTAGCGTCGATGGGTTGCCCGCCGGTGAGACAAATGTTGGCTCATCCGAAAACCAAACGGAGTACAGCCCATGCTGTGAGTGGTCGAACAGCAGACGACCGTTCTGGTTCTGCTGGTAGTTCCGCCAGGCCTAGATCTCCTCCTACTACGAAGCGGGAACCGTTACGGGTGATGGTGGACAGGTCCTTCTTGAGTTTAGCCGCTAGTCCACTGCTGGCAGCACACTGTCGAGGGCAGTAGACGGCGATGAACTGGATGTATCCATTCGACGACTCCACCTCCACACCAAGGACCTCGATTATAGAGGTGCAGATATGGGACAGAGTGTGGTATTTTATTCCTTCCTGACGACGACCGCAACACCACTTCCCCTGGAGCTGGTGTGATCAAGCCGAATAATGTTGTGGTCAGGCAACCAGAAGCTCTCGCCGGACTTTAGATGGGTTTCGGTTAGAAGGCCCACGTCGATGCTGTGCTTGCGGAGGAAGTCGGCTAGCTCAATCTCCTTTGCTCTTACAGAGCAAGCATTCCAGGTGACGATACGTAGCGGTTTAGACGCCATAATGGATGATGAACTTACCGAGCACTTGGATCTGTTCGGGCTTATTGCGGCACTTACGAAGAGCACCGGACATGTTGACGAAAATTTCCATCAGTTCGTCTTCTGAGAACAGATCGCGGTTGTTGTTTTGCGCTGTTGGTTGTTTTCAGAATCCAGGGGGGATGGAGAGCTGTGGCCAGCAGAATCACCGGAAGCTTCTTAAGGGGGAGCGGGTTGCACCCGCGCATTTGCTTGTCTTTGCTGGGGAGCATGAAGAGGCGGGAAATCCTCCGTCCTGAATGCTGGGGTTTTGTCCTTCTTGCGTCCTGGTTGATTGTTGCTTGACGCCTGCTTTCGGATGCGTTTGAAGTCCTCGCGTTTGGAGCACTGTCTGTCAGAACCTTGATGTGCACCACCACAGTTAGCGCATTTTATCGCCACGGCTCCATCCGCAGGGCAGTTGGAAGTGGCGTGTTCTTGAGCGCAGTTGCTGCAGCGTGGCTTGATGTTGCAGTTGCGGGTACCGTGTCCAAAATTGAGACACCGCTGGCACTGCGTTACATCACGATGGCCGCCACGGTATGGCTCCCACCGTACGATGATGGAGTAGATCGATCGGATGGCTTGCAGCGCATGGAGCGTCACCGTCCCTTTCTGGAAGTACACCAGGAAAAGACAATCCGGTACGTCTTCACATTTTCGTCTCTCCTTGTCATTCGGAAGACAGCGATTGGGGCCAGCTTATACCGGTCCTTGATTTCAGCTTCGATCATCTTGGGGTCGAAGTTTGGTTGGCCCCTGATGACTACCTTGAAGGGCTTCTCACCAGGGATGTTATGCGTAAAGAATTCCACTTTGGAATCCTTCCAATATTTTACGGCCACCTCGTACTCCGCTTTCGTATGGAGCATCACCCTGGTAGTAGTAGTAAAATTATGTTTATTTCTGTTGATTATGGTAGTACATTGATTTATCATTTTAATTGATTAGCCTACTTGGCTCTTCATCTTTGTTTAATTTGATATTCTAATTTAATATTTGCGTTTTTCGACTAGTTTACAGAATACCGTGCGGGACCGAAATCCGTACACCTAAGCAAGAGAGAATCATCCCAAGTAACAATCTAAATGCTTGGAAGATTTATTCTTATTTTATCATTGTTTTATCATAGCATCCCTTCCAGCCTGTGGTTGTATTACGGTTTTGTGTGCTTGTCATAAAATCAGGCCGTCAAGTCGTCTATAAAACTGTTTAAGACTACTAAATTAAAACTCAGACTTCATAATTTTAACGGTAGCTGTAAGGTGGTTCTGCATCACTACTGATAACTGAAGAATAAAACCAAAACAAAACATACAATTATGTTTTATGGTACACTTTTTATGACCGATATAAAACTTGAAGCAGTCTTAGAGCTTCATTAAAGCTTCATTACAACTATCATCTTTATCAGAGGCCTAAGATTCACAGATAAGAAATATACTGCTACAACAAAAAATACTCTGAAATTTTTTGTCATTATAAAAAACAAATCTATTCAGATATATGAAATGAAAACCCCTTCAGTGCTTCTGAACACGATGAAGATGAGACGATCGACAATATGAAACTCCTGGAGGAACTACAGTTATACGATCCCTACATAAGGCACAGTGCGGTGAAGGAGCTCTTAAAAATATTGAACAAGCGGCTTTCCGATACACTTCCGAAAGATCCACGAACCCTTCTTAAAGCAACGCCGACAGTTTCACTAAATCCGTTTGGAGATGGCCAGTATTGACATCACGGCTTTAAACCTTGTATTGAAAAAGCTTTTAGTGGATCCAATAAGCATTTCTTACATCTTGATTACAAGCGAAAATAGGAGGATCGCTTGGAATGTTGACTTTTTGACAGGTGGTCATGGTTTTTGTTTTGTTTTGATTCGCTGTACCGAATAAAACCAGCAAGCTAGTTATATAGCTTAAATATAACTTAACGCTCTCAATTTGGACTACGAAATGCTAAGATACAACCATTAGGTTTATGTTATGCTACAGAATTCCAATCTAGGAGAATATGTTATATTGAGGTATTTTTAAGGAGTAGCAAGTTATAACGAAAAAAAAAATGTCGCCGTATGAACAAATTTCACACAGTATGAATAATTACGCTTTAATTGATAGGCAATAAAACACTTTCATACATCTATGTATAATTAAATAATATGTGACTGGTTATTGCTCAACAGTAGTAACAGTTTTGTACTAAATAGATAATCTTTGAATGACTTTTTAATGCATGGTGCTAATGCAGACAAATTAAAAATATCCCTATATTTTAGTATTCACATGGCGCACTAAATTTATGCTCCTATTTGGTATAATAATCACCATAAATATTGCACGGCATGCTGTGAAGCATATACAGATTGGTTTAAAATTATAATAAAGTCGTCTTATTTTCAATGTACAATAATATCAGCCATTATTACCAACTGACAAGGATAATGATTTCACATCAAACATCGAAAGAATAAAACCACAATAAAATATTTCTCAATATTAACTATCATCCAAAAACCCCAACTTAAAACCTTCAAAGTTGTCAAAATGTTTTGCGTATCATGTTTTATCAACTTCTTCAGGAGCGATTTATGCGGTTGTAATATAGTTTTATGGTAGTCATTAGAAGGCTGTTAAAACTTTCTGACCTGGAGGAGGTTTTATGTTTTCATTTTTAACAATCACGTCTAGAGTGTGATAAAACTGACATAAATCCTATGCTCCTAAAGTAATTCGCATATCAAGTTTTAATGACTGCATTAAAACTGGGCCAATTGGCCATGACATGGCTGTATTGCGGTTCTCAGGAGATTGTTAAAGCAATGTGGTCGTCAGTGAAGGTTTTATAATTTGGTTATATCAACTGCTGTAAAACTGAAATAAAACAAAAATTGTTGCTTGGGATTAACGGTCAATACTAAATAATACTATCACATTATGCTCTGTACCACATCTTTTTCCTTTACATTTATCTTTACTTTTCCAATATTTGCAAACACCAGGTCTGAAAATTACCTTTAATTATTAGAAAAAGAGATTTAAATTGCACATATCTTGAATCAAAATCCGTACAGCGTTCTACGATTGAATCAAAATCCGTACAGTTTTGAATCGAAATCCGTACACTGTGTTGAGGATGAATCAAAATCCGTACAGTCATTAATCAAAATCCGTACATGAATGTAAATCGATCCAAATCAATGAAAAAAAAAAAACATGTTGCTATCTTGAATAAAGTATTTATTTTTGTAGTTGCTTGGCTAAGCGTCCAAAACAGCTATATCCGTTTAAATACACTAGTTTACAGCATATTTGAACTTTGTACGCTGATGGTCATTTCCCATGTAAAATCATGCGCTGAATCCAAAAATGTAGTCCAAAAAATCGCAGTAGGATAGTTTTGGAGATATAGGGGTAAGAGAGGCATAGTGAACAGGTGGGGCATAGTGAGCATCGCGTGCTCCAGCTTGGACTTCCGGCCGTTCAGAACAAATTTGTTGGCTGTAGGATCAATATCATCATGATATTGATCATACTACCAGTTGATTATGAAACAAATCAACTGGTAGTAGGATCAATATCATGCAGTTGGAGATCCAGAGCCAAAGTGCGGGATGCTCACTATGCCCTGCCTGTTCACTATGCCCCTCCTTCCCCTAGCTAAAACATGAATTCTCACTTTAAAAAAAAACTAAAACACAAATATCTCTGGCTGCAATGAAGTGATATTAATTATTTAAACGCCAAATTAAACGTGATAAAATTTTATTTCGATCGTTATAGCACTATTTTTCCGTGAGAGTAATGGTAGAACCACCATAAACATTTTAATTTACATTGCTTAAAAACTTAGCAGAAATTCAATTTTTCCTAGGAAAACTTAAAAACAAACTATTAACTAACAACAATACCATCAATCTCACTGACAATTGATGTTCAATTGATCGAACGAAAAAATTTCTTACCTCTAATTTAGCGTTAAAATAATGGATATAATCTCATTACAACCGGAGATATTTGTATTATAGTAATCAAACTTGTTTAAAGTGAATCTTTATTTTTAGCTGTATCTCGAAAACTATCCTACTGACATTTTTTTTACTACATTGTTGAATACAGCGCACGATTTTACATAAGAATCATTCGTCAAAGGTTCATTTTGTTTTACTTTTACTTTTTTAACTAATGATATCAGCGTTAGATTAATTGATGGTCCAATCGATTCAAAGGAGAGGTAACTGATTTCTTTTTATTTAAGAAGGTGAATGTTCTGGATTTTTATGCTAACTAATATCATGTTTAAGGATTCATTTCCTCCAAATTTTATTCTATACCAGTGCTTTGGGTTAAATATTCTTACTGGAGTTTTCCTCCGATCACAACTTCGAGGTTTTTGAAATTTGACATGTGATAACGTGCATGATGTGCAATACTTTGGAACTTGGGGGTACTCCAGATCAACGCTACAAAACATTATTAACCGGGACTAACCTGGGCGGTGTAGCCTGGACAATGTTGTCGAATCAATAATAGCAAACTGAACAGAAGACTGCCGAAACATCTTTAATACAACGATAATGGAAACGCTCCACCAACCCATGGCATCAAGTGATAATCTAACCGGTTCCTAAGATGGTAGCCCTATAATGGCGGATAGTAAAAAAATACAACCATCTTAGAAACCAACAAAAAAAGACAATGAACTGACATCAAGGATTAGTTTTTCGTTTTGTGCATGAAAATTAAAAAAGGTAAAATAACGACTATAACTTAATTTAATTTAATACGTCAAGAGAGTAATAATCATAAAAATGCAGATCTTTCATTGCTTCTTTTCCACAGCTTTCTTCTGCTTCTTCTCCATTGTTACCATTGCCTTTTCAAGTTATAATGCTTTCTTGCTTCCAACCCTAATAAAAATAACCATAATAGAGAGCTTAACGACGTGTTCCGGGTATCATCCAAACCATTTGTGGGATAGTTCGTTCATGGTATTTATTTATTAGGGAACTTTCTTTCCTCTTCTTCCTTTTCTTCCTCCTCTTCCTCTCTCGCTCAACCTTTTTCTTTTGTCGTTCCTCAATCCTTTGTTTCTTTGCGTTCTCTTTATCAATTTTCGCCCGCACTACTTTCATGTGTATTTCCGGTCACTTCTCGCTGGTAGCTACTGCTGGGAATGCTCTCTGGCCCATTTCTGTCTGCTCTCTGTAAGGGAGCATCCAACAATGACGTAGCATATTTTTGATCAATTTTATACTCCTCCCCCACCCCCTCGTAGTGAGTTTGGCTATATCCAATACATGGCCGGTCACAAATTCTGAAATCCTCACCTCCCCCTTCAAATGCTACGTCATTTATGCATGGTCCCTAATTTGAATATGCGTGTTGGTGATATCCTGTAGGGGAGCTGCGTTGTTTTACTTTTCGGCTGGTTCTTGACGCTCTTCATTAAAAGATATTAATAATATAACATTTGCAATACGAATAAAATAAGAGAGTAGCGATTCAATACGGCATCTCTTATGGTGGTGAATGGAACGCCAAATCCCTGGATGCTTCTCGGTAAGATTTCTCCGCACGCATCATTGCCACAGTCTTCTCCAAATCCTCCGGCGTGTATTTAGTTTCCATGATCTGCTGAAAAACATTGGATAAAGTAGAATCGTCATTAGTGATGCACAAGTGTACGGATTTAGAATCAGCTGTTATATATGGATCGAAATCCGTACAGTACTAATTTTGATAAATAAATACCATATGAACGATCCATTGCTTAGAATTGAGATATAAAACGATAAACACTAACCTTTCCGATCGACCTTCAGGAAACTACTTGCAAACATCACTGAAATACGCTTAACAAACTGAAGTAAATCTGAGAGATTTTCTTAGAAAATCGTTAAGAACGCAACCGATTGACAGAAATGCCCGACACGTGTTGAGGTTTTTATTTTTCTTATTTTAATTGCATGACATTCTGCTTAATTGTTGACGTAAACATCAAGCTAATGCATGAATGAACATGAATATGTATTCATGTATAATATTTACATTGTTATGATGCATATAAATAATCAAATTCAACAGGGTGTACGGATTTCGGTGCTGTACGGATTTCGGTCCCGCACGGTATCCCTTTTGGGATGTGTTTTATTTGAATTGAAAAACGTGATAACCTACCTAACTACGAGTATAACTTAACCTAACGTGCTAGATCACGTATAATCTGATGATTAGATCTCAGACAGGTGTCTCTGAACCTTTCCAGGATGAATACTCTCCGTTCTTCTAATGTCTGAATTCCAGCCAGGAGGCGAATCTCAGAATTTCTAGTCCGCGGGGGACTGTTTAGGACCATCCTATGGATCTTGTTCTGGATCCTTTGGAGTTTAAGGTGATGGCATTTTGCACAACTCTCCCAGATTGGCATACCGTACTCGATTACAGGAAGGATGATTTGTTTGTAGACAACAAACTTATTTTTCAGGGACAGGGTTGACTTCCTGTTGATAAGTGGATACAACGATCTTATCAAGATGTTGCACTTGGTTTTTGTTTTGTCAACGTGCTCCCTGAAAAGAAGTTGCTGTCTAGTGTTAGCCCGAGGTACACGACCTCTTTGGACCATTCCACCACTGTGCCGTTCAGGCAGATCTTTTTATTCTCCGACGGAACAAGTCTAGGAGATTTAGAGTGTGGAAAGATAATGATCTGGGTCTTTGCCGCGTTGATACAGATCTTACAGCTGTTGAAATATTCAGACAGAACGTCCAGGCCTCTCTGAAGTTTGGCAGTCAGAGCTCCGATGACCCTACCCTTGTAGACGATGGATGTATCATCTGCGAACAGAGACAACGATCCACCATCAGGGAGAGCCGGCATATCGGAGTTGAACAGGTTGAATAGGATGGGGCCAAGGATGCTTCCTTGTGGAGCCCCGGCACCGATGTTGAAAGCATCCGATGTGATGCCATTTAGAGAGACTCGGAACGTCCTGTCTGATAGATAGTTGTTTATGATCTTCACTAGGAAGATTGGAAGACCGTACTGCTGCAATTTTAACACCAGGCCATCATGCCAGACATTGTCGAATGCTTTTTCAACGTCCAACAACGCCATGGCAGATGTTTTCGAAACCGACTTGTTCCGTCTGAGAATGTTTGTTACTCGAGTCAGCTGGTGGACGGTCGAACGACCTTTCCGAAAACCAAACTGTTCCTCGAGTAACAAGTTGTTTTGATCGGCAGATGTTAGGAGCTGGTGGTACAGTGCTCTTTTGAACAGTTTTGATAGCCCTGAGAGAAGGCTGATTGGTCGATAACTTGAAGGAGAGGACGGATCCTTCCCAGGTTTCCGGATGGGTATGACTTTAGCTGATGGTTGTAGAATCTGGAACTCAAGTGTTTGAGTTCCAGATTCAGGATGTTGTCGAAACCTGGGGCCTTCATGTTTTTAGATGATTTGATATAGGCCAACAGTTTGTCAGCCGTAATATCAGATTCCTCTGGAAAAATGTTAGGAGTCTGAAGAAGATTGGATGCATTTTCAGCAACCTCAGATTCATGAGGGCTGACGATGTTTTGTCCGAGATTATGTGAGCTGACGAACTGTTGACCTATCGCGGTAGCCTTCTCTTCAGGAGCTATCAGATGAACCACTGGGTCGCCGGGACGATCCAGTGGGGTCAGTGGGGGAATGGGCCTAGGCTTGTTTTTAAGAATTTTTGTAAGTTTCCAGAAGGACTTAGCACAATCTGGGAGAGAGCGGATCTTACTAGCAATCGTTATTTCTGAGATCCACCATCCTGGCCTGAATGATCTTTGTTAATCGATTACAATCGGTCTTCAAGTTAGGCAGGCCAGTATGCTGGTACTGCCTACGAATGGTGTTACGGAGTCTAATGAGATCTTTGGTAGGGCTGACAAGGTTCAGAGTGTTACTCACCTGTCTGGATACTGGCACGTGTTGTTCCCTGGCCAGGGAAACCGCCTTCTCGATGGTTTGAAGACACGGGTCAACATTTTCCGACGTCCCCGGTTGGACATCGTAGTCGATGATTGTGTCGACGCAGTGTTGATATTGCGCCCAGTTCGGCCACCACCGGGTAGTGGTCCGAGCTCAGCTCCTGGAATGCCACAGGTTGCGAGACGTTGTGTCCCATGTTGCTTACGAAGATGTCGATGGTCGCATGGACCCCATACCGACTCAACCGGGTGGGAGAGTCCGGGGCCAAGATGGTATAGTGGCCCTCTTGCAGGTCTTCATTGAGAATGATGCCGTTTCTATTGCTCCGACCGTTGCCCCAAGCTTGGTGTTTTGCGTTCAGAATGCCAGCGATGATACAGTTCCCGCTCCTCCGGGTGAGTTTGATGATGTCTTTCCGGAGGGCCACTGACGACCCGTCCCTGATGTTGGTTTGCTTGGGGCAGTAGGCCGCGATGATGGTGATTGGACCAAGTGATGTGTTCACCTCCACTCCGATGGCTTCAATTGTTTTCAGCTGGAAGTTTGGTAGCAGCCGGCAACTGATGTTCCGTCTTGCAGCGATGGCCACTCCTCCACCTCCAGAGCAGGTGCGATCAAGTCTGACGAGCCGGAAGTCGGGAAGGAATACGTTCAGTTCGGGCTTCAAATGCGTCTCGGTGATGATAGCAATGTCGACCTCCTTGCTGTTGAGGAAATCGAGTAGCTCTCTATGCTTGTTCGTCAGTGAGCAAGCGTTCCAATTTGCAATTTTTATAGCTTCACAGTCCATACTTGGTGACGAGTGACAAGGCAGCATGAAGCTGTTCAGATCGAGTCTTGCAGGTGCGCAGAATGACTATCACCTCTGCAACCAGCGTTACTAGTTCCTCTGATGTTAACGGAGATTCGTTAACTGTTGTGTTTGCCTATAGTAATGGTATCGACTGGGAGTGGATGAATACTGATGTTAACGGCTTTCTCAGTCTTATTTGAGTCGTTGATATCAGTTGCATTTACCTTTTGGCAGGGATGGATCGCCCTTTTGGGTCTTTTCCATCACTTTTTAATGTAGAATGCTGACTTTAAGTCGATTCCCTGTAGCATCCTTTTTCGTGCTACCCTTCACAATTTCACATGTAAGAATAATAAGATTTCTGTGAATTCTACTACTACTTGCAATGCATGAAGCATGCAATGTCTGAAATTTGCAGATGTATAAACCTTGTAGATCTTGAGTTGTGTGCTCTTTAAATTGCGAAGTGTGATGCGAAAATGGGCTCTGTAAGAAAACACCTTAAATCCAGCTAAATGTTCAGTTAATCCATTTTAAAATAAATAGTTAAGTGCTACTAATCTCTCTATCAAAATTCAAAATTTTCACACCGCAGAGCCACACTCTATGTTTTCACTGAAAGTGCACGTGAGAGCGCTCTCGAGCGTACCTTAAGTGAAAACAGAGAGTGTGGCTCTGTGGTGTGGAACATGAGAAAAGGGCCTAATATTTTCAAAAAGTTAACATTCAAACCTCTACATCTTTAAAACGGTGCCATTTAGAAATATTTTACGCATGAGCTTTTTATTGTAAATTTGATGTTCTTTTATTATATCACGTCGAATGAAAATTTGGACCATGTTTTGGAAATTTTTCCACATCTTTAGTTTTTCAAAAAATCATAAATGTTTTGTCCATCATCTTTCCATCATGGCCTATAGCGAAATTGATTGAATTTTTATCCCCTAAAACCAATTTGAAAAATAAAAACCATTACACAAAATCAATTTTTTGAAAAACTATTTTTCAGCTTTCATTTTTATACGGGGAAATTTGCATTGCTCAAAACACCGAACCGATCGGACAAACAAAAATAATAGTTCCTGAAGATTAGTTTAATATTTTCTATAGGCCCTTTTAAAAAATTAAGGCTTGATTCAAAATTGTGATTTGAAGATGGAAAATTGTACTTTTGGTTTTTCATCCAAATCAAAAAAATAGATAGATCAAGAATAACTGGATTAGCGAAGCAGCATGGAACCGCTCATGGAGATTAATAGCATTAAACTATCTATCTGAAAATTCAACTGGATTTTACCTTAGCATTCTACAATACAACCTAATGAAAAAAACCCCGAAAGAGCGATCCATCACTGCCTTTTGGTTTGTGCTTGAAGCACCTTGAGTACTCGACTGCTCCTTTTGCGGGCTGCTATATTTAATCCGTTTCATATAGTAAAACTATCCCGTTCGTTACCTTATGCACCGAGTACCGTTTACGGGTATAGGAAAAGATTTCTACGAAACGATAAGCAAGATTGACTGGGCTATTAGTAGAACCACCAATTGGTCTAAATATGTTGCACTGCTGAGGTTCCACTAAGGTAGATTGGTAGCAGTTTGCTATTATGGTGTACAACCGAAGTAGAACCAATGGCCGGTGCCAGTTGCAGAACCATGACCGCTGGCTGTTAGCATTGAGATGCCGGTTGCGGGAAATGGAACGAATGTAGCAAAACGGAACGAACCCGTACATGACCGTGAACGGAAAATCCTTCACCGGTTGGTAAGGATTCGTTTTCAGATTCTACACGATACCAACGTGAGTGATGGGTGTCGGTTGGTCAGTTAAACGGTGTTTTACGACTACGTTGGCATTTTTGCCACTATCGGTCCCAATCAGCCGATCTCATCATTTGCGCGGTAATAAGGTGGTAATTGTTTCTGATCGGAATCTGTAGCTACACGTACGAAATGGTGGATAATGCTTAATTAGCTTGCTTCGAATCACTGCTTTTTTTGGGGAGATATGTAACCTTGTCGAAAATGGCGTAGATATTTAGAATTTATCGTAATATTAAAAATAGTGTCTGGAGACTGCTGAATCAATCATGATCCATTGAACGAATGCAGAGTTTCCTTGAAACCGCATATTAATTGTTCTAATCAATATCGGCTCAACAGAACGTTCCAGCTATTGTTCGCACACCAATTAATTATGGGAAAACATCGTCACCAGCTTCGGTGGATTTTTCCAACCAGCAGCAACAGATTGCATAACATTTACCACCGTTCCCTTTTCCCCATTACCTATCACTTTCTCAATCTCGGAAAATCAAAACTGGTGGCTTCAGAGCAAACTAGAGATGTGCTCGCTGCTGGTCACGTCCTGAAGCTGCTGTCCTGGCGGTGTCGTCGTTGTTGCTCGACTGTCTGTCATTGGCATCGGGTCAATTTGTAATCGCATACTGAAATCGTGTTGGCAATGGTTGAACTGTTGTCGTCTTAGTTGTGCAACGTGAAGTGGCATAAGGAACTGCTGCCAAACAAACGGGGGGTACTGGACCGTTATGAATATCTATACATTCGTCGTTCAGATTTGTGCACGAGACATGTAATATTGGGT
Organism: Ochlerotatus camptorhynchus; assembly: GCF_037179485.1. Taxonomy (NCBI): domain Eukaryota; kingdom Metazoa; phylum Arthropoda; class Insecta; order Diptera; family Culicidae; genus Ochlerotatus; species Ochlerotatus camptorhynchus. Next base: position 717,205 of record NW_027040958.1, read on the forward strand.
TTCACCTGTGCTACGTGTGATATTCGGTATTTTATAGGCTTATTACACAATTGATGTTTAGCAACTTTCGTGGAGCAACACCCACCATTTATTCTCTTTTTATCTTCTTGTCGTACACACTCATCACAACTACTCCAGTAATGAGTAAACATCCTCATCAGGATGCCACATCTTCCCCATGCATTAAATTAAACCAGCTTCAACATATGATATTGTTTCATTACATCTACGAAAGATTATTTACATTATTCATGTATCGCTGTGGTCGTTTAATCATTCTGGTTGCTCGTCGTTTTGAGATTGATTCATCATCATTCGAAATTTGGGTTTCGATCGTTCTTTCGCAAGTTGCCCAGTTGGGTTCGTTAAGTTGTGCTCGTCTTGGCTCTCCTCCAGCATTCCTAAAGAAGAAAAATATAAAACAAACAGAACAAACAAATCAATAAAAATTTAAAATAAATCATGTGAGTAAATTCATCATTGAGAGTTTTTTTTCTAGTATACTTTACCATCCAACATACAATCAGATGTTTTATTCGATGTTCTTTTTTCCTTGAACCGCTTCAAATGTTTAATATTCCGGTCAAACATCTTGTTGGTTGTCATATCCTTGACAGTTACTCGTCCTTCACCTGTGATTTGCATCACTTCATGTAGTGCGTTCTTATAAACGGTGTCCGCTTTATCACGATTCTGCTGCGCTACTTGTACCATGTCACCGATGCTTATCTGTGAATCACCAGCACCTCGTCGATTGTCTTCCCGAACATTGCGATTAAATTTCGCTATTCGGTCACGATCACGCAACTCATCATCGTCTACTTGCTAGCTGCTGATCAGTACGTAAATTTGGCAGCAACCCTCTTACTGGTCTTCTAAACATGAGCTCGGCCGGTAGTATCTTCGTGACATGATTGTAGGTATTATAAGTAGGACAGATTATAAAAAAATAAAAATATAAGTTAGATTAAATAATATACATAAGCAGTCAATTATCAATGATGATATGCAAATTAATAATAATAGTAATTTTGTATGTCCACATTTTTACCAGTGTTCGTACTCAAAAAAAAACATAGAACGGACCTATTACTTCATAAAGGGAAACGTACTAATAAAAAAAACTAGCAGGCGAGCTGCAACTCAAAAAGACGAGAGAGATCAGACGTTGTGAAAAGCAGTTCGTTCGAGAGTGAACTAAAGAAAGTTGGCAAGATGGAACCATCCGACACCTGCCACACAATATACAAATTCATGCATTTAATTGGCATCGAAAGCTCTCAATTAATAACTGAGGAAGTGCATTTAGAACACTAAGTTGAGAGCACGCAATAAGCTAATATGCACTAAGCAATAAGCTTGAAATGCGAATAAGAAGAAGAAGAAGAAGAAGAAGAAGAAGTGAACATCTGACAGATACGCTCTCCCGAAACTTCAACTTTTCGCTTAGCTGCTGCTCTTTTCGCGAGCGCTGCATGCGCGAAAAAAATAATAAACGTAAGCGAAAAAGATGCGATCCACAACATTAGATTTCGCTGGATTGTATCAATGATTGGGCACTCGCAAGAGTCTCGGTCCGGCTGCTGCTGGACAGGGGGTGAACTGGTGTCTGCGATAGGTTGGAAGGCCGCAGAATATCAGTGTATATCCAGTTAAAGCTCGTCCCCGTTTTAGTTTTTCTCGTTAAACCCTTCTCACAGAAGGACGCTTAGCACCTTTTTCGGCAAATTTATGATCTTGTTGTACTTTTAGGTATCCCTAGAAAATAGTGTAATTTCATGTTTTTTGTGGTCCTTCGAAGATGTCGAACAGCAGAATGGCAACCAGCAAGTGTAAGGAGCAGAGCGGTGAAAGTCAATTCATCGATTTCCTCTTTTGATGACCATGGATTCACTGATCTATTCCGCACTATTGCTGCTATGCTCTTCTATCATCCAGAACAACAAACGCACACATAAATGTGTTTGTCGTCGAGTTATTAACGAAACAGGAAGTCGACGAAAAGAGAATCGATCAATATCACTTGCACCCCTGCTTTCAAGTTTGGTTACAAGATTAAGAATTTTTGAGAGCATTTTGTATGGTCGTTGGGGGCGTGTGGTTCTGAATATGGCAATCAGTGTGTAAAATGTTACGCAATTGCATCCTTCCTATTCGCACACGCCCGAAGATCGGAGGCGAATGGCACTTCGACTTGTTTCGTCTACAAACGACTCTCTAATGACTGTGTTGGTGAAGCAGCGTAATTGGTGGTTTTGTTAGTTATTTCGACGCTTTTGGACAATGCTTGACATTTACCACTTTTTCAATAGTTTTTTTCTTAAAAAATCTACACTTGCAAGCATTATTATCGATATGTAGAAATATTTCTGATCGATTGGTGATACAAAATATTAAAATTGGTCAAGAGGCATCTGAGTTCTTAACGTTCAAAATCTTTCATAATATCGTTACATATTCCATTTTCGGTTTTTACAAAGCGTACCCCCATATTGAAATCACAGACGTAGTCCTACGTCAAAAGTTCGAGGTTTGGAACATGCCACATTTCGAAAAACTGTAAGCATTTTCCGCACCATGAATCGATCTCATCTGATTCGCAGCGAAAACCCCTGCAGCTCGTGGTTTTGTCCAAACCAGCTTCTATTGCAAGTTCTTCCACACCATAGTTGGTCGATAGGGTCTTTTCGATACGGCAGTCAAGACGTCGGTAACGGATTGCCCGAGGGGGCGACTCTATCTACGATGCAGAAATTTTTTTGATTTGCTATGGATAGCTGCGCGGACGCTGGCTAGATAGAAAGAAGATTGATGACGATTCTGAAGATTTCCTGCAAAAAGATTATGCGCGATGCAAGTAGGGTTAACTACCCCATTTCCGGCCTATTAAGCATAACCCGCACTTAGTCTTTCTTAATCTAGTTCAGTTAAGCACCAAACGGATTGTTATTATTATTACATGTGTCCACGAGTTATAGGCTGCAACATAATCCGCTATGGCTTCCTTCCAGTTTTCCTTGCGATGATTGGCGATAGCAGTAATTTTATTTATGCCCTGCATAGATCTTTCCACTAGGCCGTTCTCAGAAGGGTTCAGAGGTGTACTATGAATAAGTTTCAAACCCCACACGTCCTTCAGCCATTCTTTCAGATCTGAGCTATTGAAAGGGGGTCCATTATCGGCCTTTAACGTTTTCGGGATGTTATAGGTATTGAAGAACTCTCCTGAGTACTCTTTTAACTGCATCGATGTCTGTTTTATCCATCGGTACAACAACGAGAAATCGAGAATAATTATCCGTCATCACCAATGCTTTCCAACTATGAGAATCCGATGCAGATGCAAAATCCATTGACACGTAATCCCAAGGATTCTTTGGGAGCTTGGTCGTCTTGATTGGAAGTAGCTTCCTTTAACAACCAGCTGGCATTCCGGACAGCTCGCTACAAATTCCTCGACCTCACGATCCATCCCCAACCACCAATGGCCTTGTCTTAGGAAATGCTTCATCGTAGACATACCTGGATGACTACGGTGCACAGTGGGCAAAACATGACAAAACCGCGACTAAATTGAATATATCGGCTGCCAAACGGTTTCAGTAAACATGTTATACATATTCTCAAAGGAAAAACTCTCCTGAATCGATTGGTGGTGGTCTCATTGGCCGAAGACTTTTGCGTACCGAGATAGAGGGCCGGGGTCAACCCCAACAAATGCCACTATTTATCGACATAATTTTAGACTTTACTTAACGTATATTACTGGAAATTGATAGTACTAAGTATATATGGTGTAAAGACACCATATACGCCCTGAGGAAAACTCTATTGGCCTGAAGGAGGATCCGGAACGACCGATAAAGTAGCCACATTATAAAAATTGTGCTAGAACCTTGCGATTTTTTCTATGTTGTTCAGAATCAAGAGATCAAAGCGTATTTAACTTGGAATACATATTTTGGAATATGGTGGCCATATCCTGGTTCACCGGATAATCTGGATTGACCGATAAAGTGGCCACATTATAAAAACTGTGCTAGAACCTTGCGATTTTTTCTATGTTGTTCAGAATCAAGAGATCATAGCGTATTTAATGTGGAAACTGTATTTTGGGGTATAGTGGCCATATTCTGGTTCTCCGGATAATCTGGATTGACCGATAAAGTGGCCACATTATAAAAATTGTACTAGAACCTTGCGATTTTTTCTATGTTGTTCAGAATCAAGAGATCAAAGCGTATTTAATTTGGAATACATATTTTGGAATATGGTGGCCATATTCTGGTTCATCGGATAATCTGGATTGACCAATGAAGTAGTCACATTATAAAAAAAATTGTAGAACCTTTCGATTTGTTCTATGTTTGTTCAGAATCATGAGATCAAAGCGAATTTAATAAAGAATTTAAATTTTGGGGTACAGTGGCCATATCCTCCGGAAAATCTGGATTGACCGTAGAAGTTGTCATAACGTGTAAACAGTCCTGCAAAACTACGATCTTTTTTCTTAACAATCTTGTTCATATTCAAATAATTAAAACTATTTTTATTTTTAAAAAATCCCTAGTATCCCACTTCTAGCAGATGCTTTAAAAAATTGGTACTTCAAGTCGAAAAATTGTACACATTTAAAGTTCTGTGAAGAAGGCTTCAGCTCAATTTATCATAAGAGAACAAAATTATATCTGCTATTATATCGATCGGCACTGTAAACTCTCCTGAAAACCGGAAGTTTTTGTATACAAATTCAACCAACCAAACTCAGAACCATACCGATATAACTTGAACAGTTGATGTACCAGCAATCAACATTTCAGAAATGTTGAAGCCGTCCTGAAAAGTTACAGCTCATTGCTCATCAAATTTTTGTGATGAGAAAAAAAATCACGAGGCCTTCTTATTTTGTCCGGTACTGTAGTTGTATTTGTTAATTATCGATATGTTTCTGCAGAACTGTAATTGGGCACTTGATTTCAGAGTAATACCGGATTTAAATCGGGTAAATTTTTCAATGTATGTTAGATCACAATAATTTCTAAAAAAAAAGGCTTTTGAATCGTCTCATATTATTTTTAAATAAAATGTCAAAATTATCTGTTCAAAAAGTACTTCCGACCACCTCTTAGGCCACTACCGGATGTTTTGGAATACCATGGACCAATTTTCGATTGGACAGATCATGGACATGCGACACATCAAATCACGATGTTTTCGTTTTTTATGTCCAGTACTGTAAGATATAAGAATATATCTTGGCCTACTTTTAAGTACGATATGTGTTTATCACAGAAGCTTTAGCACGATCGATTGCAACTAATTGTTAACAGCCCAGCGGATATCATCGCAATCGGGAAACTACTGTCCACATGATTTCTAACGGCGACATCGCGAAATTTTATCTTCAACACCAATCCGAAGATGAATTATTACGTTTTTTATGTCGTAAAGGGAAGGAACGAGAAGAAAATATCAAGCCAACAGTGAAAGCATGGATTAGCAGCTTCAAATATTATTGGTCGAAGCATGGATGCAAATAACGATTTTTCGAGAAGGAGTCGAAATGGATTAAGTATGTTTCCTAAAGAAAAAAAAATCAGAAGAATAACTTGTTGTGATTTTGATTTAAAGCTGAAACAATCAGGATCACCAGCTTCTCCTTTCAATAATTCTGGAACAACATCACCATCCTGCATAAGCGACAGCCGTTCAAGTACGTCCAACTACAACTCTTCCTCGGTGGTTTCTGAAAACACACTATATCGAAAAGTAGGACGAAAACGACTCCAGCTCAATGATCTTACGGAACAATCCAAAGCTAAAAGTTGTCAACGGCTAGCCCGTGATCATCCCTTAGATAAGCTACTAAGAGCAGCAGAAGCTGCTGCACGCAAACTCGAAAGCCCAGCAGTCACGAAGATTTTGAAATTGTTGAGAAATGGTGGTGAGTCCTGGGCAAAGAATAAGTTGAATACGTCAGAGGTGTACCAGAAGATTGAACCATCTCCCGAATCGTCTTTGATGCTGAAAACCAGACTTGGATTGAGCAAATCAAACCGAAAATGCTTACTTTTAAGTCAATATCGAGTATTTTATAGTCATTATTGAGTATTTTGCGGTTGAAATTTTTTGGTGTAAAATATTTCGGGGGCAAGTAGTATTGAAAATTTCTGGTGCAAGCTTTGCAACAATCCACTGCATGCAGGCGATAGCTGAATCGAAAATTCCTGATGTAAACATTGCACCGTTCTGGTGAATGGAGGGGCAAGCTTTATTAAACATTTCCGGTAGAAAAAACTACAACGTTTTGGTGAATGGACGGACAACTGAAACTTGACTTCCGAGAAGAACCTCAAGGGTATTGAATTCTGAAGACAAGTTCCAAAAGAAATGCTTTCTGGGGATGATTCCATGAAAGTTCTGCGAATAATTTCTAGTGAATCCTGCAGATAGCGCCAAGACAATTTCGAAAAGAATACCGAGAGAATCAAATTTTGAATGAAATTTCAAAGGGATGTTGGGGAAAATTTCAAGGAAATTTCGAGGATAATTTTAAGCTCATTTTGGGAAGAATTTATGGATTATACAGGGGAAATTCTTCTGAAATTTAGGGGAATTTCAGTTCCAAGGTGTTCTGAGAAAAAAAAAAAGTTCTAACATATTCCGAGAAGAACCTCAATGATATTGAGGTTCCAAAATATTTCTGGAGAGAATTCAATAAAAATTCTGCGAATAATTTCTAGTACATCCTGCAGATAATTCCAAGATAATTTCGAAAAGAATACCGAGAAAATCAAATTTTCAGTGAAATTCCAAAGGGATTTTCAGCAAAATTTCAAGCGAATTCCGAGAAAAATTTCTAGCGCGTTGGAAAGTGTTCTGAGAAAAAATCACAAAGAGTTCTTAATATAATTCCAGTGGACTTCTGAGCAGAATTTCAAAAGAGCTCTTAGGAGAGGACAGTCCCAATGAATTTCTGGGGAGTATTCCAAGAAAATTCTGCGAATAATTTCTAGTGAATCCTGTTATAGTTCCAAGATAATTCCGAAAAGAATACCGAGAAAATTAAATTTTGAGTGGGATTTTGAGGAAAATTTCAAGGGAGTACCGATAATTTCTAGCTCATCCGGAAATAATTTCCGGATAATACTGGGTAAATTCTTCTGAAACTCTAAGGGAATTTCAGTTCCAAGGTGTTCTAAGTAAAAGTCAAGGAGAGTTCTAAAAATAATTCAAGAGGACTTCTGAGAAGAATTTCAAAAGAGCTCATACCGTTCTAAAAAAAACTTTTGGATTCCCTAATTGAAAAGTGGGTATTAGTTTGCCATTGAACCTTGGTCGATTGTTGTCTTACTAAAAAATCGTCGAAGAATCTTCTCTGAAAATGTCAATGAATAGCTTTGAGTGTGTTGGTTTATTTCCTTTTAATTCCGTTATAATTGCTTATCTTTAGACAGATACGCGTATTTCGTCTACTACTTGCAGACTTCATCAGTGCTAAGCACTCAATATCACTGATCAAGATTGGATTGATCAATAGCAATATACTGTTTGTTCACTGCTATGTGCACTGTTTGAACCTTGTACTTATCGACGCAGTGTGCATGCGAAGAGAGAATGCGATTCTTATTGGTCATTCATCTCGGTTTGTCGCTGCTATCACCACCATCTGACGTGACTTCAGCTGAATTCAACCACCAAGGCAACAACATTGCAGCAAATGTATAATTTCGGATAAAGCCCTACTATCGCAACCATTTGACGAACCGATCATCGTCGACATCGTCGATGGGATTAAATTGCCAATTTCCATTGGCTGTCTGAAAGCAGTTTGCATTGAAGAAGATGAACAACCACCACCGGAGAAAAAAAAATAAGTTAAATTACTTTGACTATATGTTTTTAGTATTACTTCTACGTGAAGTCAACGATTTACATAGTTGCAGATGCTAATTTCAAATAACAGACTGTAGTGGTAATTTTTATACGATAGATGGAGTAGATGAAAGCATAGAGTTGATAGTTCCGTTAGAGTACGGCAGTGTGAAGATTGTATATAGATATTAGACAAGCGAGCTAGGACAACTTTTAAGGAAGGTACAAATCGGTTTTTTCATCTCTCTTTACCAAACTCCCCCTTTGGAGAGGGATGGTGAGGGGTGTCCCCCCCCCCGCCACCACTGGCAAAAAGAGATGAAAACCGACCCGCTCATGTACCAACTGTGTGCTAAATTGAACAGTAGGGAAAAAGTGGGAGGAGGACAGCACTATCTATGGCGTACTTTGGAGTACTCCCCATCCCCAGATTAAATGCACCAAAGAAGAAAAAATGCCCCTCCTTAACAAGATTCATGTGCACGCTAGTGTCTCTTACTGTTTCTGAGTTTTGACCAAAAAACTAACGGCAAGGAAAATGTTGGATCAACTTCTCTGATTTTTCTGAAAATCACATACTTAAAAAAAACCAGAACTAGTGTAGTAGTGGTAAACGTGACTGCCTCTCACTCCAAAGGACCTGGGTTCAATACCAGCTGGTGCCGTCGGGATTTTCATAAGCATAAAATCTCTGATCACGCCTTCCTACGGGAGGGAAAGTAAAGCTTTTGGTCCCCGGTCCACGAGTTGATGGGTCGATAGGTAGGGTCCAGGTGTGAGAGCTGCCTTCCTGGCGTCGATAGCATTGGTGCTCAGCACGGATCGTAGATTTTACACGTGCTCGGAATCAGTATTCGGTGACTGTGTTACGAAAACCACTTTTTTCCTATCACGGAAACGCCTAGTTTTTTGATGACAAAATTACACATTTTCGAGCACAAAACGCACGAATTTTCTGGTTTATTCAATAGGGGAATTTACGTATTCTCGGCAACCTAAGCAGCGACCTTCTTTCTATAGCCTTTTTCTCTAAGGAACGCACACATATGCAGTATTTTGGTTTGTTTACAATCTTTTGCTGCCAGCTGCTCTAACAATTTCAGTCGAAAGAATTGTCAAAAACTGTTTTGAAACGCTTTTACAAAGCTCCAATCTTCTCTAGTGAGAGCGAGTATTGTCGGCAACCAGTTTTTCTTCGGCAACCGTTCCATTTGAGCTGCATGTAAATCTGCTGTTCTATCATCGGCAACTCGAAATCAGCTACAATTTGTAGTGCGTGTGTTTCATTTGAAGAAAACCTTGCTAGATTGCTTTTTCTCAGTGGTAAAAATATAGTCAAATTGAAGCTGAAAGCATAAGGAATCGTTTGCATGCATTAAGCGAAGTGTTTTCGTAAGAAAATCCAGTGAAAATAGCGTTTCAATTTGGGTTGCCGAAAATAGTCTGTCATGCCAAAGCCATCATTTCCCCTATATAAATAAGCGAAAATTGATTGGATGAATTTTTTGCTAAAATTTTCCTTTCGAGAGGTATTCACCATAAATCATATAAATTCGAGATTAAAAAAAATTCCCGCGTCCTGGACAAAATCGTACCTTAATTCGAAGTGTTTCTGGTTAATTGACAAGGTATTCGGTAATTGTGAGAATTTTTATGTACCACTTCAATACTGTTCCGCATTTGACCACAAACGTTCGGTTGCTGGGTACATTATCAAAGAGCTTTAGGGGGCATGTGGCTGGCAGCAAGGCAAGCGAACGTGCAATGAAAATTAACTCTTAAACAACAATTATTTATGCTGGTCCGGAAAAGAACCCTTTTGATGGTTGAGTAATGCTGAGATATTAGGGTGTTCAACACGGATGAGGCTGGTAAGCTGTATGCTGTTTGGAACAAGAGTGACGCGCATGGCATAGATGGCCAAAAGGGACTCCAGAAGTGCTACTGAATCCGATCAGTAGCGGTGCGGCTTAAATAATCCTCCTTCTTCGGTTGCCTACGGGGAGCCTTTCGTTGTGTACTGGAGGACAATGTTCAACGCCACTCGCCGAAAGCACTACTGCTGCTGCTGATGATGGTGATGACCGGCTGAACACCACCACACACGGTGATTAGTGATGTCCAATTACTACTCGATTAATCAAGCTAATAGAATATCTGTTAAAATAATCGATTATTCAATGCCAATGGCTTCGATTATTGCACGATTATTTAAATTTTCATTGGAAGTAGGAGTTGAATTTTTTAGAGTATACAGATCACCAAGTCAGCAGAGCGTCGATTAAACTATGTTCCATCCCAACTTGAAGTTCAGAACGTCTATTATCGAAAGCAGATCAAACAATGAACCATTTAGTCAAGGCTATTTTTCACGCAAATGGCGCTGTTCCATTGGTAGTAAATAAGTAAAAAAGTCCCCAAATCGAAATTTGTATAAGGTGAAATAATACGCTTTTGATGCATATTCAAGTAAAAAGAAGTTGATGGCATCGTAAATTAATAATTCATAGACTTTGTCGTTCACTTTTTTCTGGAAATTTTGTTAAACCAACTTGAATTAAATAAAAAAGTTTTTTTCCCATGCATTTTTAACCGCTTCACCACCAGTCCCCATAGCGCCAAAAATTTAAAATTGTTTGAAAGAAAAATGAGAAACACGAGCTCAATATCACACCATGCCATGAATTTTGATGACATTTGATTTGTGATTTCCCTCTCACATACTACAACATAGAGTACCTGACATGACACTGCAAAACATGCCTGGTACCTCTATATATGCATTTAGATTAACATGTGACGTCCCTCATTTTAAAAAAGGAGGGACTTCGGATGTTAATCTAAACACATACATAGAGGTACCAGACATGTTTTGCACTGCACTGTCCTCTGTGAACAATTGAGCTTGAGCTTGAGCTTGATTGACCGCCCATGGTTGCTACTCTGTTACTGCCAGACGATGCTTGGGACTAGCAATCATCCTTAATGTGTAAAAACTGGTGATCTTAAATTAGGCAATACCAACGCCGGCCGCGCCTGCACACAGGTCAAGAAAGGAATGGGAAGGATTGTGTTGACATGACACTCGCTTTGATGGAAGCCGAGAACACCTCTGCACTTCCACGAGGAATCACTGGGATGTTGGATAAGAGAGTTGGGTTTGCAGCAGGGTTCGTTTTGGTAAACGATAAGCTGAATTGATGTCCTAACGATCATATAACGCGAAGGAGCTTGGGACTAAACCCACGGTCTTCTGCTCAGTAAGCAAAAACGTTTGCCACTAGGCAGACGAGCAATCACCGAGTTGCTGTTATTACCATGTAGTCATATTAACAAATAAAACGATTGACGAATCTTGAATGTGGATGGGCCTGAGATTAGACTCATGATGTTCTGCTCAGTAAGCAAAAACGGTTGCTCTAAGGCCACCGAGCCCCTCATATCACATAATACGGTTGCTCAAATTTGTGTATCCATTCAGACCCGGAACCAACGACAACAACGAGTTTCGCAAAATACACGATACACAAGCGATTTTACCATAAATCTCTTTGATATGTAAGGACCTGGGACCGCGTTTTTCTGCTCAGTAAGCAGGTCACTGTAACCGATGATCTTTCAAATCCGAAAACTAAAAACTACGAAAAAGTACTTAGGCCTTCATTAAGTTCCACTTTCACGCGACGTTCAATGACAGGGTTCTATCCAGGATTACATCTGAAAAATCCAAATCTGGCCAACGCCCACCTAAACCTGTTCTAATCCACCTGAAATGACTAACGAATGGAAGACTTTGACTACCCAGCCATGCAATAGTCTAATTCCGTGCCTTATGACAACTTGATGATTCTATTGCGCTCATCTTTTGGCACCACCCAGAGGAGACTTGGTCCTGTACCCAATGCTTAACTTATCTCCATTCCACTCAGCTACTCGCAATGTCTTGTGATATAGTGGGCGGAATATTATTATATGAGACAATTCAATGCAGACGTCTTTCCAAATTTGGCAGATCGACAGGTAATCGGTGAGTTACCACGATAGTTGCTATTCAACAACTCGACAACGTCCCATCGTCAACGCCTGCTATGAGAATTTCCCATTGCAGACGTCAACGAAATGACGTCATCGAGCTATCGATCAACTACCCTGGTTATCGCCTGGTACCTTATAGCACGATGCTAGGAGGCGAACCGGAAGAATCGATGAGCTACCTCTCCCCCTGCACTGTCCTCTGTGAACAATTAACGCAAAACAGATTATGCGTAGTTTCCGATAGATCCGGAGTGATTTGAGATTTGGGCGTAATTGCATTTGTAACAAACACGTCAATCGTCGATTTCGCGCGAATAAAATCTCAATTTCGAAAACTAACAACTTTATGAGGTAGAGGAATGATTATTCTATCTTTGTTTATAGTTAGTTTACGAGATTGAGCTTTTATTGACGAGAAATCGGCGGTTGACGTGTTTGTTTACAAAAGCAATTATGCCCAAATCTCAAATCACTCCGGAGATGTCACTGCAAACAACAGCAGTGACATCTGATGGAACATGAAAGCAGAATCCTGAAAAAATGGTTAATTACAAAGCTGAGAAACCGTTTGGCTGGCCTTCATCTCAACATGATACTCTTCCTACAATATGTTGGAGAAGATGTTTGTATTGAATATGTGTTTTTTTTTAGACAATGAAATTGCAGTCTAACGACAAAATCAATTCGTCGTAAAGTTGCAAGTTGTCTTTTCTATCACTTTATTTCTAATAAGAATGCTAATAAGCGTTAGAGAGTAACAGTGTATTTTATTGAATTGTTATATCTCGAAACAGAAATTTACACATGATCCAAGGATGAATAATCTACAGCTAGTCAAAACACATTCTTAAAGAAGTTGGTTTTCTTTGTTATCAGGTAGTATTAAAATTAATCGATAATTTTGATTTATCGATTTTTTCATGTAGATTAATCCATGTCGATTACTATCAATAAAAAAGTAATCGAATTTTAAATAATCGATTAGTTGGAAAAATCGGACATCACTAACGGTGATTGAATAAGCACCGTTCGGCGAGTCCGGATGGAATTCGATTTTGAAATCTGTGTTAGGGAAAGCGCTTTATGCTAACAATCGGTGATAATTTTGTACGCCATTACAACAGTTGGACATTTGTTTTATTTTCAATAGAAAATTTATAAAGTGATCATTCAAGTAGATTTGTAGAAAAAATTCCAATCGATTGGCTAGGTTAGAATTAAAATCCATCCGCTATTGACAGAGTCTTAAGTGGTCGATTTTAGTTTTTGTTTTAAATTGCACCCCCAATATGTTGAAGAAAGACGTTTATTCTAGCAAAAAATGAGGATAGAACTTTGTCGAAGACCTTGGTCACACTTCTTTTCAAAAACAAACCACCCAAATCCGTCAAATTGTCATGTAGAAAAAATGAGGTTAAAATATCGTGTTATTCCCTACTCTATAAGGTTAGCATAAAATAGAAAGATAAATCACAACAAATTTGCACTTCACAAATCCCCCGAAGAGCGTGCTGGATAGTACCGTCAGTCCGTTCCTAGACCGGTCCGAGAATCGAACCCAGAATGGTCTTGGTTTGTAGCTGCGCCTTTGCCGACTGAGCCAAGGGAGATCACCCTCAATTTCTACAATTTTTGAGTGACTGTATCTATAAAAAAATTGGCCATTTTGGAAAAATTAGTTTTTTGTTTTATTAATTTATTTGACAAGGCCGAGGATTCTTGTTCACCATGTTCACCATACAATACATCTTAAAACTGTAGTCAAAAGGTACAACACAATAAACATTTTGTCTTCCGCTATGCAATAAGCCTCCTCAACTAGAACGGGAGCAGCTTCCAGTGGTTTCATTGTATGGCAGATTCGCCAACGGGGGTCAGAGCGCTTCCATTGCAGCAATGGACGCAAAAAGTGGTCAGCACTCACACACAGCACACAGGTTGCTTTCCAAAGTCGACGACGCATCGACTGAAAAAAACAATGAAGAGGACCACACAATGGTTGCTGCCGAGAAAACAGACGAACGCGTGACACACATTGAGAGTGGTCTGCTTCTGTCGACAGCCGAGTGAACACTGTTGGGGAAAATTTATTCGTACTTAAATCCATTTGAACATTTGATTTCATAACAATGAGTTTTTTCACTGAAAGTGTGAAAAGAGCAGCGGTTATTTCTCTTTTCGTTTTTGTAATGCAAATTAGAGAACAGCTTTTGTCTAAATACAAATCTACTGTGTTTTGTGCTTACACTAAAGCTCGATTTAAAGTAAATCTGGACGCACGGTTTAATACACCACCGCGCCCCTGGTAGTTGGAACAAAAAACGTTTGATAGGCATTTGTTGATGTTTTGTTGACGAAGAAATTGGTGAAAAGTTTTTCTCGATTGATCGACGCATCCCGAAATTACGGATCATGGAACTTGAGAAAAGAAAATTAATTGTGCACAAACATCTCGAGAACCCTTCGTGGTCTGCCTCAAAAATAGCAAAAGTTTTAAAATTCCCAAAGTCAACGGTGAGTCTTGTAATCAAACGTTACAAGGATACTCTGAGTGTGGAAAGAGCACAGCGCATCTATCATAAAAGTGGCACTAGGGACAAAGAGCTGAGGAAAAAGGCGTTGGGGTACGTGAAAAGCAACCCAGGTGTCTCCATCCGTGATTTGGCAAAGAAATGCGATTCCAACTTTTCCACCGTGCGTAACATCCTTTCAAGAGAAGGATATAACATCCGAATCGCTCCATGAAACAAAATTTTGTGGCCAAAAAGCGAGCACGATTACTATACGAACGAGTTTTGACGAAATTTGATGGCCGTATTTTAATGGATGACGAAACATATGTCAAAATGGATTATAAACAAATCCCCGGACGAAAATTTTACCTGGTATCTGGTCGTGGGGATGTCCCTTCCAGGTATAAATTTGTTTTTGCTGATAAGTTTGCTCGGAAACTAATGATTTGGCAAAGAATCTGCAGTTGTGTGTGTGTGTGTGTGTGTGTGTGAGTGTGTGTGTGTGTGTGTGTGTGTGTGTGTGTGTGTGTGTGTGTCTGTGTCTGTGTCTGTGTGTGTGTGTGTGTGTGTGTGTGTGTGTGTGTGTGTGTGTGTGTGTGTGTGTGTGTGTGTGTGTGTGTGTGTGTGTGTGTGTGTGTGTGTGTGTGTATGTGTGTGTGTCTGTGTGTGTGTGTCTGTGTGTGTCTGTGTGTGTCTGTGTGTGTGTGTGTGTGTGTGTGTGTCTGTGTGTGTGTGTGTGTGTGTGTGTGTGTGTGTGTGTGTGTGTGTGTGTGTGTGTGTGTGTGTGTGTGTGTGTGTGTGTGTGTGTGTGTGTGTGTGTGTGTGTGTGTGTGTGTGTGTGTGTGTGTGTGTGTGTGTGTACAATCTAACCCCCACTGACCGGCAGTGTTATTATGGAAGAAAACTGCTCTTTATTACCCTTAAATTAAAGCAGGTTTAGTCCGGGAGTTAGAAGGTGTTAGCTCTATTGCAGCTCCAGTGACCCATTTCAGAATGCCTGGTAATTCACGACCAATCCGAGGTCACATTTACTTACAATAAGCCCCGCATGTTCACTCTACCTTTATCAAATGGATAATGGTATCACAAACACACTTCCAGATTAAAAAAAAATTATTTCCAAATCTGGCACGTATATAGCTTTGAAATTTGTTCAACTGTATTAAATCGATTTGAATGGACATTTCTTATCAATTTTGTTTCCAATACCTCTTGATTCATCTGCTGGCAGCACTTACTGGCCCTTACCGGCGACCAACTCATCTGCCCGCAAAAGCAACAACGCCTAAATCTCAAAGCTCTCCGAACGTTCCCTCGAAAATGCAATCGAGATATGTATAAGAACAATCTTCAACTGGAACGTACTCACCAAATCAATACATTCGGGAGCACATTCCCGATGCTTATTTTTCTCTCGCAAACCCGTCGTCGTCGAACGGCAAAAAAAGGAAACTCGGTGAGCAATTTTGTGACACGGAATTTTCACTGAACATAAACCGCGAATTCACGAATTTCACCACACCTAACTGCGAAACACGTTCAGAAGCACTTTTGGTACAATTTCGATCAATTTCTTTCCAAAACACAAAAAAAGTTGCAAGCGAGCCAACATCAACACTGATTGTGCCGAGCTCTTTCACGCACCTTGCAGCGCGTAAATAAACTGAAATTAAAAATTATCACTCGCGATGCCACTAATTTCTGGTCCGGAAGAAAATCAGACAACGCAGATCGCGACATCTCTTCTGATGCTTGCAAACATGTTGAATCACGTTTTCTTTCTCTATTCCAAAACTTCCCGGAAAGCGAGAAAACTACCAATCACACACGTATAAACGTCCGGGAGGCAGAGCGCCAGCAATAATCCGGCAATTGCAGCCGAAAACTATGAACGCGAACGCACGCACAAAACAGAGAACAAATTTAAAACACAACCGTATCCAAAGGCGTTCGAAACTGCACCCGCACTTTAGGTGAATTATCCTGTCGCAAAAAAGCCATGCAGGAGATGAATTCTTCATCGCCTTTAACTGGTTTAGCGCATTGGTCACAGGCGGAAGTCATGCTGACTCAGTTTCCAAAAGTGTTTTAGAAACAGCGGTGGAGGTGCTCTAATACGCAAAGAGGAATTTGATTCTCAAGATCGCCCAATGCTAGACAGTATATAAACTACAATATGTCTGATTGGATAACTTTTTCACTGTTTTCACAACACAAAATATGCTCTAATTAGACGATTATCGCAACGAACTGCACTTTCCACTAACAACCAGTACAATAATACAGGTATACCGAACGGAAAAAAAACGAATAACGATAGCCCGTGTGATAAAAAATCGACAAATTTAGCAGCGCACAATCACGACAACTGTCAACGTGTGTCCCTAGGCAAAGAATCTGCAGTTGTGGCCTTAAAACCAAGGTTTTCATCACATCTCACACAATGACGTCGAAGGTTTACATTAATATCTAATTATACACGTGACGGAATCCATCTTTGACATTAGAGATGAGATGTTAACAAACATGTCATGTAATATTAAGTGCTGCGAGACTGAAAAGTTCGATGCTCGACGAAAAGTACGTTTGATTGAGCTATATTTAGCGTCCGTTATGACTCAAATTTATGTCACAATTAACGCTCGTATATGTCACTCTCAGAGTACCTAAATTTACATGATTTTGTCTAAGTTTGTACTTATAGGAACCTCAAACTCTTTGTGGCAGTTGTTTTACAAAAATCCACGTTTCGACAAGTGATTGAAGAGTTCTTAACAAGTGAGCAATTTGTGCCAAAAATTGAGTATGCAATCCCTGCGGTAGAATAGCAGGGATATTTGAAAATTTTCCACCCGGAACACAGCCTAAGTTTTGTCAAATCCCATCAAACCTTCGCCACCTGCTAAGTACGGTGCTGTCCCTCACATAATTTAAGCAAAGTTTAAAATCCATTACTGCTACACTTTACAGATGCTCGTTTCAATAAAATAAAAACTCCATATACGCCACTTATGCAATCAGCCCAGAGAGAAAGAAAACCCTAGCACAAACCACCAGGGAGGACAACTCGGATGGTGTACGACAGACAGACAGACGGACAGACAGTGAAAAATAGTACCATTACATGGCACACGAGATTAGACGATGGTTCGGCCCAGTTTCACGTTTGCCATAGTGGGTCACAAAGGGACTAACGGGACGAAACGGGACGCGGCGGGAAAGATCCACGAGAGTTGAAAAACCTGTTTGTAAGACAAGTCTCGTGACCACCGAATAACGTAATCATGTGTTGCGCATCGAATCCGCCGTTGAGAGAAACAGAATTTTTGGAGCGATTCCAAAAAACAAAAATCCCCGCGTGTCGGCTCTCCCAGAGAGTCACCGGAGCGGGAGAGACATTTCGAACAAAGAATTTTCCGCCTCTCTCGGTAGGACTTCCGTTCTCCTGCAGTGAGCGGGAAAGTCTAGTTTTCCATAACACGCGGTTCGAGCTGGTGCCTGTGTCAAGAACCCCAGTGACAGCGAAGGCGTACAGTTTACCTTGTTCTTATTTTCACTTTCAACACTCGGTTTTTTTTTCCCAGGCATAAAGATGAGAGCGGTTTAATATTCAAAGAACTAAAAGCAGCTTGCCTTGGAGAAAGGGGGGAAAAATGTGTACTGAAGACGAGGGTGTGTTGTTACATAAGACTGGAATGCTGCGAGATGAGCAGTAGTACATTTTGCCAAAGCATCATTAAAATTATTATTTATAAATTGCGCAAAAGTTGGCTCTGCAGCTGGAGCCAGCTGGGGGCGTTGTATTGTTTTTTGTTTGTTTTACTTTGATGATACATTCTTCGGACGGATATTTGAAGCGGTAATGGCTTGAAGCCAGTGCTCCTGATAGTCTGGTCAGTAAAAACGTGGCTTGGGAGCCGACGGATTCGATTCCCGGTCCGGTCAACGACTTTTTCTAGTGCGAATATTTTTCGATGGGTATAGAGCATCATTTTTCATGCCATACAAGATTTTAGAAGTGGACTGAATTGAGAGTATGTGTAATGCTCCAGTTAGGACGTTTCAGCCCACGAAGAAGAATGACTGGGAGGGAAATCCAACAAATTCAAGCGGAAAGCGCGACTGTTGTATGCTTTTTATTCTTTCATCTTTATGTGCTTGCCTGATAATGATTTTATGGTTGGAATTATTTACTACTTCTCATATGGTTGAGGGGAGATAAGATTTTATTTTATATTTTTTAATATGTTGCGCTAGCGGCGCCGGTGGTGTAGTGGTAAGCGTGATTGCCTCTCACCCCAGCAGGCCTGGGTTCAATCCCAGTTGGCGCCTCAGGGATGTTCTGAGGCATAACATCTCTAATCACGCAGGGAAGTAAAGCCGTTGGTCCCCGGTTCATGAGTTGATGGGTCGATAGGTACGGTCCAGATGTGGGAGCTGCCTCCCTGGCGTCGGTAGCATTGGCGATCAGCACGGGAAACAAGATCGACGGAAAACAAATCAAGGAAAAAAAATGTTGCGCAATATCAACTTCAATTTGAGAAGATGTTTTCTTCTATTGACTAATAAAAAAGTTGTAATTTAAAGACTCATCCGATTCTATTTATGCACGGCTACATTTTTTCAACTTTCTCGGATTTTTGAGTGGTTTCCGATCTTTTGAAATAAATTGCATTCGCTTTTGGAGTAATTTGAAGACAGTAGGAAAGACCAGAAGGTCCCGAAGAAACGTGCTCATCTTTTTGGGTTAGCTCTGGTGCTACAAAGTTCGAAAAAGTAGTGTAAATTTATGTTCAGTATGATCCACATAAATGGAGCGTCACCTATCATATAACTTCTTCTTCTTCTTCGCATTTCAAGCTTAATGCTTATCGCATTTTAGCTTATTGCGTGCTCTCAACTTAGTGTTCTAGATGCACTTCCACAGTTATTAATTGAGAGCTTTCGATGCCTGTACCATTTTTGCATTGGTATAATTGTGTGGCAAGTCCAATCATACTTCTATGCCCAGGGAAGTCGAGAAATTTTCCAATCCGAAAAATTCCTAGACCGAACCGGGAATTGAACCCAACCACCTCCAGCATGGTCTTGCTTTGTAGCTACGCCTTTACCGACTGAGCTAAGGGAGACCTATCATATAAGTTTACATTATATATCATGTAAAGTTCTGAGACATTTCATGCAATGTAGTAAATATTGTATGCAAAAACCCATTGTTGTAAACAATATTGTTTACAAGTTGCTCGGATGCGTGAAATGAATGTTTACATCACTATAAAAATTCAAAATTTGTATCTGTGTATATTCGGTCCCAAGCTAATCGTTGCACCCCTTGATACATAGGAAATTCCTCGAACCGCTCATTTTATCTGTCACACATTCATAGTAAATCAAAACAAACATAGTGTAGTACTAGAATTTTGACTAGAAAGGAGGACGTTAATCGATTTGCTTGGGACCAATAGGCTAGGCAAGTAGTGAGCCAATTTAAAACCGTTAGTTTTCACCGGTTGGTACAACCATGCATAACAAGAAACAGGTGTACTGTCCTACCTGACGTATAACGAATACACATTAGAGCAGGGAAGAATATCTGGAAATCTTTAATTAGAATGAATTCACGAAATAAGATCTAAATTGCAAATATTAAAAATTAACAACATGGTTCACTTCCCGAATTCTCATATGTTTCTGAAAAGACTCAACAGTAATATTATAGAAGTGGCTCTAAGATCAGAAGGTCCCGAAGAAACTCAACTTTTTGGCTCAGCTCTGGTACTCTCTTCGGTTCCAAGCTATCACACTATGTCTGAAGTCACTTTTTTGCAACTTTCATGTACCTCAGTTTTATCTTCCCAGGAAGTAAATTTTGATCCTAACAATCAAATCTGTGAAGGTTTTAAAATAGTTGGTCTTGGGTTTTTTTTTGAGAAAAAGTATTTTGAAGCATACTTAGCCGTTTATGAAGGCGTATATGGAATATTGACGATACAAAACTGTTACGAATCGAAATAAATTCAGCTGAAAATCATTCAAAAGGGGATTGAAGTAGTCAAAATATTAAGTTTCAGTGAAACAGTAAGATTTCCTCTTCGGTACCGTCAGATATCGTAGCTTTGTCAGGATCTCATAATGTTCAAATTTAAAAATAAAATAATTAAACAAAAGTCCCTAAATTTACTATTATTCCGTCATTCCATAGCAAAACGATATTGCGGTTCTCAGATTATGTTCAAACTTGTAGTTTTGTTTCTTATCACAATTTTTATTTATTTTGTCATTATGGTGACCATTTCAATGTTAGGGTGGCCCAAAAAATCGATTTGTTTTTAATTTTTTTCCAAAATGACTTTTTTTTCAAAAAATCATAACTTTTGAACCACTTGGCCGATTTCAAAGATCAAAATATTAAGGGGAGGTTCACTTGGATTTGGCTGAAAAACAGTTGAACTTTGGAATTTTTTTTCAGGAGAATGAAAAGACATACGAACTTCCGGATTCGATAATTATATTTGTCCACTATTCCTGAATACTTGGAAATTTTTTGAAGGTAAAAAACAAAATGGCGGTCCAAAATGGCGGCTCGCGTGGAGGAGTGTCAGTCAGGTTTTGCTGCAGAACTTCGAGTGCACACCCTCTGGTGGTGAACTGAAATGAAAAAAAGTAGTAATTTAAGGTGAGGGCTACCTAAACTCACTGGGCAAGAGGAGCTAATCTCATGTGAGTTTCATTCCGGTATTGTCGACATCATTGGATAAACGATTTTCAAACAAATTCGTCATGGTTGTCAGAATTTATTTTCGATCTCACCGTTGAGTCAAACATCTCTATTTATTTTTAAAAATCCTAGAAAAAATTCCACCCCTCAGGATGTGTTGGTGACAAATGTCACCTTCGCCACCTACTGAGTACGGGACAAAAAACTTCCGGATACCTGCCATATCGTTTATTGAACTCCGGTAAACATCTTTCATTGATCGTCGCTTCTAAAGTGTCATGAATTTTTTGACAGGGTCGCTTTTTCGAAGCACATCAAGCGAACTATCTATTTTCTTCATGAAGTTTTTTAGTTCTTCCAGATTATCTACAGGATACATCTATAAAAAAAAAACACTCGAAACAATACGAAACCCAATGCCTACTATGATTACGTAGCTGTCACGGACTGTCCTGCTCGTTTCTTTTTCTTGTACTCTTATGAGGAAAGAGAAATTAAATAAGATGTTGTGCTACCAACCAATATAAAATGATTTTGTGCAAAGTCTTCATAATCAAAATGGATTTTACTTACAAAGACAACTTCTTTAATGCAATCAACTTTTGAACCTTATGTTACTGCAGTTTTTCAATTCATAATAGTTTTGTATGGTACATGATCCATATGCGTCTTCATAATCGGTTCTGTAAACTTCAAAACACGTTTTCTCAAAAATTCCAAGATGAAATATTTTAAAACCATCTCAGATTTGATTGTTAAGATCAACACTAACATCCTGTGAAGAAAAATCTGAGGTACATTAATGTTGCAAAAATAGTGCCTTCAGACATAGCGTGAGCTATTCCATGCACCCCTCGAAACATAAAAAAAATCCACGAACCCCTCATTTAATCTGTCAAACTTTCATAGCGAATCAAAGCAAACATAGTGCAGCACTAGAATTTCGACTAGAATGGGGTACGTTATTCGATTTCCTTGGGATCAATAGGCTAGTCAAGTGGTGAACCAATTTAAAATCGTTAGTTTCCACCGGTTGGTAATACCCTCTCCCGGTGAGAAAAGTGACTAAAGCCATTCGTGGCATTATTAATTTAGCATGCAATTAATTTATTAGTTAAGTAAAATAAAAGGTGTGTCAGATAGTATTAGCTTTCTCATGCATTTTACACGCCAACTTTGACATCATGACATTAAACTACGTTCAGACTAGAGAGGGTCTAGTATAAGGGAGGAGCGGACTGCCTGGTTTTGAGCCTGACGAACTGTCAAAGCCAGAGACAATCGAGCAGCGCCTATATTGATTGCATTGACAGTGTTGCTAGAAATCACCTAGGTATAGGTTGCCAAGGTAGTTTGTTTTGAATTTACTCCTCTCTCATACTAGACACTCTCTAGTTCAGACTACAGTTGATATCATATAAAGGGTGAGTCGATAATTATTGCGACACTTTAGATTGTTTGGTAAATCGGCTATAGCTAGAAATGAAACCAAATTGTTACAGTAGTTTAGTATGTGTATTTATTTCAGCTTACATATGTCGGTTAAATTTTAAGATGAGTTTGAGTAAAATGCTCGACATTTGCGATTGACGCCCTCCATCAGAGCCAGTACAGTCGTTTCCTGTACGTTTTTCTCAGTTTTTACCAACTTCTTCATCATTTCCTTTTGATCCTTCGCCTATCCTTTGGTATTCCGTAGTTCGTGCTTCTTCATGGCCCAATAGGTTTTAATCGGACGGAGTTCAGGACAGTTTGGTTGGTTCATGTCCTTCGGCACAAAATCCACAGAATAAGTCGCATACCACTCCTGCATGGTTTTGGTGAAGTGGCATGAAGCTAAATCGGGCCAAAACAACGGTTTTTGATCGTGCTGTCTTAAAAACGGCAAAATCCGTGGAGGCATTCAGTTTTGTAAATCTCACCAACCTTTGGTCACGAATGGTTCACTCCGTTTGCCACAAGTGCATAAAGTCTGGAAAGCGCAAAAATCGGTCAACTTCAAATTGGTATTTATGTTAAAAATGCATAACAAACCCGAAATGCTGCATTTGGAAGATGAGTGTATATACAATGGTTGCTATGATGAGTTTTCACCGTTTGCTCTCCAGTTTTCAAAATGACGTCCAAGCAAGAGGAGCAGCGTGTCCAAATTTTGCTCGCACAGCAAGAAAATCCACGGATCTCACACGCCAAGTTGGCAAAATTGCTGGTTGTGGCCAAATCAACCGTGACAAACGTTTTAAAAGTGTTCTGGGAGCGCCAGGAAGTCTGGAAGCGGCGGCAATCGTAATCCAGACGTGGCAGCGACCACGAGAAGGTGCCGCTGAAAAATAAGCGGAATCCTAACCTCTCCATCCGGGACGTCGCTGGCAAGCTCAATGTCTCCCATACTACTGTGCAGCGGGCCAAGAAATGAGCCGGGTTGTCGACGTTTAAGAAGGTGAAGGTGGCGAACCGAGATTACAAACAAAACACGGCGGCAAAGCAGCGGTCCCGAAAGCTGTATACGAATCTGCTAACATAGTTCGACTGTGTCGTCATGGACGACGAAACATATGTGAAGGCGGATTTCAAGCAGCTTCCGGGACAGGAGTTTTATACCGCATCAGGAAAAGGAAAGGTGGCTGAAATTTTCAAAACCATCAAACTATCGAAGTTCTCGAAAAAACATCTCGTCTGGCAGGCCATATGCACGTGTGGTCTAAAAAAAAGGCATTTTCATTACTACGGGAACCATCAATAAAGAGTTCTACGTCCAGGAGTGCCTGGAAAAGTGGCTGCTACCATTCCTAAAGCAACATAATAGACCTTGCTGTTCTGGCCGGACTTGTCGAAAAAGGCAATCGAGTGGTACGATGCGAACAACGTGGTTGTGGTACCCAAAGACCACAACCCTCCCAACAGCTCAGAACTCCGCCCTATCGAACGGTATTGGGCCTTGGTCAAACGGAATCTCTAAAAAAAATACTAATAAATCCATGGGAAACTAGCGGCAGTTAGATTAAACTGGCGTTCGGCGGCGAATAAGGTCGATGGAATGGGTTGAGCGGAAGGCACGGCAGTTCGGATTTGGGAAAAACCAAAAGAATAAACGAACATTTTTTCCTTTAAATATAAGTTACGCAAACTTGGGTTAATTAAGCGTTTTTAAAAAGGGACTGTTCATAAACTACGTAGACGGTATAGGGGGGTGAGAATTATCCACGGTCCATGCAAAAATTTTGTATGGACAATTGTCTACGCATGGGGGATCCTAAAAAAACCGTCTACGTAGTTAATGAACAGCCCCAAAGGAGTTCGGATTAAAACAACCTACTTGATAGATGGTCCAACTAGAACTGATTTATTTATCTCTATCACCCACCAGGGTGGCCAGATTATTTTTTTCATTATCGGTAGCTTCTCAAAACTTTTATCGGTAGTTATCGGTAGGCCGTCTTAAGAAGGCTTTCCCAAAACTTGAAACCTTTGTGAGCGGGGGGGCCTCTGTTTCAGAACAATACCCTTCAGTTCTTCTGCTTTAAACCTAATGTGGACCATACGCGATTGCTTTTATTGTCAATAATCGTATTGTCAATACATTCTATATTGACGTCAATATATCGAGATTGACAATATTTCTGAATTCACATCATCAATATTATTATCAATAATTCCCCTTCGCGTCAATATATTGATACGTTTGGGGTTCGCTTAAGAGGTAGAGGAGACAACTGGCTTCTAACTATTTTATCTCTATCTATATCTATATCTATCTCTATCTCTATCTTACGCACTTCAAATCGGCCAATCACGAGCTGGTTCGCATTTGACGGAAAATGGTTCGTTTTCCCCGCCGTATTGTCTCCTCTTCTCTTAGCTTTAAACGTGTCGAAATCAATATTTATAATTCTAACGACACGGAAAACAAAACATAGGTATTGAACATTTTTCAAGATTACTAAAAATCTGTGATTATCGGTAGGAAAAGTGAAAAATCGGTAGTTTTCAACCTTTCGTCTGTGAATCGGTAGGCATCCCGAAAATCGGTAGGACTACCGATAAATCGGTAGGTCTGGCCACCCTGCCCACCATGGACCCATAATGTTTACGTCTACATATTGAAAGGAATTCACAGTCTAAACAATAATAAACATAACAATTGCAATCGTTGCGATATGTTGTGATTGCTGGAATCGGGTGATGTTGATAGTGCTGATAAAATTGATAAATAGCAGCTTTTTAGGGATGAAACCAATCTTAGAGCCATTTCCCCTATATGTTTAAAAAATGATGTACCATGTAGAGATACAGGTGTTGTCAATCAGGCTGGTTGGTTTATATAACACATAGGGGAAATGACGGCTTCGGCATGAAACACTATTTTCACTGGATTTTCTTACGAAAACACTTCGCTGAATGCATGCAAACGATTCTTTATGCTTTCAGCTTCAATTTGACTATATTTTTACCACTAAGAAAAAGCAATCTAGCAAGGTTTTCTTGAAATGCAACACACGCACTACAAATTGTAGCTGATTTCGAGTTGCCGATAATAGAACAGCAGATTTACATGCAGTTCAAATGGAACGGTTGCCGAAGAAAAACTGGTTGCCGACAATACTCACTCTCACTAGAGAAGATTGGAGCTTCGTAAAAGCGTTTCAAAACAGTTTTTGACAATTTTTTCGACTGAACTTGTTAGAGCAGCTGGCAGCAAAAGATTGTAAACAAACCAATACTGCATATGTGTGCGTTCATTAGAGAAAAATGCTATAGAAAGAAGGTCGCTGCTTAGGTTGCCGAGAATACGTAAATTCCCCTATGTTATCGATAGGAAACCTTCAAAAACTAGAAGGCTGGTGATCCAGTACAGTAATAGACGTAAGCGGATGGGAAGAATTGTGGATTGAAACTTGCGCTTTCCATGAATAGATCATTTTACGAGGCATTTCTGGTTAAATTCATGAATGAACGCATAATACTCTTGTAAATCTTTGAAGTTAATCTGCCGACCGAGAGTACGTGCCGCTACAGGAATAACCGAAGAAATTCATGTTACAGTTAACAAGCCCGGTCAAACCGTGAACGAGGTAGTTTTCACAATACCGCAACCTACCAGTTGCTGGGGGTTATTCCGAGAGTCAAAGTGACTTTTGTCACTTGTGAAGTGAGAAAAATCACGTTGTGGTGACGTGACTCTCTGTGCAAATCAAATTAAGAGTCACGTCACCACGACGTGAATTTTCTCACTTCATTAGTGACAATAGTCACTTGGACGCTCGGAATAACCCCCGCTGACTGACTTTGACTAGAAAGATGCCGGAGATTTACGACCATTGCGTTTCTCATTGTAGAAGTGGTTTTCATTGGCCGGTACGGTACGGATTCACGTTTTGCTTCGCAGTGGGCACCAGCTTCCACAATGCAATTTCGTAGCGCTGAATTCATTTGCTCTTAAAAGTATAGATTCTTAAAATCTGCAATACTAGAGCTTCCTAAATGACCATCATTTGGCGGCACCATCTCTATCTCCGAACGGCCCGTTTAAAACTCACAAATCTATAATTCTGGTGTTACAAATTTTGTACAATTATCACTTGACCACAGTCTCACCGAAATGTAAATAAACACCTCCGGCTTGCTGCTTCGTCTGCTATGGTTGTTTGTTCGGCTATAGCTCGATCGTTTGACTAATCGGCCACAGTTGAGCTGCGACGGGGGGTCGTGTCGTGACAATGCCATTGAAATTAGAAAAATATTAAATTTTCAGTTAAAAGTACTCAACTGTCATGTTTTCACAGTTGAGTACTTTTAACTTATTTTTGGATGAAAGTTGTGGCCGTCGATGCCGAGGTCGATGCTGTGTGTGCGTTCCATTTCGTATCGTTCAATTTTGCTTTAATCTATTCCATGTGCTAGATGACGTTTGAGCAATGTTTAGATTGCACGGCGTCCAGATTAGCGGGTGTCTGAGAGTTACATAATTTACCAAATCAACGGATGCAGCCAGCAACAAGCACACTCACCGCATTTCAGGGACTCCACGAGCGATATTAACGGTTGTGTACTACTGTGGTTACTACGGTTGTGGTAGTGCACCGGTTCACACGGGCTCCCGGAATTCTACCACTACTATGCGGGCAGTCTGATGGTCATCGGTAGGAGAGTGTAGAAAACTGGGAGAATAGTTAGTAGAAATAGATCCGTCGTCGCGATCAGTGACAAGGGGCAAACCCTTGTTATCGTTTTTTAAATTGTTTACTGTTAGCCTTAAGAATAAATGTACTAGTGAATAAATAATGTAGTGTCGTTTTTTAAGCTTAAATAAATTCGTGTATTGTGTCAAGAGTGTGTTTGATTGCTGCATGTGAAGAAGGATCTGCCGATGACAAGGATACAGGAAGGATAAGGATCAAGGAAGGAAAGGACGATTCGTTCAATAAGGAAGGAGGTACGTTTTCTGGTGAAGGTCGTGTGGAGGTCGAAACCAAATCGGTCGGACAGGTCTCCGACAGCGGGAATAGAACTAAAAATGGTCAGATTAAGAACGGTCAGATTACCGGGGGTCTACGGTACTGTTGAAAATAAAACAGCTACGGAACTGTTTGAATGGCAGAGCTACCATCAGGTAGTGGGTTAGTATATTATAAGTTTCTGAACTTTGAAAATCTCTAAATTATTATCTTTTCAGCTATGCAGTAGCGCATTTCTGGCCAATTTTTGGTTGTGAACCAATTAAAAAAACATTTAAAAGCGCATCTATATGGTTAAGCATTCGATACGATATCCCTACTTGGGATTTTCAATGTTGAATTCCATTTCGAAAACTCATGATTAATCACTTTGATAGAGCCTTAAGGAGCCAGTTAAATGAGGTTATGTTTGACATAGAGCATCTGCAGCGCAACTCGGCTTTTCGTGTACATCAAAATGGGTAAAGTTTATCCAGATATAAAACGTTAATATCTGAGTAAACTTTACTCGGTTTACTCTAGAGGTGGGCAAAACAGCTCATCTGGCTGAGTGGATCAAACCTATCCAGCTCACTAAAGTGAGTCGATTCTTTTGAACATTGAAATTATAGAAATTATGACACAAATTCAAAACAGGAAAATTAATTACTTATTATTATTATTATTATTATAGTCACTTTAACACCCTTGGGTCATTCGTGACTTGTCCGGGGGGTGAGATTTGAACTCGTGACTTTGGCGTGAGAGGTATGGATGTTAACCACTACTCCGGGGTCGCCCCCTAAAAAAATTAATTAGTGGTTTTAGTGCTTAAAACTGCATAAAATCGTAAAAAGTAGTCTAAGCCAATAAATCCATACCTTACAACATGACTCTACTATTCAATGGAAAACGCCACTAACGCAACAACTGATCAAGCATCGATGTAAACATACATACAGATTTTATTGCTGATGTTAATTCTCCAGTAGAATTTCTCTCACTATTCTCGGCTTCAGCTACAGATCATTAGCTACAATCGAGAGAGGCCGGGTCGGGTCCGAGAGTTGTCATCCTAAACAGCTCCCAGTGAATCATTCGATTCGATGATTCGGATGCGGAGCTGAGCTGATAAGCTGGAGAGATGTATTTCGATTTTCGGTTATTTGCTTTTGTGCGGATCTTCCGCTCCCTTAGAGAATAATGGGAGGAGAGGTGAGAGCACATATGCTGGAGAAACAACATTAGCAACAAGAGCCGGGTACATAAATAAATTGGATTATACCAATAGAAAATTAACATCGTGTAGCACATATACATATGTCTCTCTCTCCCAAACATCCGCTTGGAAGTTTGCTTTTACCGTTGGTGCTGTCGATCAGTAGGTACATGTTGTATTGCGCGTGCGTCTTGGTTTACGCGGTTCTTTTCTGAAAAGTTCCACTATGAGTGATGGATTGAATGGTTTAGATTTGTGATATCAGTGAGCTGATGAGCTGCGGGTCATCAGCTCACTTTAGATAATCGGGTCTATAGAACAGCTCGGCAGCGGATCGCCCATCTCTAGTTTACTCCCCTTGTACTTCACACACCGCAGTCGAGCCATTCCAGTCAGCATTCAGCAGTCGTCGGGCCTTGCATGTGGGAGTAGTGCAGGGGTCTTCCAACTCAACGTCAAAGGCAAGTACGATGATTTAGTGTACTCGATGAGTCCTGATCCATTCATCGCTTGGAGCCAATTTCCAACAGCCTTACCTCATCAGCCATCACAATTCAACGTGACACTGGGACGCACCGAAGTTGGCCTCATGGAAGCCCTTGTGCCTCCCAACGCAGTCGAGCCATTCTAGTCAGCGTTCAGCCGTTCGTCCCGGCCCTGCGTGTGGGAGTAGTGCCTTTTGGATCATCATTTTCTTTAATGATAAAAGCCTTCCTGCGAAATTTGTTTGCAATTGTATTGTTTATGAATAGTTGACAAAATTTCAAGTAATTTTTGTTAACTGACTTTGACTGTGCGATGCTTGCTGTGATTTTTATATGGGGTTACACTTTGTGAAACCTGAAAATGGAAAATGTAACGAAATTATGAAAGATTTTGCACGTTAATAACTCAGCTGTCCCCGGACCAATTTCAATAATTTTATCACCAATCGATGAGAAAACTGTATGCGCATCGATAACAATGATTCCGACTGTTGATTTTTAACAGGAAACTATTGAAAAAGTGGTAAATGCCAAGCATTGTCGAAAAGCGTAGAAATAACTAAAAAATCCACCAGCTACATACATGTACATGCTGCTTCCCCAACACAGTCACAACATGTCGACGTATCATTGCTGCTTCCCCAACACTTTCATCAGAGAGTCGTTGGTAGCAAAGGAATCAGAACAAAGTTCTGAAGATGATTTTGAAGTTGCCTCCCTGGTACAGTTCTACCGAGGTACAGAGAATTTCGAGTGTTGAGACTTTAGAGCAAATGTGCAACCAAATAATAAATAATTTCAGGCAAAAATCTTTAAAATGTTTGCAACGATTAATTCCCTTTATACTTAGATAAGATTTAGTTTTAGTTTTGAGTTTTAAGATTTTAATTGTTATACTGAAATGCAGGTTTAAAAAACCTGATTAAAATTCTGAATTTCCAAGGTAGGAACAAAGTTACAACACTTACATATATATCATAACAATTAAGGCTGGTAAGTTACTGTAGTAGCTAGAGCACCTTGGTTAAAATAAAATGTAATTTATTTTGAATTTGGAACAAATAAAGAGTTAATAAAAGGAAAGTCGTTGGTATATGAAACATGTCGAAGTGGAATTCGCCTCCAATCTTTGGGCGCGTGCGAATAAGAAGGATGTAATTGCGTAACATTTTGCACACTCATTGCCATATTCAGAACTACACGCCCCCAACGACCACACAAAATGCTCTCCAGAGTTGTAATCTTATAACCAAACTTGGAAGCAAGTGCACTCTACGAGGCACCCGTGTCCAGCAGCAGCCGGGCCGAGACTCTGCCAAGTGCCCATTCGTCGTAGCACCTTCGCAATTATTTTAATTTAATCATCAAGTACCATATAGGTAAACACTAAATCTCAATGATATTTTCGAACATCTCTGATGTATTTTTCATTTTCACTCTTCTAGTCGCATAACCAACAGAGCAGCTATCCCTGCAAAACGGTAGCAACCAAAGCTTCTAATCCTGTAGCAACCGGGACGACACTCTTCTGAGTTCCCATTTCTCGTAGCAAAGTTGAGGTATCCTTCACTACGCCTTTCCAACCACCGGGTCAACCCATGTCCACCAGTAGCCGGGCCGAGACTTTTCCAAGAGCCGATCCGTCGTTGAGGTATCCTTCACTGCATTCACCCAACCCGTCGCAGCCACCTCCAGCCAAGACTCTTGCAAGTGCCCAATCATTGAACCGAAGAATATGGGTTTTAGGTTTTTAGGTTGGTGGTGTGCGAGAAAATCAAAAAACTTGAACTAAGGTTTCCCGGAAAAAAGGCAATCGTGATTTTCTTGAAATTTACTTTTGTTAAAATATCTACGAGATCTACCTATGGGTGAACTTTCACAGAAATTGAAGACGCTTTGGCCCAATTTGTCCGATAATTTAAAAGAATCCCCAGTTGCGAACACAATTTGTAACGTTCTTTTTTTATTATCTAAGAATAAGTGTTTCTGACAATGAAGAAATGTTTGTCTTATTACAATAGCAAAGAAGACATAGATGTCCGTGGTAAAATGTATTTTTACAACAAATAAGGCTTGTACTCGAAAAAAGTGCGCCATTTTTATCCGTGTGTAGCTTTTTTATCCGTGGGTTAAAATTGATGAAAATCTGGGTAGAACTAGTTTGAAGTGAATTGTTTACATGTGCAAAATTTCATAACAATCGGTTCAGTGGTTATTGAGATGTCATCGAAACAAGAAGAAAATCGCCGGAGAATTTTGCGCGCCGTCATGGAAAATCCGACTGCGACCATGAGATGGTTCGGAAGACAACTGGGAATCACCCATACAACTGTGTCTCGGGTGGTAAAATCGCTTAAGGAATCCCAGACAATCGAGTGGCGGGCTGGAAGTGGAAGAAAATCGAAGACAGCTGACCCTGTGAAGGCCCGGAAGGTATTGGATTATTTCAAGCGTAATCCGAACCTTTCGATTCGCGACGCGGCTCTGAAGGCAAAGTGTTCCGCCTGGTTCGTTCAGCAAACCATGAAACAAGCTGGGCTTCGTGTATTCAAGGTCAGGAAGGCACCGAACCGGCGTGATTAATAAAACACGGCGGCCAAATCCCGCGCAAGGAAGCTGTATTAAGAGTGGTTAACGAAACCGATGTGTGTGGTTATGGATGACGAAACCTACATCAAGGCAGACGCAAAGCAGATACCAAGGCTGGAGTTCTACGTTGCCAAATCACGGTTTGATGTTCCGGAAGACATAAGGAAGAAGAAAGTGGACACATTCGCCAAAAAATACTTGCTCTGTCAGGCCATATGCCAATGCGGTAAACTGAGTAAACCGTACATCACAATGGGTACCATCAAAAGCAAAATTTACCGCACCGAGTGCCTCCAGAAGCGTATGTTGCCCTTCCTGCGGTCCCACGGAGGCGAGACATTATTTTGGCCGGACCTGGCATCATGCCATTACGCACGATCGACGTTGGATTGGTAAAGAGACAATAACGTTGTTTTTGTACCAAAAACCGCCAACCCCCCAAATTCACCAGAGATTCGTCCGGTGGAAAGATTTTGGGCCATAATGAAGGCCAAAGTTCGAAAATCGTCCAAGGTGTTTAAGAACGAGCTGGAGTTGAAGAAAGAATGGATGAAAGCGACCAAAAAGGTCGGCTCCACCATTGCACAAAATGTAATGAGGGGTCTTAAGGGAAAGGTGCGGGCTTTCAGCGATGGAAAGGAAATTGAATAAAGTAATTATGCCGAAACATAATCCATATGTATAAGTTCATTCCCTGAAAGTTTCAACACTTTTGTCTGGTGCATTTTTTTCGAGTACAGGCCTTAGAAAGAAATAAGCCGGTGCCGGTGGTGTATTTGTAAGCGTTACTGCTTTCTCACCCCAATGGCTCTGGATTCAATCCCAGCCGAGGTCGGTGGAATTTTTCTGAGGCAAAAAAATCTTTTGTCACGTCTTCCTTCGGAAGGGAAGTAAAGCCGTTGGTCCCGGCCCATGGGTGCGATATCCTACTCAGGTATGGAAGCTGGCTTCCTGCACATTCGATTGCCGTCAATAGATGGCAATAGAGGTCCGTCGGTGATTGGTACTAGATTGCGGAACAGAGACCGACGTTAACTAAAGGAATGAAGAAGGAGCAAATAGAAATTCGAAACTTATAATTTCAGGTAGAGAAATTAAAGAATTGTTTTCTGAAACGGTGGAATTATATAAATGTAAATTAAGTAAACGATCAAAGGTACTGATCGCACACGGGCTGGACCCTTTTTACGTTGTGTTTACGGAGAACTAAATAAATTAAAACACGACCGTTGGATTGGCCGTCCTGCCATGGCGGAGGCATACGAACTATATATTTATTTGTCAAATACAATGCAAAACAGTACACAACAGAAAGAGACAATTGTGATTACTTCTGTAGCGACATCTGTGTGAAGATAGATGTACCGCTTGAGATAGTAGGGTAGTTGCGCATGTAGTAGACGTTTGCACAAACATACTCCCCCTCAAAACCAACGGTTTTCTATTGATAAAACGGATATTGATGAGATGAATATTCCGAATACAACACGAAGATGAACGACAAACACGATAACTGCACATGAATCCGGCATATCCACTCGCCTTTTGGAGTGAGCATGTTCCCTGACCAGAACTGTCCTAGTCCATGGTGAGTCAGGAACGTACATGCTCAGCTAGATGGCTACCTTGAAGGCCACACCATCGTAGCTGGAAGTGGAGCGGCATCCTTGCAGCAGTGTATCGCGCTTTTCACTTCACATATCCAGTGGTTACATGGAGTTGAACACGTTGCCCGCAGGTGTCAAACGATTGGTCACGGCACCAAATT
Organism: Ochlerotatus camptorhynchus; assembly: GCF_037179485.1. NCBI lineage: Eukaryota > Metazoa > Arthropoda > Insecta > Diptera > Culicidae > Ochlerotatus > Ochlerotatus camptorhynchus. Next base: position 750,841 of record NW_027040958.1, read on the forward strand.
ATGATCGCACACGGGCTGGACCCTTTTTACGTTGTGTTTACGGAGAACTAAATAAATTAAAACACGACCGTTGGATTGGCCGTCCTGCCATGGCGGAGGCATACGAACTATATATTTATTTGTCAAATACAATGCAAAACAGTACACAACAGAAAGAGACACTTGTGATTACTTCTGTAGCGACATCTGTGTGAAGATAGATGTACCGCTTGAGATAGTAGGGTAGTTGCGCATGTAGTAGACGTTTGCACAAACAGGTACATTGGTTGAAAGGTCTGTGCGTTGAACTGATTGATATTAAAAGTAATAATCTCTTAAAGTCGATAATTGTTCTAATCACCCCGTATGCCCATTTTACCCCAACTTCCCCTAACATTAATTTTTCAGCGAAGAGTAAGAATAAAAATCATTCAGAACGTAAAGTTTAAGAACTTATGTTTAAAAACCTGAACAATTTAATGAAATCTGCTGGCTGAAAAAATCGGGAAAGAACTGTAATATTTTTTTTCTTTGATCTTGTTTTCCGGGAAAGAACTGTAATAATTCATTTCCCGTCAGGTACACTGTAGCCTTCCATAACGGTTTTGCTCTTAACACAGAACAGATAGGTAACTCAGAGCAAACGGTTTCATCTGAAACTGAGTTCATGCTTTTCCTGTATTGTTTTATATTCAAATTGTCAATAAGTTAGATTTTTGATCTTAACACAAAAAAAGGTAAGGGAATCCATTCTGAAGTTTTCACCAGTGAACGATAAGAAATCTTCAAGTAGGGTAAGTGTGCCAGTTTTAAAACTAATGCTCCAGTTTTGTGCTCTAATATTGTAACGAAATAAATAATATAATGAATGAAAAAATCTGAAATTCAGGATAGTGCCAATTAGATGACAACTAGGGTTAAAACCTGGCACACTTATCCTTCGAAAAAAATATTGAAAAAATGTGATTACTTAGAAAATGGTTCGTTCGGATTTTCTTTGCAATTTTTCTCCATCGTGAAAATTTTCATGGAAAACATTTTTCAAATTATATTTTTATGAATTTATGAGATAATTTCACTTCATTATAAGATACTTTTTTTTTTTGATTTGTTTTCCGTTGATTCCGACCCATCAATTCATGGACCGGGGACCAACGGCTTTAATTCCTTTCCGAAGGAAGGCGTGATCAGGGATTTTATGCCTCAGAAAATCCGGCGGCGTCGACTTTGATTGAACCCAGGCTTTTTGAGGTGAGAGGCAATCACGGTGCCACTATAAAACAATCCAAAAACATTATTTGGTTCCAGTGATATAAAAGAACCTTGATATGTGACAAAACCGGATGCATTACTAACTTTAATCAATCCAAAAGTAACCGAGAACATTGGGATTGAACCCCGAACAACCGAGATGAGAGGCTTAGTAACCCTAAACCACAGATGCTTTGGGAAAATGGATGACTTAATCATGTTGCCTGCACTCCTGGGGTAAAGTTTTGTTTAAATAGTGTTCAAAAGTTAAGTGCCATAACTACCTTAAAAAAGCGTTGCTTAAAATTATCCATTGGTAATCACATATTTTAACACACTTTTATGTGGATAGACATGGATTAAACGTGATCCTTATTCATGTATACGATTGAAATTATGATCATTTCCAAATGAACTCCTAATAGTGCATTGCATTTTCTTATTTTGAGATTTATGGTCAAATGTATTTTTTGGCATAAAGTCACCCCTCATAAGGAATTTCAATGGTCCAGTTTTTATAGATTTTTAGTAAAATGAGATTTTGATTTAAATCAACCATCTCTTGAACAGTTGCAACTATATTGTTGATGAATACATGCTTAAAACTAATTTCCTCACTAAAATGTGAATTTGCTAAGGAACGAAACTTAAAATTGTGTGTTTTTGGCCCAATTTACCCTCCAACTTACAGTACTATCTTCTTTTTTGCGCCTTCATCAACGCGTCTGTTGGAAGTTTAATAATTTGCGGGTCACGAATGCGTGTATTATTTTTAATTAACGTCATGTTAAATAGCCCAAAAATATTAACTATTAAAACAAAACTAAAACCTGACTGCATTGACACCCTCTTGTGTGCACTTATGTCAACAACTCGAAGTCTGGATTTCAAAAGTTTGATCGTCAACTGGAAGATACCAACAACAAAATTGAAATGTTCTTGGAGAAAGCCGGAATTGTGGAAGATGCAGCCAGTCACCAGAGAAAACAACAACATCAGAAACATCGAACCGGGGAAGCAACGTTCGCCGAGCAAGGGGCTGCGGATATCAATATCGACGGTCTGACTGCTGCACGTTTACTACCCGAGGAATCCACATCGCTGTTCTGGCTGTATCTCTCTGGGTTTCACCCACAAGTGTCCGTTGAGGATATCCAAAAAGTGGTGGAAGGCTGTTTGAATATGAGCGACACTATGAAAGCGGTGAAATTGGTGCCCAAGGATAAGGACCTCTCTAGGGTAACGTTTATCTCCTTCAAAATTGGATTACAGCTCGATTTCAAAGACACTGCATTGCTACCCGAAACCTGGCCAAAAGGAATTCGATTTCGAGAGTTCGAGGATTATTCAAAAAACCGGCAATCATCATCCATTCAATAACCACCTTACATGACGTACGACCACCGGGGGAGAATGGGGGTCACCGGGCCCCCAGTTCAGTTAAGTTAATGTATTGTTCTATTTCACTCGACGGTATAAACTCCAGTAATATGCGGCAAATTAATGGCTTTGCTAATCGCCACGGCAACATATTGGACCTATCGTTTGTCAGTGAAACACTTGACGGTGCCTTTTCCATTGACAGTGTAGACGACCCGCTCGTTGCTATCGATGTTTGCCATCCCCCGTTCGTAGTCACCTTGAATGACAGCTTTTCCATGCGTTTCGAAAATGACGACTTCGACTACCAGGCCTACAACTTTGCTAAAGCTGACTTCCTACGATTGTTGACGTTATTGAGTGAGGTTGATTGGTCGCCTGTCAGAAACTGTTTGGATATCGACACAGCCGTTCACTTTTTTGCCGTTTCTGTCCGCCAAGCAATAGATCAATGTGTACCGCTACATCGCCCACCAAAGATGCCCCCGTGGTCAAACAAGGAACTGAAAAGAAGGAAAAAGCATTGCAAACTCACACACAGGATTTACCGCAGATCTCGTTCTCTATCAGACAAACTAGTCTTCCATACAGCTAGTCGGCGATACAGGAGTTTGAATGGCAAGCTCTACCGCAAATACGCCAGTGGAATCGAAAGGAACCTCAAGCGAAATCCTAAATGTTTCTGGAATTTTGTTAATTCAAAGCGAAAGGAAACTGGTCTTCCAACTTCTATGTCCTTAGATCAGAAAGTGGCACACACTAGCTCGGAAAAGTGTGGACTTTTTGCTGAGTTTTTCCGTTCCATTTTTGAAGGCTCGCCTGTGAATGAGGATGCTGCTGATCCCCTTGACTTCACTCCAACTGACGTGATTGAGCTGGATACCTTTGAGATTTCAGCAGAAGATTTCATCAAGGCTGTCAAAAAACTGAAGTCGTCGAACAATCCTGGCCCTGATGGAATTCCTGCATGTGTCATAAAAAAATGCTCCGTTCAACTATTGGAACCACTGCTGTGCATCTTCAACCTGTCCATGAGCGTGGCCAAGTTTCCAACAGACTGGAAGTCGTCCTTTATGTTTCCTGTTCATAAGAAGGGTAGCAAAACTGATGTCAGCTGATACCGTGGAATAACGTCCCTCTGTGCTTGCTCAAAATTGCTCGAAATTATCGTCTCCAACTATATGTTCAACAGAACAAAAAGTCACATATCTACGAATCAGCATGGGTTTTTCCCCGGAAGAAGTGTAACCACAAACGTTACTGAGTTCACTTCGATCTGTCTTCGAAATATTGCACTGACTTGAAAGCTGCATTTGACCGAGTCAACCACTCCATTCTTCTGGCTAAACTACGCAAGATGGGCCCATCTGCCAATTTCGTTCAATGGCTCGAATCATATCTCTGCAACAGGACTCTTGCAGTAAAGATTGGATCTTCAACTTCTGACTGGTTCTGCAATACCTCCGGTGTACCTCAAGGAAGTAACTTGGGACCGTTGCTATTTTCGCTGTACATCAATGACGCAACTGTGCTTCTGGAAAATGGATGTTACTTTAGTTATGCTGATGATTCAAAAATCTATGTGATCGTTGAAAACGAAGACGACTGTCTGCGACTCCAGGAGGCACTGGACAAGTTTGCATTGTGGTGTAGTGCCAACAATATGACCCTCAGCGTACCTAAATGCCACGTCATTAGCTTCCACCGCAAGAAAAAGTAGAAGGGTCTGTGCCTAGGGGCACAAACGGAAGCTTGACGTAGGACCGCTAGTGGACGGAATAAATGTGAAGAGCATTAAGTTCTTTTAATTGATCAAATCAGGCATAACATTTGATAACGGCACAAAAGCATTTGTAAACAAACATTCTAAGGCCCTTTACACGCGAACTAAAGTACGCCCACGCAAACCAATACCACTTACAGAAAGGTGATAGTTACCCCTATGCGATGATGTTGTTGGTTTGCGTGGGCGTACTTTGGTTCGCGTGTAAAGGGCCTAAGAAGGTTTGTTTACAAATGCTTTTGTGCCGTTATCAAATGTTATGCCTGAAATATCTATTATCTCAACTCTTTCCGGTTTTGAATTGTAGGTGATCCAAATTTGTAGTAATCTTTTTCAAAAAGAAAGTTGATTACGAGAATCATTTTGAAAATCCCGGTTTTTCCCGGTTTTCCCGGTTCAAATCTTAAAAATTCCCGGTTGTTAATATGCAACAAAAAAAAACAAAATTTACTGATAGGATAAAAAAATGTGATTTAAGAAGATTCCCAAGATTCTGCAGCAGTTCTGCAGAACTTTTCTTCAAAATGTGTGATTAATAACATGCTTCGTGATGCAAGATTTGGAAAAACAATAATTAAAATGTGAAATTTTGAATTTTTTCAAGATCACAGATTTATAAAAAAAAACTTCATATTTAAAGGGTTATACGGTCAAAATTTGGTCAATATCAACTTGACGTATTTCTTTCAATTTTGCATTTAAAAAACCTGAACACCCCTCATTTTGAAGGTGTGTGTGTGTAGAATGCAGGGTGGCCAGACCTACCGATTTATCGGTAGTCCTACCGATTTTCGGGATGCCTACCGATTCACAGACGAAAGGTTCAAAACTACCGATTTTTCACTTTTCCTACCGATAGTCACAGATTTTTAGTAATCCTGAAAAATGTTCAACACCTTGTTTTCCGTATAGTCAAAACTAGCATTAGAATTAGAAATATTCATTTCCACGCATTTAAAGCAGAAGAACTGAAGGACAGTGTATTGTTCTGGAGCAGAGTACCCCCCCCCCCCTCCGCTCACAAAGGTTTCAAGTATCGGGAAACCCTTCTTAAGACGACCTACCGATAACTACCGATAAAAGTTTTGAGAAGCTACCGATAATGAAAAAAATAATCTGGCCACTCTGGTAGAATGTTGCTCCTATTTTGATTTTGGAATTCACTCTTCAGTTGTCAAAATGCCGTCCAAGCAAGAAGAGCAGCGTATCAAAATTTTGCCCGCGCATCGCGAAAATCCGAGCTACTCGCACGCAAAGTTGGCAAAATCGCTAAAAGTTGCCAAATCAACCGTTACAAATGTAATTAAAGTGTTTGGCGAACGTTTGTCCACAGCCAGGAAGTCTGGATCGGAGGAAAATCGAAAACCGGAAGCCGCTGAGACGACAAAGAGAGTTGCCGGTAGTTTCAAGCGAAACCCTAACCTCTCTCTCCGAGATGCCGCAAATAAGCTGGGTGTATCGTCTACAACCGTGCATCGAGCCAAAAAACGAGCCGGACTATCGACTTACAAGAAGGTAGTGACTCCAAATCGCGATGATAAACAAAATACGACGGCCAAAGCGCGATCCCGGAGGCTGTACACGACGATGCTGACGAAGTTTGACTGCGTGGTAATGGACGACGAAACCTACGTCAAAGCCGACTACAAGCAGCTTCCGGGACAGGAGTTTTATACGGCAAAAGGAAGGGGAGAGGTAGCAGATGTTTTCAAGCACATGAAACTGTCAAAGTTCGCAAAGAAATATCTGGTTTGGCAAGCCATCTGTACCTGTGGCTTGAAAAGCAGCATTTTCATAGCTTCCGGGACTGTCAACCAAGAAATTTGCGTGAAAGAGTGTTTGAATAAACGTCTGCTGCCTTTCCTGAAGAAACACGCCGCCAACAACGTGCAGGTGGTTCCCAAGGACAAGAACCCTCCCAACACGCCAGAGCTCCGCCCAATTGAGAAATACTGGGCTATTGTCAAGCGGAACCTAAAGAAGACCAAAAAACTGCTAAGGGCGAGCAGCAGTTCAAGGCAAACTGGCTTTCTGCGGCGAAGAAGGTGGACAAGGTGGCTGTACAAAATCTGATGGCAGGGGTCAAGCGTAAGGCCTGGCAATTCGGATTTGGAAAAGCGGAAGCCTAACTGAATATTTTTCCTGAATTTTATACTAATTGAACTTGAAAAAGAAATTTAATTTGATTTTTTAAATAAACGATTTCACCGATTTACACGCGTTTACCCTTGACCAAATTTTGACCGTATCACCCTTTATGAGTCGTGGAGTCATAATTGTCACGCTCTGAGACTTGGAAGCATTTGAAGGGTAATAACAAATTACATAGCAATCTGTAGAATCTGGCGGACAAACCCTGGAATTTTTAGTAAAATTTAAAAGAATTCAAAGTGTTGATTAAAAACAAATATTGAGAAGGATTCCCACACAGTTTTCGAAGGAGAAGAGCAGATTTCCAGAATTATTCTCACATGAAATCCATAGAAATTGTTAGATGAATTTGGAAGGATTTCTTTGGAGAAGAATGCAAGTTCTAAGTTAAACTGTTAGGTAATTTTAGTAGATTTAAAAAAGAATTGTGAAAATAAAAATAAAACATTGCAGAAAATTCCTACGTGGTTCTGATGAGATTTGTATGGGCATCGTGAGGAACATGACAGATGAATTTTAAGAAGAATTCCAAGAGAATTATGATCGGAATTCAACAAGAAACAGAGTTCTTAAAATGTTCTGGCAATAATTTCAACCCTAGTGCGAATGATTCATCACATAACCCAAACAAAATTGATTCCAAAAAATTTGCTGATAATAAGAAAGAAATTCTTTAAAATACTCCAAGGGGTTTATAAATCAATTTTCGAAAGATTTCTTTTGTTTTGAATAGAGTTAAAAGAAATGTTTGAAAAGATTTTTTAAGGAATCAAAGTCTCCGGATAGGCGGGAACGGGAATTATATTATGGATTCCAATAAATTCTTAGAAGGAGTTGGAAGAAAATTCCTAAAAGAATTCAACGGTAATTATTACGCGGAGTGTTTTCTGGTTTATTTCAGAACAATTTCAAGATAATTCAGAGCAGAATTCCAAGTTAATTCTGGAATTCATCATGAGAATTTTGAACAACGAAAAATTAAAACCCCGGAAAAGAATAATTCAGTTTCGGTTTTTACAAATATTTGTTTCCAAACTCCAGCATCTTCAATATTTTCTTTAGAGGACCATGCACTTAACATCTGAAATTGAAACGACAAAAATCAATTTGCAATATTGCTGAGTGATTAAATTCTAAAAACAATAAGACGGTATATACTGAAGAAAATTATGCAACAAATAGAACAAGACATTCATTTGCTAAAGGATCACTCTGTTTTAATGGTTTATTCTGAAATTCTGATGTAACAATTTGTTCCTATGATATGGTTAATTTATTTTCCCGGTTCTCTTGCAGAATTCACGGGTTTTTCCCGGTTACTTTCCAAATTCCCGGATATTTCCCGGTATTCCCGGTTTGCTGGCCACCCTGAATCAATCAAAATCACTTGCACCCCTGCTAGATAAATTCTATTCCAACTCTTTACTGATGTAAGCTTTATGGCCCTGAAAAGGGCCGTTTTATTGAAGAGGACATCCATGGCCACTTACGCTTGGCGTGTTTAGTGTAGGTGACAGCATCACGGACCTCATTTTCCACGAACACCTTCAGTACACTTCGTAGATCAGACCGGAGATACGTCAGACACTGCGACGGCGAGCCAGACGACGGATGGTGGTTATCTCGAAAAATTTGCGATGACGATTGGCACCTCCTTTGCCACGACCTACTGCAACTTTTGCTCGCCACGCCGTCCGAAGCGAAAATGAGCTGATACCAGCCATTTTTTTTTTTTTTTTGCCATTTAAATGATCTTTATTTCTTGTGATTGTGTGGTTTACATGTATGAATTTGTTAAGTGACACAGATGCGTCTTTTCAACTTTGGTACATTTGAGATTTTAATTATTATTTACAGTTCCTAGTCCTATCAGGCCTATTTTAAAGTATGACCACCTTGGTGGGATTGGTTTGATTTGAATTGGAAAAGGGAGACTACTTATAACTACTATTTACAACTACAACTAACCTACAACTACTATGTACACCTAACCTACTATATACAAATTGCTTATCAAAGCATGTTCTGATAAATTACATTTTTGTGTAAATTTAGTCTTAATTTCGTTAATTTTGGAATCTATTTTGGCAATGCCTGCCTCTTCGTGTAAATTTGTTATTCTAGTGTCAAAAGGACGATCAAGAACCATCCTCAGCACTCTATTCTGAGCGACCTGAATTTTGTTCCTGTGAGTCTGTGCACATGATTCCCACACCGGAGCTGCGTAGAGGATCGCAGGTGCTATGATTTGTTTGTAGACGGCCAGTTTGTTTACCCTTGAGAGGCGAGATCTGCGGCAAATCAGCGGATACAGACACCTAACCAAGGCGGAACACTTGACTACGGTTTTCTCCACATGCGAGCGGAATAGAAGCTTTTCGTCAAACAACATCCCGAGATAGGTTACTTCGGCGGACCACTCAACCCTTGTGCCATCCATGATTACAGTACAAGAGGGAGCCGGTTTTAGTTTGGGTGATTGTCGATGGAGGAACATGATTGTTTGTGTTTTGGAAGCATTGATTTTGATTTTCCACGTGGTGGCATAATCAGCAAAGGCGTTAAGGCATCGTTGAAGTTTGTTCGTTATTTCGCGAGGCATCCTTCCTTTGACGGCTATTGCGGTACCATCTGCGAACAGGAAAAACACGCAACCGTCTCCAAGGGGAGGAATGTCGGAAGTGTAAATGCTGTAGAGCAAGGGGCCCAGCAGACTGCCTTGCGGGACTCCTGCAGGGATGGAAAACGTGTCTGAAAGACAACCATTCAACGATACCTTAAACGACCTTTGCTGGAGGTAGCTACGGGTGATTTTAACTAGATGTAATGGAAAGTTGAAGTTACAGAGCTTGTATACAAGCCCATTGTGCCAGACATTATCAAACGCTTTCTCAACGTCTAACAAGGCCATGGCTGTGGACTTGGATACAGCTTTGTTACTTCGGATGTTATTCATCACCCGCACTAGCTGGTGATTGGTGGAGTGCCCCTTTCTGAACCCAAACTGTTCCGGAAGGAGAATGTTATTTTCCTCGACAAACTTGAGCAAACGATTGAGAATGAGTTTCTCGAACAATTTGCTCAGCGCTGAAAGGAGGCTGATTGGTCTGTAGCTTGAAGCTAGCGTTGGGTCCTTCCCGGGTTTGCGGATAGGTATGATTTTCGCTGTCTTCCAGATGCTTGGAAAGTAGTGCAGTTCCAAGCATCTGTTGAAGACAGCAGCCAGCAGAGAGTGAACCTTCATGCTGAGATTTTTCAACACTAGGTTGAATATTCCGTCAAACCCGGGGGCCTTCATGTTTTTGGTGCATTTCAGCGCTGAGCAAATCTGTTCCACTGTGATTCTATCCTCCGGAGGGATGGCACAAGGGGAGGAATCAAAGTTGAGTACGCATTGCTCAACCTGAACTTCGAGCGGACTTTGGATGTTGGAGCCAAGCAAGTGCGATTTGGCAATATGCTCACCAATCGCATTTGCTTTCTCCTGAGGGGTGATTATGAGCCGATCGTCATCATTTTCATCTTTTAGTGGCGGAATGGGTTTAGGGTGCGTCTTTAAGACCTTGGCAACTTTCCAGAATGGTCTGGAGCGGTCGTCCAGATTCTGGACAAGCCGCCCGAAGCTTTCGTTCCGGAGTGAGACCATTCTGGAAGCAATCTCCTTGTTCAGATCGGCCATTTCACGTTTCATCGCTTGATCTCCAGTCCTCTGAAACTGGCGTCTACGAACATTTCTCAGGCGAATTAAGAGTTGGGTGTGGGAATCAATAGCAATAAACTTACCCCTCACAGGAACTCGTCGGACGCACGCCTCGTCAGCCACGGTTATGGCTTGGTGGAGTCCCTCCAACGCTCGGTCGATGTCCTCCACGGTGTCAAGCGGCGGGTTGTCGATGATGTGCCTGTCTACCACGCGTCCAAACTGGGCCCAGTTTACGCGATGATAGTCCTTGCGCAGGCTTGAAGCAGGAGCCACGTTGCAGCCCAGCTCAGACACCACCGGTTGGTGGTCGGAACTGAGTTCGTTCAAGGCTACCGGCTTGGACAAGCCGATATTTGTCAGGAACAGGTCTAGTGTCGATGGGTTGCCCGCCGGTGAGATAAATGTTGGCTCATCCGAAAACCAAACGGAGTACAGCCCATGCTGTGAGTGGTCGAACAGGAGACGACCGTTCTGGTTCTGCTGGTAGTTCCGCCAGGTGCTGCTTTATATATTTTTAGGTTAAAGCAGAATGATGTGCAACCAAGTGGTATAAAAGATACAAAGACTCCTCCCATTATGAGTAGTTTGCTATCAAGTAGCGACACTGGCTATTTTCTTTTTGCGTACACGGCGAATGAGAACGCTCCAAATTTGAGTTTAGTTCACTCATAATCGCCAAAAGTGTAGGAACTCAGTGATGAGTAAATTTGTCTCATGATTTCCTGTGGAAAACCTAAAAAATCTGCCAGAAATGAGGAAATTGACGAAAATTTTATTCAGTCTCGGAGTAGTACCAATAGACTGAGTGAATCCAATCTTTACTTTTCTCAAATTCGGGAATTTTTCCCTGGAAAATCATGGAAAAACCTGAGAAAACATGAGGAATATTTACTCATCGCTGAGTTCCTGCATTTATTTCTGAGATAACTAAACTCAAATTTGGGTCGTTCTCATTCGCCGTGATAGATATCGGCGCCGGTGGTTAGCGTAATTACCTCTCACCCCAGCAGGCCTGGGTCCAATCTCAGTCGGCGCCATCGGCATGTTCTAAGGCATAACATCTCTGGGAGCTGCCTCCCTGGCGTCGGTAGCATTTTAGCTCAGTACGGAAAACAAATCTCGCGTCACTTTTCAATAGGTCCTATCTACATTGATCGATTCTCTTCATAGACACTCTCTTTCGTAAATAACTCGGCTTCACAAATCTGGATCAACAATATAAAAGAGCCCATCAGCATTTGTAAACAAACCGTTCCAAAGCCCTTTACTCACAAAGCGAAGACCACCCACACAAACCAACACCATCATCGGATAGGGGAAACTTCTACCTACAAGATGTTGGTGTTGGTTTGTGTGAGCGGCCTTCGATTTGTGAGGCTTTGGAACGGTTTGTTTACAAATGCTGATGGGCCCTATTCTATTGTTGATCCAGAAATGTTTCCTGCCGTCTTCGTCGAATTAGATGCTAGATTGTTGCTTCTTCCATCGAAAATATCCGGCCGTGGCGATTCAAAGTTGATCAAGGTTGATCAAAACAATTTGTATCCCTGCTTCCAGTTTGATCACATGAGCATTTTGTGTGGTCGGTGGTTCTGAATATGGACAAACAGGCAGATGAATTCTATTCCTACTCTTTACTGTAATAAGGTTGGTGGCCCTGAAAAGAGCCGTTTTGTTCCAATGTTGGTGATGATTTAACCTCTGAAACCAAACAGAGTGCGTCTCTGTCACTTCAAAAACGTAGATGACATCCATGGCCGCTTACGCTTGGCGTGTTTAGTGTAGGTGATAGCATCACAGATCTCATTTTTCAGGAACACCTTCAGCACACCTCGTAAATCAAACCGGAGATACGTCAGACACCGCCACGGCGAGCCAGAATACGGAAGGTGGTTATCTCGAAGAATTTGCGTTTGGTTCTGAACATGGCGATGAGTGTGTAAAATATTACGCAATTCCATCCTTCCTATTCACACGCGCCCGAGGATCGGAAGCGAATGCCACTTCGACTTGTTTCGTCTACTTACTACTCTCTGACGACTGTGCTGGGGAAGCAGCATATGCATGTAGGTAATTGGTGGATTTGTTAGTTAATTCGACGCTTTTGGACAATGCTGAACATTTACCAGTTTTCAATAGTTTCTTGTTGAAAATCAACATTCGGAAGCATTGTTATCAATGCGTTGCCATATTTCTGATCGATTGGTGGTAACATTATTGAAAAAATTGGACCAGGGGTAGCTGAGTTATTAACGTTCAAAATCTTTCTTAATTTGTTACATGTTCCATTTTCGGTTTTCACAAAGTGTACCCCCATATAGAAATCAAAGACGCAGTCCTACGTCAAAATTTCCTTTAATATGAATATGTCATCGACGGAACCACCCTATCACGCGTGCAGACAGTGCGTGATCTTGAAATTACATTGAACTCAAGTCTCACGTTCAGGAACCACCACGAAGATGTTATTGCGAAGGCACGACGGCAGCTTGGTTTCATGGGAAAGGTGACCAAGGAGTTTTAAGATCCTTACACATTGAAATCGCTGTATGTTAGTCTTGTTCGTCCAATTCTCGAGACAGGCTGTATTATATGGGATCCGTTTCATATTATAATTTGTTCGACTTCAATGAAAACTCTGTTCAATTTCGCTCAAGGCTAAGAAGAATGAGTTGATGTTGATGCTAAGAATTATTCATTAAGACAACAAATTGTCGGATGAAGTATCAAAGTAATAAAATATAATTTCAAATATTTTTTTTGATGAAGTTCTACTTATGTTTATTCCTTAAATGCATAAATTTACTAATAAGCTAAAGCTATACAAATATGCTAATAAAGATCATGTGTCAAATAAGTTGTGCATGCATAACATAATTATAATCTATTGCGTTTGGCTTTTCAATACTAGCAATCTTTAGTAAAATAAATTTAACGTATTTTAATAAAACGGTAAAGTTCAAAATATTAGGATAGTACTGTACGATTCTTGTTGTCAATTATACCAGTACCAGCAATACCAGATTGAAAGAAAAATATTAAATCCTAGTACACAACTAACCTCGAATTTAAAACTGCTAAAGCCACTATGTACTGATGAGCATACAAATGTTACATGTCAAAGTAACATGACAACATTTATTTAATTGATTCATTGATTTATTCGATCAAAACATCAAAAGCATTAAGCAATGGAATGCAAAAAAGATTATCACACACGCAACGTATCGAAAAGTCTGGGAAAACTGGCAACAAGGTGCCACTGATTTGCTTTTCATGATAGGAGTAAAGAGTTACAGAGCTCTCGTCAACGCCAATTCCTATGTCGAGTGTGGTGTCCCACTAGCTGCTACCAGGAGGACTGAAAGAACAAAAGAGACGGCAAGTATATGCCTCATGACAGATAAGCTCGTATTCCCTTCCCTCTGATAAATCGTAAACAATGGAGTCATCCGTCGTAAATGGAACGATTTTTTCTACGATGAAATGCATAATCATTTCGCTTTTTCTGGACGACGGTTTTTACGCATAAAAAGTGAAAGAAAGAAGATGTTTTGCTTTTTAACACAAACGCACACGGCCATGAGAAATGCCATTGGAGTAAAGAGAGTTTCCCTGCCATTCCTTCGACATATCCTCTGAGAGACCCCAAGATATGTTCGAATCCTACAGGTAAAGCGATCTGCATGTTGATTGAATATAGTTTTGAGAATTCAGGATGAATGAAACATTGAATTTAATTAGGGGGTATGTCGGCCTCGGCACTTCTTTCCTTTTTATCGCCAGCGGAGTAAATGAAGCCTTAGAGCACAGACTTAGAGTGTTCATTTTTTGCAGAACAATGCATTGGAACATGATGCAAATAAATACCCGCTAATGATAATAGGTAAAGAAGTACTGAATCCGACATTTCCCCTATTTTCTATCGTTAATCTTTGAATATATTTTATTCCAAATGTGATTTTGAATATCCAAGAGTATGGAATTATGATAATCGTACTAGAATTAGCAGAAAAATCATAAATACAGTTTTTGTTTGATGTGATCGTCTCACTCCACAATTAGCATTTTACTCACCCTTTGCTTTTGCAGGAAGCATTGATGAAATCTGTGAATAAGATGTTGCCTACAGACACTCTATACATAAGCACCAACAGAAGTGTACACACCTTTCAATATATAAATCTTGGGTATGTTTGAATTGTACATACCAGTAAAGCTGGTATAAATGGTAAAAGGTGGTATAAGGGTAAATACATTTTCAGTGTAAAAAGCGTTCTCTCCACCGCTAGGTGTCACTACCAATTGAAATTTAAATGACTCCGTTTCTGATTCCCATGTTATCTATCTGTTCTGTGACTCTTAATGTTGGTATCGATTCCATTTTGTATATTGGTACGGTACTTTTCACACAAACGGCCACCATTTGCAATACTTAAAGAGTGTTAAGTTTATTGATTTAAAACAACTAAAAGAACTAAGCACAAAAACAATTGTACCGACCTATTGCGGTCCTACGTCAACCTTCCGTTCGTGCCCCTAGGCACAGCCTCTTGTACTTTTTAAGTCAGAGGAATGGAGCGACGGGCAAGCGTCTAGAATAAGCTTATAAACGAGACTTCTAAATATAGCATCTAAACGAAGTTTCTAAACGATACTTCTAGGCGAATCTTCTAAGACTTCCAAAAGAAGCTTTTTAAGAAGATTCTAAAAGAAGCATCTTTTGAAAGCTTATTCTAGACGATTACCCGTCGCTCCGCTCCTCGGAAGATCATTTCATCGAAGCAGCCAAATGACGGCTTAGAACAAAACTGGGACAGATAAATGCGCATTTGTCCCATAGTTCGTTTTTCCCCCCCTTCGAAGACAATGTCGGCTCCTCCGCAGTAATCAGATTGCAGCATCGGTTTTCAGGTTTCCCTTGTTCGGAGAAGATTCTCATTTTCCCCAGGCACACTAATCTCACTAAACCTTATTCTCGCCTTTTATTCTCCCTCTCTTCGAAAATCTTGCCAAACCAAAACCAAAACCAGCTGGAGCTTAGCTCTATCCGCCGAATGCCCGACTGAAGCAACAGCTTTCCCTTTTTCTCGCGCGAATTTTCCACTGAAAACAACGTGTCCGGAACTCGCGAGAATCCGCTGAGAAAGAGAAAGAGAGAGAGAGAGAAAGAGAATTTCAGATTGAGCGTTGCGGCAGATCAAAACCTATCTGCACACCTTGGCCGGGAGTCAGTATTGTCTAGGTACTAGCGTCTTGCTGCCACGGCTCCCGGAACCGGTGAAACGAAACGGTGTTCTAGAAGTAGTAGCATTCTTTATCTAGACATGGGAATGGACTCAGAGACAGTCAGAGTTCTAAGTGGTTGAATTTTGGGATGGATTTTTTTTTCTCCGATAGAACAAGAGAAAAATCGATGATTCTCTTATGTGGATAAAAGGGGGTGAAGCGGATCATCGAAGTGAAAGTACAAAGTTCCAGGCGGGACTAAAGATTAAAATTTGTTGAAACCGTTAGCTGTTGGAAAAGTTTGTTGAAGAGTGGTGAAAGCATGATTCTACCGTTTACGTTCCTGTTGCCCTATTGAAAGCCTTACCTATCTTTAAGAAATAGTTGTTGAAGAGTTACTACCTAGCGCCTAGAGAAAAGTGATTGCAGATCGAATGTTTCCTGCATTCAAAGAGCAAGAAATCATCAACCCGAAAGCAATATCTATCAAGTGTCTGCGTGTTCTAGCGATCTAAATCCCACTACTTCCCTCGTGTAATCCACTCTGCCTTTCGTCGTCACGACACTTTCCGGATCTGTCTTTTTTACGATCTATACATCAAGCACGTGTGTCTAGTACCTAGTTCTGTAGTCGGTAAAAGCAGTGAATCATAAAACTCCGGTTGCCCCTTTCTGACACGTTGTTAAACTAATGTTCGCCCATTACCCATTAATAGTAGTTTTAGTGCTGTTATTATAGAAACATCAATCGTGTGGAAAAGCTTATTTAGTGGCTAAGATAAAAGGAAAAGTTGCTCCTTTCAACGACGAAGACGACGACGACGGCAAATTACCACCATACCGAATCCATTCCCGTCGGTCGGATGGTGGACGCGTGTGTCTGTTGTGAGCGAAAGTGGATGAGATTCGCGTGTGGAAAAGCGATTAAAACCCAATAAACAATACAAGATATCTACCGGTCCGAGGTCAGCGACGGAAGAGAGAGAGAGAGAGAAGATAAAAGGAAAAACGGGGGAAACCGATTTTCCTCCCATTCCAAGCCGATCGCCACCGACGACGACGACGAGGACGGTGTGAGTAAGTGGCGTGTGTGTATCCATAAGTGGACGGACAAGTGGATCACCGCAGCCGGTCAGATAAAAGCCAGCACACAAAAGAAGTGGAAAAACTCGATTGATTGTTTGTTTTTTATTCGCACACTTAAGACATTCGCTCGAGGTGGAGAGAAAACTCGTTGGTGGGTGGAAGAAACCGGGTGAGAAGTAAATCAAACTGTCTTCCGACAGCCGCGCAGCGTGCGATCATCGGTGAAAAGTAGAAGTGAAGAGACGGCTGACGGAAGAATTTTCAAGGAGTGGTACGCAACGAACTCGGAACGATTGGATTTCGCCGAGCGACAGGAAAATAGAGGCTGCACGGACGTGCGTTTTCTGCCCTACGGCGACGACCCGAGCTCAACCAACCGCCGCCGGTCACTTCAGCTTGGAGCAGCAGAAGTAGGTATGTGTACGGGAAAACGTGTTTTATTTACTTTCCACCGTTCGGGGCACGAGATGACTCGAGCTGATGTTTTCCGACTTGCACGGGCACAGATGACGATGCCTCAGAAGGGGAAAGTTTGCCGGAAAGTTTTTGAATATAAATGAGTATGGCGTACCGTATAATCAAATATAAATATTCCAATTTGTGGTGACATGTGGGGAATCGAAGTTTGCTGTTCAACATATTTACAAACACAGCTCAGATGGTTGGCGGTGCCAACTATACTACTATGTTTCATCTTGTTGTTCGCTGAATTGGAGGAGGCGCATGATTATTTATTAGCTTGCTCATTTTGTGATATATTGCGATACGCAGTAATTAATTTAATCAGATATTAATTGATGTGATTTGGCAAGCGATGAATATAAAGGTACTGTTAATTAATACTGTAATCACCAGTCATTAATATTGACCATCCTACGTGTTCTCAGGAAAAACCAAATTGAGGGTTGAGGGATTCAAACAACAATTAAATTAAAGCTAGGGATATTCGACTGGAGTGCAGGATTGATGTTTTGGCTTTTAAATGTTCGAGTTCAGTAATATCATCACCAACGTTTCGATGGGAGGCTTCAGGTAGCCTAGTCAGTAAAGGCACGGCGTTTCCAAGCTGTTCGGTCGAGGAAATCTTCCCTGGGAACATATGCTTGCCACACAATATACAAATTAAATTCAAACTTTGGTGTTGGTATAGAAAACTGCATCTAAATAGAACTCTTTGTTGATAGCAGTGCTGCGTGTTGTCAATAATGTCAATTGACGTAGCACTGAATTTCACTTCCGACACTGATATTCTTGGTAAGCATTGCATCAGGTGGTACGGCTTTGATATTACTATCCATAAGAATATCACTAGGGAAAAGTGGAAAATCTTACTATTATTTCAATGAATCAACTTTTTTGTATAACCGTTGCATTGTTTTAATATTGCTGATTAGTTTTATAAAGATCGTTACTCAATTAGCTGGCGTATACAAGAAACATTTGCGGCAGAACTTTGAATATCAGTGGTCCCTTTACGATTTCAATGTCATTTGCGCACTGACATTGAGGCAAAAGATATTGATATTCTAACTGTGTGAAGTGATACTAACGTCAGGTGGCCAGGGAAATTCAGCATTTTGAAAGTATTGATATTGAGATTTTGCAGCACCGGTTGAGAGCCGACAAAATGCTTGCTTCAGAAGCACAAAAAAGCCTAGATGAAGAAGAACGGTTTGATTCAGTAGTTTGATCAAAAGTGCAAATTCTTGAACTTAATTGTTTTCTGATGAATGCGTACTTTTGGGTGTTTAAGTGTGTTCAGAAGATATTCATAATTTAATCCTTCGCTTATTTGATGATGACGATGATGTTGGTCCCACTGCTTATTCCTACAAAGGTTTGAGCTGGACGATTTATCTTTAAGATAATTAAGTATAACATCTTAATGAGATCAGCAAACAAAATTGAACAGGTTACAGTTGCAAATACAAATTACCTCAACAGTTTACAATTGCGTCACAGCGATATAAATGTGTAAAAGCTTAGGAATTCACCTCTTCGTTCACCCTTTGTCTACTTAAAAAATTCATGAGTAATCAACAAAGCATACTTTGACACTAGCAACGCCGCAATGATGTTGTATCATTGATGCGTCATAATTTTCAGCAATGTCAGGATTTTCCATCAGAAAACTGAATAGAAAAGGAAATGGAAATAGATGTAATGTCGACCATAAATGCCCATTATATAGGCCCATACATAAATTCCGCAATCGACAAAATTTTCATAAATCAAAAATATATATTAGTACCGTCCCAATGACGCTTTCATTTTATCTAATTGATGAATAGTAGATTTTTAGCGATGGCCCCAATCTTATATCCATAGGCCTACATTAGTGCCATTTCCCCTACTTATTCAAGGATTGACCCAAATAAGCTTAAAAGTTCCATTTCATGCCAATTGACATAAATAAATTCACTAGATCACTGTTCAAAAGATAGCTTTAACGTGTGAAATGCAATGTTTCTTAAATTTTGAAAGTGTAGTTGCACGATAATGTGTAGAGATATCGATTTGAAAGCATTAATTCCATTAAAGTATAAGGAATTTTGTGAAGCAAAAGTCAAAAAATTAGTTGTTCTAATTTCATGCTCATTTCAAGTATTATATATTTAAAAGTCACTTCCTCTTTTAATTTGATTAGGAAAATATCGAGGTAGCGAACCGTAAACTACTTTAAAAATGAACATCATAGTCAAATATACAAATCTTCACTTCATGGAAAATCACGGTAAAGCATTCACCATGTAAGTTGAGGTAGTGAATCTATTACATCACTAATTCTAACGCATTATTTTGATCTGCATGAGCATGAGATGTGAGCCTCATTGCTGCCCATTACTGCCGGATCAGCTGTAATTACACATATAATCAATATACGTTGCTTGGGACTAGCAATCATCCTCAATGTGTAAATAAAGGGTGTCCACGATGAAATTGCCACACACAAAATTGATTCGCAAAATTCGAGTTTTCATCCGATTGCCATCAAATTTTCAGGGATTGAGAAATAACTATTAAACTTCATTTTACCATTTTACTCGTATTTTATTTACAGTCCATACGCAAATGCCCGCACCTTGGCCTTAACCCCGGCCATAAGATTCTGCACAACCTGTGAATCAACCGTTTTTTGCATGTAAACCCATACTTTCTTCAGTTCCTCGACTGTCTTCACTACCTTAGGTCGTTTAAGAAGGTGCTGCTTCATAATCGCCCAGTACTTCTCGATGGGGCGGAGCTCCGGAGTGTTGGGAGGGTTGAACATTTTCGGCACGAAATTGACCTTATTGTCCGCATACCACTTCAGCACGTCCTTGGAGTAGTGGCATGAGGCCAAATCCGGCCAGAAGATTGTTGGGACGTTGTGGGCCTTCAGGAGAGGAAGCAGCCGCTTCTGGAGGCACTCTTTTATGTACACCTGTCCGTTCATCGTGTCCTGGGTCACGAAAGGTGCACTCCGCTTCCCGCACGTGCAGATGGCTTGCCAAACCAGGAATTTCTTCGCAAATTTGGACATCTTCTGAGTGCGGACATGCTCCGGAACGCTGAATTTATCCTTGGCCGTGAAAAACAGGTTGCCGGGGATCTGTTTGAAGTCGGCCTTCACATATGTTTCATCGTCCATGATGCAGCATTCAACTTTCGTCAGCATGTTGAGGTACAACTTCCTGGCACGGGTTTTGGCGGACTTGTTCTGCTTCTCGTCGCGATTAGGGGCCTTTTGTACCTTGAACGTTCGAAGCCCAGCCTTAGTTTTGGCCTTCTGGACAAAACTTCGGCTTAGGTGCAGCTTCTTAGCCACATCCCTAACGGAGGCGTTCGGATTTCGGTTGAAGGCCCCAACTACGCGGTTGTGATTTTTGGTGTTGTACGGAATACTTTTTCCTTCACTTCTGGGCTTCCGATCGGTGGTCAATCGTTCCTCGAACCGCTTAATCACTCGCGACACCGTGGAATTCGCGATTCCCAACGTTTTAGCGATGGAACGATGCGAGAGATCCTTGTTCTCGTGATGAATGCGCAAGATTTTATCACGCACGAGCTGTTCTTTCGACTCCATTTCCGCGAGTTTTGATCACAGGACTTTAAAACTTGCAGGATGTAAATAATGCACTATGAACTAAATCCACCCACATTTTCATTAAATTCTACCCAACGGTTAAAAAGTTAGAGCAATTTCATAGTGTGGCAATTTCATCGTGGACACCCTTTACTGGAGATCTAAATCTAGGCAATACCAGAAAAGAAAGGAATAGGTACGAATATGTTGACGTAATACTTGCTTTAATGAAAGTCGAAAACACCTCTGCACTTCCACGAGATATCACTGGGATGTTGGATAAAAAGGTTGGGATTGCAGCAGGATTCGATTTGGCAAACGACATGCTGAATTGATATCCAAACGATTCAATAGCGTGAAGGAGCTTAGGATTGAACCCACGGTCTTCTGTGCAGTAAGCAAAATCGGTCACCACTAGGCCACCGAGCTCCTTATTTCCTAAAACAATGACGATCAAGGTTCCGTTCAACTTGTTGTTATCCCTGGCGGCTATTCTCACCAACGACGACGACAACAACTGCTCTTAAGAAAGAGAAAGATTTGATGTGGATTTCCGATCAACAAGTTTACTTCTTTTACGTATCCGGCCCTCCAACCGAATTTCGTTACGCTTTGCATCGTATTATGAAAGAAATCCGATTTAAGGTATAACTCAATAATGTGAAGGAGCTTGGGATTGAACCCATGATTTTCTGCTCAGCAAACAAAATCGGTTGCGACAGGGCCACCGAGCTCCTTATTTCACCAAATAATTTTGACCAAGCTCCTGTTAAACTTCCGATAAACACTTCTCTTGAGATGGATTTGTTATGGATTCCGACTAGGCACACGCAATAACCTTTAACTCCAACGCAGGCATTGGCTGTAATTAAATTAATTCCATTAACTACTGCTTTAATTATATTAATTACACAATGTGGAACATTAACTTGTTTTCAACTCCAACTGAAATTTCGTTATTAAAGTACATTAATTACATTTTCAATACTTTTACATAAATTACGGATAGATAATTTTAATTACCGTGAGTACTACTTCAAAACGCATTAATTACTCTAAGTAATGAAGTAATGAAATTGGGTTGTTAGCGGAATGCTAAATTAAAACAGCAAAAAATGGGTTATCTTCCATTTAATTCCACTTAATTAATTTTGGTATTCATGACAGATACGTATTTTGACTACAATGTGCAGTCTTCATCAGTGTCATTACCACTAAAGAACTTATCAAAATCTAACCCCTTTAAGTACTCATCTCCTTGGTAAAAAAAGCCAAGATCACAGGTATAAAAATGAAACTGCAATGTGTTGAATCGGAACCTGCCTAACTAATAAAAACCAAAGATTTAAGTTAAGTAAAGGAGAAAAATCTATACAACTCTTTAATAAGGAAAATCCCAAAGGCTTGGTAGCCATCATAATGAAGTTATGAAATTGGGTTGTTAGCGGAATGCTTAAATAAAACAGCAAAAAGGGGTTATCTTCCATTTAATTCCACTTAATTAATTTTGGTATTCATGACAGATACGTATTTCGACTACAATGTGCAGTCTTCATCAGTGGAAATGACACTGATGAAGACTGCACATTGTAGTCGAAATACGTATCTTTCATGGATACCAAAATTAATTAAGTGGAATTAAATGAAAGATGGCCCCTTTTTTGCTGTTTTACTTTAAGTACTTGATCGCGCACGATAGGACCCTACTGCGTTGTGATCAGTATAAGATTAAATTGAAAGACGACCGAATATTCTACCGACCAGCCGCGGTGGTGGTTTCGTGACGCTTGAATATATTTCACACACGATACAATAAACGTACAAACACAATACGGTATAGCAGGCATTACAATGTTAACAATAGTACGAATAGGAAAGTGGCGCGTTGCTCAAACAGTACTTTTGATTGCATTTTAACTTCAACGCACCGGTTCTTCTTTAACGTACTTGTTTACTCTATAATGTGAATGAGCTTGAGATTGAACCCATACCATTCTGCTAAATAATCAAAATAGGTTACAACTAGGCCACCGAGCTCCTTATTCACAGTAAAATTTGCGATCCCGTTCAACTTGCTGTTACTATATTTCGGTTCCGGCGGTGACCTCACAGACGACGACAACAACTGCTCTTGAGATGGATTTGACATGGATTTCCAATCAACACGTCTTAATCAGATGATCTTCTATTCAGTAAGCAAAATTGGCAGTTATCAAGCTGGCCGAGCTCGAGGTGTTATTTGGTAAATATTGAAAAAGTGTAAACAAATAACTGGGAAGTATCTTATCCGTATGATCAGTAATTAGCCGAACGTTTAGTGTTTCATAAGCTTAAAATCAATCGCACGTAATCCACCTGAACAACTTTGATGAAGTGAGAAGTGTAGAAAGTGAGGTTATTCACTGAGGGAGTACAGGAAGGTGCTGGCCAAAAAAGTCTTCCCAAATTAATTTTCTACGCAAGGAATCAATCTTTGATGAGGATTTTCCGAATAAACGGTATGAGCAGTTCTTATAGCACAAACCCGTCTATGTAATATTAAAGGCGCAAGGTGGGAAACAATGTAATGCCCTTTAGCTTAATCAGTGGTTGCCTTGATCAAGAGAATGTTGTTCTGTCAACATTCTAGTTCGTGCATATAGTTGGTCAATCTGTTTAGGTTGTCTTCATTTTCAGCTTGGTTGAGTGTATAAGAAATGATTTTTATCAGCACTGCTTTTCAGCACTGAGTGCCTAAAAAATTGCACAAAATTCGACACAAAAAGTACCAAATTAGCATGAGCATGAGCATGATTAACCGCCCTTGGATGCTACTCTGTTACTGCCACATCAGCTGTAATTACACAGATAACCAATATACAATACTTGGGGCTAGCATTCATCCTCAAAATGTAAAAACTGGTGATCTCAAACTAAGCTATACCAGCGCCCGCCGCGTTCGAACGCAGGTCAAGGAAGGAAGGGATAGGAATGTGTTGACGTGACACTCGCTTTGATGGAAGCCGAGAACACCTCTGCACTTCCACGAGGAATCACTGGGATATTGGGAAGAGGGGTTGGATTGCAGCAGGGTTCGCTTTGGTAAACGATAAGCTGAATCCTAGAGATGAACTAGCCTAAGGCTAAAAATCTCTTAAATAAAGAATTTAAAAAAAAAAAAAAAAGATAAGCTGAATCGATATCCTAACGATCCTATTACGCGAAGGAGCTTGGGATTGATCCCACGGTCTTCTGCTCAGTAAGTATAAAAGGTTGCCACTAAGCAAACGACCTCCTTACAGCAATATATTCACCAATGATCGATTTGTTGTTATTCCAACGTATTCACATTCGCAAATTAAGTGATTAAAAAATCTTTAATGTGGAGGGGATTTTGATTAAACTCATGATGTTCTAATCAGTAAGCAAAAATGGTCGCTCTAAGGCCACCAAGCCATTGATGACGATGTTAAGTTTCACAAAACACACGATAATCAAGTGATGTTACTATAAGTCTCCTTAATATGATAGGACCAAGGATTTATTCAAACTCAAACTCGACAGCGTTGCCCTTTACACAAGAATAAGCCTCTACGACTGACGATCTTTTAAGCCTGAAGACAAAAAATCTACGAAAATGCGCATTAAATTCTACTTTTACGTGACGTTCGTTGTTTCGATTTGGTCTTTACGTAAGACGGGAACAGAATCCATAAAACTGTTACATTTTTGGGCTCCGTGCTCCTTACTTCACAAGGTAAACTACGACCGACGCGACGATTTTCCCAGCGTACAAATATTGCACATCTTTTATGCTATTTCGACAATTGCGTTTTAAATCGACTGTTTTCTCCTTCATATTTCACCGGACCGCTACGATGATGCGTCAAACTACCGCATCAAAACCACCAAACCACACAATCAAACACGACCCACCGTGACTACCGTCAGTCTTCAACCACGGCCCTCATAATCGTGTTAAGGACACACCTAACAACACATCAAAATCTAATCGGTCAAGTGCCAAGCTTGCATGTTCGATAACGACATTTATTTTCTTAACGAATCATGCTTCAACATGAAAAATAATAATAATGCATTATTTGTAGGCACCTAACCGTAAGAACCGTGGCACATGCCTTACGTAATCGAGGTCATCATCAGGCAAATAAGAAACGAGGAAAATAAATCTATACTGCTCCCTCGAAGGGACACATCTGCTCCCGCAACAATGCATCTGATCCCTAATTCAGCGCAACCGGCATCCCGCCCACGCATCCCAACACCACCATGAGGTAGGGAAATTTTTTCCCTACCCGATAGCGGCACCAGCACGTGCGGGCAAGCCACCAGCCAAACCAAAACTTGATGGTCGGCCCGCACTGCCCATAAGAGCAGACATTTATCCTATCGTTTGGAGTTGGAGCAAAATTAGGACTGATTATTGATAAACCTAGAAGTGGTGGAAGTGGCAGAATAAATGGCAGTAACACGGTCAGAAGGATAAACTAGAAGATTTTTTTTCTGAAATAACTGGGGTGAACAAAGAAGGCATTGATAGGTGTGGAGTAATTCTGCAATGCTTAGCATCGGGATATAACACAAGAAAAGAATAATTCAAAACATACACTTTAGATACCGCCCGGCTGCTTGTTGCAGAATATCACTGGTATAACATACCTCCTTCCGTCCACAAGGTTTTGATTGATTCGTGGATCTGAAGTGATTGATTATGCCTTATTGCAAATTAGAGAACTTTCCGAGAAGGCAGCTGAATCTAAGAATGAATTCGTGGGAGATTTTAGAAGATACCATACAAAGAAAATGTCAAGAGTAGTAACAAATACAGATTTACTGTGTAGGCTCCTAATTAACGCGGGTCCTTTTATAACCGGGCTTAGAAAAAAAGTCAGGCAAAAACTATTCTCCTACCTGCCGTAAAATCGTTAGTTGATGAGTAAATTTTAGATGTAGTTATTTCTCTTTAATTTGTCATTCGATACGGTTTGTTGATGGTATTTATTTATTTATTCTATATAATTCCATCTGACTTCAAGTCTAAATGAAATATGTGATGGGGAAAAACCTTTTTGAGATAGCACATTTGACTCAAAAAGGCGTAAAAACCCCATATATTTCACAAAACAGTACACATTAACGTTTTCACAAGGCATTATATGGTATACAGATTATAAATAAAACATAAATAAGTTCTTAAAGTGAATCAATCAATAAAACAATTTTTATTTGGCAACTGCAAACAGGTCACTCGTCAGATGGCAGGAACCAATGAAACAAACAAAAAAACACCATTTTCACACATTTTCAAACACAAACATTTTCCTAGTTAATTATTGGACAGATACTCACCAATTGCATTATTGTTCGATTCAATATCGTTGATTATTATTAAGTTGGCGTTGCAGAGTGGTGGCAGAATTATTGAAGTCAAATCTGCTGGCGATTTCGTTAAACCAAAGTGTCATGAATCTTATTGGATCATGTTGTCCATAACGAGTGTGGCGGTTAGATAAATGCAAGAAATTGAATCGTCTCAAAGGTCGTTCTGGAACATATATATTCAATTCAGCGAGAATATCTGGGGCGTCAATATCGTTGGTCAACACCTTAGCCACGAATACAGCTTGCATAGTCGATCTTCTTTGTTCCAGGGTATCAATTCCCAGCAGCATACAGCGATGTTCATATGGAGGAAGATTCAGTGCGTCGTGCCAGGGTAAGTGTCGGAGGGCTAAGCGCACAAACTTTTTCTGTACAGCCTCGAAGCGATCGAGACATACTTCAAGTCCCCGCGTACATCGTACGGGCTAGGCAAAAATGTGCGTCATCTTGAAAAACTGTCGCTTTAATGGCCCTTCGCTCATTTTCAACTTCTATTCAATTTTCATACTGCCGTACTCTAACGGAACTATCCACCTACATTCTTCTAAAAAGATCATTCTCTAGCTAATAAATCATCACACTAAAGCTTCATGTTAGCATTTCCAACCAACTCTGAAAATCGTTAACTTCGCGTATGAAGTAACATAAAAAACACTTTGAACGATCGATCCAGTTTCTATTGTATGGACACCATACTACTACGGCAGATTCCAAAATAGAGCGTACTAGGGCACAGTAGAGGGACTTCAGACAGAGAGGATCGCGATATCCATCAGCAAGCTTAAAGATGAACCCGTTAGTTTTTGCTAACGCATCTTCACAATGCGGTCGGAAAGTGAGTTCACGGTCCAATATCACACAAAGATCCCTCACCTGATCCATGCGTTCGAGAGTTTGCCCAGATAGCTTGTAGTTGAGATATAACGGTTGACGCTTTCTACTAAATGAGATCGTGTTGCATTTGGCTATACACAAATCAAGATGATTACGCTTGCTCCAGTCCTCAAAAAAATCTAATAACCGTTGCAGCTCCAAGCAGTCTTCAATACAAGTGATTACCATAAATATCTTAACGTCATCTGCATAGAATATTCGCTGTCCGCGTGGCAGAACAAATGAAACATCATTTATGAATAACGAGAAGAGAAGCGGGCCTAGATTACTTCCTTGCGGTACGCCGGAAGGAATGAAAAATTTATCTGAATATGACCTTCCAGTCAGGTACGATCTAAACCAGTTTACTAGGTCGGAGGAAAGTCCAAGTTTCTCAAGTTTTCCAGGTAGGATATCATGGTTCACTCGTTCGAATGCAGCTTTGAAATCTGTGTACACGGCATCTACTTGCGTACCAGCGTCCATCGAGCGTATGCAGGGTGAAGTAAACGGTGTGCGATTTGTAGTGACGGATCGTTTCGGGAAGAATCCATGTAGTTTTTGCTAGCCTCAAAGAGAATATATTTAACGATAATCTCAAAAAGCTTAGAGCAGGTACTCAACGAAGTAATTCCCCGGTAGTTGGCAACATTACATTTGTCCCCCTTTTTGTGAATCGGAGACAGGAATGAAGTTTTCCATCCAGCAGGAAATGTTTTCCTTTGTAACGAGAGGTTGAATAGTTTTACGAATGGTTTCAGGTGATACCGAATTTCTTAACTTACGCAGAGCATTTTGGACGTGCTCCTCGGTGATTTGAAAAATTCCAAGTTCAAAGCTGTGTGACGGAGTATTACTGAGGGCAGCTTTTATCTGCGTTTGCGTGGTCAATGTATTCGAGAAGGCATTCTTGAAGTGATCGGCAAATAGCTCACATTTACTAGACGCTGAACTAGCAGAACGCTCATCAAAGTACATGGATGAAGGTAATCCATCTTCCTTACGTTTAGTACGAACAAGCGACCAGAAATTTTTCGGATGCACACGCAAGTTCCTTTGCGTTCGATCAATGTACCGAGTTTAAAGAATACGATTGTACCAAGCATACTTGTTACTAGCAAGCACAAAGCGATGCTTCAACTGTTGAGACCTATTGCGACTATACTTCCGAAGCGCAGATCGTCTACGGCGCTTCAATTGGTGAAGGCTGGAGTTTGACCAAGGCAGTTTCAATGGAGGATGTTGAAGAGGCACGTTAGCTTCGATGACGTGACGTATTTCCGTGTTGAAAACACCAATGATTTCATCCAGATCCAGCTCAGAATCCAGGAATTCCCAATCGATCGTTTAGCAGGTCGTAGTCTACCCGACGAAAATCAAACTGGTTAGAATTATGAAGTGCCGACGCCGGTGGTGTAGTGGTAAGCGTGACTGCTTTCTCACCCCAATGGGTCTGGGTTCAATCCCAGCCGAGGTCGGTGGGATTTTTCTGAGGCATAAAAATCTCGGGTCACGTCTTCCTTCGGAAGGGAAGTAAAGCCGTTGGTCCCGGCCCATGTGTGTTGAATGGGTGCGATATCCTACGCAGGTGTGGAAGCTGCCTTCCTGCACATTCGATTGCCGTCAATGGATGGCAATCGATGTCCGTCGGTGATTGGCACTAGATTGAGGAACAGAGACCGACGTTAAATAAAGGAAAAGAATTATGAAGTGGCTCGTGAATCACCGGTAACGATACAGATACGGTGACATCAATAGCAGGGTGTGCGGTGTCAGTAGCAATGAGTGATTTGGCTGCGTCGGAAACACAACAGCTTTGTAACCCAGTATCATTAACGAGTACCAAATTGAGAATCCGTGAATTGGAATTCACAACGCCATTTACCTGTGCCAGGCTATGGAAGCAGAATGCATCGTACAACATACTACTAGCTGTCGTCAGTGGAGACCTGCTGGAATCTACTTTGAAACCTCCATCTTCACCCTCAATGCAATTGAGGGTGATTATAGTCACCGAGCTGTAAAGCGACATCATGAGGCTTCAAGCACGATAAAACCGAATCGATAGATGTAATATGCTGCTGAATGAGAAACAGATCATTTCTACGATCTGGTGGCCGATAAAGAACTCCAACGCTAACGGCACACATGGGAAGCATGATTTTAACCTCAAGAGCATTACTAATCGGAGCCGGATCAATACAACAAACTAGAAGATACGGCTATCAGTCCGCATCGTGCTCTCATGCCGTGCGGATCTATTTGCTTTTTGCTTAAGGAAGTGTTACTACTACCTAAAGCTACAACAAATTTAAACAGCACTTTTCAGTGCTCAACCTGTAAAAATTTTCTACCTTGTTCAACTCCTCTTATTCCTCTTCGATCCTTGTTTGGACCCTACCCGAGGTAATCCTTCTTGGATATCGATTTGGAAAATTCCTCTTCGATCCTTCAGATTCTTATAGTAATCTGCTTGGAAGTCGATTTGGATAATCGCATAATCGCATTTTTCAGTGCTCAACCTGTAAAAATTTTCTACCTTGTTCAACTCCTCTTATTTCTCTTCGATCCTTGTTTGGACCCTACCCGAGGTAATCCTTCTTGGATATCGATTTGGAAAATTCCTCTTCGATCCTTCAGATTCTTATAGTAATCTGCTTGGAAGTCGATTTGGATAAAAAATTTACTGCCGCCATGGCGCCTAAACGCAAAAGAAAGGGGCAAACTCTTGACCCCCCTTCTGATGAAATTAATTTGAGTAATCAATTTGATTTGCTCACGGATGATGAGAATGATCCATCATCCAAGAAAAAATCTAGTAAACTTTCCCGGCTTAATGCCAAGAAGGAAAAGATTCCCCCTATTGTGATAACCACTACCGATTTCCATGCTCTTCGCATGGAACTTTTGAATTTCGTGAAAGTTAAGTTTTCACTACAAATTGGACGTCGGGGTGAATGCCGTGTATTGGCTGAAACCTTGGACGGATTTAAATGTCTTCTCAAGTATCTTACTGAGAAGAAGCACAAATTTTTTACTTACGACACCAAAACTGAACGTGTGTTCAAGGTTGTCATGAAAGGACTGCCCAGTGGTGAATCCCTGGATCAGATCAAAGATGAACTGGCAAAATTACTTGGAGTTGTGCCACTCCAAGTAATCAAAATGAAAATGAAATCCCGTCCTGGCGATTCGCGCAACGGGATTTCTAATGATTTTTATTTAGTTCACTTCAAGTCTAGTGAACTAAACAACCTTAAGGCCTTAGAAAAAGCTAGCCTTATGCTCCATGTCCGAGTGAAGTGGGAACACTTCAGGAAGACTGGAGGAAATTTCCAAAACCTCACCCAGTGCCGTAAGTGCCAGGGATGGGGTCACGGAACTAAAAATTGCTACATGCCAGCTAAATGCATGAATTGTGGTGATTCCTCTCACGCAAAGGACGACTGTCCTGTGAAGGAAGATCCTAAGAAATTTAAATGTTCAAATTGTGGTGAAAACCACAAATCCAATTTTTGGGAATGTAAGACTCGCAAAGCGATCCTACAATCTCGTTCTAAGCGACAGGTAGGAAACGCTCAACGTTTCCGACCAGGTACAAATTCCTCTGCTGTTAACAACGGTCAGCGAGGAACAAATTCTACATTCGTACCCGTAGGTACAAATATCACCTCTGCTTCAAATTTTTCATCTGTACCTACTCCCCTCGCTGCTAACAATGTTCAGCGAGTTAATGGAGCTACCTATGCTGCTATTGCAGCGGGTAGAAATCAAAATAGTAACCAACGTTCTAACGGAAATTTTGACAATTTTGACTTAGGAAGCATTACTGCCCCTAAAATGGAATTTTTACAGAATTCATTAATTGACATGATTTCTGATATGCTTAAATCTAACTCCATGTTTGATGCTATTCAAACTGGAGTAAAATTTGCTAATAATATTGTCATGACTTTAAAATTCAGTAATGGATTTTAAAGCATTAAACATTTTAAATTGGAATGCTCGATCTCTTAAAGATAATGAAGACGAGCTATTTAATTTTTTGAGAGTTCATAACGTGCATATTGCCGTTATAACTGAAACGTTCCTTAAACCTGACCATAAGGTTAAGAAGGACGCAAATTACTTGATTTATAGAAATGATCGTCTTGATGGACCCTGTGGTGGCGTTGCCATCATTATTCATAGACGAATCAAGCATAAAATTCTTTCTTCATTTGAAACCAAAGTTTTTGAAACTTTGGGAGTTTCTGTTGAAACAAAATTTGGACAACTTACGTTTATAGCTGCCTATTTGCCATTCCAATGCGTAGGCCAGCAAAAGAATTTTCTCAAGGGTGACCTCCAGAAACTTACCCGTCATAGGTCTAAATTCTTCATTATTGGTGATTTTAATGCAAAACACCGCTCATGGAATAATGCTCAAAGCAATTCCAATGGTAATATTCTGTTTGATGATTGTTCTGCAGGTTATTACACTATTCAATATCCAAACAGCCCAACATGCTTTTCTTCTGCAAGAAATCCCTCAACTATTGATTTGGTCTTAACTGATTCATGTCATCTTTGTAGCCAATTGGTTACCCATGCTGACTTCGGTTCTGATCACCTTCCAGTAACTTTTGAAATATCCCAAGAAATAATTTCTAATCCCAACAGCTTTACTTTCAATTACCATAGGGCTGATTGGGAGCAATATCGAACATTTATGGAATATAACTTCGATCCAAACATTCCTTTGCAAACCAAAGATGAAATTAATTATGCTCTTGAATCTCTGACTACTTCTATAGTTGAAGCAAGAGCTGCCTCAGTACCAAAATGCGAGGTTAAATTCGATTCAATTATAATAGACGATGATCTTCAGCTCTTGATCCGTCTTAAAAATGTCCGTAGGAGACAATTTCAAAGAACACGCGATCCTGCCATGAAAGTTATCTGGCGGGATTTGCAAAAACAAATTAAAAAGCGATTCTCTGCCCTGAGGAACAAAACTTTTGAAAATAATGTTTCTAAATTAGACCCGAGTTCCAAACCCTTTTGGAAACTCACAAAAATTTTGAAAAAACCTCAAAAGCCAATTCCAGCGCTTAAAGAAGGTGGTAAAATTTTGATCACAAATTTGGAAAAAGCTCAGAAACTTGCTAAGCAATTCGAGAGTTCCCATAATTTCAGTTTGGGTCTTACTAGTCCTATTGAGAATCAGGTTGCTCGGGATTTTCTGAATATTTTCTCTCGGGAAAATATTTTTGATGATTCCTGGGGGACTGATTTGTCTGTCTATAACTAAAAAATTTCAAAATATGAAAGCTCCAGGTGATGATGGAATTTTCTATATCCTCATCAAAAAACTCCCAGAGAGTACCTTGTCTTTCCTGGTAAAATTATTTAACAGATGTTTCCATTTGGCATACTTTCCTGATAAATGGAAAAATGCAAAAGTTGTTCCAATTTTGAAGCCGGATAAAAATCCAGCTGAAGCTTCTAGCTACCGTCCAATAAGTTTGCTTTCTTCAATAAGTAAACTTTTTGAAAAAATAATTTTGAATAGAATGATGCTTCACATCAATACAAACTCAATTTTTGCAGATGAGCAGTTTGGATTTCGCCATGGGCATTCAACTACTCATCAACTCTTGAGAGTTACCAATTTAATTCGTTCAAACAAATCTGAAGGCCACTCAACTGGAGTTGCTCTTCTAGACATAGAAAAAGCATTCGACAGTGTTTGGCATGAAGGTTTGATTGCTAAATTGAAAAAGTTTAATTTTCCACTTTACATTATGAAATTAGTTCAAAATTATTTAACTGGCAGAACTCTGCAGGTAAATTATCAAAATTCCAAATCTAATCGACTGCCTGTTAGAGCAGGAGTTCCTCAAGGTAGCATTCTTGGGCCTATATTGTATAACATTTTCACTTCGGACCTCCCTGATTTGCCTCAGGGTTGCCACAAATCTTTGTTCGCTGATGACACAGGCATTTCCGCTAAAGGAAGAAGTCTTCGTGTTATTTGCAGCAGACTTCAGAAAAGTTTAGATATTTTCTCTTCTTATTTACAAAAATGGAAGATTTCTCCCAACGCTTCCAAAACTCAACTTATAATATTTCCACATAAGCCCAGGGCTTCCTTTTTGAAACCTAGTAGTAGTCACATAGTCACTATGAACGGAGTTCCAATTTCCTGGTCAAACCAAGTGAAATATCTTGGATTAATACTTGACCAAAAATTAACTTTTAAAGATCACATTGAGGGCATTCAAGCCAAATGTAACAAATATATAAAATGTTTGTATCCTCTTATTAACAGGAAATCCAAACTTTGCCTGACGAATAAACTTCTAATATTTAAACAAGTTTTTAGACCGGCCATGCTTTACGCTGTGCCAATATGGTCTAGTTGTTGCACTACCAGGAAAAAAGCACTTCAAAGGATTCAGAACAAAATTCTGAAGATGATTTTGAAGTTGCCTCCCTGGTACAGTACTACCGAAGTACATAGAATTTCGAATGTTGAGACTTTAGCACAAATGTCCAACAAAATAATTAATAATTTCCGGCAAAAATCGTTACAATCCTCAATTGCAACGATTAATTCCCTTTATACTTAGATAAGATTTAGTTTTAGTTATTTAGTTTTAAGCTATGAATTGTTATACTGACATGCAGGTTTAAAAAACCTGTTTAAAATACTGAATTGCCAAGACAGGAACAATGTAAAAACACTTAGATATATATCATAACAATTAAGGCTGGTAAGTTGCTGTAGTAACTGGAGCACCTAGGTTAAAAATGAAATGTAATTTATTTTGAATTTGGAACAAATAAAGAGTTAAAAAAAAAAAAAAAAAAAAAAAAAAAAAAAAAAAAAAAAAAAAAAAAAAAAGAAGATACGGCTATCAGCACTCCGCCGCCCCGAGTTTTTCGACTTGGGCTTCGATCTGTTCTGAATACCGTGTATGATCCGTTAAATAATTGAGTAGATAGGATGCAATCGTTGAGCCAAGTTTCAGTTAATACGATAACATTATACTCTGAATCATCCGCAGTTAGAAAGAAGGAGTCGATCTACGTACATTTTTTTTATTGGGTATCAAGCTGGAGCTTCGTGACAGCTTAGTTTTCAAGACTTGACCCATTTGAATAAATGTTGCTTCTATCTTTGACAATACAGCAGAAGGACTAGCCTATGTTGGCCGCTTGAACACTGGATTCCGTATGTATTGTTTCAAGATAGTTATAGAAAAAATGCTGTGACGTGTGTGCGTAGATACATCTGCGTAGTAAACCGATTGAATAAGTAAATCCGTTTCGAACGAAATATCTAAATTATGTAAGTTACAAAAACTGCGCGAATTCCGAAAGCCGTGCGAGACAACCGTAGAGAAAAAAAAACAGCTTATTATCACTTAAAGAGTGCCACCAAAATAAATGTGATAGCCTATGTTGGCAAGTTGATTAATTTTGGTTTCCTCCCTAAATATTCTACTTATTTTACTGTTGAGCTTTGTTTCAATTTAGTTATTTTACCGCACGTATCAATCATTTCAAAATTTCGCGACCGTACCGAACAAATTCTATACTACAGAAGCTCAAAAAAACTATTGGTGAGATCTACCGCATTGCAAATCACTTCTGCGTAAGCTCCATAGACGTAAGCGCGTTGATTCCGACAGCCGCGAAAAGTTAAACATGCATCAATACCACATAAGGAAAGATCGATTTAACGTATGGTTTAGTTCATAGATTAACATTGACTGATGTTTAAAAATGTAAGTACTTGAACACTAAGAAATAAGTTAACTAAAATGCTTTAACCGCATATATAAGAGATTTCGCGTATTGAGAGAATAATATAGTAATCGAGTACAACAAACTCAGGGGACGACAATACCTCCAAAAGTTTAAAAGTTATTAATTGTCACATACCTCTACTTTGACTTATTTCCTAAACTATTCCTCTCCTTGTTAATCTGCTTAATGCTATTGGTCTGCCTGCGTTTTCCTTTTAAAGTTCAAGACTAAATAAGAAGATTTATTCTACAACTTTAAAGGTTAGTTGCCTCGCCAAGCGGACCTCCAGCATCCTAATTCTTTTGTTAATCTACTTAATGTCATTAGACTTTCTGAACTTTCTTATTTAAGTTCATTTGATGATTATGATATCTCATTAGTCTAATTTAATAAATTATTAACAGCTCTAATTCACCTAATCAATCATAACCCATGCTTTATTAAGTACCTGTACTTGTGCTTGTAATCTAAAATTAAACGTGTTTCAAGTACTTTTGATTTTGACCTATACCTATTTATTATATTTTAGTTCGACACAGGTAACACCTTCATGTGACTAAAATTCTTCATTTTGAAGTTAGTTTCCTAGCTGATTTTTAAATAATATAGGGTATATGTTCCAACTATGCTCACACGCTTCCACTATGTCGCACCACAAAAATACGTATGGGTATGTCACAATTGAAGCACGCCACAGTGGAAATCCCGAGCCATAGTTCAAACACTTATCCCAAATCAGAATGAAGCACATATAAGAATAGTTACAATACCATGTACAAAAATGATGCTTAACATTGTTTCCTGAGTAATACTTCAATGAAAACAACAATGAAAGCTTGTCACGCAAATAGAAGGAGCACCGTTGGGCACTTTCTGAAATATTTCAATAGTATAATTCCCTTGCAAACCCAAATAAATCTATCTGCGTAAAACTAAATAAAATAAGAGTGATTTGCGGTAGAACCCGCCAGTATCTATACGTAAGCATACTACAACGCGGCTCTCAATCAAAGGAGTAACAAGTTTGATACTATCACTGCTAGACTAGATCTTTGGTTCTCTCATGCAGTGGTTTATCAGAGAGGGGAAGCTTAGTAATCCCCATTGCCTGCCCATGACGCCATTCTATCGCGGCATGAGCCAGAAACGCCGACCATAAACCTACTGTCTCCAACACTCCACTATAAAGCATGACATTAAGCCCGCCCACCAACAGCAAGGTGCAAAAACTAGCCAAGGGGAGGCCGTCCGAAGTCTTCGTACATTTTGGTAATAAATGCGCAAGTTCGAAGCGGTTCCAGTAGCATTTAGTCCATCACATGGCAAGGATGCATTTTGAATGATTTTGGGTGTTGAGCTGAAAGCCAGACAACCGTCAGGAGAAGAATTACCGAAACAGCACGCATACTCGCCTGAAGAGTCAATTCGGGAGACCCTCGTCCTATCTCTGACCGCAGGGCCGGAACGACTTTGATGCCAGGATGCGATGGAAGGACTTTGATGAGAGTAGGAAGTTGACTCGCCTGGATCAGAGAGAACGAGGGCTCCCATGATGCCTTGTTGCGAGCGTTTCGGGGTGATGCCATCTGTCAGTTTATTTATTGTATTTATTTATTTATTGTTTATCAGTCAACAGGCAAAATGTTTACCCCAATGACACTTGTTCTACAACTAAATACAAAACTAACGAATAACATAAATTAACATAAAACTCGTTTAAAACTACGCTTATTTGTTTCTCGTGACACGTTGAAATCGAACACATAATAACACCCGTTGAATACACGGGACATGCTTCGCAAAGGTTCGTGTAAGCCATAATTAGTTCTTGCCGGAGGGATGGTGATAAAAGAGTGCGACCGAAGATTGCAACGACGTGTGTTGATGTCCAAGAGACTAAAAAGCGTAGGACTGTCAATGTTGGCTTGCAGAA
The DNA here is from genome assembly GCF_037179485.1 of Ochlerotatus camptorhynchus. Taxonomy (NCBI): domain Eukaryota; kingdom Metazoa; phylum Arthropoda; class Insecta; order Diptera; family Culicidae; genus Ochlerotatus; species Ochlerotatus camptorhynchus. Next base: position 787,454 of record NW_027040958.1, read on the forward strand.
GATCCCCAACATGGCACGCTTTTGCCACGTTGCATCTTGCTTCGAGGAATTCCAGATTTATAAGTAGACAATGGCTTTCATAACTGGGCAGATTGAATGGATCTCTCCACCTAAGATGACGTAGAGCGAATCGGACGAATTTTCGCTGAACAGCTTCGAAGCGTTGAATTTCATTCTGGTAATAAGGAGACCAGACGATAGATGAATACTTCAAGATAGGGCGCACAATTGAGCAAGCTTTTAGGCAGTAAACGTCCGTGAACTTTTTTGCAAAGCGAAATAAACATCCTAGTTGCGATGAGGCTTTAGACACAACGTACGCGACGTGATCCTTGAAGGTTAATTTTGTATCAACCAGAATCCTCCGGTCCTTGACTGTCAAATCACGTTGTAGATTCACGCCTCCCAAAGCATAGCTAAAATGGAAGAGTGATTGCTTGCGGCCAAATGGAATAACCGAACATTTGGACACGTTCAGCGACATTCGATTAATATGGCACCACTCAGCGAAGGCTTCCAGTTGTTGTTGCAGAAAAAACGCGTCTTGTGGTTGCTTAATCATGTAGTAAAGCTTCAGGTCATCGGCAGACGAGAGTTTTAGGCATTTCAAGGTGAAATTGACATCGTTCGTATACAGCAAGAATAGAAACGGCCCCAAGTGACTTCCTTGGGGAACACCGGACCACACCGGAAAGGAAGGCGAAACGTGGTCTCCAATTTTGACGGACATACTTCGACCGGTTAGGTAGGATCGAATCCAGGAAAGCAAGATACTGTTCATTCCCAGCTTGTCGAATTTAGCAACTGCGATTTGATGATTCATTTTATCAAACGCCGCGGATAAGTATGTTTAAATAGCGTCTACTTGTTGACCATTTTCTATTTGGCGGATCACGAACGAAGTGAAACAAGTCAAATTAGTTGTCGTCGAACGGTTAGGCATAAATCCGTGCTAATCAACCGAAATGTAGTGTGCGTAGTTCTGAACTAGCTTATGCAGAACGATCACCTCAAACAGCTTAGAAGTGGCGCTCAACGCAGCTATGCCCCGATAGTTCGAAACAATCAGCTTGCAGCCTTTCTTGAAAACTGCGAAAACATACGACTGCTTCCAGCAGTTTGGGAATACACCAGTAGCCAAAGATAGGTTGAATACTCATTTGAGGACAAGCGATGTAATCCCATCCGGACCACATCTCGTGGAGGATTTTAAATCCTTTCCGGCTGATATAACCATATCGTTCGTGATTACGAACTGTAGCCCAGAGGCCGAAAGTTGAGGAACATTTCTGGTGGCGACGGCTACATCCTGCGGGTCGATGTGTTCATTAGTGAAAACATTGCTGAATTGAGAACGGAACAGGTCGGCGATGTCAGTGGTGGAATCAGCTTCGAACAATCCGTTGGTCATCGTAGAGGGCAGTCAGGATTCCATCCGTTGGTCATTGACGTAACGTAACGGATTTGTCTTGAAGCGCCTTTGCAGATGGTCCTGATATGCGTTGTACAAACGATTATTAAGTTGGTTGTATTCAGTGCTCGCCGCCATATATCTCGTTCTCGTGGAGTCCGTGCGATACTTGCTATGTCGTCTGAAAGCTGCCCGCTTCACAGTCTTATCGAAGAGCTGAACTCGGCTCACTAATGAGCGGCGACATATCATTTGTAGCCGCGATCTCCCGTAACGGGAAACTATGGAGGTTAAACAAATCAGGAAGAGTATTGTCCATAACGGATGAATACTTGCCTGAAGTAGAAGGTTGGAAGACCCCATCACCATTCTCAACCGCAGGGCCAGATCAACTTCGATGGCAGGAACCAGCAAACACGACTCGGTTGAGAGGTTCAGGGACTTCCTTGAAGTGGCAGGCAGTGCGTTCTGGTTTGGCAGATTCAGAATGGTCACATACTGGAGGCGTAATACTACAACGTGGACACGGATCAGGCGAAGAATTTGTCTGAAAACATGTATACTTGCCTGAGGTAGAAGGTTGGAAGACCCCGTCACCATTCTAAACTGCAGGGTCAGAACGACTTCGATGGCAGGAACCAGCAAACCCGACTGGGTTGAAAGGTTCAGGGGCTTCCTTGAGACGACAGGCAGTGCGTTCTGGTTTCGAAGGTTCATAATCGTTAATCGTTAATCGACACCACAGATGAAGAAGATGGCAATGAAACATCTATTGAGTATCTGCTGCTGGATCCACAGGTTGCTGAATGTCTTGATCCTGCTGCTGATGTGGCTCCCCTGGCGGATCCGTAGAAGGTTTGTCGTCTTTTCTCGGAATTACTCTCGTGACATTGGCTATGTTTTTTGTATCGTAATTCACAAATTCTCGGAATGAAACATTTTCAGGCCATGAATCAGAGGACAGAATGGCAGTTCTATATCGTAAGTCAACTCCTGCTTTGAATGTCACGAAACTTAATTGGCTCAAATCAGCATTTTTCCGTACAAGCTTAACCACTTTTTTTTTTTTTTTTTTTTTTATATTAATTTATTTGTACAGGCTCAATCGAATAAACTTTACAGAGCCGAGTTATCATTTTCATTGTACATGATTAATGTCTTAAATCTAGAGTTAAAGGAATTGAACCGATGCAGACAAATACACCCATACTAGCTTATCCGCGATGGGACCGACTGTCTGAAACAATCCATTTGAAGACCAAGTTCCTTTTAAACTGGGAAGCTTTTTCTCGGCAGTGACCGGTAAACCATCGTTACCACGTCTGCGTTTCGCTGAATCAACAAAAGATAATTTATTTCGATTCATCGGGTTTAGAGGAGCGAGGAGTGGGGTAATCGGTTGAGCATCAATTTTGGTAGTGAGTGAGCTAATCGCGGTGTTCAGCTTGGCAATGTCCTCTTGCATAGCAGTAATCGCGGCAGGCAGAACAGCGTCACAGCGACTTATCATGCGACGGAAATGATCGTTGGTGAGAAGCTCAGCACATTTATCACACATCCAAAATACATTTTTTCGTTCAATCCCAGCTGGTCCAAAAGAGGCAAATATTGCAATAACAAAAAGTCTAATTCATCACTTATCTACATTTGAGAAACAATTTTGTTTTTTCAAAAATGTCTAATGGAAGAAAAATTAAGCGATAGATTCTCAATGCTCGCATTTTTATTCAAACATTAATTATTTATCTTTATCGATCTTTATTATATCATATTTGAGTTCAGCAACCTAGATTCATTTAATAAACATAGTTTTATAACTAAATTCTCAAATAATATAGTTACGGCCGCCTTCATTGTTAGGTGTGCTACTGTTTTTAATATATTGTAAATGAATTTCATCCTTCCAACGAATTTACAAAACTAATTCCTCTGGAATATTTAACTGTGCGAATAAAGTTGTACTGTAATAGATTTTCCCAAGATCATGTATCAGGGCCCTAAATGTTTTCTAATGAAATTTACAACCCACTTGAAATTAACGCGCAAGTTGGATGCGCTTATCCATATTTCTTACATGGCATGTTCCCACAAACATATCTGGGTCATGTCAATTCACAGCTAGTCGATTATTCCTATACCACATAAATGTTGCAATAAATCCAATGCACTTGTGTTCCCAGGCACCAAAGTGTTGACTCATAATTGTTACCCATGTTGCACCAAACGACAAACGGTCTCATGGCATCGAATTTCATAGAAATCACCCAATGCGCTATGCATTTATATTCCTTCCTTTTTACTTCTGACCTATTCCAATAGCGCATAGCTTGAACTTACCAGTGGCGCAGTCGCGTACACGTATTGGTATTCGTCTTTATGTTTTGCTTTCCTTTGATTGGTTAATTAGTAAAAAATTAGTAGTTGTTTCAAGATTCTTCCACCAGCTAGGAAAAACTTAAAGAAGTACTAGATTAAAATAAGGTAAGCTATTAGTTTAATAGAGAATAAACCTAGACTATAAGTTTAATCAGTGGAGATAGTTTTTCATTATTTAAATCTGTAGAAGTCTAAAAAGAAGAAGTCCAAAACGTGCCTAAACTGAGCTTCCGTATTCCAAAACTTTTGTGCGGTTGCAAATTAATGGTAAATATTTACATTGTACTTCGGAAAAACTAATTGGATTTTAGAAAAAAAGCTTTATTCTATAAATTTAATTGTACAAAACATTCCCCAATTTTGGAAACATCAAAATTGTTAGTAAAAAAAAATCGAATATAAACTTTTTTTTTAATAATCTTACTTTTCTCTTCTACATAACGTACATTTAATGTTGAAAGCACAAATGAAATGAATTTTCATTAGATAATTTGCTTCATGGGTCAGCCATATTGCAGTGCAATTTGTAGAACACATTGAGAAATGAAATAATTGATATCAAAATTTGTTTAGAACACGAAAAAGAAGAACATTGCTTGTATTTATTCAAGTTATAATTTGTTATTGCAACTTTCAGGTAATTGAGTAGGGTAAATGTTGGCTTCGGCACCCATTGACTGTTTTCGGCAACCAAAATTTAAACATTAATTTCACTATGTTTTCCCATCAACGCACTTCCCTGAATGTGTCCAAACGATTGTTTAGCCTTTCAGCTTCAATCTGATTATATTTGAACGATCGAGCAATCCAGTAATGCTACATTTTTCTTCAAATAAAGCATACGCACTACAAAATGAGGTTGATTTCGAGTTGCCGATAATAGAACAGCTGGTTAACACGCAGTTCTAATGGGAAGGTTGCCGAAGAAAAAGAGACTGCCGGCAATAGTCACACTCACCTGAGAAGTTTGGAGCGTTGTAAAAACGCTTTCAAAACGTTTTGAAAAATTCTGTCGATTGGAATGGATAGAGAAGCAAGCAGCAGATGAATGTAAACAAACAGACACATCATATATGTGCGTGACGCTGAGAAAATGCTAGTAGAAGTGCAGACGCTGCTTAGATTGACGAGAATACGTAAATTCCCCTATAACTGACTTAATTCGGTGAAAACTTGCTAGCTTTACAAACAAAATGTTTTTATACATCATTTTTGAAAGAATGAGTACAACTGAAATAAAACTTATTCACAATATTTTATAAATAAGTTATATTTAAGATGCATTTATGTTTGCTCATATTTCTATAACTAACATATGAAAACATGTTGTATATAAAGCTAGCATGTTTCCACCAAATACAATCAGTTATAAATGAGAAATAAACAGGTAATTGAGTCATGCAATACCGATTAATAATAAAAAAAAAAAAACAAGTTAACAGGTACCTATCAGAAAGGTTGGATACTTCTCAAACAACAATACAAGATGTTTTCAAAGCAATTAATCTGTTACTTATTTACATCTGGTTTATTTTTCATCAACGATGTGTACTTGGGTAGTTTCCAAAAATCGGGTGTATATAATGTGTTTGAATGTTTATTTAGTACTTTTTGTGTCCAGGAAAATCGCTCCGCTGCGGGCTTTTATATAATTTTTTTTTTTTTTTAGTTCGTGCTGCTTTGTGCTGGCGTGGAGTTTTTCGGTGCTCGCATTCGTTTTGTGTCTCGGGCGCGATAATTTGATTTGGAAAGGTTTACGCTGATGTTTCTCCCCTGTTGCTTAGATGGTTGGTGTGATCTCACTTCCCTTTGTTGTCGGTGTGACTCAGCCGCACTGATCTATTGTTAGGTTTTTGCGATGTGCATTGCTTTTGTGCACAGAGTGCTTTGAAAGAAGAAAAGTGATATCTAGTTATTCAGTGGTTCAGTCGGCTGTCGACAGAAGCAGGCCACTCTCGATTTGTGTCACACGATTGTCTGTTTACTCGGCAGCAGTCATTGTGTGGTCCTCCTCATTGTTCTTCATCAGCGGTTCATTCGGTCTATGCGTCATCGACATTATAAAGCAACCGTGTCGTGATGAGTGTGTGATTGATGACCACGTTTTGCGTTTATTGCTGCAATGGAAGCGCTCTGACCCCCGTTGGCGATACTGCCATACAATGAAACCAATGGAAGTGGATCCCGTTCTGATGGAGAAGGCTTAGCGGAAGAAAAAGTGTTTATTGTCTTGTACCTTTTGACTATAGTTTTAAGATGTAGTATATAGGCTCTGTAGAGTTAATTCGATTGAGCCTTATCAAATAAATTATTAAAAAAAAAGTACTAACTTTGCCACCAGCTCAGTACGGTGCTGCGCATGAGCAAAAACTTCTAATTTTAAACAGGTTTTTTTTTTTAAATAATTCAGCCACTCAAAGCTTTTGATTGAAATGGGTCTTTAACTTCTCAGAAAAAAAAATCTGCTCGAACGGAAACATTACAGTCGCATGGCTACCAATTTCATACCGACGTTTATGTGCGGTTCATCAAGCTGCGTATTTGGAAAGTTTAATGAAGGATCAACGATTTAGTGGCTGTTATCCTTCGTTCGTTTTCAGACCGATCTACAAGTTCATGCGAAACACAGTTCAGCAGCCGGTTCCGAAGCCCGTTCGCAAAGTTGTGAAGATTTTTTTCCCGACCCCCCTAATTTGCCCATGATTTCGTTTTCAATTTCAATTTCAATATTCATCAACCGAAGAGGCACCACTTGTGCCTCTGAAAACCGTCAAGAGTGGATAATACCTTTTATTTAACGAAATTGCGCTTCTCTTCGAGGCGGTAAACAAGACGTCTCCGGGACTAGAGTCTTCCAGAAGCCAATCAACAATATTCTCATGGAAATGCTCGTGTTGTTGGTGAGAGCTTTGTATTTGAAACATGCCACGTAAGGTGACTAAATACAGTGGCTGAGCGATGGCTGTTTATCCTACGAATTGCCCATCAGCTATTTTCGACGACGCGGTGGAGCTGTGCTAGGTGGTGGCGGTGGAGGGAGAGGTGTACTTGTCGAGTCATAATCCCACAAAGTGGTGGTAATCATAAAACTTTTCAGAATTGAAGAGTAATTTTGGCTGTGGGCAACGGATGAGCAGCAATCAGAGGAAAGTTTGTATTCAATTTAATTATAATTGGAATGATTCAAACCAACGATGAATGGTAAGTGTGCTTGCACAGGAATGATAAACTTGTTCGTGGATGCCACAGTGATTTTTTTTTAAATTGTGGTGAGTCCGCAGAAGCACAGTTTATGGTCAAACCGATGATGCATGGAAAACAAGGGTGCATGAGAACATTCATGAATGAGAAAATGGTTTTTGTAGCATGAAAACGATGAAATGCTCCTTGAATCATGGAAAATTGCTTCTTTTCCACTCCTCTGACTAAAAATGTGGACAGGACAGTAAATCTGAGAAGCTATAGCTACTAAGATTTTATGTCTTGCCCGTGTTTTTTTAGTCAGAGGAATGGATATACGGACAAGAGTTTTGAATGCGCTTTAAAAGCGAATTTAAAGGAAGCTTCTAAAATGATTTTAAAAGAAGCTTCTTAAGAGTCTACAAGAGGCTCCTTATTCTAAGAAATTTCTAAAAGAAGCTTAGTGCAATAATTCGTTAGCTAGATAATGTTTTGAAGAGGATTTATTGATAGTTCTGCTAGAGTACAGCAGCGTGAAAATTGAACAGAAGTTGAAATTGATATCGGGTAGAAACGGATTGAGCTTAATGCAAAAACAGCTCGTCAAAAAGGTGAGTCTCCACCCCTTCGCTGGTTGTTAAGCAAATCCATTCATCACGCCGTCCGCATCACGAAAGCAGAGGGAAAAATTACACCTGAATGTGCTGAGGCATGACAGTAGCGCTCTTTTATAACCTTTCAGATTCAAGCAGAACGATGTGCAACCAAGTGGTACTCGATTATGACGACTGGGATTGGGGAAACGTTTATTTAATGAAAACAGTGAATTGGAAATGTATTTTAGGTATCAGATTTTGGAGTTATTTATTATCAAGTGGTGTATTTGGATTTTAATTTCATCTAAAAATGACATAGCTATAATCGTTCAAAACCTAACGCCTTTTCGTGACGGTATACCTAAAAAGCATACCCTTCGGAGTGTTGAAACACCCTTCAAAGGCGCGCCCCTTTGTCAGTCAAAATTGGATTCCTTAGCAACCAAATTAAGGAATGACACCGATAATGAACATGTATAAGAACCCTAGTCTTAACCACTTCAACCTAGGGAACAACGAATAGAAGATTCAGAATCACATAGATGAAGACTAACTATTTTTTTCCTTGTTTTAAGGACATCCTCGGTAGACATGCAATGCTTGTCAACGGAAACTACGTCGTCAACGAACACCTGGCAACAAACGAAGTTTTCAACAAGCCAGCAATGTATACTGGTTTTTGAATGCCACTCTCTACATATCTTACATATTGCGTGTTCAAATGGATCTGAGAAGAAATCCACGTGGTTTTTGGCGCTTTGTTAACTCCAAACGGAAAAATACAGTGATCCCAACGAATGTCTATCTGAACGAAACGACTACAGCGTCAGCTACAAAGTTATGACAGTTGTTCGCCAAGCATTTTGCATCCGTATTCACGACGAATCCCGCCGCAAACTTGGAAATTGATGAAGCCACCCGTGATGTTCCCGCTGATTTTGTTGAGCTTGGGCAATTTGCTGTAAATCCAGAAATGGTCTCATTGGCTGCAGATAAGCTGAAACGTTCGTTTGTCCCTGGTCCTGACGGTTTGCCTGTAGTTATAATATGGCATTTTATTATCGTTTATGACACCCATTTTCAAACGTGACGATCGTCACAATGTTGTTAACTATCGGGGAATCACGAGTCTCGAAACTGTTTGAGATTATAGTGGGTGGAGTTAGTCTCGATGCCACATAAAGCTACATATCCACTGATCAACACGGATTCATTCCCGGACGATCGGTTACCACCAATTTGTTGAATTTTACGTCGAAGTGCATAACGAGTATGGAGGAAAAAGCTCAATGTAATTTATATCGACCTGTAGGCGGCGTTCGATAAAATTGATCATAACATACTGCTACACAAGTCATCTCGTCTAGGAGTTTCTATGCAATTGTTTTTTTGGCTGGAATCCTACCTTACAGAGCGTGTGCTTCGAGTGAAGATTAAGGGTTGTGTATCTTCGCCGTTCTCAAACAAGTCTGAAGTTCCACAAGGTAGTAATCTCGTACCGTTGCTGTTTATTCTGTTCTTCAACGATGCTGTTTTGGTTCTGGGCGAAGGATTCAAGCTAGTCTATTTATTTATTATATATTATTTTATTTATTTGGAGGGAAAAGCCCACACTGGTGGGCGCAAGACCTCATCATTGCAGTACCAACAGATAACATGGAATCCTACAGAAACATTTGCTTGAACTAAGTCCTAAACATATAAAAAGATATTAATTATAACATAATTAAATTAATTTCAATACAGAAAAAAGAAACCGTCAGGAAGTTAAAAGTACATTATAAAACAGATTCTTAAGCCTAACACAGGAGATATTAAGATCAAAGCAGTTATAACATTTGCTGAAACTCTTGCACATGCTAGTTAAAGGCTCATTAGCGCCGTAGTTTGTGCGAGAAGCGATATTGAAAAAATAATAAGAACCTAAATTTCACGTCTGATATTAACATTCAACTGCTGCAGAAGTGAACCGCAATTAATGTCCGATCGTAGCAGATCAGCGATGAAGGTAGCCTTAGAGACGCGTCGGCGAACAGTAAGTAATTGTAGGGACATCAAATTACAGTGACTTTCATAACTAGGGAGATTGAAAGGATCACTCCAGGGCAGTGCTGGTAAATATCACCGCCGTCATGTGAGAATGAGAAAACAGGTCCTCTCACTATCACGAGACGAAACTACCTATCATTCGTTTTCTTGTCATTTTCCAACGATCAAGCGCTCATGAGAATAATTCTATTACGGTTTTTACATCTACATTTCATACTGATTTAGATTAATTCAAACATGTAACCGTATGTTATCGGTAGAGTTTATATATTATTACAATTTTCTCGGTACAAGTAACTTAAAAGTAATAAATGAGCTAGTAATTACGATAATCACAACACTGTCACGTTTTGTCATGACGAAAAATTCGATGAGATTTTCAAGAAAATCTCTATCATCTTTTTCTCATCTGATGATAGTGACAGAAGTATCTCTGTAAATATCGCATGAGATCTTTCATTGAAAATGACATTTGCCAGCCCTGCTCCAGGGTAGCCAACGAAGGGCGAAACGTGCAAATCTTCGCTGAATGGCCTCAATACGATTCACTCGGTTGCTGTAAAAAGGAGCCCATACTACGGAGTAGTTCTCTAATGTGGAGTGGACTAGCGAACAATAGACTGTTTTTAAACAGAAAATGTCGCTAAAGTCTTTGGCGAAACGAAAAATGAAACCAAGTTGAGAAGACGTCTTAGCGGAAACATAAGCCACATGGTCCTTGAAGGTGAGTTGTGAATCAAGTAGGACGTCTAAGTGTTTAATGGTAGATTCACGGCTTAACATTTGATCCTGCAGGCTGTAAGCATAACAGATAGGTGATTTTTTCCTGGAAAACGTTATAATGGCACTTTTAGAAGCATTTAATACCATCCTGTTCTTGTCACACCAAACAGTAAAAACGTCCAGCTGCTGCTGAAGAAACAATGCATCACTTCGATATTTGATGACAAAGTATAGTTTGAAATCGTCAGCTTCAGGCAACGGATCGAAAAGTGAACGTCATTCAGATACAATAAAAATATGAACGGTCACAGATGACTGCCTTGAGGTATACCAGAAGCAACAGCGAACGGTTGAGAACAATGATCTCCAATCTTCACTGACATATATCGACCGGTGAGGTATGAGCAAAACCACCCAAGTAACCAAAAGTTCCGCATTCAACGATTAAAATCACTTCCAAGTTCCGTAAAGTTCAAGTAAAGTTCCGACCGAACCTTCAAGTTACATAAATTTCAAATAAAGTTCCGACAGAACTTTCAAGTTCCATAAAGTTCAAATAAAGTTCCGACCGAACCTTCAAGTTCCATAAAGTTCAAATAAAGTTCCAACAAAACTTTCAAGTTCCATAAAGTTCAAATAAAGCTCCGACAGAACTTTCAAGCCACATGAAGCAATCCGCACAAGTCTTTATTATTAACAAAATTTAATGTACGTAAATATGGAATGATCAGTGGCCCGAATAAATCATAATTCTTATATTTATGCAGTGCATCAACATTCTATTCAAACATAAAAAAATAATTAAAAAGTAATTTCCTGGATTCGAACCCGTATATTCGGGCATGCGATCTACAAACGCTAACCACCGCGCCAAAAATGCGTTGGAATAGCATGCGGGCAAACATCAATTTAAAATTCATCAAGGTGTTGTGTTTCGTATTCAAGTCAGTCAGCTGGCACTGAAAACTCCAACAATTACTGTTGAACAGTAGGCGGGACAACAGCTCACTTTATTATATCTCAAATGACGCAGCGGTTCGTGCTGGGGCCCTTACGCAGAAGGACTGGGTTGAATTCTTCAAACCGCTCCAATTATACTACTAATGCTGATAAATCAATACACAATTATAATACTACCTGGCTTTATAAATAACTTTCATAAAAGTGCGAACTAAACATAGAATTGGTGTAGAGGACAAAAACCTTTTTGAATTTATTTTCTAAAAGTTCCGTTCAAGTTCCGCCAGCAGCTGCTTAGAATGCTCTTCAATTATGATATCGGAACTTTCAAGTTCTTATAACGACTTAAAAATGAGGCTGCTTAGAATTCTATAGGCCACCACCAACCAAGCTGCTTAAGCCACAAATAGCCTTTTATCAGAACTTTTGGTTACTTGGGCAATCAAGAAGGGAACCGTGAAAACCAAGTCGCTCTAGTTTGGCCACTGCAATCTCGCGATTGATTTTATCAAAAGCAGCAGAAAGATCGGTGTAGATAGCATCCACTTGATGACCTCTTTCCATCTCGCGTATGATTGATGTATTGAACGAGATTCGTAGCGGTCGACCTCTTCGGTATAAATCCGTGTTGTTCAGTCGTGATGTAACTAGAGCTTGTATGTTTTAAATAATCTAGCACCAATAGTTCAAAAAGTTTTGAGACGGCACATAAAGCAGCGATACCACGGTAGTTGGAAACCGACTGCTTATTGCCTTTTTTGAAGACAGGGAAAACAAAAGAATCCTTCCAACAGTCGGGAAAGATCCCAGAATCCAAAGAGAGATTTGAAGATGGATGCTAAAGGTGCGACCAGCACTCCAATACAGTTCTTAATAACCGCGGAAGGGATTCCGTCAGGGCCAGTGCTGAAAGAATTTTTCAAACGAATGCTTGCTCTACGAACATCATTAGTCGAGATAGGCGGATGCAGCCCAACAGCAGAAAGTACGGGAACATCACTTACGGCGGCTACGATGTGCTCGTTAGGTAAATTTTCTTTGACGAAGACACTGCTGAATTGTGACATGAACAGGTCCGCGATTCCCGTATCCGTATCTGATTCTTCTTGATCCGTATTGTACATTGTAGAAGGTAAGCTCGATTCCTTTCGTTGATCGTTCACATGATTTCAGAAGCTCTTGGGATTTGCTTTGAGTTTAGTTTGAAGATGGCACTGATGGGCTTGATAAAGCTGTTTGTTGAGCCGCTTATAGTGTTTGTTAACGAGGTTGTACTCTTCGATGCATCCGTTCGAAGTTTACTGTCTATGCAGATGATTCAAAATTGTACATTGTGGTGCGCATACTCTTGACCAGTTACCAGTGTGACTGATCTGGGGGTTCAACTTGACTCAAAAATTACTTTTGATTTACACCGTTCAGCGATCATATCGAAAGCAACGCGACAGTTGGGCTTTATTTCCTAAATTGTGAAGGATTTTGTGGACCCACATTGTACTGTGCACTTGTCCGTCCAATTTTGGAAAATGCGTCGGTCGTTTGGAATCCACACCATGTCACGTGGTGCCTAAGGATCGAACGGGTTCAGAAACGGTTCATTCGTCTGGCATTGAGAAACTTGCCGAGGAGTGATCCTGACAGTTTGTCGCCGTATCCTGATAGATACCGACTGTTGGGCTTAGACAAACAGGAACGATGACGGAAAATACAGCAATCGTTGCTTATTGCTAAGCTGTTGAATGGTGAAACTGATGCCCCCGAACTGCTTGCAATGTTGAACTTTCGTGTGCCGGAATACAACGTTACTGCAACCAAGTTTTCACCGAACCATGTTTGGGAACAACGAACCAATCTCAGCGTGTATTCGTGCGTTTACGGATGTCGAAGAGTTTTTCGAGTTCAATGAACCAGCTGGACGTTTTGTAAATCGGATTAGGTCTGTGTTAAATTAGCTTTAATGTTATTCACTAAGACAAAATTGCGCTACCACGGACCAAATTTTCGCGATTCGGCAGGTTCTGCAGAAATGCCGTGAATACAACGTGTCCACACATCATTTGTTCATCGACTTCAAATCCGCATACGACACAATCGATCGAGATCAGCTATGGCAGATTATGCACGAGTACGGATTTCCGCATAAACTGACGCGATTGGTCAAGGCGACGATGGATCGAGTGATGTGCGTTGTTCGAGTATCGAGGACACTATCGAGTCCCTTTGAATCTCGAAAGAGGTTACGGCAAGGTGATGGACTTTCGTGTCTGCTGTTCAACATCGCGTTAGAAGGTGTGATCAGAAGAGCTGGGATAGACACGAGTGGCACGATCTTCAGGAATTCCATCCAGCTTCTTGGCTTCGCCGATGACATCGACATCATGACACGGAACTTTCAGATGATGGCGGAAACGACTGAAGGCTGAAGCTAGGCGGATTGGACTTGCCATCAACGCATCAAAGACAAAATACATGAGAGGAAGGGGTTCTAGGGAAGACAATGTTAGCTTTCCACCCCGAGTTCATATTGACGGTGACGAAATCGAGGTGGTCGATGAGTTAGTGTATTTGGGCTCACTGGTGACCGCCGAAAATGATACCAGCAGAGAAATTCAAAGACGCATTATGGCAGGGAATCGTGCCTACTTTGGACTCCGGAGGACGCTCCGGTCAAATAAAATTCGCCGCCGCACGAAGTTGACTGTGTACAAGACGCTGATTAGACCGGTTGTCCTCTACGGCCACGAGACCTGGACCATGCTCGTGGAGGACCAACGCGCCCTTGGTGTTTTCGAACGGAAGGTGTTGCATACCATCTACGGTGGAGTGCAGATGGATGATGGAACGTGGAGGAGGCGAATGAACCACGAATTGCACCAGCTGCTGGGAGAACCATCCATCGTCCACATTGCAAAAATTGGGCGACTACGGTGGGCTGGGCACGTCGTAAGAATGCCGCACGACGACCCAGTGAAAATGGTTCTAGAAAGTGACCCAACAGGAACAAGAAGAAGAGGCGCGCAGCGGGCAAGGTGGATCGACCAAGTAGAAGGTGACCTGAGAACCCTTCGCAGACTACGAGGCTGGCGAAGTGTGGCCATGGATCGAGTAGAGTGGAGACGACTTCTTCGGACAGCAGAGGACAACAAGGCCTTAGCCTGATTGGTAGGGTAAGTAAATTGTCAGATGAATTATTTTAAATACAAATACAAACACGAATACCGTATGCGTGATAATGTTTGCACCATTGAGCAATGTAAAAATTAAAAAATTCGTTTTCGATTTTTTTTTTATTTATTCTAAGGAGGGATGTTTCTCAGAGTCTTACTCTATGTTAATCATCGATCGAGTTTCCACTTGCTGCAATTACGGCCTCCACACGCTTCCGGAATGCACGGCATGTTCTAATAATGTAGTCTGGATCCATTTCTCTCCAGGTACGGGTCAATGTTTGTCTCATGCTTGCTGTACTCGGGTGGCGTTTAGAACAGGCCTTGGCCTTGATAGCAGCGATACACCTCGGAGCCCGAGCTGACCTCGGACGACTTGTGGCCACCTTCGCGGATAGTTGTCCTTTTTTTTTTTTTTTTTTTTTTTAACTCTTTATTTGTTCCAAATTCAAAATAAATTACATTTCATTTTTAACCTAGGTGCTCCAGTTACTACAGTAACTTACCAGCCTTAATTGTTATGATATTTATCTAAGTGTTTTTACATTGTTCCTGTCTTGGCAATTCAGTATTTTAAACAGGTTTTTTAAACCTGCATGTCAGTATAACAATTGATAGCTTAAAACTAAATAACTAAAACTAAATCTTATCTAAGTATAAAGGGAATTAATCGTTGCAATTGAGGATTGTAACGATTTTTGCCGGAAATTATTAATTATTTTGTTGGACATTTGTGCTAAAGTCTCAACATTCGAAATTCTATGTACTTCGGTAGTACTGTACCAGGGAGGCAACTTCAAAATCATCTTCAGAATTTTGTTCTGAATCCTTTGAAGTGCTTTTTTCCTGGTAGTGCAACAACTAGACCATATTGGCACAGCGTAAAGCATGGCCGGTCTAAAAACTTGTTTAAATATTAGAAGTTTATTCGTCAGGCAAAGTTTGGATTTCCTGTTAATAAGAGGATACAAACATTTTATATATTTGTTACATTTGGCTTGAATGCCCTCAATGTGATCTTTAAAAGTTAATTTTTGGTCAAGAACTAATCCAAGATATTTCACTTGGTTTGACCAGGAAATTGGAACTCCGTTCATAGTGACTATGTGACTACTACTAGGTTTCAAAAAGGAAGCCCTAGGCTTATGTGGAAATATTATAAGTTGAGTTTTGGAAGCGTTGGGAGAAATCTTCCATTTTTGTAAATAAGAAGAGAAAATATCTAAACTTTTCTGAAGTCTGCTGCAAATAACACGAAGACTTCTTCCTTTAGCGGAAATGCCTGTGTCATCAGCGAACAAAGATTTGTGGCAACCCTGAGGCAAATCAGGGAGGTCCGAAGTGAAAATGTTATACAATATAGGCCCAAGAATGCTACCCTGAGGAACTCCTGCTTTAACAGGTAGTCGATTAGATTTGGAATTTTGATAATTTACCTGCAGAGTTCTGTCAGTTAAATAATTTTGAACTAATTTCATAATGTAAAGTGGAAAATTAAACTTTTTCAATTTAGCAATCAAACCTTCATGCCAAACACTGTCGAATGCTTTTTCTATGTCTAGAAGAGCAACTCCAGTTGAGTGGCCTTCAGATTTGTTTGAACGAATTAAATTGGTAACTCTCAAGAGTTGATGAGTAGTTGAATGCCCATGGCGAAATCCAAACTGCTCATCTGCAAAAATTGAGTTCGTATTGATGTGAAGCATCATTCTATTCAAAATTATCTTTTCAAAAAGTTTACTTATTGAAGAAAGCAAACTTATTGGACGGTAGCTAAAAGCTTCACCTGGATTTTTATCCGGCTTCAAAATTGGAACAACTTTTGCA
Organism: Ochlerotatus camptorhynchus; assembly: GCF_037179485.1. Classification (NCBI taxonomy): domain Eukaryota; kingdom Metazoa; phylum Arthropoda; class Insecta; order Diptera; family Culicidae; genus Ochlerotatus; species Ochlerotatus camptorhynchus. The sequence goes on from NW_027040958.1 coordinate 803,743, forward strand.
TTTTTCCATTTATCAGGAAAGTATGCCAAATGGAAACTGTTAAATAATTTTACCAAGAAAGACAAGGTACTCTCTGGGAGTTTTTTGATGAGGATATAGAAAATTCCATCATCACCTGGAGCTTTCATATTTTGAAATTTTTTAGTTATAGACCTTACTTCGTCCAAATCAGTCCCCCAGGAATCATCAAAAATATTTTCCCGAGAGAAAATATTCAGAAAATCCCGAGCAACCTGATTCTCAATAGGACTAGTAAGACCCAAACTGAAATTATGGGAACTCTCGAATTGCTTAGCAAGTTTCTGAGCTTTTTCCAAATTTGTGATCAAAATTTTACCACCTTCTTTAAGCGCTGGAATAGGCTTTTGAGGTTTTTTCAAAATTTTTGTGAGTTTCCAAAAGGGTTTGGAACTCGGGTCTAATTTAGAAATATTATTTTCAAAAGTTTTGTTCCTCAGGGCAGAGAATCGCTTTTTAATTTGTTTTTGCAAATCCCGCCAGATAACTTTCATGGCAGGATCGCGTGTTCTTTGATATTGTCTCCTACGGACATTTTTAAGACGGATTAAGAGCTGAAGATCATCGTCTATTATAATTGAATCGAATTTAACCTCGCATTTTGGTACTGAGGCAGCTCTTGCTTCAACTATAGAAGTAGTCAGAGATTCAAGAGCATAATTAATTTCATCTTTGGTTTGCAAAGGAATGTTTGGATCGAAGTTATATTCCATAAATGTTCGATACTGCTCCCAATCAGCTCTATGGTAATTGAAAGTAGAGCTGTTGGGATTACAAATTATTTCTTGGGATATTTCAAAAGTTACTGGAAGGTGATCAGAACCGAAGTCAGCATGGGTAACCAATTGGCTACAAAGTTGACATGAATCAGTTAAGACCAAATCAATAGTGGAGGGATTTTTTGCAGAAGAAAAGCTTGTTGGGCTGTTTGGATATTGAATAGTGTAATAACCTGCAGAACAATCATCAAACAGAATATTACCATTGGAATTGCTTTGAGCATTATTCCATGAGCGGTGTTTTGCATTAAAATCACCAATAATGAAGAATTTAGACCTATGACGGGTAAGTTTCTGGAGGTCACCCTTGAGAAAATTCTTTTGCTGGCCTACGCATTGGAATGGCAAATAGGCTGCTATAAACGTAAGTTGTCCAAATTTTGTTTCAACAGAAACTCCCAAAGTTTCAAAAACTTTGGTTTCAAATGAAGAAAGAATTTTATGTTTGATTCGTCTATGAATAATGATGGCAACGCCACCACAGGGTCCATCAAGACGATCATTTCTATAAATCAAGTAATTTGCGTCCTTCTTAACCTTATGGGCAGGTTTAAGGAACGTTTCAGTTATAACGGCAATATGCACGTTATGAACTCTTAAAAAGTTAAATAGCTCGTCTTCATTATCTTTAAGAGATCGAGCATTCCAATTTACAATATTTAATGCTTTAAAATCCATTACTGAATTTTAAAGTCATGACAATATTATTTGCAAATTTTACTCCAGTTTGAATAGCATCAAACATGGAGTTAGATTTAAGCATATCAGTAATCATGTCAATTAATGAATTCTGTAAAAATTCCATTTTGGGGGCAGTAATGCTTCCTAAGTCAAAATTGTCAAAATTTCCATTAGAACGTTGGTTAGTATTTTGATTTCTACCCGCTGCAATAGCAGCATAGGTAGCTCCATTAACTCGCTGAACATTGTTAGCAGCGAGGGGAGTAGGTACAGATGAAACATTTGAAGCAGGGGTGATATTTGTACCTACGGGTACGAATGTAGAATTTGTTCCTCGCTGACCGTTGTTAACAGCAGAGGAATTTGTACCTGGTCGGAAACGTGGAGCGTTTCCTACCTGTCGGTTAGAACGAGATTGTAGGATCGCTTGCGAGTCTTACATTCCCAAAAATTGGATTTGTGGTTTTCACCACAATTTGAACATTTAAATTTCTTAGGATCTTCCTTCACAGGACAGTCGTCCTTTGCGTGAGAGGAATCACCACAATTCATGCATTTAGCTGGCATGTAGCAATTTTTAGTTCCATGACCCCATCCCTGGCACTTACGGCACTGAGTGAGGTTTTGGAAATTTCCTCCAGTCTTCCTGAAGTGTTCCCACTTCACTCGGACATGGAGCATAAGGCTAGCTTTTTCTAAGGCCTTAAGGTTGTTTAGTTCACTAGACTTGAAGTGAACTAAATAAAAATCATTAGAAATCCCGTTGCGCGAATCGCCAGGACGGGATTTCATTTTCATTTTGATTACTTGGAGTGGCACAACTCCAAGTAATTTGGCCAGTTCATCTTTGATCTGATCCAGGGATTCACCACTGGGCAGTCCTTTCATGACAACCTTGAACACACGTTCAGTTTTGGTGTCGTAAGTAAAAAATTTGTGCTTCTTCTCAGTAAGATACTTGAGAAGACATTTGAATCCGTCCAAGGTTTCAGCCAATACACGGCATTCACCCCGACGTCCAATTTGTAGTGAAAACTTAACTTTCACGAAATTCAAAAGTTCCATGCGAAGAGCATGGAAATCGGTAGTGGTTATCACAATAGGGGGAATCTTTTCCTTCTTGGCTTTAAGCCGGGAAAGTTTACTAGAATTTTTCTTGGATGATGGATCATTCTCATCATCCGTGAGCAAATCAAATTGATTACTCAAATTAATTTCTTCAGAAGGGGGGTCAAGAGTTTGCCCCTTTCTTTTGCGTTTAGGCGCCATGGCGGCAGTAAATGTTTTATCCAAATCGACTTCCAAGCAGATTACTATAAGAATCTGAAGGATCGAAGAGGAATTTTCCAAATCGATATCCAAGAAGGATTACCTCGGGTAGGGTCCAAACAAGGATCGAAGAGGAATAAGAGGAGTTGAACAAGGTAGAAATTTTTTACAGGTTGAGCACTGAAAAGTGCGATTATGCGATTATCCAAATCGACTTCCAAGCAGATTACTATAAGAATCTGAAGGATCGAAGAGGAATTTTCCAAATCGATATCCAAGAAGGATTACCTCGGGTAGGGTCCAAACAAGGATCGAAGAGGAATAAGAGGAGTTGAACAAGGTAGACAATTTTTACAGGTTGAGCACTGAAAAGTGCTGTTTAAATTTGTTGTAGCTTTAGGTAGTAGTAACACTTCCTTAAGCAAAAAGCAAATAGATCCGCACGGCAAGAGAGCACGATGCGGACTGATATAGTTGTCCTTTCTTTTCTCGATCTAAAACCCTTTTGACGGTCCACCGGGACACTCCCACGGCGATTGAAATGTCTTTTTGCGACATTTGCGCGTGGGACAAATCACGAATACGCTGCCACTTCGTCATGGTGCAACTGTCAAACTAAGTAAATCATTTTCTTTTATACGCAGCCTACTACGGTATGAGCTACGTGCATGCAGAGAAAACCAAAGCATTGTATGCACAGGTGAAACGGGAACCTTTATTTGTACGATGGTGCAAACATTATCACGCATACGGTACTACCAACAAGGCATAAAAAGAAACAAGGACTAAGATGTGTTCCTTTGATTACTAAAAAATCCTGTTCCCCTAGTTTGAAGTAGTTAGGACTAGGAAACGGTGGTAAATCTTACATCCCGAAACGTACCACGAAAAGGTGATCTACCCACGTTACAGGGGTTGCTCAAGAAATATTCATACAGGTCAGTGATTGTCAGGGTGATGAATTCAAATTACTTTATATTAAATGAACTTTAACTTTGCATGTTTTTAGATACAGCAAAGATGATCCTTTGCAAATAAACCTGGTTGAAAAACGAATGTTTAATTACATCCCGTCCAACCAAAGCGGAAACCTTCCGTTGTCTTACCTTACCGTCACCGTATTGAGCTAACACCGTCCTTCCTCGAAAAAGAAAACAACATTAATTATTGCCATCTGATAAAAGTTACAATAATGTGTATCTCCCTTGTCACGCCTCTATGGGATTAAACACGCACCCTTCTGATGATGGTATGTGGTCTGAAAAGTGGGAAATTAATTACACCTCGAGAGGCCCAGACTGCGTCCATCCAACCATCAGAGCTCTCAACAAGCGCAGATACAGCTCGTTCGCTCTTATTGCGCTACTCCTTTATTGTTCCCCGACTTCTCGCAACATAAAATCCTTCACCGCCGTCCCTGGAGATGGAAGCTAATTTGGCACGAATTACCATGGTTTATGGGGGTCGGTTGATGTGTTTGTTTCCCAGTTACGTTGCTTCATGGAAAAAAGGATCAAGCTGGGAGCGTGGCACACTTGCAGCATTGGCCCGGTAATGGGACTTGGATTGAAGCCCACATAAAAGCTCGAGCATCTTCTTGTTGTCAAGGGACCCTCGGTTAAAAGGTTTCGCGTGTTTTTTTATTAAATTTGATGAAGCATATGTTTTTGCCAGGATGAGTTCAGTAGATTTTTTTTTCGACGGTTGTGGGATGAGTTGGTGATGATTCGATTATTCCATGTGATGGGAATCTTATTTTGTACAGATGGTAAAAGTTCAGATGTTGGCACGGGTATTGGAAAAGTTTTAATTTCCTTGTTGGGCAATTCAACTCAACAATTTTCCGACTATTATGTGCGATACGATCCATTCACACTTGTGGCGACAAACTTTCGGAAAGTGGTTCGTTTCACTCGAAAGAAAATTTCAACTCGCTGTTCAAAGCATGGCCTATCTTCAATCGGTAATCTTCAACAACATTTGAGCTTTCCAGTCGAGTTCGTTATCCCATCCGGATGAGCTAATTCCCTGGGCGAGGGCTCTTGTAAAACTTGCTGTTTTCCTTTCAGCTAGAGACACACGGAAAGCAATTTATCCTTAGCCGGGATGGATTTGAAGCTTATTACATTTAGGCTTCTTCCTTCCTCGGTAATCACTGTCACGGTACTGGCGGTGGATGGTGTCCGTCGAGGCGGGAACCAGCACGGTACGAAAACTCTGTTCTTTACTCTGCTTGACTCCCCTTCCATTTCACGTGGACGTTGGAAGCTATGACGAACGAGCAAAAACATATTTTTACCATGTTTGCTGTTCCGGTCAAGGATGAATAAGGACTGAAGCTGATGACGTCGGTAAACTATGAGAAGCTCAGAGCTCGGTTTGTTGAAGCATCTACAGCTACCAATTTAAGTTTTAGATTACCTTAGTTGCTACAAAAAATATCAGCATGGCTCAGAAAAATTAATATAGAAGAAATGGATGTAATGTCGGCCTAAATCCTCCTAATTTGGGCCCATACATAAATTCGGTAATCGAATAAGTTTTCAATAGCGACCAAAAATAACCATTCGTACCGTCCCATTCTACATTAGAGCCATTTCCCCTAAGTAATATGTTTGTTAGAGTGGGGATGGCCCTGACGTGGTTGGTAACATACATAGCTGTCAAGCCAACGCTAGCACTTGATTAGTTTTGTGCCCCGGGCGTGTTAATTTGATCTGTGCTGATGTCCCCACTGTTGCTTAGGTGCTTGGTGTTGTCGGTGTGCCTCGATCGCACTGATCTATTGTTAGGTTTTTGCGATGTGCATTGTCTTTGTGCACAGAGTGATTTGAAAAAGAAAAGTGATATCTAGTTATTGTGTGGCTGGAATCACTGAAGAAGGAATTGTTTATAATGACTAGAGCGCTCCCTGATACCGTATGCGTGATATTTGATTGCACTATCGTACAAATAAGGTTACCGTTTCACCTGTGCGTACAATGCCTTGGTTTTCTTTGCATGCACGTAGCCTATAGCTCATACCGTAGTAGGCTGTGTTTAAAAGAAAATGATTTACTTAGTTTGACAGTTGCACCATGACGAAGTGGCAGCGTATTCGTGATTTGTCCCACGCGCAAATGTCGCAAAAAGACATTTCAATCGCCGTGGGAGTGTCCCGGTGGACCGTCAACAGGGTTTTAGACCGAGAAAAGAAAGGACAACTATCCGCCAAGGTGGCCACAGGTCGTCCGAGGTCAGTTCGGGTTCCGAGGGTTATCGCTGCTATCAAAAGAAAGATTGTGGTGAATCCAGTGCGTTCAATAAGGAAAATGGCAAAGGAATACGGGATCAGTGACTTTACGGCACGGAAGATCATAAAGGATGATGGCGGGGCAAAGTCGAGGGCACGAAAAAAAACTCACATGATTACCAACCGCGTCCGGGAGCTAGGAGTCGAACGATGCAAGAAAAGCTTGAACTTCCTTAAGCGAAAAAATCCGGTAATCCTGTTCACCGACGAGAGCATGTTTACCGTCGATCCCGTATCAAATTCCAGAACCGACCGGTATATTAGTTCTCTTCCGGTAAAAGACGTGGCCGACGAGCACAAGAACGTGTATCTGACCAAGCATCCTGCTAGCGCTATGGTGTTTGGATTGGTGGCTTCCGATGGCAAAAAATGGACCCGGTGTTCATTCCAGAAGGCGACAAGGTCAACACGGAGGTCTACATCGGGATTTTAAGTAAGTATGTTCTTCCGTGGATCAAAGAACAGTGCGTTCCGAAGCCAAATGTTGTATTTCAACAAGATGGGGCTCCATGCCACACCTCGAACCGCACTCAGAAGTGGTTGCAGGAACATCTTCCGTTCTGGGCGAAGGATTTGTGGCCGCCATCCAGCCCCGATCTTAATCCGCTGGATTACTCAATATGGCGCGTCATGAAGGCCAAGGCCTGTTCGAATCGCCACCCGAGTACATCAAGCCTCAGACAAACATTGACCCGTACCTGGAGAGAAATGGATCCAGCCTACATAATTAGAACCTGCCGTGCACATCCACGGTCAGGTGCGTGGGCGGGATGCCAGTTTCGCTGGATTGGAGATCGGATACTTCCCTTCGGGGGAGTAATCAAGATTTATTTTCATCGTTTCCCATTTCTACAGAGGGATGACCTCGATCGCATGAGGCATGCTCCTCGGTTTTTACGGTTAGGTTCCTACGAATAATGCATTATTGATTTTTTTTTTCATATTGAAGCATGATTCGTTAAGAAAATGCATGTCGCGGTCGAACATGCAAGCTTGGCAGTCGACCGATAAGTTTTTGATGTGTTATTCACCTCTATTCCCGTTTTCGTACGAATCGTTCGTTCGTACGAACGACTCAATTCGAACGAGTTCGAAAACGGCATTCTGGTTTTCGTACGAACCCGTTCGAACGCAAGCTTTTTCGAAAATAAACAGTGTTAGTGGTACCAGATGCACTTTGACATTTCTTAACATTTCAATTCTTAACTTAACTTAAATTTTAATCCAGCCTTATTTTTGAAAAGGGGCTATAGAAACATATCAAGCTTACCTTCAGAAATTTTTTTCTCGAAAACTGTTTGCCCGATTGGTTTGGTGTCTTGGGCAATATTGCAGATAATGGATGAGATTATTTGAAAAAAATATGTACTCAAAAAAAAAATAGCACAACTTTTTTTTTAAATTTCAAATAAAATCATAAAAATAATTTTTCTCTAAAAATTATATGTCGTATTTTTTTATTTTTTTATATGTTTTAGGGGACGAAAAATGCCATCTATTGCACTCTAGGTCAAGATGGAAAAATGATGGACAAAAAACTTATGATAAAAAAAATCAAGTTTTTGGAAAAATATCCAAAACTTGGTCCAATTACTTTTTTGACTTTATATAATGAAAGTACACCAAATTTATAATAAAATAGCACTCAGGTAATTTTTTTCTAAGTCGCACCGTTTTTGAGATGTAGCGGTTTGAAAGTAGATATTTTTAAAATGTTGGTAGTTTTTGGCCAACACAACCAGGTATATGGCAACACAATCTAAACAACTTTTAAGTCGTAAAGGGGTATACTGCACTATTACTTCGACGTTAGGCAGTGGATTGAGTGATGATACGAAGGAACTTGTTCTGGAGTTTTTTGAAGACGATGAAACCAGCAGAGCAATGCCTGGGCAGCGTGATTGCGTAACAATAAGAAAAGATGGTAAGCGTCAGTCAGTTCAAAAAAGGTTAATGGCACGGGAGTCCTACAACCAGTGTTGTGAAAATCACTTGTATCACAAATATCACGCCAACCAAATATCGGCTCTGATTAGATCTCGTTTGATATTTTAAATACGCCACTCATTTGAGTTATTGACAACCCAAGCAATGCAACATTACAACTCAGCACTCACTAATTCTTGTCTTTTTTCACTCTAACAGGATTATACGCATGCACTTTCAATTCAATGAAACGAAATACACAAACTTTTTCTTTTAGGGAAGGTCCATTAATTATGTCACGCAAATTTAGCCCATTTTCGACCCCCCCCCCCCCCCTTCCCTCTTTATCACATTTTTTATATGGACCTTATTTTTTTTTTGTAAGGCTCGTCACAATTTCCAAAACCCTTCCTCCCCCTAAAAGTGTGACATAATTAATGGACGATCCCTTAAGTACAACTCCTTTGAGTGGTATCACTGTGTGCCAGCTACCACAATATTAAACTACAATTACAATCACAACCACTCAGCCAATAGTACATTCTATTTGCGTGAGTATTGATATTCCTAAAGTGAGGATAACAATAACAAACCAATATTTTTGGCTGGAGCGAAAATGAAGATAACAAACTTCTCACTTGAAAATGGTATTACTCAAAAGTGCGTGTTATAAACGTCAGAAAGTTCAATGAAAAACAAACTACCAAAACGACCAGCAGCAAGCAATTATTTATTTCGACGTTTAAGGATCTTTCTCTGTCTAGCACACGGAGATTAATGGATTCATTGTTTTTCCACTTATCTATTTCCCTCTTGCTTGCACTTCTTCGATTTAGGTGGTGAAGTAGTGTGCGCCAATTAAATGTCAAAAGCTCCATAAACGGAACCTAGCTAAACAGATCGTGCGTCCTAAATTAACCACCTTTTTATTTCCTAAGTTGCTCTTAAGGAACGTTTGCGTGACATCACAACAACATTGCATAAGAGTAACAAGGAAAAAATACATTTAAAAAAAACAGGAATAGAGGTGATTAGGTATGTCCTTAACACGATCATCGGGCCGTGGTAGAAGACTGATGGTAGTCACGGTGGGTCGTGTTTGATTGTGTGATTTGGTGGTTTTGATGCGGTAGTTTGACGCATAATTGGGCCCCAATCTACCGCACTATAAATTGATCATAGTTTCACCGGTGACCTTCGTTCGTATTGTACTATTTTGGTGGGTTGTTGACAAAAGTTTAATATTATTTCTGAACAGCGTGACTACAGTGAACGTTCGGAACATTACGCATATTCCGCTGATTATTTTGATTAATCTGTTTTAGAACTTTTTCCGATCGGCCACTAGAGGCCCTACGGGAACCTGCGCCGGAATGGCCGTTCCGGGGAGAAACCTTAAACTGGTCCTCAAGTAAGCTGAAATTGTTTTTTTGAATGAGATTCTGATACCTTGATATCGATTCCTTCGAAATTCTACCGAAAGTGGCAAGAAAATGCTTAGTTCTGGAACATTATACAGGAAATCCGACACTCCCACGGCGGTTGAAATGTCTTTTTGCGACCGTGGGACAAATCACGAATACGCTGCCACTTCGTCATGGTGCAACTGTCAAACTAAGTAAATCATTTTCTTTTATACACAGCCTACTACGGTATGAGCTATAGGCTACGTGCATGCAAAGAAAACCAAGGCATTGTATGCACAGGTGAAACGGGAACCTTTATTTGTACGATGGTGCAAACATTATCACGCATACGGTAAGCTTTAAAAAAATAAGAGGGCATGTTTTAGATGTTTAAGTTGTAAACACTTTTTTGAAATTTTTCACCAAATTTTTCTAAAAATTTTCTACTGTGTTTATTTTTTCATTGAAAATATATAATGTTTTCCTACAACTTGGTCTCAGATGGTCAAGTTATGATTTGTTGAAAAATCTCGAGTACGCCATGTTGAAGTTTTTTTTGCGAGATTCCAAATGACCAAACTTCAGCTTAAATGTGAATGATTTACCATAACAAACAATTTTGCAAATAGGAGCAGGTCGAGTCTGAAATTAATTGTTATATTACTATTTGGGCGTGGAATTCCTCGGAGGCTTGCCTATTTCCATCGTACAAAAGCATACGTTTTCCGCAGTCTGTAATTATTCAGGTGGAATTTTATACGAACGGAGGATGAGATACATACCTGGATTGGTTGAGTGAACAAAAAATAAACATTCAAGTGCGGGAAGCTTCATGCTGCGGGCATTGTTCCGAGCTGCTTCTCGTTGCTCTTTTGCTAGCTGCTTGCTCACCACCGTGTTAGCTTGCCGAAGAGTATTTGGGTGGTACTTGTGGAACGCAATATCAAATATTGAACACCAATCAATAAATTAATAGATTTGCTATAAATACTTAAATAGTTAGATGGTATACAAACACTTTGATGGTATTTTCGAAATAGAAAATTTAATGAGGTGCAAAAGTTTAACATTCGAATGCTTGTCAGTAATGAACATTTAATCCGCTGACAATTAATTAATTTCTGTCACTTTCTTCTCATTCCAGGTACGTCCAGTTCATCAAGCACTCTTCTAAATTTTCACAAGGAGTCACACTGTATGTAAAGAGTATGCCATAATCACAGCACAGAAAATAACTTCTATAAATGAAATATAAATGCCAACCTTCCAGATTATTTAGTTACCGTTTGCGTTCTTCGAAAAACGTTAGAAATAAAAACGCACAACCCCAGGCCCATTTGCACCACAGTCAATGCCGTTTTATCTCGTTTCCATTGAGGGAAACTTTTTTTGCGCTAAAACAAGTAGTGATGAAGCTGAACTCCACCTGCCTGGGGTGGGTGGCCCAAGAATCGATATCCTTGTTCACGTGGTTAGACGATAGCTACACGTGTACCTGCCGATGCCTACATGGGTTGCTAGTTTTCATCTACATGCCATATGGCGTGTGTTGGATAGTATTTATGTCACGCCGGATCGCATCGGTTCCATTGTTTGGCGCGGTCAATATTGACGAAATTGTTTTCCTTTATAGGTCATATAAAATCTCATCAATAATATCCAATGTCATGTTTTCCCAGCGAAACTTGAGTTCAACTTGAAAACTATCTAACAAATGTTGCATTTTCCCAGAACCACCAATTCATTATGAAATTCAGGCGAGCACTGCACCAATATAACTAAGCACGTGACCCTCTTTATTTTTGAACAGGAACAGGACATATAAATGAAAACGAAGTACAAAGTGGGGAGGTACAAATTTTTCCCATGTTTTAAAGGGGAACAAACATAGCTATAAATTTGCCCAAGTGCCATCTAGTGTACAATTTTCAATTAGAACGCTAAGCATTTGAAGGCAAAACGGATAGGATGGTGTTCTCTGTCATATTGGTTCGTTGATGGCAAGATACGGTAGGTGATTCATGATCTCTATCGCTGATGACATAATTGTGCAATCAGTAGTTGAATGGGTTGTGGAATAGAAGGATGAAGGTACATGTATTGTATATGTGTGCTACAGATCAAGAGTTGTAAAATGTTACCAGGTTGGGCCAGCTCCAATGGATGACATCAGTCAGTATAAACATGTTCATACAGGCAGTTTGTTATTGGTAAAAATAGAGACGGCCATCAAATTTGCCCTGTAAATGGAAAGCTTTATGGTTTTTTGACACTTGCAAGGATGTTGAAGCATAGTCGACGTGACTATTGAAAATAAGCCGGTCGTCGATCATCGCCTCCAGGTATTTCAGCACGCGCTTCGAGGCTATTGCGTGCTCTCCAACGATAATTTTTGCCTGCTGCATCGCTTTGCAGTTACTGACCGCAGTTTTGCTCCATACATACGCAAAAAAAAAACATTCAGGTATTCGTGAACAAAAAATCACGATAAACTGAACTGCTAGTTCTTTCGAATTCATGACTTAGTTACCATAAACGTGATCGAGTAAATCGAATTGTTATGAATTTAATCTCAAATCCGTGAACTTAGTTCACGCCTGTTCAGTGCGGCTAGCGATTTTGTAATGCTAAAAAAAAATACAAAATAAATCATGAACCCATAATCGTGATTTCGTTTCTGAACATGGATCACAGCTGTCATTTTCAGGTCGTTTTCAAACTTAACCCTACTGAGTGCGTAAAACGACCACATTTTTTTTTGTTTTCCTCTGTTCGGGATTTAACACCACGGCGACCAGTAATTTGATCTATTGTAGTATATCCCGTGTCCTAAGTTTAGTGCATGTCGTATTACTCCATCAATATTGAGAAATGATGAAGTATTAGATTTTTAACATATGTCATTCTTGAATTTATCGCAAGAATCCGACTCTAATTGAAAGGTCCCGCTATTAATACCCTTCGGAGTGTTGAAACACCCTTCAAAGGCGCGCCCCTTTGTCAGTCAAAATTGGATTCCTTAGCAACAACATTAAGGAATGACACCTGTTATGACCATGCATCAGTACCCTAGTCTTAACCACTTCAAACTAGGGAACAACGAATGGAAGATCAGGAATCACATAGATGAAGACTAACTAACTCATTTATTCCTTGTTTCAAGATCATCCTCGGTGGACCAAGCCGAGTCTTGTCACTATCAACAAGGCATAAAAAGTAACAAGGACTAAGATGTATTCCTTGGCTTACTGAAAAATCCTGTTCACCTAGTTTGAAGTAGTCAGGACTAGGATTAGGTGGTAAAAACGACCACATCAAAATAATTATCATTATTTTGATTGGATTTGTTTTTCCTTGATTTGCTTTCCGTCGATCTTGTTTTCCGTCGATCTTGTTTTCCGTCGATCTTGTTTTCCGTACAGAGTACCCATGCTACAGACACCAATGAGGTGGCTCCCATACCTGAACACTACTACATATCGACCCAACGGCTTTACTACCCTTCCGAAGGAAGGCTTGGTCAGAAAATGTATGCCTCAGAAAATCCCAACGGTGCCAACTGGGATTGAACCCAGGCCCATTGAAGTGAGCGTCAGTCACGCTTACCACTACACGCTTACGCTTACCACTGACCCTGAAAATAATGAAACTGCTTAACCCTCCGTTACTCGCGCTGTTGTACTTTGTACAACACACATCCCAAGTAGATTTTTTTGTTTTAAAGCACTCTATTAGTGGTTATTGAGATCAATTTTATAAAACCGTTAATAAAATTAATAGCTCCAGCACAACCTTTTGATAACCGCTATAAGATCGTCTTACAGCTTAGTGGACCACTCTTGATAAGGTTTATAAAGCATGTTTGAGAATCATAATAAAGCTGTCTTAAAACCTTGAAGCCTCATACTCTACAAAAGGTTCTCATAGCCTCTTTAAGAGCAATATTGTATCCAAGCAGCTTTATTACGCTTTGGACGGATTTCACGCCAACTCGTCTTCGGAGTTGGCAGCACCCTCTCAGAACCTTATGAAACTTTGTGGGTGTGGAGACTTAGCAATTTTAAGCAACTTTGAGTACTTATTTTTTTCAAAATTTATCTCGCCTAACATTTGATAAGGGTCAAAGTTTTTTGTCGTTTTTTTTTCAAATCGATATAGCTTAAAAATGACAAGCCCTACAAAATAGTGATGTATGGCGAACTTTTAGCAAATAATCTGAAATTTTATAAAAAAATTTAAATTAATTAAAAAATTGGTTTCTACACTCTAAAAAAATATATTTAAAAATTAAAAGTCATTTTCCCAAAAATGGTACCCCTCAGATTTGCTTGATATTTTTTCTCATGAAAGGCAATATAATTACCTAACTTTTCTTCATACATCGCAAAGTGGGCGCTTTTAAGGAAAAAAAGTTGTTCGAACAACAACTTTTTCATGTTAATTTTTTTTTAGCGTGTTTCACTCAAAGTCGAATAGTAATACGCGCACAACCTTATTAAAATCCGTTGAAACTTAATGAGCATAAAGATTTTGACCTTTTGATAATCTGGGCGTGCTTAAAACAAAAATCTAGCCTAACATTTGAAAGGGCCTAATACAGAGGATTTTCCTGCATTTCGAATGGTGTTTTAATAAATGAAAACTCTAGTGTTTTTGTTTAGTGCATAATTTATTTTCCTATAATTCTCCATACATAATTTGAGTTTTTCATTGATTATTAGTCTATCGGAAACAGAGTGAAATTTTTCGGAGTTTCCTTTGAATGTGAAAATCGCTTAGTAGAAATTATGTTTTGAGAAATAGGTACAAAACAATGAAATTTTTGTGTACCAGGTATAGTTTTTACATGACTGAACAGCTCCTTGAGTTCATCGGACATCTTTGTGTATTGATCATTTGATATGAAGCAGAAGTTCAATTTTGTTATGCTTGTATCTGTTTGTTTAACTGCCCAGTCATACAGTTCTTGTGGAGTTGTGATTGTGTTTCCATAATCTCGAGCAAGACTTGCTCTCTTTGCCATTCGTTTGAGAGTTCCTCCAATTGCGTCACATGGGCCTTTCCCATGAGACGTTGCGAAGAAGTGCCATTCTGCAATTTCTTTATATGAATCAAATTTTACACTATTAATAATCAATTTAACATTTTCATGTATAGTACAGACACATACATTATGTGTACCTGTATTATCCAACAGTATGCAATGCTTTGGTCGGAGCTGAGTGAACGAAGTAAATCCGATTTTAACACTTTTGTATTTCTCTTCAAAAATCATAAAAGCCTCTTTAAGAGACATCATCAATAAACGTTTCTGAACATGCTCTTTATATCCATTTCGATATTCAGAAACATAATCATTACTTCCTGGCATAGGCCTACTAATATCATCACTGTCAAAGAAATTTAAAACAATTTGTTTTTCAGTATCATTAAATCCATGACCACTTCTTGCTTTCTTACTACAAAGAATACCTTGTTCTCTGACTAGCCTTTTCATCTGTTTCACTGTATGATGGGGTGCATTAAACTCATTAACTATTTGATTCACTGACCATGATTTAGGGAGCACTGATAACACTTTTAATTTGTCATTTATACTCGTAGAAGGCAAATTAAATTTCTCCTTTAACTGCATGATCATTTCGTCAAAATCATTTGATTTGTTGACATCGTCTGAATCCATCCCAAATATATTTTTACGCACTGCCTTTGTGATCTCTGCAGATTTTTGAACACGATAATTCATACTTCTCATACTTCTCGATGAAATTGGTGATAACTGTAAGGTTGAAGCTATACAATTGAATTGTTCCACATTATATGGACCTTGGATCTGATCCGCTGATGGGATTGATTCTAGCGATGGATCTGTATCTGTAAAATTAAAGAAAAGAAAAAAAAATATTACCACACATTAATATATAACGCTGTTAAGGTGATAGTACCATGAACGGGGGTGGTTTTGATAATAGGGGTAACTTTGGTAATGCAGCTAAGCCAAAAATTTATGACTTAAGGCACATCGTACGCAATATTTTGGATAGGAAACCGATGTTCCCTTCCAAAATAATGAATACGAAGAGCATTAAGTCATAACTTTTTGGATTAGCTGCATTATCAAAGTTACCTCCATTATCAAAGACATCCCCGTTTACGGTACATCGAAGCCGCATCTGAATTTTCCCCATGTTTGTGGAGCACGAGCTGCATAAACCGCATATCGTACAGTCGTGAAAATTTGATAGATTGTTCACCGAGGTTGGCCTACCAATCGATCAAATTTGTACGATAAGCGGTTCATCCAGCTCGTGCTCTAAAAAAATGTTGAAAATGAAGTTGTATCTTCGATGTACAATCCTTAAACCACACAGTTGAAACAGTTAAAGTTATTATTATTTACCTAGTGTATCATCAAATTCCTGATGTTCTGATTGCTGATGACTTGTTGATGGTTGCGGCTCTTCAAACTTCCGAGCATGGCTTGATTCTTTTCCATCCGATCGCCTCTTTTTCGGGAGAGGTGTCCTATTGTGCACTAAAATTCCACGACACGATTCACAAATACGCATTGTTACATCCAATTGATGATCAAAGCCCCATGAATGTATTTTCTCTATGAGACTTGATGATAAATTACGTAAATTATTGCGGCTGCAATTGGGATTGTTTATGTTGGCACTACATTGCACCCTTTTAATAATCAATTCAGCAGATTTTTCCATTGTTGTATATATAAACACTTTTTCGTTTCAACAACTATGCAGCACTACACTTTCAACAACTATGCACTACAGCAACTATGAGCATTGTTGTGATATCACCAAACTTAAATATTAGATTATGTCGGTAGAAACAGACTGCGGTGCTTTAAGTTTATACCTTATATCTCTCATGTGACTACCTGCGTTGTTATATAACTGCTATATAGCAGGTAACTTAACGATTATTTTAGGCATGCCTTAAATAATCGTTAAGTTACCTGCGCTATTATATGTATTCACTTGAGAGATGAGGTATAAACATATATGCATATTGCTTACTAATGGACACACCTAATACATAAAAATAAATGAATGATTATTTTTCTAATTAAATTAATCACAAATACATGAATTGAAATCTTTTCATGAATAAAACATACTAAGTGATTTTTACTTAGTTTACCTGTTGATTTGGAACAATTTGAGGGTGGTTTTATAGAAGTTGGATAGAGTGTATGCATATATTATAATACAATCCATCACAGGAAAGTGCAAACCATGCTGAGATGGCTGTTCCTCATTAGAACGTTTTGTTCTGAACTCTTATTGGACGATTTGCAGGTAACTTCTCTGTACCCTTTTCAAATGTTAGGCTAGATTTCGCCCAGATTATCGAAAAGTATACCCATAAAGTTTAATCGAATTTTAATAAGGTTGTGCGCGTATTACTATTCGACTTTGAGTGAAACACGCTAAAAAAAAATTAACATGAAAAAGTTGTTGTTCGAACAACTTTTTTTCCTTAAAAGCGCCCACTTTGCGATGTAAAAAGTTAAGAAAAGTTAGGTAATTATATTGCCTTTCATGAGAAAAAATATCAAGCAAATCTGAGGGGTACCATTTTTGGGAAAATGACTTTTAATTTTTAAATATATTTTTTTAGAGTGTAGAAACCGATTTTTTATTTTATTTAATTTTTTTTATAAAATTTCAGATTATTTGCGAAAAGTTCGCCATACATCACTTTTTTGTAGGGCTTGTCATTTTTAAGCTATATCGATTTGAAAAAAAATCGACAAAAAACTTTGACCCTTATCAAATGTTAGGCGAGATAAATTTTGAAAAAAATAAGTACGCAAAGTTGCTTAAAATTGCTAAGTCTCCACACCCACAAAGTTCCATAAGGTTCTGAGAGGGTGTGGCCAACCACTGGATGAGTTGGCGTGAAATCCGTCTTTGGTGAAAATCAGTTATAAATCCAATATAATTTTTATTGCATCAAAGCAACCGCCATAAATTAGCTTGTTGTTGTTCTGTTCTGCTGAAACTTTTTTTTCCAAATGGAAATCTTTAGCGGTAAAAATAGGTTTGAGTGTTGGTGTCAAGATCACCATGCAATCAATTTTGTTTCATGGTGACATTAGTGAAAATCTCAAAGAAAATATATGACTTTTTAGAAGTTCCAAAACATATGCGCTTAAAATTTTATGGGATAATATGAGCGTTAAATAAATGCGCCTCCAAAATGATTCAAGTTAACAAAAAAGATTGTTTCAGAAATCAAATGAACTTGATGGAATTACCTTAATTTGACAGAAAATAAATCTCAATACATAAATTCATACCAATGCACACTGGAAATCATTTCGGATATCTTATTTAGCCATTATTTTATTGAAATTTCTTGGATTTTATTCCAAGGCTAATGGCATTTTCATAATGACAATATGGCGACAGAGGACAGCAGGCAAGAAAAACACCAAGCGCAATTTCTTAAAATGTCTAATGCTTACTGATCGCGCACGATAGGACCCAATTTGTACGTTGTGTGATAGTAGAAAATAATGATTTACGATAGATTTACTGACCGTCCTGCCATGGCAGAGGTAAAAGTACTACAGACGTTTATTTACTGTAACATAACAAGAACAGCTCATAATAAGCTATAACAATGATACGGGGACAAGTGGTGACATCTATGGGTAGGCACAGTAACTATTTTATGTTAAGGGTAGAGGCAGAAGTAGTCGCCTGCACGAACACTTACATTGCACACTGGGTCAGGAATGCAACCTAGCGGAGCAAAATTAATAACTCCGAAACAAAGCCTTTCCGCGACTTGGTGTCTTCGGCAAAATTTCTCATCATAATAAGGACCATCTATTGACATAAACAAATAGTTCAAAACTCTTCCGCAAAGATGGTGCCACAATCTAACTTCTTTCTCTGACGTTTTGGAGACTTGATGTCTTGGGCAAAGTTGTTTATCTTGACAAAATGAACAGCTCTTTCAAAGACGTTAAATTTCCACAGTCTATTGGTTCCAAGTTATATGGAGTTAAAGAAAAAATGTCGAAAATATGGTTTTTTCTTTCTGGTTCGGTTTTTTGCTTACAACTACATAATGTTATATTTTTCTGTTATGCAAATACATTAAATAAATAGCATTTGTGAAGAAACATACTGGATTAAGCTTCAAATTTCAAAGATATTGTTGAAAAAACGAAAAAAACACAATTTTTGAACTTTAATATCTCCTAAAGCGCAAAAAATCGCAACCTGACATTTTTTGCAAAAATTAAGCAATACTCGATAAACATATCAAAATTTAAGAAAGGTATATTTTGGTGTTTTTTTTTAGATTTCTTCATTTTAGTGGAACATGATTTTTTTCTATAACTGTTTTTAATGCATTGAACTTGTGTTTCGACAACTTCACGACTTGGCAAAGTTGTTCTTCTTGATAATATAAACAACTTTTCTTAAGAAGTAAAAACTTCACAGCCTACTGTTTTCGAGCTATATGAAATTACAGAAAAATGTGAAAATAAGTGTATTAATGTTACATATAATGTTTAAATGCATATACCTCGAAAACAGTAGGCTGTGAAGTTTTAACGTCTTGAGAAGAGTTGATTATTTTATCAAGATAAACAATTTTGCCAAAGTTGTCAAGTATTCAAAACGCCATTTCAATGCATTAAAAAAGTTATAGAAAAAAAAATAATGTTTCATTCAAATGAAGAAATCTATTTAACACCAAAATATACCTCTCTCAAATTTTGATATTTTGTTTATCGAGTATTGCTTAATTTTTGCTGAAAATGTCAGGTTGCGATTTTTTTGTGCTTTAGAAGATATTAATGTTCAAAAATTGTGTTTTTTTTTTCGTTTTTTCAACAATATCTTTGAAATTTGAAGCTTAAACCAGTATGTTTTTTCACAAAAGTTATTTATTTAATGCATTTGCATAAGAAAAAATATAACATTATATGGTTGTAAGCAAAAAAAACGAAACAGAAAGAGAAAACCATATTATCGACATTTTTTCTTTAACTCCATATAACTTGGAACCAGTAGACTGTGGAAATTTAACGTCTTTGAAAGAGCTGTTCATTTTGTCAAGATAAACAACTTTGCCCGAGACATCAAGTTTCCAAAACGTCAGAGAAAGAAGTTAGATTGTGGCACCATCTTTGCGGAAGAGTTTTGAACTATTTGTTTATGGCTTTTTATGGTCCTTATTATGATGGGAAATTTTGCCGAAGACACCAAGTCGCAGAAATGCTTCGTTTCGGAGTTAATAATTTTGCTCCGCTAGGTTGCATTCCTGGCCCAGTGTGCATAGGATGAAAGCAGAACAGAAAACCATAATGCATGATTTTATTACGAGAGCTATTTTCTTTTTACAAGAGCAATTCAAGCTAAACTTTGCATTAGGTCCTAAGTAACATTGATCGATTCCCTTCGTCGACATTCTCTTTCGTTAATAACTTATTCACCGAACCGTTTCTTGATGTGTATGTCGTATTGGATGCTAGATAAAAGCTTCTTTTATCGATTTATGTGCTGAAAATACCTGGGAATGTCTTTACATGATGCAAAGAGAAAGTCGACTAAGAGAATCTGTCAATGTTACTTAGGACCTAATGCAATGTTCAGCTTGATTTTTTTTTTTTTTATTTGAGGGCAAATGTATATTTCTATTATACGGGTGCAACCGATGAATTTTACATACATTTGGAAAAGTTTTGAATGATACATTAACCTTTATGAAAAGTTATGCGTGATTTCAACCTTTTTGTCCTAGGACTGTCACCATTCCATGTATTTCGACCAAGATTCGACAGTGTCACCCCATTTATATGCGAGCAAGGGGGGGAGGTGGCTGTCAAATACGAACAATCTTCGCCTACCTCGCATAACTGGTTCCAAACGTAAACAAGCCATAAGAAACCTACAGGGTTTGTTTACGTTTGGAACCAGTTTCATACAAGATGATCAGTAGGCTGATTTGACAGCACATCCCCCCCAGTATGCGAGCGAGAACGGAAGAATTATAGAGATTGCTGACATTTTTCTTACGCACACTACGTCGCGTATACGTATACACGAAATGTATTCATGCTCATGCTAACAATTTTGTTGATTTTCTTTGCGCTCCGCTTGGAAGTACCGGAAAGTTTTGATTCTTTTCTATGTTGTAAAAATAAACCGCCTATTTATATTTCTGACAAGTTGCAACTGAATGCTTATAACTGTTTTAAAATAACTGTTTCATGGCCAACTAGTTTTATTGCGCTTACTTATAAAGCAACGAAAGGATTTATTTTTTGGTTTTATAAGGACAATTCATATTACTTTTTTGTATACTTCAAAGCAATCATAAAACCTTTCATAAGTGAAAATAGCATAAGCATCAGTTGGTTTTTTCATTAGCTTTATAGGGGTTGTGTAGATAGCTATTAGAATGTTTCATGACTTGCATTGTATATGACCGTCATAAAGCAGTAGGTGATGGTTGCAGCTGCAATAAAACCTTTATAAATTTTGAATATAGCCAAGCAGCTCTAGATTTGTTACTTGGGATGAGTTTTCTATTGCCATTTTGTAGCTGAGTTACGAATCGATCTGAATCCAACGAGTATTCCTCAAAAAACTTGTTTTGATCTAAACAAGTTAAGCTTTGATTACATCAAACACTTAAAAAATGCGGATAATAGGGAAAATGTAAATGGAAACCGCGTAAACTATGACCATACTACGTGGGATTTGACTTAATTGATTACAACATGGAATATATCGAGATCCTGACCAGATAGAAAGTTACTGTCTTCGGCAAAGTTGTTCAGGATATCATAACCTTGTCGCTGGCGGACAGTAGTTCAGAATTTTCTCACTAAGGAGCGCTAGTATGCATGTGAAATTCACGCATGTGATATATCTCGAGATCCTGACCAGATAGAAAGTTACTGTCTTTCACAAAGTTTATCAGGAGGTCAAAGCCTATTTATTGGTGCTCAATAGTTAAGAATTTGCTCACTACGCGACGCTAGTATACACGTGAAATTCTCATATAAAATATAGTTGCCAACCAGATAGAAAGCTACTGTCTTCGGCATAGTTGTTCTGGAGGTCAAGGTGGACATCAGTCGCAGGTGGACAGTAGTTCAGAGTTTTCTCACTTTGCAGCGCTACTATACATGTGAAACTCTTGCATATATATAGATAGATAGATATAGATATAGATAGAAAGTAAATGTATTCGGCAAAGTTTTTATTTTTCAGTTTTTCAGTAAATGTATTCGGCAAAGATCTTGATCAGCTAGAAAGTTGCTGTCTTCGGCAAAGTTGTTTCGGGGATCAAGACTTTTTGGCTGGTAAACAGTAGTTAAGAATTTTCTCCCCACGTGGCGTTAGTATACATGTACACTTCTCGCATATGATATATCTCGAGATCCTGATCAGATAGAAAGTTACTGTCTACGGCAAAGTTGTTCAGGAGGTCAAGGTCTTTTGGCTGGTGGACAGTAGTTCAGAATTTTCTCGCATATAAAATTACTCAAGTTCTTGACCAGATAGAAAATTACTGTCGTCGGCAAAGTGTTTCAGGATATCACAAACTTTTTGCTCGTGGACAGTTGTTCAAAATTTTCTCACTAAGTAGCGCTAGTGAAATGTGAAATTCTCGCCTGTGATATATCTCGAGATCCTGACCAGATGGAAAGTTACTGTCTTGAACAAAGTTATTCAGGAGGTTAAAGCCTATTTTTTGAGCACAATGTTTCAGAATTTTCTCACTACGCGGCTCTAGTATACACGTGAATTCTTCACGTATAAAATATCTTGAGATCCTGACCAAATAGAAAACTACTGTCTTCGGAAAAATTGTTCAGGAGGTCAAGGTCTTTTGGCTGGTGAACAGTAGTTCAGAATTTTCTAAAAAGAACAAAAATTGGACATTTTTAGGGAGTGTCCTTATATTTATGATCGGGAGTGTACGGTTTTATAAATTTCTCCATTCAACTGAGCAAAAGTGCCTCACTCTCTGAGCTAGTCTCGTTGTCCGTACACACGTAAATACAGGGATTTTTTTGTTCTAGACCCCTGGATAAGACATTTTGTAATTAGCCTTAAATGAAAAGGAGACTCTAAACATTAAATTGGTGGAAGTTTCAGCGATATTGATCTTTTAAGATAATGTTTTACATCTGAGATACGTGTTACCACTAATTTATCAGAGGTATACAAGTGGAACGATTCACCCCAATTTATGTATCCACAAATCTGCATGGAAATCTTCATCAGTAAAAGAAATCCAGAATATATTTGTCTTATCCCACTTAGGTTGATGTAAATTCTATTTTTATTTAAAGATTTTTGATATGCAAGAATTGCCTGCCATCAGCGGCGCCGGTGGTGTAGCGGTAAGCGTGATTGACTCTCACCCTAGCAGGCCTGGGTTCAATCCCAGGAAGTTAAGCCGTTGGTCCCCGGTTCATGAGTTGATGGGTCGATAGGTAGGGTCCAGGTGTGGGTAAAACAAGATCGATGAAAAACAAATCAAGAAAAAAAAATTGTCCGTCAAATTTTGAGAAATTTCTGAACTACTTTTCATCAGCTAAAAAATCTTTGTCTCCTAAACAGCTCCTAGCGCCGCTTAGGAAATTCTCAACTATTGTACACTAAGCAATAGGCTTTGAACTCCTGAACAACTTTGTCGAAGACAGTGTTTTTCTATCTGGTCAGGATCTCGAAACAAACCACATGCGAGAATTTCACGTGTATACTAGCGCTACGTAGTGAGAAAATTTAGAACTACTTTTCACTAGCGAAAAATTTATGACCACTTGAACAATTTTGTCGACGACAGTAACTTTCTATCTGATCAGAATCTCGAGATATTTTATATGCGAGAATTTCACGTGTGAAAATTCTGAACTATTGTGCACCAAGCAATAGGCATTTACCTTATGAACAACTTTTTCGAAGACAGTAATTTTCTACCTGTTCAGAAACTCAAGCTATAGCATACGCGGGAATTGTTCACGTTTGCTAGCGCCACGTGGTGAGAAAATTTTGGGCTACGGTCCACCAACAAAAAGATCTTGACTTCCTGAACAACTTTGCCAAAGACATTTACTCTCCATCTGGTCAGGATCTAGTGATGTATCACATGCGAGAACCTAACATGTATACGAGCGCTATCTAGTGTGAAAATTCTGAACTACTGTCCTCCAGCCAAAAAGTCTTGACCCCCTGAACAAGTTTACCGAAGAAAGTATCTTTCTATCTGCTCAGGATCTCGAACTATTGTATATGCGAAAATTGCACGTATATACTAGTGCCATGTAGTGAGAATTTTCGGAACTACTTTCCACCAGCAAAAAGGTTATGATCTCTAGAACAACTGTGCCGAAGATAGTAACTTTCTATCTGGTCAGGATCTCGAGATTTTCCATGTTGTAACCAATTAAGTCAAGTCCCACATATCGATTGGTAGCTCGGCTTCAAAATGGCAATAGAAAACACACACTGTTGTACAAAGTACAACGCGCGAGTACTCGTGTTACAAAAGTTGGCGCGAGTAACGGAGGGTTAACCTTATGGTCAGGTTTAAGGAACGTTTCAGTTATAACGGCAATATGTACGTTATGAACTCTCAAAAAGCTAAATAGCTCGTCTTCATTATCTTTAATAGATCGAGCATTCCAATTTAAAATATTTAATGATTTAAAATCCATTACTGAATGTCAAAGTCATAACAATATTGTTCACAAATTTTACTCCAGCTGGAATAGCATCAAACATAGAGTTAGTTTAACGCATATCAGTAATCATGTCTATTAATGATTTCTGTAAAAATTCCATTTTAGGTCAGTAATGCTTCCTAAGTCAAAATTGTCCAAATTTCCGTTAGAATTACGTTGGTTAGTATTTTAATTTGTACCCGATGCAATAGCAGCATAGGTAGCTCCATTTACTCGCTGAACATTGTTAGCAGCGAAGGGAGAAGATATAGATGAAGAATTGGAAGCAGGGGTGATATTTGTACCTACGGGTACGAATGTAGAATTTTGTTGTTAACAGCAGAGGAATTTGTACCTGGTCGGAAACGTAGAGCGTTTCCTACCTGTTACGTAAAACGAGATTGTAGGATCGCTTTGCGAGCCTTACATTCCCAAATATTGGATGTGTGGGTTTCACCACAATTTGAACATTTAAATTTCTTAGGTTCTTCCTTCACAGGACAGTCGTCCTTTGCGTGAGAGGAATCAACACAACTCATGCATTTAGCTGGCATGTAGCAATTTTTAGTTCCGTGACCCCATCCCTGGCACTTACGACACTGGGTGAGGTTTTGAAAATTTCATCCAGTCTTCCTAAAGTGTTCCCACTTCCCTGGGACAAGAAGTATAAGGCTAGCTTTTTCCAAGGCCTTAAGGTTGTTTAGTTCACTAGACTTCAAGTGAACTAAATAAAAATCATCAGAAATCCCGTTGCGCGAATCGCCAAGACGGGATTTCACTTTCATTGGATTACTTGGAGTGGCACAACTCCAAGTAATTTTGCCAGTTCATCTTTGATCTGATCCAGGGATTCACCACTGGGCAGTCGTTTCATGACAACCTTGAACACACGTTCAGTTTTGGTGTCGTAAGTAAAAAATGTGTGCTGCTTCTCAGTAAGATACTTTTGAAGACATTTAAATCCGTCCAAGGTTTCAGCCAAAACACGGCATTCACCCCGACGTCCAATTTGTAGTGAAAACTTAACTTTCACGAAGTTCAAAAGTTCCTTGCGAAAAGCATGGAAACCGAAAGTGGTTATCACAATAGGTGGAACCTTTTCCTTCTTTGCATTAAGCCGGGAAAGTTTACTATAATTTTTCTTGGATGATGGATTATTCTCATCATCCGTGAACAAATCAAAATGATTGCTCAAATTAATTTCATCAGAAGGGGGATCTAGAGTTTTCCCTTTTCTTTTGCGCTTAGGCGCCATGGCGGCAGTAATTTTTTTTATTTTGGATGCTGTAAAATTTTCAAAATGGTGCTCTCGAAAGACAAAGATGTGGAGAAGAATAATGCCTTCCGGTCAAAATATTTAAAATTCAAATTTAAAATAATGGTATAAACTCAAATATCTCAAAATGTACTGCGATGAAAAAAAAATGAAAAAAGTAAGGTTTGTTTTCCAAGCACGTAGAACAACGAGATTATGTTTGCTGTATTCACTAATATATTGGTAACAAAATAAATCCAGAGAACTTCGAGATTTGAGCGTAATTGCTTTTAACAACACGTCAATCACTGATTTCTTGCGAATAAAATCTCTCGCGAACAACTATTCCAAATGATAGAGGAATCAGATTGTGTTGTTAGTTTTCTAGGCTGAGTTTTTATTCGCAAGAAATCGGTGATTGGAGTGTTTGTTTACAAAAGCAATTACGCCCAAATCTCAAATCACTCCAGAATTAAGCAAAGTTTTTCTTTTCACAAATCGGAGAAGGTCGATAAATAATTTTTCGCTATTTGCCTGGAACTGCTCAGTTGAAACCATCAGCGTCGTCTCCTGGCCCGGATTGAATACCTTCTGCCGTGCTGAACAATTGTGCTGGTTCACTATCGAAGCCGTTACACATGATCATAAATCAGTCACTTCCGAGTGCTGGAAAAGGTCCTTTAACTTTCCGGTGTTCAAAAAGGGAAACAAAAGTGACGTTACAAACTATCGTGGGATTACTTCGCTTTGTGCTGACTCGAAACTCTTTGAGTTTTTAGTTGAACATTCATTGCAGCATGAGTTTTTAGTTGAACATTCATTGCAGCATAGTGTTGCCCACTATATTTCAACGGATCAATATGGCTTCTTCCCGGGTCGTTCGATGAGCACGAAATTAGTGGAGTTCAGCTCGATAAAACAAAGAGTATATGAAATAGACAGATTTTTATTGGTGACTGGAATTAAATGAAAACACATTCTGAAAATGCCAAGCATAATGAGCTAATTCGAGTCAATTCATAGCTATTTACAGCCGGCAGGTTCTGTGAATTGATAGATCAACACGTAGCATTCCTTTTATTTCCACATTCCATTCCATTTGTGGACGTACCCATGAGCTGATATAGCTCTTGTTAGGTGTAAGCCCTTCCTGGGATCAACTCGGCTGACCGACATACCGACTTCGTGGAAGATAGTTAAGCTGGGTTTAAACAAGGCAAGTCAATTGATCAAGTCAGTTGAATTCAACTGACTTGAACGCGAATTGAACGTGTAAACCATGCCATTCAACTGACTTGATCAACTCACTTGAATTGAAAAAAGTTGAACCAGGCTCAACTTTGCAAGCCAATTGAATTCAACTGAGTTGATCATTTGACTTGCCTAGTCTAAACCCAGCATTAAGCTTTCTTCCCTCGACAAACGAATGTCATGTACCTATCTACCCACCTACCTACCTCAAGAAGGCGTTCCCTCCACTGCAAAGCATTTTTTTTTTGTTAGACAGTTTACAGATCTACATATTCCACCAACTTCTTCGGCTCTGGAATGTAAAATGCAGAGCTGAAATCCTCGACTGCGAACGGCAAATGTAATTGGATTTTTTTTAAAGCCCATGAAGCATGAAAATGGAATTTGAAACGATAATTTTCAAAGCTGGTCAAGGACCCTATCAAATAATGCTCGTTTGATTCAATTCATGGAAATTAAGTTCTACTGGCTTCATGTACACGCAAACTGTTATCATGGAGCAGCATGTAGGCACCGAGAGCGGGCATTGTTCATCGGTGATAAATACAAAGGCTACATCGCATGAGCGCAGACAATCGGGGCACGCTGGTAGTGGTTGCACTAATATTCCAAATAGGACCTTTTTTGGCCGGTCGTCGTGTGTCAGGCGATGAAGGTGGAGACCCGAAATGCTTCAGGTCTGTTGTTTTCGGGTTGTTCTCTATGGTTAATTCAAGTTGATGGCATTAGCTTCGCAGCTGTTGTCGGTTTTGTAGCTGGGAAGGGAAAACGATGCGCTGTAAGCTGTTTCTGAAAGGTGCTTACTGAAGTGAGTGTCTTCTTAAATTCAACATTTTAAGGAAAAGCATACCGGGAAAGTTACCTGTATACACTTGAAGTGTGCTGGATGGAAGGTCCAGTTGAGAAGTACTTTAAAGCGGGTCATCTTCGCACTATCGATGACATGAAGGGCATGACGTCTGGTTGTAATATAAGTCAATAGTTTCAGCAGCCCATCGATTGTGCTGTTTTTGAAATTCCTTCCTCTGAGGTGGATTTTCCTTTGCTTTGAACACGATTGACGGAATCCATTTGTAATACAAGTTGTTTTATCACTTGTAAGGCTAATACAAAATATGATAAAGATACAAAACACACACCTTTTTGTTACAATGCAATGAAAGCAATTGTTCACACCATAAAACCAAGTCACAGTGGACCAAAAGTTATATTTAGGAGGAATACAATATTTGTTCCTAAATCCTAAGAGAATTTAAAAGCCAAATCTTCCAGAAAAATTAAGATTTAGCACAATAAATTACAAACTGAAAGCCCGCCCGGAAAAAAATAACCATACAATTACCATAAAATAATATAAAATCACATCAAAATCTATTGCCAACAGTCGCAATGATTACAGATAAATCTGTGTATGTGGCATCACTGATCGAGTCCAAGTTGGGTAATGTCAAAAACGAAACACTACTGCATAGGGACCAGTGATGGAAAAGTTCGCGAAAACTCACTATGACTCGCGAACTTTTCCCTTGGTGAACTTCGTGAAATATCGCGAACTTTTCCAACACTGATAGGGACTATGTGACGTCTTTAACAAATGATTAAATTCGTTTATCAAATGGAAGATCATGTCAAATTAAATCATCACAAAAAAAACATTAGAAATCTCACAGAACAGGGATTTCTCTAAAGCACAGCAGCAATGATAATCCGTGAGAAAAGTTTCAATGAACCCTCCCCTGAGATGACTTCAATTTCTTCCGTGTCATCACGTAGCATAAATTTAGCCAATTGCGGGTCGATTCTCGACCAACAATTAAAAAGGGCCTATCAACATTTGTATACAAAACTTGTGATGCTCATTTCGTTCGAACCAAAGATTGTCTATTCAAACCAACAACACCATCGTGTTAGGGGAAACTCTTCTTTCCCGATAGTGTTGTTGGTTTGCGTAGACACAGTAGCTGATAGACCCTTTTCAGTTGTTGGTCAATAATTCACCTTCCCCATCTCTTATTTCACCGAAGAAGCGTACCGCTAGTCTCGTCTAACATCAACTAGCAAATGAAATACCGTATGCGTGATAACCTTTGTACCATTGAGCAATGTCAAAATTAAAAAAATTCTCAAAAATTTCGGTTTCGAGTTTTTTTTTTTTATTTATTCAAAGGGGGGATGTTTCTCAGAGTCTTAAACTATGTTAATAATCGATCGAGTCACTTGCTGCAATTACGGCCTCCACACGCTTCCAGAATGCACGGCAGGTTCTAATAATGTAGTCTGGATCCATTTCTCTCCAGGTACAGGTCAATGTTTATCTGAGGCTTGCTGTACTCGGGTGGCGTTTAGAACAGGCCTTGGCCTTCATGACGCGCCATATTGAGTAATCCAGCGGATTAAGATCGGGGCTGGATGGCGGCCACATATCCTTCGCCCAGAACGGAAGATGTTCCTGCAACCACTTCTGAGTGCGGTTCGAGGTGTGGCACGGAGCCCCATCTTGTTGAAATACAACATTTGGCTTCGGAGCGTACTGTTCTTTGATCCACGGAAGAACATACTTACTTAAAATCTCGATATAGACCTTCGTGTTGACCTTGTCGCCTTCTGGAATGAACACCGGGTCCATTTTTTGCCATCGGAAGCCACCAATCCAAACACCATAGATGGTTCTCGTCGGCCACGTCTTTTACCGGAAGAGAACTAATATACCGATTGGTTCTGGAATTTGATACGGGATCGACGGTTAACATGCTCTCGTCGGTGAACAGGATTACCGGATTTTTTCGCTTAAGGAAGTTCAAGCTTTTCTTGCATCGTTCGACTCGTAGCTCCCGGATGCGGTTGGTAATCATGTGAGTTTTTTTTCCGTGCCCTCGACTTCACCCCGCAATCTTCCTTTACGATCTTCCGTGCCGTAAAGTCACTGATCCCGTATTCCTTTGCCATTTTCCTTATTGAACGCACTGGATTCACCCGAATCTTCCTTTTGATAGCAGCGATAACCATCGGAATCCAAGCTGACCTCGGACGACCTGTGACCACCTTCGCGGATAGTTGTCCTTTCTTTTCTCGGTCTAAAACCCTTTTGACGGTCCAGCGGGACACTCCCATGGCGATTGAAATGTCTTTTTGCGACAGTTGCGCGTGGGACAAACCACGAATACGCTGCCACTTCGTCGTGGTACAACTGTCAAACTAAGTAAATCATTTTCTTTTATACACAGCCTACTACGGTATGAGCTATAGACCTTTTTGACGTCTAATCGTGTTTCTCTTTCTAGCACACATGGATGAATTCATGGTTTGTTTTCCCACTAATCCCACTAAACGTCAAAAAGCTCTACGTGCTACGTGCATGTAATAAAAAACCAAGGCATTTTATGCACAGGTGAAATGGGAAACTTATTTGTACGATGGTGCAAAAATTATCACGCATACGGCATCTGCAATACAGCAAAACTCGCATTTCTCTTCATCTCGTACCTACGCAGGGTAGATATACCAGCTATGGCTTAACGTTCCTATTATGATGGGAATTCCATGGACTGGAATTCCATAACTGGAACACACCATAACAGAAACGATTAGCCATATCTGGTACGCCTACCCTATAACCATTGAAAGGCGAAAATCCCAAGGCAAACCACCACGAGGACAAATCTCCAAACAAGCGTAAATTCCACCGCGTGAAACAACTGGAAAACAAGCGGCGCAAATTAATCCATTCGGATTCCGATAAAAAGGAAAGCTGCTTAGATTCGTGGTTGATTCCTTCGGTCGAGTCGATTTGTCCAAAAATAAAAATAAAGTTCATTTACAGCCAGCCAGCCAACCCAGGTGGTGTCGTCGTCGTCGTCGTCGTCGTCGTCGTCGTCGTCGTCGTCGTCGTCGTCGTCGTCGTCGTCGTCGTCGTCGTCGTCGTCGTCGTCGTCGTCGTCGTCGTCGTCGTCGTCGTCGTCGTCGTCGTCGTCGTCGTCGTCGTCGTCGTCGTCGTCGTCGTCGTCGTCGTCGTCGTCGTCGTCGTCGTCGTCGTCGTCGTCGTCGTCGTCGTCGTCGTCGTCGTCGTCGTCGTCGTCGTCGTCGTCGTCGTCGTCGTCGTCGTCGTCGTCGTCGTCGTCGTCGTCGTCGTCGTCGTCGTCGTCGTCGTCGTCGTCGTCGTCGTCGTCGTCGTCGTCGTCGTCGTCGTCGTCGTCGTCGTCGTCGTCGTCGTCGTCGTCGTCGTCGTCGTCGTCGTCGTCGTCGTCGTCGTCGTCGTCGTCGTCGTCGTCGTCGTCGTCGTCGTCGTCGTCGTCGTCGTCGTCGTCGTCGTCGTCGTCGTCGTCGTCGTCGTCGTCGTCGTCGTCGTCGTCGTCGTCGTCGTCGTCGTCGTCGTCGTCGTCGTCGTCGTCGTCGTCGTCGTCGTCGTCGTCGTCGTCGTCGTCGTCGTCGTCGTCGTCGTCGTCGTCGTCGTCGTCGTCGTCGTCGTCGTCGTCGTCGTCGTCGTCGTCGTCGTCGTCGTCGTCGTCGTCGTCGTCGTCGTCGTCGTCGTCGTCGTCGTCGTCGTCGTCGTCGTCGTCGTCGTCGTCGTCGTCGTCGTCGTCGTCGTCGTCGTCGTCGTCGTCGTCGTCGTCGTCGTCGTCGTCGTCGTCGTCGTCGTCGTCGTCGTCGTCGTCGTCGTCGTCGTCGTCGTCGTCGTCGTCGTCGTCGTCGTCGTCGTCGTCGTCGTCGTCGTCGTCGTCGTCGTCGTCGTCGTCGTCGTCGTCGTCGTCGTCGTCGTCGTCGTCGTCGTCGTCGTCGTCGTCGTCGTCGTCGTCGTCGTCGTCGTCGTCGTCGTCGTCGTCGTCGTCGTCGTCGTCGTCGTCGTCGTCGTCGTCGTCGTCGTCGTCGTCGTCGTCGTCGTCGTCGGGGATAGCTGGTGTGCAATCGTTTGGGAGCGAACAAATCGTTCACCTTTTCGATGTGGTATGAAAAACACCAGCCTGGGAGATCCGGGGAGCTCTTTGATGGCCAGATGATGCCTGAGCTGTGTGTTGGAACAAACGGTGCTTTCTTAAATTGTGCTATTTTTGCTTTACGTTACTTCAAAGCACCGGTGGATACGAATTGAATCGTCTACCCAAAAATCAATCCGCCAGGAATGATGGTTGAACTGCGCTGATTGGAGAAGACTGATATAAGTTGCGGCTGCCGGGTGATTGATGGTTTTGTTGCCATCAAAATGATTCAAAGTGTGTGCAAGAAGAACATGATTGGAGATTCATCAATCTGTTTCTGGTGCACGGTATGGATCATAAATGAAGTAATATCCTCGACAATATCCGGAAAGTAAAATTTCTGGAGATACTTTTGATAGCGCTGAGAATGGCATTAGGCGGCGTCCATTGATTACGTAACGCTAAAAATATAAATTTTCGACCGCAACCTCCTTTGTATTAAAACGTAACGCGGAAAGATACCCCCCTCTACTTATTACGTAACGCTCATAAAGTAAAGTCCTCTTAGTAAAAGTATAGACGTCTGTCAAAAGTTGCTCCAATCGAAACGTCAAAATCTAGATCACTTGAAATGCATTTATTATTGTGGTTTTCATGAATATTTATACCCCGTTTACATTACAGAATATATCACGTAATATAGGCTGTCTTGCAATGAGCACTCATACATAGGATTTCCAGTGACACTAGATATATGAGTGCTCATTGCAAGATAGTTTATATCACGTGATATACGCTGTAATGTGAAGGGGGTATTAGACTTTCTCGGCGAAATGTGGAAGCTGCCAAAATATTCGGTGGCTATTGAAACTCTTTCCATTTCAGTTTTTCCTTGTCATTTTCGCACCCAAACAGGTTCACCAGCCGGATTGTTTATGTAAACATGACCAGCTGTAAGCTCAAAAACAAAATGGTGAAAAGTAAACATATGGAAGAGGATTAACCAGCAGGTTTGGAACAAAGGAGTCAAAAGTAAATATCAGAAGAAATGTCATGGAAACCATGTGATATTTATAGGTTCCAAGGTATCGCACCTTGGTGAGAGCGAAACCAAAAAACCCGTTCAAAATTCCCATTGGCATGATCGAAAATCTCCACCGAAATCGTGTAGATGCTCTCCCGCCGAAAACGCGAGAAAACTCCTTGGTTTCAGCGAAATTCCCTGGAAACACTGGTACGTCCATCGGGAGCATCGAAAATCTCCACTGGAATTATGCAGAACCTCCTCCAGTGATAGGGTCGACTGGAGTGGAGACTTCTACCCCTAAAGCTTCGATGGTTTTCAGCTGGAAGCTCGGCAGAAGTCGACAGCAGATGTTTTTGTCCTTACAACTATGGCCACTCCTCGTCCCCTGGAGCTGATTCGATCAAGTCTTACAAGCCGGAAGGCAGCCAGGTAGACGTTTACCTCCGGTTTCAAGTTGGTTTCAGTGATGACGGCAATGTCGATGTTTCGTTAGTTGAGGAAGTCAACGAACTCGATGTTCTTGCTCTTGAGCGAGCAAGCGTTCCAGTTGGCGATCTTATTGGCTTCACGGTCCATAATTGTCGATGAAACGTGATGCAGCAAGAATCTGCTCGGATCTGGTTCTGCAGCAGCTCACCGTTTTCGTTCGATGGTGGGGCGTGATCTCGACGCCACGATAGTCCCGTGGGAGGGGACGAAACCATTGCTGCATAGGACTGACGGCTCGGATTAGCCGAAGGGTTTGGCACCTCAGCAGTTGGCGGGACCGATGCAGCAGCAGCAGCCAAACGGTTGATGAGCGGAAGTGGCCACTGTTGGCTAATGGCGGGAAAATTTTGCTCATTGCGTGCCGGAACCTTTTTCCAACCCGATTGGTTCTGCGTGGAGGCCCTTTTGCGGATTTCGATGAATTTCGCACGCTTCGGACAAGCCTTGCTAGTAGTTCGATGTGCTGCATCACATTTTTGGTCCCGGTCCCAAACATGAGGCAGATTGAGCATTGGTTGACATTACGGGGCGAGGTTGGTGGCGGTCCCACTTAACCACGATGTGCGAAAACACTACACGTCCTTCAAACACGTTGTCTAGGAGTGTACTACGATCGGAAATTACCATCAGCTGTCCCCTCGAATAAACTTTACAGAGCCAAGTTATCATTTTCTTTATACATTATAAATGTCTTAAATCTAAAATTAAAGGATTGGAACCGATTACTCGCGGTCTTCTCGAGGTTAGTGGATGACAATTGTTTGGATCGGGAGAGGGAAAAGGAGATTTGGAATATGATTTATGATTCAAAAATTTCACTATTTCTAAAACAAATACTAAATCCTATCGACGTTATATCAACTCTGTAATTATACAATTATTACAGAAACAAATCTACAAAAAAAAAATACACACACACATACAAAACACAAACTAAACACAAGGTTAATCAAACTTACAATCTATGGTTAATATTCTTCAAGAAAACATATATGAGTTGCATAAACTCCAGATCGCGTCTAGCCAAAATATC
The DNA here is from genome assembly GCF_037179485.1 of Ochlerotatus camptorhynchus. Classification (NCBI taxonomy): domain Eukaryota; kingdom Metazoa; phylum Arthropoda; class Insecta; order Diptera; family Culicidae; genus Ochlerotatus; species Ochlerotatus camptorhynchus. The sequence goes on from NW_027040958.1 coordinate 837,813, forward strand.
CCGAACTGGAACATTAGGTTGTCTACCTCGAGCCCGAAGGGAATCGTACAGTTCAGATCTGACTCCGCGATGCTCAGCACAAGACCAAATAATGTGATCTGCGTCCTGGTAACCTTGTCCACATTCACAGAGATTACTGTCCCCCAGCCCAACACGGAACAAGTGAGCGCTTAGTGAATAGTGATTGGACATGAGGCGAGACATCACACGAATGAAGTCTCGACCCACCTCCAAACCTTTGAACCAAGGACACTTCGACACCTTAGGGATAATTGAATACAACCATCGTCCCAAACTCCCTTCACTCCATTTATTTTGCCAGCTGGCGAGTGACTGTTGACGATAAATGAAGAAAAATTCGTCGTAGGCGATTTGTCGATCGTAAATATCGCCTTCCATAGCGCCCACCTTTGCAAGCGAGTCCGCCTTCTCATTGCCCGCAATCGAGCAATGAGATGGGACCCATGCAAAGGTGATGACAAAAGATCTTAAAGATAAAGCACTTAGAAGCTCTCGTATTTTCATGAGAAAATACGAGGAGTGCTTTACCGGCCTCATGGAGCGAATAGCCTCGACAGAACTGAGACTATCCGTAAAAATAAAATAATGATCTGGTGCAAGTGAGGCGATCGTTTCTAGCGTATAATGTATTGCCGCCAGTTCAGCAACATATACGGAACAAGGAGTATGAAGCATTCGAGAGGCGCTATGAAATTCGTTATAAATACCAAAACCAGCGGACGCCTCTATTAGTGATCCATCTGTGAAGAACGATCTTGCGGAATCAACTTGGCCAAACTTTGCAGCGAAAATTGACGGAGCAATCATGTAACGATGATGCTATGGGATTCCGCGAATCTCTTGCGTCATTGATAAATCAAAATGAACAGAACTGTCGAAGTCGGAGAAGCAAACACGATAGGGATTATGCTGCGAAGGGCTGACATCCTGTGTTATGTACACGTAGTACAATGACATAAAACGAGTTTGAGGGTTTAGCTCAAGAAGCTTCTCAAAGTTTGCAATCACCAGTGGGTTCATAATTTCACAACGGGTGAGGAGCCTGAGGGATAATTCCGAAAACCGATCAGAGAGTGGCAACATGCCCGCTAACACTTCGAGACTCATCGTATGAGTCGAGTGTATGCATCCTAACGCGATACGAAGACAGCGATACTGGATCCGTTCCAGTTTGATGATGTGAGTTTTAGCCGCCGACTGGAAACAAAAACTACCGTATTCTAAAACCGATAAAATCGTTGTCCGGTACAACGTTAGAAGATCTTGCGGATGGGCTCCCCACCACGTTCCGGTAATTGTTCGGAGAAAATTGATCCTTTGTTGGCATTTCCGCTTCAGATACTCAATGTGGGATCTCCAGGTGCATTTTGAATCGAACCAGACCCCAAGATATTTGAAGGACATAGAATGAGTGATCGGTTTACCCAAAAGTTGAAGCTTTGGTTGTGCTGGGCTATGCTTCCTAGAAAAAACGACCAACTCAGTTTTCTCCGTGGAGAATTCGATACCTAGCTGGATAGCCCAAGTAGACAAATTGTCTAAGGTATCCTGTAAGGGTCCTTGCAGGTCGGCCTCTCTGGGTCCTGTCATAGACACTACTCCGTCATCTGCAAGTTGTCTCAACGTGCAGTTGTCCCTTAGACAATTGTCAATTTCTCTGACGTAGAAATTATACAGAAGGGGGCTTAAACATGAGCCCTGAGGGAGACCCATGTAGCTAAATCGTGAAGCTGTAGAGTTTCCATGAGAAAAGCTCATATGTTTCTCTGACAGCAAATTGTACAAAAAGTTATTAATTAATGGAGAAAGGCCACAAGCGTGGAGTTTGTCTGAAAGGACTTCAACCGATACTGAATCAAAAGCCCCCTTAATATCCAAGAAGACAGAAGCCATTTGCTCTTTATTAGCAAAAGCCAACTGAATTTCAGTGGCAAGCAACGCGAGACAGTCGTTCGTTCCCTTGCCCCTACGGAAACCAAATTGAGTATCTGAGAGTAGGTGGTTCAACTCAACCCATTTGTCCAGGCGAAAAAGGATCATTTTCTCCAACAATTTTCGAATACACGATAGCATCGCAATGGGACGATACGAGTTGTGATCTGACGCAGGTTTTCCAGGCTTTTTAATGGCTATAACTCTCACCCGCCTCCAATCATCCGGAACAATATTAAGCTCCAGGAACTGACCAAACAAGTTCAACATGCGCCTCTTAGCGACGTCTGGGAGGTTCTTCAACAAGTTGAACTTGATTCTATCAGCCCCCGGAGCCGAATTGCCACACGAAAGGAGCGCGAGTGAGAGCTCCAGCATTGAAAAAGGCTGGCTGATCTCGTCTACCGAATTCGTCGTTTCGCGAGGAATCATCTGTGCCGGCACAGAATCAGGACATACTTTTCGCGCGAACTTGAGAATCCAACTATCGGAGTACTCCTCGCTCTCGTTGTTTGAAGACCGGTTACGCATCCTTCGCGCCGCATTCCAAAGCGTATTCATCGACGTTTCGCGCGATAATCCGTCCACGAATTGCCGCCAGTATCCGCGTTTCTTGGCTTTGATGAGGCTCTTGAGTTCGCGTTCAAGAGCCGAGTACGCTTCGAAATGTACGGGTGTTCCACGTTTCCGAAAAAGCTTAAACGCGTCGGACTTTTTACGATAAACCTCAGTGCATTGCTGGTCCCACCAAGGGGAAGGAGGTTTCCTACGGAAAGACGTTCCTGGAACCGGCCGAGTTTGAGCTTGAAGCGCGCTGTCCAAGATCAGATTGGAGAGGAAGTTATATTCCTCCAACGGTGGAAACCCATCTACCGACGTTAGGACATCTTCTATCACATTCTTGAACTTTGTCCAATCGATATTACGGGTAAGATCGTACGCGACGTTAACGGGTTCCGACGGATTGAACCCACTGGCAACTGAAACTTTGATCGGCAAGTGATCACTACCGTGGGGATCTTGGATCACATTCCACGTGCAATCCAACGATAATGAGTTAGAGCAAAGTGTGAGGTCTAATCTACTTCCATTCGAGGATGGGCCAGCCAAACGTGTTACTTCTCCATTGTTAAGAATTGTCATATTAAAGCTGTCGCAGAGGTCATACATCAAAGAAGAACGGTTGTCATCATACAGTTCCCCCCAGCCTGTACCGTGGGAATTAAAATCTCCCATAATCAACCGTGGAGCAGGAAGTACCGAACAGATATCTGAAAGTTGTTTGCGATTAACAACGGCTCTAGGAGGAATATAAACAGAAGCAATACAAAGGCTCTTACCTTTAATAATAGCCTGACATGCAACAACTTCAATACCTGGAAATTGTGGAAGATTCACTCTATAGAAGGAATGGCACTTTTTGATCCCCAAAAGTACCCCTCCTCCACGCGAATCCTCACGATCCAGTCGAATAATATTAAAATCATAAAAAGGAAGATCGATATCTGAAGAGAGCCAAGTTTCACAAACAGCAAATGCATCACAATCATTATTGTGAATTAAAAACTTAAAAGAATCTAATTTAGGAATGAGACTTCGACAATTCCACTGTAGAACAGTGATCAAATCCCCGACCTCGTTTGGAAAATTATCCATCGAAGGAAATGATTGCTGCAATGAGGGGCCACTTCAATGTCAATTGCTTCAAGAGGGTCTTCACAGTAGGAAGCATTGCCAGAACAATGCTTTTGAGAGGATCAGAAATATTGAGGTACTTGAGAATATCGTCCACAATTTTATCAAATGAGAACAACCCGGATGAAGAAGGGGCTTCTGTTCTTAAAAATGGGCCATCAGGGGTTTTGGATGTCCCCGGGAGAGATGGAAAGTTCTGGTTATAGTCAGTTCTGCGGAAACCAGGAGGAGTTGAAACTTCCTTTTTTCCATCACTCCTTGATTTGGGCAAGCTGATTTGGGGTTCCTTATCTGCAACTTTCCGCGAACGGATGCGTTTTCGTTTCCGTGCAGAACCTTCTGGAAAACTGAAAGAAACTCCCTCCTCAGCCAAGTCAGAGTCAGACTCGTCATCAGGCAAAACAGCAAAGGGATTTTTGTCGTTGGTTGATGGTGTGGCTGTTTTTAGCATTGCTGCAAAAGACTGCCTGGAACGCTCCTTAAGAGAGCGTTCTAGTTTCTCCCCGCGTTGTTTGTACGCCGGGCACGATGAGAGACCATGAGGAGTTCCCTTACAGTACACGCATTTTGGTGCAGTGACTGTGCAGGCGCCATCCTCGTGCTTCTCCCCGCATTTGGAACAGCGTGCCTTGCTGCCACAGTGAGAGGCCGTATGTCCCAACTGTTTGCAATTTTGGCAGTTCATGACCCGAGGAACAAACAAACGCACAGGTAGCCGAAGTTTTCCCAACTCGATGTAGTGAGGAAGGGATGAACCAGAAAAGGTCACTCGAAACGAGTCTGTGGGGGTAAAGCTCTTTTTACCCTCGCTGAAAGATACTGAGTTCAGCTTCTGGACTTCCAGTATCTCAACCGTGGGAAGCAAGGGGTTCTTGAAACGGCCAACCGCTTGCTTCGCCAAGATCTCGGGGGTCAGACTCGCTTCGGTGACCACACCTTCGATCTCCACATTACGAGCTGGAATGTACACTCTATACTCGAGTGTAAAGAGCTGGGAGGCAGCAATCTCGTTAGCTTGTTTCAGGTTAGAGACGCCAACGCGAAGTTTATTGTACCTCACCTTCGAGATTTCGGTCACGGCCGAGAACCGCTTCGTCAGATCATTAGTAATTTGCATTACATTCAAAGGTTTCTTTTTGGGCTGAAAGTAAACAACCCATGGGCCAGTCGAGTCTTCTGGGTAGGCTCGCGATCGGGGGCTTATCTGTCCCTGTCCATTACCAGACTGAGATGACGAAGCAGGGATGGCATCATCTGATTTCTGGGATGACAGACGTTTTCGACCCTTCTTGCTATCGCGTGGCAAAGTGGTGTCATCTTCCGACAAAACGTCCATTTCGTCTTCCGACAAAATGTCCATTTTGCCGTACTAGTGGGAGCGAAAAACGCTCTACCACTGCAACGATAATCAAAATTACTCGGACACAATACACGAGAAAAAAAAATACAAACACAGAAATACAAACTTAAAATTTAACTGATGGGAGAAAGAAAGAAACAAGAACAAAAACTTATCTGATAATCCTATACTACTACCACCGAGCGTTTACACAGCAGCAGCGGAGCGACGCGCAGCTTTGATGATCTTCGATCCGCGTGTGCAGGCGGTCTTCGTTGGTGTGTGCTTGTATGAAGCTCGGCACTCAGCTGAACACACGAGATGGATGAGCGGTTTGAATGTGGAGGCAGATGCTGACACTCGATAACGATGATCCGTGTGCACAGGTATGCGTGACCACGCACCGATGGTGCGCAAAATGGTTGGCGAATTGGCAATCGCAAAAACAATTTTCCTTCCGATGATGCCGAAAACACACTTTCTTCTCAGAAAAAAACTCACTTTTTGATAAATTTATCGGGAATTATGCCAGGAATCACTAAGCGAGAAAAAACTGATTATTTACGTCAGATAATAGCGAGAAAACTTCCAAATTAACGGAGCGCGTAACAAGTCGACCGTTCTTCTTGCTAGGACGCAGTGAGATCTGAGATGAGCAGTTGTCGAAACGAAAATTATTATCAATGATCGCAACTCTATTCGATCCACTGGGATTAATCGGAGCAGTGATAGTAACGGCAAGGAATGTGAATAATGGCTCAGGTTTCACCGACAAATCCCGCCATTGAACGAGATAGCGATTCAGCGTTGCATTGTACTACCGAAGGCAACAACTGCATTTCTTCTCCGACGCTTCCAAATTAGCACGTGGAGCGTGTGCGTACGTGAGAAGCATTGACGCTTTGGGAAACTGCTTCGTGGCACTACTCATATCGAAATCTAAGGTCGCTCCATTGAAATTGCAGCCGATCCCAAGGTTAGAGCTATGTGAAGCTCTGCTAGCAGCATAACTGAAGGAGAAGGTGCTGAGTTCATTGAAGATCGAGACAGAAACATTCTTCTGGGTAGATTCTACCTGTGTGCTACAATGGTTGAAGGCGATTCCTTCAACGTGGACTACTTTCGTCGCCAATCGAGTAGCCAAAATTCAACACGCAACAGAAAACTGCATGTAGAATCACGTCCAAGGAGTGGAGAATCCAGCGGATCTAATTTCAAGAGGATTGTTACCAGAGTAAATGCGAGACAACCAGTTATGGTGGGAAGGCCCGTCTTGGCTGAAACAAAAGCAGGGCTGCTTGCCGAACCAATCGCCAGAAATAGTTTCCGATGAAGTTGAAGAAGAGATCCGTAATTCTACTGTTATTCTTATGTATTACGTTTCATGGAAATACTGAAGAAACCAAGGGATAGTTTGGCATTTCTCGAATTTCCAACAGCAGAGGAACGTCGGAAGGCGGAAATAGCTGTCATACGATGTGTACAACGTGAGGAGTTCGAGAAGGAATGGAAGGCGCTAACCAAGAAGGAACCGGTAGCAAGGAGCTCATCACTTCGTTGGTTCAACCCACAATTGTCAAGGGACAACGTGGTACGAGTTGGAGGAAGACTAGAGCATTCCTAAGAAACTGATGAAACAAAGCATCTAATCATACTTCCAGCAAAGCATCCTCTGACCAGATTGCTCTTCCAACATTACCACCACAAACTCTTGCATGCTGGACCACAGCTGCTTATAGTAAACGTAAGACTACACACCAAAAAATTCTGAATTTTACTAGCGATGTAAACATCCATGCATGCAAACATTCATACATGTAAACTACCTTTTCACGTAAACTAGCAGCTTGCAAGAAATGTTGCAAACAAAAGTGGACAGTTGAATACAATATATAAAATATAGCATTACATGTCTCATAAATTTACACGATCTATAATCTAAACTTATATGATATATGACGCTCCATTTATGTGCATCATAGTGACGAAAATTTACACTACTTTTTTTAGCTGTGTACGGTATTGGCCGTTGGGAGGTCGAAAAGTAGCACGTGAAGTTGTTCATGATTGCTTACGATGCGTCCGAACTAAACCGAAGACCTTTCTACGCTTTTAACCCAGGTGGAATAATGTCTGAATTCTAGACCTTTGACGCCTTTGTCAGATGATCCAACCGATCTAGAACCTCTAACACCCGGTCATTTCCTTGTGGGTGGATCTTTGTAACAGCTTTCAGATCCAGATTATACCGATGTACGAATGAACAGGCTGCATAGTTGGCAAATAATTCAGCAAAAACTCCAGTTATTTTGGAAACGTTGGAAAGGCGAATATTTGTCGCAATTACAAGGAAGGGTCAATAGATGGAAACCTGCCATTCCAATATCTGTAGGTAATCTCTTGGTGATAAAGGAGGAAAATACACCGCCGCTTCGTTGGAGAATGGGTCGCATACAGGATATTCACCCAGGAGCAGACGATGTAGTTAGAGTCGTCACATTAAAAACCACCACTGGATTGCTGAAGAGACCCGTAGAGAAGATTTCTTAATACGTCAAACGATCAGCAGCCACCCATCCTGTGTTCGAAGAGGTTTATTTATTTCTTTTCAAAAATTCCGGAATTTCAGGGTGGGGAGTATGTCTAGGAGTGTACTACGATCGGAAATTACCATCAGCCGTCCCCTTGATCGATGCTGCATAGATCTGTGGAACATGTTGTGCTGCTACTGTATGCGAGATCAATCAACCATCAGAATTGTCAGCGAGATAGCACAACTACAGAATGTAAAAAGGGAGAAAATATGCACTTTATATAGGTCTAAGGGTAAATACAATATTAATTATAGAGAAGATAGAAAGACTCCAGATAACCAGGTCGATAGATGGTCACGGGACCGAATTTGTGACGTAGTTTTAAGTGTTTAAAATAAACTGTTTTTCAATGTTTAATTAACTGATTTGTGTCGTGTAAGGGAAGGCGGAATTAAAAGTTCATTACGCCGGAAGAAATTCCAAGGAATCGATTCTCCCAGACCGTATAGAAGGGATCTTCGAAATTCCCAAAATTCCATCCAAGGAGGAAGAACCAGCCCCCAGGTACAACACACGTTGTATTTCACTCGAGGTGGACCAAATACAACTGGTCACGGTACTTACGGGAAACGTTGTGCCGATTCACCTTGAAGACTTGCGACGGCTTTAGGCCGTTCTTCTTTAGCTCATCCGACAGCGCGGCGACTTCCATGTCGGGCAGATCGTGCAGGACCACCTTGAGCGGCTTGTCCTCCTCGACATCGTGAGAGAAACATTCCCATTTTCTGCTTCAGCAGCTCTTCAACGGCCTTGTAGTACTTCCTTGCTGATACCATCAGCATGATGCCTTCAGTTCACATGTGCATGGTGCACTTCAAGCCTTTCTCGATGTATAATTTGATGTTCTCCCGGTGCCCAGGCAGGAATCCCTTGACGACGAAGAGTGGTAGTTTCTCCTTTTTATTTATTTCCGGTTCATCACCATTTTCGAGAATGGCGTACCAGTTGTTTGACAGCAGCTTTTTCGATGCCGACTGAGAATTGGTGGTTTCCTGTTGGGGACGCTACCCAGACAAGCTTGCGACCGCATCACAACGCGGCGGTTTTCCCATGCTGGGATCAAACGATGTTCTCCGATAACGGCGCCGGCGGTGTAGTGGTAAGCGTGATTACCTCTCACCCCAGCAGGCCTGGGTTCAATCCCAGTCGGCGCCGCCGGGATGTTCTGAGGCATAACATCTCTGATCACGCCTTCCTTCGGATGGGAAGTAAAGCCGTTGGTCCCCGGTTCATGGGTTGATGGGTCGATAGGTAGGGTCCAGGTGTGGGAGCCAGGGCTCTACATTTTCGAAGCTCTAAAATGAACTCGTGTTTTTTTTCTCTCATACATACGTGTTCGACGCTTCATTTCTTTAACACCTAGCTAGACTATCAGCAAGAAATGATAGTGAAAAAGAAGCACGCTTAGAAGGAAACACTGGCTGTGGAACTTCTCGTCGTTGCTTTGCTCATCGCTTTCAATGTAACTAACGTCGATTTTCTAGTTAAACGAACCTCATTATGGCTTTCAATCCCCTTTCACGAACACTCTATCACCGATTTTTCAATTTGTTTAAAATGCGTTATGTCCCGTTTTTGATCATTTTTTTTAGATAAATATATGGATGGAAGATAAATTAAAAATATTACGTGAAATTTTCACGTGTTTTCACGTGAGAAATGCTTTAAATGTGTTATTTCATTTTCCGTCATATACGTCATGAAACCTCTGTTGATGTGTTTCATGAAAGAGAAAACTATCAAAGTCGAGCGCTCTTTCGCTCATCCGTTTCACCGAAGCTTGAAAGGAAGACCAATGGAGCGACGGGAGAAAGAGAGACAAGCAATTGAACATTTGTTTAAGCACGCCGACTGAGGTTCTAGAATGCAGCGAAGCTGTTCGACTTTAACAGAAAAAGAAAGCCAGCAGTCTCTTCGTCGCATCGATTTGGTCGATTGAAGCTGATATTGTGACGCCCTGGTGGGAGCTGCCTTCCTGGCACGTCGGTAGCATTGGTGCTCAGCACGGAAAACAAGATCGACGGAAAAAACAAACCAAAGGAAAAAAAAAACGATGTTCGCCCAAGCAGTGCTGCACAATTTCAACAATACACGGTGATACTCAAAATTCTGCTTTGGTCACTCGTTTGAGCTAACAGTCATCGTCAAGGCAAACCATGTCAATTGTCAGTGGCATTTTTGTCAGCGACGAACATGTGCTGATTTGTTTATTAGCTAAGTTTAAAATGAAATTAAATGTCTTGAGGAAAACATTCACATGGAGCCATTAAAGTGAACAAGCATCTACGTCCTGAAAAGCTTGGATGACAATAATGTGACTCAGAATGCAAGAAATTACCCTTTCTGTTACCAGATGAATCTTTGTCATTGACAAAAAAATGAATGAGATTTTGACAAAGATTTTTTTGAGGATCAAGTCTATCATTGACTATGTGACAAACAATTTTGTCAATATCGCGCAAAAGTCTGTCAACGACAATGACAAATATCAGCACTGCGCCCAAGTCTCCTGGAAAGTATGCTGAAGCAATATATATTTCCGTTTTCCCGTGAGTTGTTGGAACCTCCATCAGGACCGCAACAATGTCTCTTTTTATAAATTCTGTAATAGGAACTAAATTTACTCTTCCATTTACTAAAATTGCAGCTCTTGGAGCTAATTGCCCTTCATCGTAAATTAACTTATAAGATTTTGTAGGAACTCCTAATATCCTACTTTTATTTGTCCATGGCTCCTGGATAAGGGCAATGTCAAGTTTTCTCTCTGTGAACCTTTTACAAAGTACAGCAGTTGCTCCCTTTGCATGGTGAAGGATCACTTGAACAAATTTGATTTTATTGTTGTGTGGCCAGGAGCATTACGGTTTGTTTTTTTGCGCTCGACACCACTTGGTCCTGGGATTTCGTCAATTTGATCTACGATCATCTTGTCATCGCCAGTGCCTACGTGGGTCTTTTGAGATTCACCATCATCCCTTTGCCCTGGTCTTTCACTACCATCATGTAGATTTCCCTTCTGAAACTTTTTTCTTATGTTGGCATTTCCAAACTTGAAATCATAGATGAATTTACTGTTTTTGATGGAGTTCAAGGATCCTCCGTCGACAGTGAAAACTAGTTCTACATGTTGGTTTTTATTACGTTGCGCTGCAGTATCCTCCATGCATCAACAGCCAACCCATCGTTTTGACTTTCTAGGAGAGTCAGAATTTCTTCATTTTTGTCCTCTGAACTCCAAGGGAAGAAACCAATGAGTATTTCAGGACGCGGGATTTCCTTTTCATCCACTGCTAACAGCTCTGCCCCTGACCAGGGAGTTACTGTAGAAATAATGCTTTTTAGCCAGTCTGCAGTTTCTTTATTTTTACAGACTATGACTAAATAGCCCGATTTGAAAACACAATTGTCAAATTTTGGTTTCAATTGTGCTTTTCGTTGTCCTGCTACTTTAGCTAAAATTGCTTTTTGCGTAGCAATTAATTGAGCTGTTGTAAGCTCCATGTTCGGGTATCCTTTTGGGAGCACACCCAGCTTCACATACTTCGCAACATCGCTGTAGGATGGGTTGATCTTACCCTCTTTACCTCTAGGAGGTTCTGAGTGTTCTGATCGAAACGCATCAATACGGTCTTGAACCGAATTATTCTTGACTGGAGGTTTACGAGTACCCCAGTTCTTCCGAGCAATTTTAGCGGGTGTTGGATTGCCACTTGTACTTGACCCATTCAGGTCCGAGTTTCGCGGTCGTTTGTATGGATCTGATGGTGTAAGTGGGTGAAAGCTTCTACTCGACTATGCCCACTTTCCAACAGTTTTTTGTAACGTTTTTGACCAGCTCCACTTAGTTTTTTTCCCTTTTGTTCCCTCTTTCTTATGGGAAGAGGCATTGAACGTCTCCTCCGGTTTCTTGGAGAGTATTGTTGATGGTGGGGTCGACAATAGGGTTACATTGATACCATCTTCGTAGTCGTCGTCATCATCGTAGTCATCATCCTTACCAGTACCATCATTATCAGTGTTTAGGATGGACGAAGAACAGGAAAGAACATCCTCGATGGATTTGCTTTGAAGTCGCAAATCCTCTACTTCCCCTTCTCTATTATTTTCCATCCCTAATCCACTCATACTGTTGCTAAGAACACAAAAAAAAAGAAAAAGAAAAAGAAAAAGAAAACAAGTTTACGATGCTAAGCCTGAAAAAACAATTTTTTGTTTTTCAAGGAAGCAATTCATATAGATTGAGCCACAATAATTGAAATGTTATATAATTTTTTTCAATGAAATATTAATTAATATTTATCAAATAATCATGACACACAAAACAAAACAGGAAAAAATAAAACCAATCTATTTTTTATTATTATTATATTATTGAACGCTTATTTTGACAAACAATTTTTGTTTTCTACACATTCACCTACATCAGCAAAATATAGAAGAAAAGGATCTAAATGCTTAAGTAAGGGAAACGTAGAAAGTTTAACTGCACACAGATAAAAATTCTGAATTTTAATTGTAATGTAAACATTCATTCACGTAGACTTGTATTTCATTTCACGCAACCGAACAACTTGCAAACAATGTTGTTTACAAAGATGGGCGTTTGTATACAATATTTGCTACATGGCATGAAATGTGTCAGAACTTTACATGATATATAATGTAAATGTATATTTTATGTGACGCTCCATCTATGTACATCATCTTGAACAGGAATTTACACTATTTTTTCGAACTGTGCAGTCATCGTTTGACTGCGGAGTGATAAAGGGGTGTTTGTTTTGTTGTACACTACACTGTTAATAAAACCACCCAAACCATCCTTTCTACAAAAGAGTTGAGTTTTGAAATTCACTTTATTCCAAAACAATATCCAAAACATCAAACTAGAAGATCGATCAAAAATTGCTTAGTCCTACGTCAACAATGCGGTCGTGCCTTGTACACCACCCTCTATTTTTTTTTTGAAGTTCGTTTTAAATATTCATAACAAAAACAAAACATAAGCGTAGAGGTGACCCCTTCCTATTAGTGTTACGTAATTTATGGACGCCGCCTTAGGATTTCATTGGTACTGAAAGGTTTTCTTTCAAATAAAGATTGATGAACGAACTTGATTGATTGCTGTATGAATTTGTAGCAACAGTAATTGGAAGAAGAATCAGCAGTCACCTAAATGAAAGGCACAGGGTAGAATCCTCATCGAGCGTATTTCAAATCAGTAATGATGAGCATTTCTCTAAGGTTGGATCAAAAATGGCGTATTGGATGTTTTTCAATAAATTTTATAAGGAAAACAGCTCATCTAATCTAAATCTAAACTAGATCGCATTGAGCTGCACCGGTGGTGTAGTGGTAAGCGTGATTATCTCTAACCCCAGCAGGCCTGAGTTTAATCTCAGTCGGGAAGTAAAGCCGTTGGTCTCCGCGTAACTAACATTTTCAGTTTTATAAGCCAACCTTTCAAGCGTTGTGCTATAAAGTAGCTGTAACAAAGCTGCAGATACAGCTACAAGCAGAAGCTAGCAAAATAGTGTTGGAGAGCGTCAACCTTTTCACAACCATTATTCAATTTGTCAGTCACATTGAATAACATCACCCAGTGCTGTGGTTGAGGGTATTATTATTATTATTTATCTTTATTAGGGAGGCTTTCAGCCTTGGGCTGGTTCGCCTCCAAGGGTTGAGGGTAGTCGAGGGTAGTCGACGACTACTTAGCTCCAAGCCGAAAAAAAAAATTACAATATAGGTATAATACAGCAATTCAATCCAATAACTTGCGTCTCTGATATTCATGTTCAGGTGAAAATTGAAAATCGGTAAAATTGAAATGGCAAGCGCCCCTGGTAGACAAGTTTAGGGAAAAAAAAGAAAATTATCCAAACACATTCAGGAAAAAAATTTAAAAGGTAATATCTGCAATGGTTTGCGCCCCTGCACAGTTCAAAAAAGTAGTGTAAATTTTTTTTCAATATGATGCACATAAATGGAGCGTTACATATCATATACGTTTACATTAAATATCTTGTAAAGTGCTGACACATTTCATGCAATGTAGTAAATATTGTATACAAAAGCCCATTTTTGTAAACAACATTGTTTGCAAGTTGCTCGGTTGCGTGAAAAGAAATACAAGTCTACGTGAATAAATGCTTACATCACAATTAAAATTCAGAATTTTTATCTGTGTGGTAAGCATGTTTAAAATGATTAAAATTGTTCAATTTGAAGTCACTAGCACCCCTGATATACATTAGACTGATGCAAATTTTGACATTTTCGCTCCACAGTGCTCAAACGGTTTCAAATCGGGTCCTGATTAGTCTCCCAAAATTTGAACTCATTTGAAAAGAAACTGACTTGGCACAAACCATTTGAAGTTTATATGGAAATTACTATGGGAAATCCAAACTTTTTGTTCATTGTCTTCTTACCTTTTTCCATATGGCATTGTTCAAAAATTCAAAAGCTATGCTTATGGAAAATTTTCTCAGCTTCAACTTAGCAGAAGATAGTTGTTGAGCCAAACGTCAAATAAAATAGTTATTAATTGTTTAAGAGATTGATAATCTTATGGCATGATCAAGCAGCTGTTTTGTGAGCAACACTGTATCTGCAGTGTGACATAGTAGCCATGATTTGTGTGCTCTATTCCAAGCGCCAGTAACACCAATGTTGCCTGCTGAACAGTTGATTGAGCATAATCGTAAGACATTAGTGGCTTGAATTATTGATAACTTTTGATGCTTACATTATATTGAAAAGTGGTTCAGGACAAAGTTGTAGCTGAGAAAATTTTCTACGAGCTCAGTTATCATTTTTTAAAGCCGAGCGATATGGTAAATTGTTAGATGGATATGAACAAAACACTTGGTTTTCCTATAGTAATTTCCATATAAACTTCAAATGGTTTGTGCAAAGTCAGTTTCTTATCAAATGAGTTCAAATTTTGGGAGACTAATCAGGACCCGATTTGGAACCGTTTGAGCACTGTGGAGTGAAAATATCAAAATTTGCATCAGTCTAATATACATGTTCAGATTTTTTTTTTTTTTTTAATTTGGATTGATTAGCGCCCCTGGGGAAAAATTTATAAAAATTTTAATTTAAAATTTGGAGTCTGGTAGACATTTTAAGGAAAATAAATGCTTAATTGCAACTGGCTTACGCCCCTGGTAGACAAATTCAAGGACAAATTGAAAAAAAAAATGTTTTCTTTGAAATGGCTAGTGCACCTGCTCAACATGTTCATGTTAAAATAAACAAAAATCTTAAATAAAAAAATTAAAAATTAAAAATTTGAAATAGTCTGCGGCCCTGATGTACCTACATGATCAGAGATAAAAAATCGTCAAATTTGAAATGATTTGCGTCCTTGGAAGACAACTTCAGGAAAAAAAATATATAAAATTTTTAAATGGTTTGCGTCTCGGGTAAACATGTTCAGGAAAACATTGATAAAAATAGCTAAATTTGGAGTGGCTTGCGCCCCTGGTAAACATGATCAGGGAAACATTAAATACACTGAAACCTCCATTTATGAACCAAAACGGGGGTTCGTAAATCGAATTGGTGCGTAAAAAAAACCTCGTTATTTGGGATTTACTTCGTAAAAATAGGTTTTTGAAAATATTGTCAAATACCCCACAATATGGGTATTTTTGGTATCGGAGTGACGTGTAAGAATAAAAATAGAAACAGAAAAATAATGTTAAATACCCCACAATATTTTTGAATCGGGGTTACTTATTAGGACTGAAAACCCATGTCTGACGCCATTGTGAAATTCAATATGGCAACTTCCGCTTACATATAGACATAAAAATAATGTTAAATAACCTTCAATATGGGTATCTTAAGAATCGGGGTGACGTGGTGGTATTTGCCAATTTTTCTGTAACCGGAAGCCACAATCTTGGATTTCGAAATGGCGTCAGACATAAATTTCCGATTCTTACACGTCACTCCAATTCTAAAAAATATCTTTATTGTGGGGTATATGACAGAATTTCCAAGTTTTTATGTAACCGGAAGCCACCATCTTGGATTTCAAAATGGCGTCAGACATCGATTTTCGGTCCCTACACGTCACTCCGATTCTAAAAATACCCATATTGTGGGGTATTTTACAGTATATCCCAGTTTCCCAAAATCACAAACAAAAACTCGTTATTTGGAATTTACTTCGTAAAAAGAAAACTCGTTATTTGGGATTTACTTCGTAAAAAGAGGGACGTAAATTGAATACTGCGTAAAAAAAGACTTCGTAAATGGAGGTTTCAGTGTAGTTTATAAATTTGAAATGGCTATGGTGTACGGAAAATTTTAAAAACAAATTAAATTTAAAATTTCTTGCGCTCCTGGTAAACATGATGTAGGAAAAATTTATTGATAATGTTTGATTTTAAATAGTTGCGCCCCTGGTAAATATGATCAGGGAAAATAATGTAAAATGCTTAAACCCCTGGTAAACCATTTCAGGTTAAAATTGATGAAAATCCTAAAATTTGAAGAAGCTGCTGCCCCACCCACGGTCAGGGAAAAATTAAAAACATTTATTTTTAGAGTTGGTTGGAAATGCTATCTAACATGAAGCTTTAGTGTGATAATTTATTAGCTAGTTCCGTTAGAGTACGGTTGTATAAAATTCAATAGAAGCTGAAAATGAGCGAAGGGCCATTAATGCGACAGTGCAAGTCAAACGCGCACTCTTTGCCTAACCCGTATGATGTACGCGGAGATGTTTTTAGATATTATAGATATTTTTAGTTTAAATGGCTACCGCTTCTGGTAGGCAAGTCCAGGGAAAAATAAAAAAAATATATGTTACATATGAATTGAAGTGGCTAGCGTCCCTTATATACACGTTAAGGAAGAAATGAGAAAGGCACGAATCGGTTTCATGATCTCCAGAGATACCCTTCACCAACCCTCCCCAACAGAAGAGTTTGGTAAAGGAGATCAACCCGATTCGTGCTTTCCTCAAAATTGACCTTTGCTCGTTTTCTACTCTCTATTTACAATTTTCACACTGCCGTCTTCTAACGGAGCTTTAAACTCTATTCATTCTACATATACATCTCCTCATCCATCATATAAAACGACAACTTTAAGTCTGACATTTGACGTGCAGCATCTCCAACTATACGGGGGTGCCTCCAGCGTAGTGTTTAATATCAATACCTCTCACGCCAAAGTCACGAGTTCAAATCTCACCCCCGAATAAGTCACGAATGACCCAAGAGTGTTAAAGCGACTTTAATAAAAAAAAAAGAAAAACGAAATTCCTATAAATATTACCACTGAACTGTTAAAAAGTTCATACGGTTGAGGTAAGCCACTGACGGCGCAAATCCTTATTGGCGGACAAAAGTTGGCGCTACTTAGTGGCGTAAGATACAAATGTTGACATGATGATGCTTTCAATATTCTTTCACGGTGAGGTATGGGAGAGAAGCTCGAAATCACTTCGGAAAGTACTGAATTATTTCAGAGAGCACTAAATAAATCATGAAAATTTGCAAATCACTTCAAAAATTACAGAATCACTTCGGAAAATTCGGAATCACTCCGAAAAGTACTGAATTATTCCAGATAGTTTGTAATCACTTCCGAAAGAACTTAGTGACTTCGGAAAGAACAGAATCACTTTTGAAAAGTTTGAAATCATTTATGAAGTACTGAATCATTTCAGAAAAGCTCGAAAATTCTTCGGATAGTATTGAATGAATTAAAGAAATTTCTGATCCTTCTTCTTTGGAAAATACTTGACATTTCTAGAAAATTTTCAATCGCTTCCGTAGGAACTGAACAATTTCGGAATGGACTGAATCACTTCACAAAACTTCGGGAAGAACTGTTTCAATTCTCTCAAGTTTCCGATCACTTCCTCGAGAACTTAATGACTTTGCAATAACTGAATCACTTCAGAAAAGTTTTAAATTCCTTCAGAAAATATCTAATCACTTCAAAAAAAAAAATCAGAATCACTTTGGACAGCTCAGAATAATTTCAAAAGAGTTCGAAATCTCTTCTGAAAGTACTGAATCACTTTAGAAAATCTCGGAATCAGTAGCTGAAATATAATAAATCAGTTTAAAATAGACTTTCATCTAAACACAATTCAATTATCAATACGGTAGATTAATTACGCAACATAATCAAGAGTTTTCTGTCACGCTTTGGTCGGGAGGAAACCGACAGAATTTAAACCACGTTTCTCGGACGACGTTGTCTTTGGGAAACAAGAAGAAACATTTTGTCACGTTTTATTCGGTGAATTTTTACAGAAGGCGTGCAGACAAAATATCTTATTTGGCCAACTAGATTTACTTTTATTCTCTCCGCGTATACCGTGCGGGACCAAAATCCGTACAGCACCGAAATCCGTACACCCTGTTGAATTTGTTTGTTTATATGCATCATAACAATGTAAATATTATACATGAATACATATTCATGTTCATTCATGCATCAGCTTGATGTTTACTTCAACAATTAAGCAGTATAACATGCAATTAAAATAAGAAAAATAAAAACCTTATCACGTGTCGGGCATTTCTGTCAATCGGTTGAGTTCTTAACGATTTTCTAAGAAAATGTCTCGGATTTACTTCCAGTTGTTAAGCGTATTTAAGTGATTTTTGCAAGTAGTTTCCTGAAGGTCGATCGGAAAGGTAAGTGTTTATCGTTTTATATCTCAATTCTAAGCAATGGATCGTTCATATGGTATTTATTTATCAAAATTAGTACTGTACGGATTTCGATCCATATATAACAGCTGATTCTAAATCCGTACACTTGTGCATCACTAATGACGATTCTACTTTATCTAATGTTTTTCAGCAGATCATGGAAACTAAATACACGCCGGAGGATTTGGAGAAGACTGTGGCAATGATGCGTGCGGAGAAATCTTACCGAGAAGCATCCAGGGATTTTGCCGTTCAATTCACCACCATAAGAGATGCCGTATTGAATCGCTACTCTCTTATTTTATTCGTATTGTAAACGTTATATTATTAATATCTTTTAATGAAGAGCGTCAAGAACCAGCCGAAAAGTAAAACAACGCAGCTCCCCTACAGGATATCACCAACACGCATATACAAATTAGGGACCATGCATAAATGACGTAGCATTTGAGGGGGGAGGTGAGGGTTTCAGAATTTGTGACCGGCCATGTATTGGATATAGCCAAATACGCTACGAGGGGGGGGGGGAGGAGTATAAAATTGATCAAAAATATGCTACGTCATTTTTGGATGCTCCCTTACAGAGAGCAGACAGAAATGGGCCAGAGAGCATTCCCAGCTACCAGCGAGGAATGACCGGAAATACACATGAAAGTAGTGCGGGCGAAAATTGATAAAGAGAACGCAAAGAAACAAAGGATTGAGGAACGACAAAAGAAAAAGGTTGAGCGAGAGAGGAAGAGGAGGAAGAAAAGGAAGAAGAGCAAAGAAAGTTCCCTAATAAACGATACCATGAACGAACTTTATCCCGGATGGGTAAACTTTCCCACAAATGGTTTGGATGATACCCCGAACACGTCGTTAAGCTCTCTATTATGGTTATTTTTATTAGGGTTGGAAGCAAGAAAGCATTATAACTTGAAAAGGCAATGGTAACAATGGAGAAGAAGCAGAAGAAAGCTGTGGAAAAGAAGCAATGAAAGATCTGTATTTTTATGATTATTACTCTCTTGACGTATTAAATTAAATTAAGTTATAGTCGTTATTTTACCATTTTTAATTTTCATGCACAAAACGAAAACTAATCCTTGATGTCAGTTCATTGTCTTTTTTTGTTGGTTTCTAAGATGGTTGTATTTTTCTTTTACTTATCCGCCATTATAGGGCTACCATCTTAGGAACCGGTTAATTTATCGCTTGATACCAGTGGGTTGGTGGAGTTCCAAAGTATGGCGCATCTTGCACGTTATCACATGTCAAATATCAAAAACCTCGAAGTTTTGATCGGAGGAAAACTCCAGTAAGAATATTTAACCCAAAGCACTGGTATAGAATAAAATTTGGAAGAAATTAATCCTTAAACATGATATTAGTTAGCATAAAAATCCAGAACAGTTACCTTCTTAAATACAAAGAATTCAGTTACCTCTCCTTTGAATCGATTGGAGCATCAATTAATCTAACGCTGATATCATTAGTAAAAAAAGTAAAAGTAAAAAAAATGAACTTGAACCTTTGAAGAATGATTCTTATGTAAAATCGTGCACTGAATTCAACAATGTAGTCGAAAAAATGTCAGTAGGATAGTTTTTGAGATACAGCTAAAAATGAAAATTCACTTTAAACAAGTTTGATTACTATAATACAAATATCTCCGGTTGTAATGAGATTATATCAATTATTTTAACGCTAAATTAGAGGTAAGAAATTTTTTCGTTCGATCAATTGAACATCAATTGTCAGTGAGATTGATGGTATTGTTGTTAGTTAATAGTTTGTTTTTTAAGTTTTCCTAAGAAAAATTGAATTTCTGCTAAGTTTTTAAGCAATGTTAATTAAAATGTTTATGGTGGTTCTACCATTACTCTCACGGAAAAATAGTGTTATAACGATCGAAATAAAATTTTATCACGTTTAATTTGGCGTTAAAATAATTAATATTACTTCATTGCAGCCAGAGATATTTGTGTTTTAGTTTTTTTAACGTGAGATTTCATTTTTTAGCCATGGGAAGGAGGGGCATAGTGAACAGGCGGGGCATAGTGAGCATCCCGTACTTTGGCTCTGGATCTCCAACTGCATGAAACAAATCAACTGGGAGTAGGATCAATATCCTTAAGATATTGATCCTACAGCCAACAAATTTGTTCTGAACGGCCGGAAGTCCAAGCTGGAGCACGCGTGATGCTCACTATGCCCCACCTGTTCACTATGCCTCTCTTACCCCTATATCTCCAAAACTATCCTACCGAGATTTTTTTTGACTATATTTTTAGATTCAGCGCACGATTTTACATGGGAAATGACCATCAGCGTACAAAGTTCAAATATGCTGTAAACTAGTGTATTTAAACGAATATAGCTGTTTTGGACTCTTAGCCAAGCAACTACAAAAAAAAATACTTTATTCAAGATAGCAACACGTTTTTTTTTTCATTGAGTTGGATCGATTTACATTCATGTACGGATTTTGATTCATGACTGTACGGATTTTGATTCATCCTCAACACAGTGTACGGATTTCGATTCAAAACTGTACGGATTTTGATTCAATCGTAAAACGCTGTACGGATTTTGATTCAAGATATGTGCAATTTAAATCCTTTTTTCTAATAATTGAAGGTAATTTTAAGACCTGGTGTTTGCAAATATTGGAAAAATAAAGATAAATGTAAAGGAAAAAGATGTGATACAGAGCATAATGTGATAGCATTATTTAGTATTGACCGTTAATGATTCTCTCGTGCTTAGGTGTACGGATTTCGGTCCCGCACGGTATCTTATAAAAAAAATCATCGTCTCTGAAGACGCAAAGTCTTTTTCAAGGCTTTTCAAATCTGCGAAAAAGATTGCAAAGATGAAAAAAACCAATGAAAAACTTTAAAAGTCTGTTGAATACACCAAAACCGAGGCAAGATTGTTGCTAATTGAAGAGTAGCATCTCCCTAGGTGCAAGGTGGTCTATTATCAGAGACTGAAGTTTTTATGGTAGCAATCCGGTCATTGTAACCAAAATCTACTTTATTTATATATTGCATGAAGAAGTAGAAGACCGCTGTAGAAAATGCAATGCAGTACCCGAGAAGTCAACAGGCCCACTAATGCAAAGGTGCAATATAATGCTAATATATAGATAATATACAAATTTAACGCCGTATATTAGCCATTTATTGCAAAAAGGGCCCTTATCGGGCTACCCATCAAACAATTTAAACTAGTTAAGAGTGGAATAACGATTTTGACGTAGGACTACATCTTCCGGCAACATATTGTGGGTGAAATTTCAAAAAACCAACACCGCGTTACGAAATGTGGTCAGGTTCTGACCACTTATAACTCTGTCAATAGCGGATGGGTGTTAATTCTAAACATGCCAATCGATTGGAATATGATCTACAAATCTGCTAAAAAGAACACTTTAAATTTTCCAAAGGTCACTATTGAATATTGCACGAATGTGCAGCTACTGCTATAATACTGAAAATTATCATCGATTGACTGCGAAAAGCATTTTCCCTAGCACAGATTTAAAAATTCAATTCACTCCGGTCTCACCGAACGGTGTTTATTCAATCACCGCGTGTGGTGAGTTGTGATGCCCAGTGGCCATCATCAGCACCAGCAGCTTTCGGTGCGTGGCTGTAGATTGTTCTCCAGTACACGACGAAAGGCTGCTCGCAAGCGTGAGCTGCAGCCCACTGAGCGGTCCATTCGCCGAAGTTTTCTGGACACTATTTGTCAAGGTAATCAATTGGATGTCTGTTCCCAGAAGTACAATTTTGAAATACCATGTATTTTTAAGGCAACATTGGGGGTGCAATTTCTAAAACCAAAGGGCAGTTGCGGCATGAAAGTGGTCTAATTTTGATCCAGAGATGATGGATTTTTATTTTTAATACGCAAATCGATAGGAAATTTTTCTACAAATCTGCTAAAATTAAGACTATCACTTTGCAAAAGGTCACTATTGAAAATTGCACGAATGTGCAACTGTTGCTTTAATAATTAAAATTATCATCGATTGCCTTTTAGATGCGAAAAAAAATCTTCCCAAATTTTCTTAATAAGAGGGGCTTAACATTTACATCAAAAAGGATAAAAGTAGGTAGCGTCTGTTATGCTCAGAGTTTGTGAATTATGTGTTTTCCCTAACACAGATTTAATTTCCGAATACCAAAATTAATAGGCAGTTTTTTTCATATTTCTATAATTGCAGTGCGAAATAAGTGATTTTAAGAAATTGTTTGCGAGTTTATCGATAAAGCCATGTCGCAGCATTTGGCTACACAATAGAAGCGCGGATCATGTAAGCGCCCAAAAGAACTGCAAGCGGACAAACCTTCGAAGTAGCAGCCGAAAACTGATGCTGAAAGAAATCGATGTTACCGAGACAGGATCAAAATGGCTAGAGACAACATTGCATAATCTACTGGTTGGGCTGCTCGAGAAGGGTCTTCAAGACTAGGTTGAACATGTGACTATATCCCTTTGAAACAAAGATTTACATTGTTTGTAACGTATTAATACAACATCAATTGAGGACTACTAAAGCCCGATTCAAAGTAAATTTTGACGCATTCAAGTGATCATAACTCAAGAATTAAACCTCACACACAATTGATCAAAACGTCAAACAAAAGGGTATTTATTCAGCTTTCAAACGATATATAACAAGTCATTACATTTCACCGAGTCTTCTTCGGACAGATGATGCCCTCCATGAATCAAGGTACGGGAGCAGTGATATTTTCGTTCCGTCCTTGTTGTCGAAAAGCTTTTTCAACGCTTCCTTCTTCTTCCTCGCCATTATCTTCGCCGGACGGCCGCTACCGGCCTTCCGTGCCACGCTTAGGGATGCCAGGATTCGGTAAACTGTACTCACGGGCACGTTATCGTCTCGAAAGTGGTCTACCGTAAACTTTTTTCCACGATGACCATACGTTTCGTAAAACCGTACAACACGCTTGCGGAGTGCTTGCTGTTTCGACGCCATCTTCGATTGAACTGACAGCAGCCGAGCGAAACAAAACATGCCACCTATTTTTAGGGAGTCCAGAGAGCAATTCTCTTTGAGAGAAAAAAAATTACGCTCTTTATTTCAATTACAGAAAGGTATTGAAATCATTCTCATTTTTAACGTAGGACTACGTCTTTGATTTCTATATGGGGGTACACTTTGTGAAAACCGAAAATGGAACATGTAACAAATTAAGAAAGATTTTGAACGTTAATAACTCAGGTGCCCCTGGTCCAAATTCAATAATTTTATCACCAATCGATCAGAAATATGGCTACGCATTGATAACAATGCTTCCGAATGTTGATTTTCAACAAGAAACTATTGAAAAACTGGTAACTGTCCAGCATTGTTCAAAAACGTAGAATTAACTAACAAATCTACCAATTACCTACATGCATATGCTGCTTCCCCAGCACAGTCGTCAGAGAGTAGTAAGTAGACGAAACAAGTCGAAGTGGCATTCGCCTCCGATCCTCGGGCGCGTACGAATAGAGAGGATGGAATTGCGTAATATTTTGCACACTCATCGCCATATTCAGAACCAAACGCAAATTCTTTGAGATAACCACCATCCGTCGTCTTGCTCGCCGTGGCGGTGTCTGACGTATCTCCGGTCTGATTTACGAGGTGTGCTGAAGGTGTTCCTGAAAAATGAGATCAGTGATGCTGTCACCTACACTAAACACGCCAAGCGAAAGCGGCCATGGATGTCATTTACGTTTTGAAGTGACAGAGACGCACTCTGTTTGGTTTCGGAGGTTAAATCATCACCAACTTTGGCATCAAAACAGCTCTTTTCAGGGCCACCTTATTACAGTAAAGAGTAGGAATAGAATTCATCTGCCTGTTTGTCCATATTCAGAACCAACGACCACACAAAATGCTCATGTAATCAAACTGGAAGTAGGGGTACAAATTATTTTGATCAATCTTGATCAACTTTGAATCGCCACGGCCGGATATTTTCGATGGAAAAAGCAACAATCTAGCATCTAATTCGACGAAGACGGCAGGAAAAATTTGTGAAGGCGAGTTATTTACGAAAGAGAGTGTCGATGAAGAGAATCGATCAATGTAGATAGAACCTATTGAAAAGTGACGCGAGATTTGTTTTCCGTACTGAGCTCCAATGCTACCGACGCCAGGGAGGCAGCTCCCACACCTGGACCCTACATATCGACCCATCAACTCATGAACAGGGGACCAATGGCTTTACTTCCTGAAGGAAGGCGTGATTAGAGATGTTATGCCTTAGAACATGCCGGTGGCGCCGACTGAGATTGGACCCAGGCCTGCTGAGGTGAGAGGTAATCACACCAACCACCGGCGCCGATATCTTTCAAGGTGATATCACGGCGAATGAGAACGACCCAAATTTGAGTTTAGTTATTTCAGAAATAAGAAATAAAGTGCAGGAATTTCCAGGGAAAAATTCCCGAATTTGAGAAAAGTAAAGATTTGATTCACTCAGTCTATTGGTACTACTCCGAGACTGAATAAAATTTTCGTCAATTTCCTCATTTTCTGGCAGATTTTTAAGTTTTTCCACAGGAAGCCATGAGACAAATTTACTCATCGCTGAATTCCTGCACTTTTGGCGATTATGAGTGAGCTAAACTCAAATTTGGGTCGTTCTCATTCGCCGTGTACGCAAAAGGAAAAAAGCCAGTGTCGCAACTTGATAGCAAACTACTCATAATGGGAGGAGTCTTTGTAGCTTTTATACCACTTGGTTGCACATCATTCTGCTTTAACCTGAAAAGATATAAAAAAGCGCTGCTGTATGGCATTAGCTCATCATTCTCTGCTTGTTCGTCAAGCAGTACAGTCCGGTAATTGCTCGCTCTGTCGAGTTGTTCGATAGTTTTTCCAAACGTATATTCGCGTCGTCAGTAGTGTCGGTCACATCGTGTGATGGGAAGACAGCGCTCCCGGAGCAGGCTCCGTGAGAAAGCGGAAAAGAACAGTGGTGAGTGTAGCACGAGTGTACCTATTTCAAATAGGTACGCTACTCTTCCCACCGATGTTGGAAATACCACCTCCGCCACGGTGAAGCGATCCAAGAAGAGGAAGAAAAACCAAGGCCAGTCCGATGGTGCGAGTGGACGTGATGACGTCACAGCAACGAACGCCAGCGACATCGGTGATTTCGGCGACACCATCGACAACGAAAATTCTGCCGGCCCGAGTGCGGCAAAAGTGAAGCTACCTCCATTGGTGGTAAAAAATGCTCATCTTAATGAGCTCATTGCGGATCTAGCGACGCTGGGCGTTAAAGCCGAATACAAGTTGGGCAGAGTCGGCACCAAGGTGGTGCTCCGTACCAAAGCGGAGTATGACTTGGTCGTCGCCCACCTGAGGACTTCCAAGGTGGAATTCTTCACCCACGACATTCCCGGTGAGAAACCATTCAAGGTCGTCATCAGGGGCCTACCAAACTTCGACCCGAAGTTTATCGAAGCTGAAATCAGGGACCGGTACAAGCTGGCCCCAAGTGCCGTCTATCGGATGACAAGAAGAGACGAGAATGTGAAGGCGTATCCGGATTGCCTTTTCCTGGTACACTTCCAGAAGGGAACGGTGACGCTCAACTTCAAATGTGACTCAGTGCCAACGGTGTCTGAACTTTGGACACGGCACCCGCAACTGTAACATTAAGCCACGCTGCGGCAATTGCGCTCATGACCGCGCCACTTCCGACTGCCCTGCGGATGAAGCCGTGGCGTTAAAATGCGCCAACTGTGGTGGTGCTCACCAAGGTTCCGACAGACAGTGCTCCAAACGCGAGGACTTCAAACGCATCCGAAAACAGGCGGCAGCTAACAACCAACCAGGACGCAAGAAGGACAAAGTCCCGGCATTTCGGACGGAGGATTTCCCGCCTCTTCGTGCTCCTCAGCAAAGGCAAGCGAATTCGCGGGTGCATTCCGCTCAAGCAACTTCTGGTGATTCTGCTGGCCAAAGCTCTCCATCCCCCCTGGATTCTGGAGACAACCACCAGCGCAAAACAACAACCCCGATCTGTTTTCAGCGGATGAACTGATGGAAATTTTCGTCAACATGACCGGTGCTCTACGTAAGTGCCGCAATAAGCCCGAACAGATCCAAGTGCTCGGTAAGTTCATCATCCAGTATGGTGTCTAATCCGCTAACCATCGCTACTTGGAACGCTTGCTCTGTAAGAGCAAAACAGATTGAGCTTGCCGACTTCCTCCGCAAGCATAGCATCGACGTGGTTCTTCTAACCGAGACCCACCTAAAGTCCGGTGACAGCTTCTGGTTGCCTGACCACAACATTATCCGGCTTGATCGCACCAGCTCCAGGGGGGGTGGTGTAGCGGTCATCGTCAGAAAGGGAATCAAGTTTTGCACTCTGCCCCACATCCGCACTTCTATCATCGAGGCCATTAGTGTGGAGGTGGAATCACCAACTGGAAACGTCCGGTTCATCGCTGTTTACTGCCCACGCCAGTGTACCGCAAGCAACGGATTAGGAATCCAATTCAAGAAGGACCTGACCGCCATCACCCGTACTAGCTCCCGATTCATCGTTGGGGGCGACCTGAACGCCCGCCATGAAGCTTGGAGGAACTACCAGAGGAACCAGAACGGATGTCTATTGTTCGACCACGCACAACATGGTCTGTACACTGTGCAATTTCCGGACGAACCAACTTTCATCTCTCCGGCGGGAAATCCCTCCACGCTGGACTTTTTCCTGTCAAACATCGGACTATCCAAGCCGGAGGCGCACAACGATCTCAGCTCCGACCACCAACCGGTGGTGACTGAAGTCGGTGTCAATGTACTTATTTATTTATTAGTCGTCAATCAGTGTAGACCGTTTTACAGTTTTACTTAAACGCTAATTGTTACAATTTTACTTCAATTACTTGCATAGCATTTATATTTTATTATTGATGCCTAGCTAACCTCGTGAAGAAAGTTTTTTTAAGCGTACTTTTATTCATTGTTATGTCAATATATTCACAGTATGTATTATAGCAAGACATCATTCTATTCAATGGGCTGTTTTTGGCATAGTCTGTTCTTTGATTGTTGATGCTAAACAAATTTCTATTCCGCAGTGAGCGAGTGGGAGCATAAAAATTGATATTTTCCAAAATCTCTGGACTGTTAACTCTTTGCGAAATCACATCGTTTATAAAAGCAATCATTGCGAACTCTCTTCGCTTTTTGAGCTCATCTAAATTAATTAGCATACAACGCGATTCATAAGATGGAAGTGGAAAACTCGTCCAACCCAACTTTCTTAGAGCGAACAACAAGAACTGCTTTTGAACTGATTCAATGCGGTTTACATGTGTATCATGATATGGAGCCCAAACTATGCTACAATATTCGAGAAGAGGCCTCACATATGCTACGTAAAGTGTTTTGATTGTGTAGGGATCATTGAAGTGCAAACTAAATCTTTTAATGAACCCGAGCATGTTGCTTGCTTTGTAGATAATGTTATTGTAGTGATCAGCAAAAGTTAACTTGGAGTCGAGGATAACACCTAAGTCTCTGACTTGATAGGATCTTTGGATTGTTTTCTGGCCAAGAGTAATTGTGTCGTGTATTACAGCTTGCTTTCTTGTGAACGATATAGAATTGCATTTATTAATATTTAGTTCTAACAAATTTTTCTTACACCATGTGTAAAAAACGTCAATTTCTTGTTGAAATATTTGAAGATCAGGTGCTTTAGATATCTCCATGAAAAGTTTCATGTCATCAGCATATATAGAAACATGAAGAAATTTAAAAATATGTTCTATATCGTTGACAAATAAAATAAACAGTAATGGACCAAGATGTGAACCTTGTGGCACACCAGATGTTACATTAACTATGGTGGACAGATTTCCTTCAAATCTTACCTTTTGCGTCCGCCTTGATAAGTACGACTCGATCCATTTCAGTAGCCTAGGACTGAAGCCTAATTTGGATAGCTTAAAAAGCAAGAGTGGTATATCAACTCTGTCAAATGCTTTACTGAAATCAGTATATAGCGTTTCTACATAATTTCCTTTATCCATTGCGTTTAAACAGTATGACACAAAATGTATCAAGTTGGTAGTTGTAGATCGTCCTTTAACAAATCCGTGCTGTTTGCTAGTAATTACCGACCTAATCTGTAAGAATACATTGTCATTAATGATGGATTCGAATAATTTAGGAATGCTTGATAATATAGCAACTCCACGGTAATTTTTTACATCAGACTTTTTACCACTTTTAAAAATTGGAATTAAAAATGATTCCTTCCAAATCGGAGGAAGTACACTCGACTCCAAGGATAAATTAAACAGCCAGAACAAAGGTTTTGCTAGCTCCTTCGAAAGTGACTTTAAAAAAATAGGTGGTAAACCATCCGGTCCAGCACCTTTTGAAGCATCCAAGGTTTCAAGACCACGTATAATTTCCTTGAGAGTTAAATTATCCAGTGCGATGTTCTTCATTGGCTCGGGGAGATACGAAAAATATTGATAATCTCGCTCATTCTCATCATGAATTGTATAAACGTCCTGAAAGAAGTCAGCAAATAAGTTACTAATCTGACTAGGAGTATTGCCCAACTTACTGTCTAATTGCATTTTGGATGGAAAGCTCTTGGATTTTTGCCTTTCTTTAACATAGTTAAAAAAGGATTTTGGGTCTGACTTAATGTTAGTTTCAATCTTTCTATTGTGCTCTTCATATGCATTTACAATTTCTAAATTAAGTTGGTCACAAATAGTAAGATAATAGGTAAAATTTTCATCATTTTTGTTTCTCTTGTACGCTTTATGAGCTTTCTGCTTTCTGTTTCTAAGATTTATTATCTGTCTATTGTACCATATTGGTGTTTTTGCATTGGCTTTTTTCTTTTGCTTCATGGGCACTGTCTGTTCTAGAATAGAATAAATAATCTGATAGAATACATCAACTGCATGTTCTGTATCATGACTACGGATTACAAGTTGCCAATCTATACTGTTCAATTTATTTTTGATAGCTCCATAGTCTGCCTTACTGAAATCGAAATAGGGGTCTGACAAATTATTATCCACCATTGCGGTTTTTTCAAGTATCATTATGGAATATTCAATAGCAGTGTGGAACACTTCATTTTTCCAAAGAGGAGAAGGTGACTCTGATACGCAAAAATCGTCAGTCATGGTAGTAAATAGCAAATCTAAATAGCAGTTATTTTGATTTTTTATATGATTTACTTGATTCAATCCAATTTCTGCGCATTTTTCAAACAAAGTATGAAGTGTTTCATTTTCCCCCATAATCGGAATCAAAATGGATTCATTTTCGTCATCTACAATAAAATTAGCTGCCCGTTGA
This sequence comes from Ochlerotatus camptorhynchus, assembly GCF_037179485.1. Taxonomy (NCBI): domain Eukaryota; kingdom Metazoa; phylum Arthropoda; class Insecta; order Diptera; family Culicidae; genus Ochlerotatus; species Ochlerotatus camptorhynchus. The sequence goes on from NW_027040958.1 coordinate 867,450, forward strand.
TTAAAATCTCCGTATATGTGAACGTTTGCTTCAGCCTCGAATTCCGACATAATACTGCTAGCAAGACCAAAAAATTTTTCAAATGCTTCTTTTTTAGCATGTTCTGGTGGAAAATACACAACCGCGAAAATATGAACACGATCACCAATAATTAATTTGACCCATACATGGTCAAACTCCTTGTTCTTGCAAGATGAAATTTGCTCAGATTCATACTCCACGCTAACTGCTATTAACACACCTCCACACCTGTAGTTCCTGCTAGAAGCTGCCTGCGTAAAGACTACCACCATGTCAACTGGGTGCAGTACGGACGAATGGTGGACAGCAACATCGATGAAAATCCACTACTCAACACCGTAGATGACATCGACCGGACGTTGGAAGGGCTCCAACAGGCCATATCCATGGCTGACGAGGCATACGTTCGACAAGTTCCTGTGAGGGGTAAGTTTGTTGCTATTGATTCCCACACCCAATTACTGATTCGGTTGAGAAATGTTCGTAGACGCCAGTTTCAGAGGACTGGAGATCTGGGCAAAAAACGTGAAATGGCCGATCTGAATAGGCAGATTGCTTCCAGAATGGACTCACTCCGAAATGAAAGTTTCGGGCGTGTTGTCCAGAATCTGGATGACCGCTCCAGACCATTCTGGAAGGTAGCCAAGGTCCTGAAAAATCATCCCAAACCCGTTCCACCTCTCAAAGTCGAAAATGATGACGATCGGCTTTTAATTACCCCACAGGAGAAAGCAAATGCGATCGGCGAGCATGTCGCTTCATCGCATTTGCTTGGCTCGACTTTTTTTTTTTTTTTTTTTTCCTTGGATTTGTTTTCCGTCGATCTTGTTTTCCGTGCTGAGCACCAATGCTACCGACGCCAGGAAGGCAGCTCCCACACCTGGACCCTATCTATCGACCCATCGACTCATGAACCGGGGACCAACGGCTTTACTTCCCTTCCGAAGGAAGGCGTGATCAGAGATGTTATGCCTCAGAACATCCCGGCGGCGCCGACTGGGATTGAACTCAGGCCTGCTGGGGTGAGAGGGAATCACGCTTACCACTACACCACCGGCGCCGCTATTCTTGGCTCGACTATCCAAAGTCCGCTCGATGATCAGGTTGCGCAATGCGTTCAAAACCTAGATACCTCCCCTTGTGTCGTGCCTCCGGTGGATATGATTACAGTACAACAAATTTGCTCAGCGCTGAAATGCACCAAAAACATGAAGGCCCCCGGGTTTGACGGTATATTCAACTTGATCTTGAAGAGACTCAGCATGAAAGTGCAGTCTCTTCTAACCGCTATCTTCAACAGATGTTTGGAACTGCACTACTTTCCAAGCATCTGGAAAGTAGCAAAAATCATACCGATCCGCAAACCTGGTAAGGATCCAACATTGTCTTCAAGCTACAGACCAATCAGCCTCCTTTCAGCGCTGAGCAAATTGTTCGAGAAACTCATTCTCAATCGTTTGCTCAAGTTTGTCGAGGAAAGCAACATTCTCCTTCCGGAACAGTTTGGATTCAGAAAGGGGCACTCCACCAATCATCAGCTAGTACGGGTGATGAATAACATCCGAAGTAACAAAGCTGTATCCAAGTCCACAGCCATGGCCTTGTTAGACGTTGAAAAGGCGTTTGACAATGTTTGGCATGATGGACTTGTGTACAAGCTTTGTAATTTCAACTTTCCTTTACATCTTATTAAAATCACCCGTAACTACCTCCAGCAAAGGTCGTTTAAGGTATCGTTGAATGGTTGTCTCTCAGACACGTTTTTGATCCCAGCAGGAGTCCCGCAAGGTAGTCTGCTGGGCCCCTTGCTTTACAGCATTTACACTTCCGACATTCCTCCCCTCGGTGACGGTTGCGTGTTTTTCCTGTTCGCAGATGATACCGCAATAGCCGTCAAAGGAAGGATGCCTCGCGAAATAACGAACAAACTTCAACGATGCCTTAACGCCTTTGCTGATTATGCCACCACGTGGAAAATCAAAATCAATGCCACCAAAACACAAGCGATCATGTTCCTCCATCGGCAATCGCCCAAACTGAAACCGGCTCCATCTTGTACTGTAATCATGGATGGCACAAGGGTTGAGTGGTCTACCGAAGTTACCTATCTTGGGATGTTGTTCGATGAAAAGCTCCTCTTCCGTTCGCATGTAGAGAAAACTGTAGTCAAGTGTTCTACCTTGGTTAGGTGCCTGTTTCCGCTGATTTGCCGCAGATCCCGCCTCTCAAGGGTGAACAAACTGGCCGTCTACAAACAAATCATAGCACCTGCGATCCTCTACGCAGCTCCGGCGTGGGAATCATGTGCACAGACTCACAGGAACAAAATCCAGGTCGCTCAGAATAGAGTGCTGAGGATGGTTCTTGATCGTCCTTTCGACACTAGAATAACAAATTTACATGAAGAGGCAGGCATTGCCAAAATAGATTCCAAAATTAACGAATATAAGACTAAATTTGCACAAAAATGTAATTTATCAGAACATGCTTTGATAAGCAATTTGTATATAGTAGGTTAGGTGTACATAGTAGTTGTAGGTTAGTTGTAGTTGTAAATAGTAGTTATAAGTAGTCTCCTTTTTCAAATTTTCAAACAAACCAATCCCACCAAGGTGGTCATTCCCTAAAACAGGCCTGATAGGACTAGGAACTGTAATTAATAATAATTGAAATTTCACAGGAACTAAAGTTGAAAAGACGCATCTGTGTCACTTGATAAGTTATACATGTAAACCACACAAATTCAAGAAATATAGATCATTTTAAGTAAGTAAGGCATTAGCTCATTTTCGGTTCGGACGGCGTGGTGAACAGCAATAACAGCAGTAGGAAGGTGGTGGCTAGTCCACTCCTTCACACCTAACAAGCAACACTTGTCTGGTCGTGGCAAAGGAGGAAAAGGTCTGGTAAAGGAGGCGTCAAGCGTCATCGCAAAGTTCTTCGAGATAACCACCATCTGGTCGTCTGGCTCGTCGTGGTGGTGTCAAACGTATCTCCGGTCTTATCTACGAGGTGTGCTGAAGGTGTTCCTGGAAAATGAGGTCCGTGATGCTGTCACCTACACTAAACACGCCAAGCGTTAGTGGCCATGGATGTCCTCTTCAATAAAACGGCCCTTTTCAGGGCCATCAAGCTTACATCAGTAAAGAGTTGGAATAGAATTTATCTGTGCCTGTTTGTCCATATTCAGAACCACAAGCCCCCAACGACCACACAAAATGCTCTCCAGAGTTGTAATCTTGTAACCAAACTTGGGAGCAGGGGTGCAAGTGATTTCGATTGATTCTCTTAATCAACTTTCTCTTTGAAAAAAAAATTACTACAAATTTGGTACGCCTACAATTCAAAAACGGAAAGAGTTGAGATAATAGATAATTGATCAATTAAAAGAACTAAATGCTCTTCACATTTATTCCGTCCACTAGCGGTCCTACGTCAAGCTTCCGTTCGTGCCCCTAGGCACAGACCCTTCTACTTTTATTGAACACCCGTTAGTAGGATCCATCCCCGGGACAAAATAAACCAAACCGAACTCCTTGTACCCCAAAGAAATTACCCTGGGGAATCCAACTTAAATACTTGTCTCCTCTGTCTACAGTCCATCACTACCATTCTTGAATCAGAATCCAAACCAGTCTCCGGTTGGGAATTTATCAGCAGCAGATGCTTCGTTTCAATATTTCTCGCATATGCTTCTCGCAACCCGGGAAGATCCGAACCTTAACCACTCAGCGAGTACTTCCAAAAGTTTGGCAGACCAAAAAAGCTGTGTAATTTTACCTACCCTCCAGGTAATATTTCATAGCTCTTTTGCTGAGAAGTTCCAGAACTCTATAATGATAATAGGGGAAAAGTCTGCTTCGACAATACTTCTTCTTCTTCTTCACATTTCAAGCTTATTGCATATCGCATATTAGCTTATTGCGTGCTCTCAACTTAGTGTTCTAGATGCACTTCCACAGTTATTAATTGAGAGCTTTCGATGCCTGCTACCATTTTTGCATTAGTATAATTGTGTGGCAAGTACAATCATACTCTATGCCCAGGGAGTCGAAAAAATGTCCAACCCGAAAAATTCCTAGACCGGATCGGGAATCGAACCCAGTCACCTCCAGCATGGTCTTGCTTTGTAGCTGCGCCTTTACCGACTGAGAGGGAGGCCTCGACAATACCTTGACCTATTATTGCCAGGGGGTAAACAACATGCTTGAGAGCTCAATTTTGGCATGTGGATACATTGTGTTTCAGAACATCTATTGGCCAAATGTGAGTGCTCTAGGACTTTGTTAACCCCCTGACGATAATAGGTTAAGGTATTGCCGAAGCCGAAATTTCCCCTAGTATAATTCCAAAACACTTGAACGTGAATTATTATCACTTTAACATATTTTTAAGTCATTGTTGACTTGACCTAGGATGAGATTTGCACTCGTGACCTTTAGCGTACAATTAGGGGCCTCAGATAGCCTAGTCGGTAAAGTCACGGTTTTACCACGCCGGAGGCGGCAGGTTCGATTTTCAATAAAGTCTGGGCATAGAGTATCATTGTGCTTGCAAACACAATCTACAAAGTCATCAGAGTTGGTTGGAAATGCTATCTAATATGAAGCTTTAGTGTGATAATTTATTAGCTAGAGAATGGTCTTTAGAAGAGAGTAGGCAGATAAGATAGTCTCGTTAGAGTAAAGCAGTATGAAAATTGATTAGAAGTTGAAAATGAGCGAAGGGCCATTAATGCAACAGTACAAAGTCAAACGCACACCTTTAGCCTAACCCGTACGATGTACGTGGAGATTTGAAGCATGTCTTCAAATCAACAGGCAAAAAGAGTGCGCCCACCTTTGCTCATTACTGTCTGCGGCTGTGGAATAGTTCTAGCGACGTTTCATCACTACCTAAAGCTCCACGTTGCCGAGAGCATTTCCAGTCGATGGTGTGTAATAATGCAATTAATCATTTTGTTCGACCATTTTCCACAGAGATGGCGCTGTTCCACTGGTAGGAAGTGATAAAAATCCACATATAGAAATTGAGAGAAGTGGGAATAATTTGCTTTCGGTGCATATTCAGGTGAAAAAAAGTGAACGACAACCTAAAGAAATTAATCAGGGACTTTGTCGCGAGTGGCATGGATGCTAAGGGTCCATGCATTAATTATGTCACGCTAAATCGAGGAAAATTTACCCCCCTCCCCCTATCGTTACGTTTTTCCTATACCTAATGCATTGCTTGTCACAAAATCTAAGACCCCCCCCGTCCTCCCCCCTTAGAGCGTGACAAAATATATGCATCAGCCCTAACAAATACGCCGGACCCGTCTCCTAAGCGTTCTTATTGATTGCTGGTGCGGCCGATGGTATTTTTGGGATTGAAATTCTCTGGGATCTTTTGGGCCCAATAAATTGGAGAAATGGCTCTAATGTTGGCCTTTGGATCTAAAGTTACGCCCATCGCTAAAAATCTGCTATTAATCAATTTTATCTAGATGAACGCGTCAATGGGACGGTACTTATGGATATTTTTGGTCGCTATTGAAAATTTGGTCGATTGCTGAATTTATGTAAGGGCCCAAATTAGGGGCATTTAGACCGACATTACATCCATTTCCCCTTCCTGAAAAATTACTAAACCTTCTAAATAGGAAGCGGGCAGATGTAAAGCTCCCTGTGAAGATGTAAAGCTCCCACTTCCTACAATGACATCTGTTATGTTATCCTTTACAATTTCCCCCAACAATAACAGAACTTCAAGTGCACGTCAGAGCAATGCTTCGCACATGAGATCCGAACCGGAGGCAGGTTCCAATTTCAATATCATGGCAATTCACATAAGCACAAACAACAAGACAATGGATCCCGGGTTCAACTCTTTCCTTGCTGCGTCACGGAAAGTGAAATAAATCTCGTCAATATCCGGTGCCGGGAGCATTCCAACATACTCGTTTCATCTCACGCCTTGCAACCAAGTTTGAGTGAAATTCGTACAACTCTAGTCAGAAAAGAGGGAATTCAAACACTCCGCTCATATGCCGCACCCCTCACTCCCGTTCTGCCGAGGGCCATAAAATCAATACAAGTCACTCGCCAAGCAAATAAGAACGAATGATTGTTTCCGGTGGAGATGCGTCTTTCCTCCCTGGGTGGAAACATGCCGAGCCAAGCAACTCTGTCTGAAATTGATAGCTGTATATCTCTGTTGAAGTGTGGAGCACTTTTCGACGATTCACGTTGCCCTCCCTCAAACAAATTTTACTTGTTCTTTTGACTGGTAGGTCGCTAGGTTGAGAAAATGCGACTACGAATCGAGCAAAGCGGTGTGGATAAGTAGCGGAAATTGTTCGATTCTTTGGAGCACTCGAGCGCAAAGTATTGGGATCTGCTCAAATGGAACATCCCCGCCAATCGCCCCAATTGGATGCGGGGCACGGGTACGCGATTTGTCTTTGAACTACCAAAAAGGAGTTAGATTTGGGATGGTTTTTTTTAATGGAATTGAGAGATGGTTGATGTTAAAGAACAATGAAGTGCTATAAATAAGGTACAGGTAGACAAGATCTTTTTTTTTATGAAGAACTCTTCTGCTCAGTATAAGGAAGTAATTTGTTTTAATGCCCAATACCAGATATCAATCAATTCAATTGTTTGAATACCGGTTACGCAACCTTCGTGCCGCATTACAAAGCGTATTCATCGACGTTTCACGCGATAATCCGTCCACGAATTGCCGCTAGTGTCCGTGTTTCTTGACTTTGATGAGGCTCTTGAGTTCGCGTTCAAGAGACGAGTACGTTTCAAAATGCACGGGTGTTCCACATTTCCGGAAAAGCTTAAACGCGTCGGACTTTTTGCGATAAACCTCAGTGCAAGATGCTAATTTCAAATAACAGCCTAAAGAGATAATTTGTATACGGTAGATGAGAAGATGAAAGTATAGAGTTGATAGTTCCGTTAGAGTACGGCAGTGTGAAAATTGTATATAGAGAGTAGAAAGCGAAGAAGGTACGAATCGGGATAATCATCTCTCTTTACCAAACTCCCCCGTTGGAGAGGGATGCTAATGGCTATCCCCTTACCCCCCTCCCGCCACCACTGGCAAAAAGAGATGATCACCGACTTGCTCATGTACCGACGATGTATTTGACACAGTTCCATCGATTGCACAGCACTCAAGTCGTTATCTGAAGGGAGGCATCCAGTCGTAGGCTTGGAAATTGCAGCTGTTGTTACCTCTACCACGGTATGTGCTCCTGTCATCGTCGACTTGACGATCTCGAGGATCTCGGGTAGGGTAGGTGCTGCCTGTACCTTTCGACCAATGACAGTTATTGATGGTAAGCTCCCATCTAGAGTTATGTACGTTAACTATTTGTTTGTATTACTTCTGCGTAAAGCTAACGATTTGCATAGTTGAAGATGCTAATTTCAAATAACAGACTATAAAGTGGTATTGTTTATACAAATAGTTAAAGCTTAGTGCATCGCTGGTCCCACCAACGGAAAGGAACCGGTTGAGTTTGAGCTTGAAGTGCGCTGTCCAAGATAAGATTGGAGAGGAAGGTCGAAGCCCTTCTACGGACGTTAGTACTTCATCTATCACATTCTTGAACGTTGTCCAATCGATATTACGGGTAAGATCGTACGCGACGTTAACGGGTTTCAATTGATTGAACCCACTGGTCACTGAAACTTTGATCGGCAAGTGATCACTACCGTGGGGATCTTGGATCACATTCCACGTGCAATCCAACGATAATGAATTAGAGCAAAGGGTGATCTACTTCCATTCGAGGATGGTCCAGCCAATCATATTACTTTTCCGTGGTTAATAATTGTCATATTGGTACTGTCACAGAGATCATAAATCAAAGTAGAACGGTTGTCATCATACAGTTAGTTCCCCCCAGCCTTTACCGTTGGAATAAAAATCCCCCATAATTGTGGATCCCCAAAAGTACCCCTCAGTATCCTCACGATCCAGTCGAATAATGTTAAAATCAGAAAAAGGAAGATCAATATCTGGAGAGAGCCAAGTTTCACAAAGAGCAAATGTGCACCCAACCGGGATTCATGTGGGATTCATCATCAGAGGATGTTAGTGGAGATTGTATGAACCGAGGATGTCAAATACCTAGCTGCGGTACAATGCATAAAAATTTGAGACCGAAAAATATGTAGTGTATTGATGAGTGAAATTAATTATGTCGAAAAAAATAGGAAAAAGGTTGCCGACTAGACTCGAACCACGAACTTTGCGATTATCAGACCTGTGCTTTCTCCACTGCTCACTCCATGCTTCTGTATAGGATAGCCTAAACGCAAACACCAAGCGTTTTTTGAACTTTTTATTTGTTCCAAATTCAAAATAAATTTCATTTCATTTTAACATAGGTGGTAAGTAAGTAATTTACCAGCCTTAATTGTTATGTGTTTTTACATTGTTCCTGCCTTGGCAATTAAGTATTTTAAACAGGTTTTTTTAAACCTGCGTGTCAGTATAACAATTGAAATCTTAAAACTAAAAACTAACACTAAATCTTATCTGAGTATAAAGCGAATTAATCATTGCATTTAAGGATTTCAACGATTTTTGCTTGAAATTATTAATTATGTTGTTGGACATTTGTTCTAAAGTCTCAACATTCGAAATTCTACGAAATACTTCAAAATCATCCTCAGAACTTTGTTCTGAATCCTTTGAAGTGCTTTTTCCTGGTAGTGCAACAGCTAGACCATATTGGCACAGCGTAAAGCAAGGCCGGTCTAAAAACTTGTTTAAATATTAGAAGTTTATTCGTCAGGCAAAGTTAGGATTTCCTGTTTATAAGAGCATAAACACCAAGCACTCATTTCCTCTAATACTCGACTTCGTATGCTTTTTCTGCTGGAGAGATTCGAGGCAAGTGTGTGCGTCGTTCTACAATGTTATAGGGCTGTGCACCAAAATTGGCCATAGGTTCCTATTTTAGTCACACCTCAGAAAACCGATTGAATTACAATATTCGTGAATTTGGTGGTCGAAATGTTTATGTACACATACACTGAAAATAAAATTTCGTTTATACAACGAAATCACTCGTTTGTTCTACGAATGTATTCGTTGTTTTCTGCAACGAAATGGATTTGTACATTGTATGAAGCTAGTTTCGTTAGAACTGTCACACTCGCTATCGCTACACCCAACCAGCGGTCCACAAGTGTTGGTTGTGGAAACCGAAAAATGTGGAGTGTGTTAGTGAGGATGGGTAAAAATAACTTCATCATTGGAAGGAATAAATATGACAAAAAAATAAAAATAGGTTTCAGACCGGACTCGAATCATGAACCTTGCGATCGTCAGATCTGTGCTTTATCCATTGCTCTAAATGTGTTATGAGAAAAGGTAAATCTAAAGGCAATAAGAAGCACTCATGGAGCGGTACTTCGATTTCTCTTGCTTTTTCTGCTGCTTGCATGTATTTTTTTCTCTAACATAAAACCACTGCGATGATTTATTGTAGTAGCTTGCATGTATTGGTCAAACCGACAATATTTCTAAAAAAATATATCCCATCTCCAACACACAATCAGCACTTTAGGAGACAATAAGCGCAGTTGTTGGTTTGATTGTACGAAGATGTATTTGTATATTATACGAATAAGGCGTAATATTGACATTGCGCCAGATGACAGGAAAAACGAATGTTTCGTACCTTTAATGAAAGATGTGTTGTATGTACGATATTCATTTTTACGAAACGGTTTTCAGAGAAATAACGAAAATACATTTTCAGTGTATGAACATGATTTGCGCCAACAAACTGAACCCAACTGAACATCTCAAAACTTTTAACAATGTGAAATATCGTCTAAAGGTGGCCAATTCTACTGTAGAACAGTGATCAAATCCCCGACCTCGTTTGGAAAATTATCCATCGAAGAAAATGATTGCTGCATGGAGGGGCCACTTTAATATCAATTGCTTCAAGAGGGTCTTCACAGTTGGAAGCATTACCAGAACAATGCTTTTCAGAGGATCATAAAAAATATCGAGGTACTTGAGGATACCGTCCACAATGTTATCCAATAAGAACAACTCAGCTGAAGAAGGGGCTTCTGTTTTTAAAATTGGGGCATCGGGGAGTTTGGAAGTCCCCGGGAGAGGTGGAAAATCGTGGGTTCAAAAGAAGTAGAAGTCTCCTTTTTCCCACCACTCCTTGATTTGGGAAAGCTGATTTGGGGTTCCTGATCTATTCTGCGAACCGATGCGTCTTCGTTTCCGTGCAGAACCATCCGGAAAACTGAAACTCAGTTTTTGGACTTCTCCAAGAACTCAGGAGTCAGACTTGCTTCGATGACCACACCTTCGATCTCCACATCACGAACTGGGATGTGAACTCTATAATCGAGCGTAAAGAGCAGAGAGACAGCTATCTCAGTAGCAGGTTACAGACAGAAACACGAAGTTTATTGTGCCTAAACTTCGTGATTTTGGTTACGATCGAGAATCGCTTCGACAAATTATTTGAAATGTATACATCGTTCAAAGGTTTGTTTTTGGGCTGAAAGTAGACAACCTATGGACGAGTCCAGTCATTCAGATAGACCCGCGATCGGATGCTTTTCTTAGCCTGCTGATTGAAAGACTGAGTTGATGAACCAGGAATCCTGGTAATCCATGTCGTATTTTGACAAATGCCATACAGCAGCGCTCTTTTATATCTTTTCAGGTTAAAGCAGAATGATGTGCAACCAAGTGGTATAAAAGCTACAAAGACTCCGTCCATTATGAGTAGTTTGCTATCAAGTAGCGACACTGGCTTTTTTTCTTTTGCGTACACAGCGAATGAGAACGATCCAAATTTGAGTTTAGCTCACTCATAATCGCCAAAAGTGATTATATTATCTGAGTAAATTTGTCTCATGGTTTCCTGTGGAAAACTTAAAAAATCTGCCAGAAAATGAGGAAATTGACGAAAATTTTATTCAGTCTCGGAGTAGTACCAATAGACTGAGTGAATCCAATCTTTACTTTTCTCAAATTCGGGAATTTTTCCCTGGAAAATCCTAGAAAAACCTGGGAAAACATGAGGCAAATTTACTCATCGCTGAGTTATTGCACTTTATTTCTTATTTCTGAGATAAATAAACTCAAATTTGGGTCGTTCTCATTTGCCGTGATATCACCTTGAAAGATATCGGCGCCAGTGGCTAGCGTGATTACCTCTCACCCCAGCAGGCCTGGGTCCAATCTCAGTCGGCGCCACCGGCATGTTCTAAGGCATAACATCTCTGATCACGCCTTCCTTCAGGAAGTAAAGCCATTGGTCCCCTGTTCATGAGTTGATGGGTCAATTGGTAGGGTCCAGGTATGGGAGCTGCCTCCCTGGCGTCGGTAGCATTGGAGCTCAGTACGGAAAACAAATCTCGCGTCACTTTTCAATAGGTCCTATCTACATTGATCGATTCTCTTCATCGACACTCTCTTTCGTAAATAACTCGGCTTCACAAATGTTTCCTGTCGTCTTCGTCGAATTTGATGCTAGATTGTTGCTTCTTCCATCGAAAATATCCGGCCGTGGCGATTCAAAGTTGATCAAGGTTGATCAAAATAATGTGTACCCCTACTTCCAGTTTGATTACATGAGCATTTTGTGTGATCATTTGTTCTGAATATGGACAAACAGGCAGATGAATTCTATTCCTACTCTTTACTGTAATAAGCTTGGTGGCCCTGAAATGAGCCGTTTTGTTGCCAAAGTTGGTGATGATTTAACCTCCGAAACCAAATAGAGTGCGTCTTTGTCACTTAAAAACGTACATGACATCCATGGCCGCTTACGCTTGGCGTGTTTAGTGTAGGTGACAGCATCACGGATCTCATTTTTCAGGAACACCTTCAGCACACCTCGTAAATCAGTGATGAGTGTGCAAAATATTACGCAATTCCATCCTTCCTATTCGCACGCACCCGAGGATTGGAGGCGAATGCCACTTCGACTTGTTTCGTCTACTTACTACTCTCTGACGACTGTGCTGGGGAAGAAGCATATACATGTAGGTAATTAGTGGATTTGTTAGTTAATTCGACGCTTTTGGACAATGCTGGACAGTTACCAGTTTTTCAATAGTTTCTTGTTAAAAATCAACATTCAGAAGCATTGTTATCGATGCGTAGCCATATTTCTGATCGATTGGTGATAAAATTATTGAAATTGGACCAAGGGAAGCTGAGTTATTAACGTTCAAAATCTTTCTTAATTTGTTACATGTTCCATTTTCAGTTTTCACAAAGTGTAGAAATCAAAGACGTAGTCCTACGTCAAATAAAAAAAATTATAAGTGGTTCTTGTTGAAATCTTAAGTTTATTTGGCTAAGTGTAGTATAGTCAAAAGCGAAGGATAATAGGAAATGCAACTAACATTCAGTTTCATACATCTTTGGTTTACGTGTATAAACTTAAAGTTAAAAAAAACTACAAGGGACAGCCCTGTGGGGCTGTACGCAATGGTGACGTAGGACTACGTGGTCTTTGGCGTTAGCGTTGTTATGATATACTTCGAAGATTGGATACCGTGACGTAGGACTACGTGGTCATATATAATAAATCTTATTTATTAACTGCAGCAGGAGCTTGTGTTTTGTGTAGGAATAGGAATTTGAGCGGGGTTCTCTCTGCTTATACTCTTAAGTATGACGCGCTTGACATATATGACTCACAGCGACTCACGAAGAGCTACTGATTCCGATCAGTAGCTGTGCGGCTTCTTCTTCCTTCTATGGATGGTCATATGGGCTGCAGCTCGCTGCTTGCAGACAGATTTTCGTTGTGTACTGAAGAACACCACCAATCACCACCCGATGATTGAATAAACACCGTTTGGTGAGACCGGAAGGGATTCAACTTTGAAATCTCTGATAGGAAAATCGCTTTTCACAGGCAATCGGTGATTATTTAAATTATCATAGCAACAATTGCACAGTCGTCCAATTTTCAATAGAGACATTTTGAAAAATGATAAAGTCTTTATTTAAACAGATTCGAAGAAAAAAATCCTATCGATTGGCGTATTAAGAATTAAAATCCATCATCTCTGGATCAACATTAGACCACTTTCATGCCGCGACCGACTTTGGTTTTTGAAATTGCACCCACAATGTTGCCTTAAAGTACATGGTATGTTAGATTTAAACATATCTAGATAGAGCTGGAATTAGGCGTAACAGATTTTGCAAACAATGACTTCTCTCGATGATTTTTAGGAATTCAAAGCACGCTCACGCAAACCAACATTACCGTCGGGTAGAGGTTGTCTTACCCTACCTGATGATGACCCGATTAATCCAGCCTTGATAGCTAGCTGCTTGGGGGGAGCTTTTCCCTAATAAAATTTGTATGGTTATTTTGCTTAACGACGTGTTTGGGGTATCATACAAACCATTTGTGGAATAGTGCAATCATTTGGGTTATGATTCGGGTATGGCAATTGTTTTATTGGAGTTTCATTGTGCACTGTAGAATTCCAACACTCACCAGACGGTGATTGAATAAGTTTGGTGAGACCGGATAAAATTCAACTTTGAAATCTGTGTTAGGGAAATCACTTTCTGAAAACAATCGGTGATAATTTAAACTATCAGCAACAGTTGTACAGTTGTGACATTTTGAAAAATGATAAAGTCTTAATTTCAACAGATACGTAGGAATATTTCTGATTGAAATTGGTCCAGGGGCAGCTGCGTTATTAACGTTCAAAATCTTTCATAATTTTGCTACATGTTCCGTTTTCGGTTTTCACAAAGTGTACCCCCATAAAGAAATCTTACGTAAAAATTGGTCCAAAAGTTGTTGTTGTTGAGTTATGTTTATATCGAATGCGGCGTTTTAAACTTCAATTGCAATATTCAAAATGACCGAGTTTCAGCTCAAATGTGAATGATTGACCATAACAAAAAACTATTCAAAGTTTCATGCAAATCCGCCAGGAATTACCAGCTAGGTGGCCCTATCTTGTTTGCCTTGCCTTGACAAGAGCTAACATCACTACGGGCCCGCGAATTGTGGACCCCACTAACAGCTCATAATTTGTAAACAAATAGAAGATTCAAGCAGAATTTCAAAAAAGATGTGACTGAAATTTAAGATAATCTTAATATTTTTGCTTACATTTTGTGAAAAATAAACATAGAACTCATAAAGCATAATTTTTCAATTTTCTACCACGAAGTCAACCATTTACATGGCATAAAAGGAAGAATAATATCATCTGATAAAAATTAGACTATCTAGTCACGCCATTTTTGCAGTTCACACTTGAATTGTGACGTTTCAGATGTTGGTTTCAATATCATGGCGGCATATCACCCAGCTGGGAATTACTCATTCAGCCTGGAAATGCTCTAATGGCACTCTGAACTCTTGACTTCTTCATTTTTATTAGCCTCTTTAGTTCCAAGGAAACTGCGGTCGTTCGGTTCAACGTGATTTACAATAGTGCCGTAGAATGCATGCAACATTGGAAATACCAACTGAAAGTGATGATTTCAGTCCTGCCAACCAAATATATACCGTCAGTTGAAAGCAATTCCATACATGTTTAATCATGACCATTGGTTAGAATCAGCACCGCGGTACCGTAACCACTTGTTATGCTAATCCATTTTCAACCACCGAATACTTTCAGAGAGCATTCATCGAACGCTCCATAGCACTATATTACATGCCGTAAATCAGGGTTGCTTCCACTCATTTGGTATATTTCTTTTTTCGGAATTATGAAATCATCATATAATATAATGATATGTTGTACTTATAAGTAACAAGCTGAGTCAATTTCGCTTTCATAGCGTCACAATCCGCGATCTTATGATTCGTGAGCGTTCACTCAGTAAAATTACTGATTGTGATGCAATGAAAGCAATGTTGACAGATTTTATGTGTCAAACACATACTACTTCACGACCTTTTCTTGTAACTTACAAGCACTAACTATCATTATATCATTTAATGATTTCATAATTCTGAAAAACAATTTTTTATAGCAAGCGAGTGGAAGTGACCCTGCCGTAAATGTTAATTAATTTCATTTTATCACATCGTTATCGAAGGGGAACGGCGATTTTCGTGTAATTAAATAACTGACCTCAACTGAGTAATTTTCGACCGTACCTGTGAAAACATTCCGCCATAGTTGAAATTTCCACGAATAAACTTTCCTTGGATGCCTGCTACATCGCAACAACGTCACATGGTTGTTATCGCTTTCTGGAGAAATTTGCGGGCTAACAAGCGACAACTTCGAGCGCTGAACTTCTTTTTAAAGGATCAACATGGAGTAAGTTTCGATGACTTGGCAATCCTATTTCTGGCTGCAAAGGTTGACGGGAATGGAAAATTACAGACGGGATAAATTATGGCTCATCGTAATTGAGTTGCTATTGGTTCAATAAATCAGGCATAATCTCAAGTTATCTGTGATGGAAGAAAAATCTTGACGTTATCAGTGTGGGTTCTTTTCAAATTTTATATTGAACTGCGATTGCGATTTGTTGTATTGCGATTTCCAAAAGATGATAGTTCTGCCATTTTGGTGCATTTGCTATTGATGAATGGTTTGCTCTAGCAATCTCCAAGTCTTGTTAATAATTCTTTACTTTTATATCTCTTCCTCTTGCAGGTAAGCGTTAACTTTCATCCCTTGTGCGACCAGACGTTAAGGAGTAAGTGTACTCCGTTGATTCTGCGAAACTCCATTTAATACGGTTTTGCCATGACAAAGAAGAGCGTCGAATACTTTTCACTGCTGTATTGAAAATCCATCCATCTATATTGATTTTCTTCTAAAATAAAAAAATTAAACCTACTATCCCGGGATAGTGTCTCACCTGCCGTAGCTACCCGTTCCCCTCGAATGACTCATCAAAATGTATGTTTCTTTTCTGCGAAGATGATTGACAGTGTTTCTCCAACTGACAGAACAAACCAAATCTGGATCAAACCCCAGTCAACAACGACGATGGAAAACTTTTTTTTTTCCTTTTCGCTGGGAAAACAACTTCCACCACCTGGGGATCTGTTTCGCGTTTGATTGATTGAACCATTTAAACTCAGTTGGACCACTCACGGCTGCCGCGGTGTGGGGCAAAGCAATTATTTTCGAATCCTGGAATTTTCCGTTCACCTCGAGGCTCTGGAGACACGTTTTATTGTTTCGATTCGATCCGGTTGCTCAAAATTGCTGGAAGCAGAGCTGACATGTTGATATACAGCCATTCCATAGCAAAACGATATAGTGGTTCTCAAAATTTCGTAAAAATTAGAAATGGTCACCCTAAATAAAAAAGTACGATAAGGAACAAAATTACCCATTTTTACGAAATTCTGAGAACAACTATGGTGCAAGATTTTCTTTGTATTTGAGGTGATTCCATGGAGCATAAAAACGCATTATCCTTTGTATTTTTTTTCCTTTATTTAACGTCGGTCTCTATTCCGCAATCTAGTGCCAATCACCGACGGACATCGATTGCCATCCATTGACGGCAATCGAATGTGCAGGAAGGCAGCTTCCACACCTGCGTAGGATATCGCACCCATTCAACACACATGGGCCGGGACCAACGGCTTTACTCCCCTTCCGAAGGAAGACGTGACTAGAGATTTTTATGCCTCAGAAAAATCCCACCGACCTCGGCTGGGATTGAACCCAGACCCATTGGGGTGTTAGAAAGCAGTCACGCTTACCACTGCACCACCGGCGCCGGCCTTTGTTATTTCACAAGACAAAATATTAAGGTTTTTGTGAATTCATGTAGCTGAAACTACTACTTATTGTTTGCTGTGGACAATCAAGCAATGTCTGAAATTTACAGATTTATTAACCTCGTAAATTGTGAATTGTGATTTTGAAACTAAGCGAAATGACTCTACAAAGAAACACGTTAAGCATATAAACTTAGCGAGCGGCTAGTATACGAGAGAAGCGAACTGGTTGATTTTGAGCCCATAAAAGATCGAGCCAATAAGGCTTTGCACAGCCGCGGTCGGGGTTAACCTCAATCGGATGACAGTTCAGTGGTACTGTTTACGTTGACTTAGTCGATTCTTTCTTGGATAGATTTTCTCTATACTTTTTCAGACTATATAATGAGATGTAAACCACACTTCTGAAAAGCCCGCGAGTAATTTCCGTTCACAAAGCATTTCCTCCAAACTTTTCAAATTAAAATTCAAAAATAAACAGTACCACTGAACTGTCAACAAGTTCCGCCGATGAACACTGAGTTAATTTGTGACGTCACGCTGCAGAACCTAACAGAGCAACGTTCATTTTGTAATAAATCCGCTCCACCCTCATTGTAGATCCTCACTTGTGATAACCATGATGGGTTTAAACAATTACCCTCTCAGGAGACGAAACAGCCCAGGGCTGAAAGTCTCCTTAATAAAGATATATAAAAAAAATATCCTCTGTTTCGTTTAACAAGCGATTCATTTGTTTTGTTTTCACATTCATTCTAGTCGATTCACCTTTTCAGCTAGTTAATTGTATTATCCACCGATCCAATTAGGCTGAGATAAATTATTTGTTTTCAAATGTATTCTCGTCGTATAGTAATGGTCATGAAAAGACTGACATTGTGACTTTTCTCTCTTTGAAAAAAAGCTCATAGAGTTACATCTTTTCAGGATGTTCCTGAAGCCTTGGTGGACGGTGGATTAAATTTAAAATAAATTACATTTCATTTTAACCTAGGTGCTCCAGTTACTACAATAACTTACCAGTCGTCTTAATTGTTATGATATATCTAAGTGTTTTTAAATTTTCCTGTCTTGGCAATTCAGCATTTTAAACAGGTTTTTTAAACCTGCATGCCAGTATAACAATTGAAATCTTTAATCTAAAAACTAAAACTAAATCTTATCTAAGTATAAAGGGAATAAATCGTCACAATTGAGGATTGAAATGATTTTTGCTTGAAGTAATTAATTATTTTGTTGGACATTTGTTCTAAAGTGTCAACATTCGAAATTAAATGTACCAGGAAGGCAACTTCAAAATCATCTTTGAAGTACTTTTTCCTTGGTAGTGCAACAACTAGACCATATTGGCACAGCGTAAAGCATACTTACCTTACCAATCAGGCTAAGGCCTTGTTGTCCTCTGCTGTCCGAAGAAGTCGTCTCCACTCTACTCGATCCATAGCCACACTTCGTCAGCCTCGTAGTCTGCGAAGGGTCCACAGGTCACCTTCTACTCGGTCGATCCACCTTGTCCACTGCGCGCCTCTTCTTCTTGTTCCTTTCGGTCGCTTTCTTGAATCATTTTCACTGGGTCGTCGTGCGGCATTCTTACGACGTGCTCAGCTCACCGTAATCGCCCAATTTTTTCAATGTGTTCGATGGATGATTCTCCCAGCAGCTGGTGCAATTCGTGGTTCATTCACCTCCTCCACGTTCCGTCATCCATCTGCACTCCACCGTAGATGGTACGCAACACCTTCCGTTCGAAAACACCAAGAGCGCGTTGGTCCTCCACGATCATAGTCCAGGTTTCGTGGCCGTAGAGGACCACCGGTGTCTAATCTGCGTCTTGATAATAGTCAACTTCGTGCGGCGGCGAATTTTATTCAACCGGAGCGTCCTTCGGAGTCCAAAGTAGGCACGATTCCCTGCCATAACGCGTCTTTGAATTTTTCTGCTGGTATCATTTTCGGCGGTCACCAGTGAGCTCAAATACACGAGCTCATCGACCACCTCGATTTCGTCACCGACAATCTGAAGTCGGGGTGGGAGGCTAACATTGTCTTCCCTAGAACCTCTTCCTTTCATGTATTTTATCTTTGATGCGTTAATGGCAAGTCCAATCCGCCTAGCTTCAGCCTTCAGTCTGATGTACGTTTCCGCCATCGTCTCAAAGTTCCGTACCATGATGTCAATGTCATCGGCGAAGCCAAGAAGCTGGATGGACTTCCTGAAGATCGTGCCACTCGTGTATATCTCAGCTCTTCTGATCACACCTTCTAACGCGATTTTAAATTGCAGACACGAAAGTCCATCACCTTGCCGTAGCCCCCTTCGAGATTCAAAGGGACTCGAGAGTGTCCCCGATCCCGAGCAAAGTTAGATATCAAATTGAAATCAAAATGTGCTGTTGTGATGTAACTTATTTTGAATACTCCATTTGATCTCATTTTGGTTGACTTAACGGTTAACACAGCAAAAATGAGATCAACATTTTACACTGTTGCATCAAACGGAAAACTAATTCTGCTTTCAATGAAATCAATTTGATTACTGATTTTGCATTCATTATGTTTGACTGAATAC
This sequence comes from Ochlerotatus camptorhynchus, assembly GCF_037179485.1. Lineage (NCBI taxonomy): Eukaryota > Metazoa > Arthropoda > Insecta > Diptera > Culicidae > Ochlerotatus > Ochlerotatus camptorhynchus. The sequence continues at coordinate 886,777 of NW_027040958.1, forward strand.
GGGCCTGTCGTAAATGGTTAGCATCCATGCTTCTCACGCTGAAAGATTTGAGCCCAAATGTCACCTCGGGCTAGTCACGAATGACCTAAAATGTGTTAAACAAAACAAATAAACAATAATCGTTAGTTTAACGACAGATGAGCTTAAATCAAATTTTGAACTATATAATAATAATATGATATCAGACTTCTGTCGCGACAATTGAAATCAAAATGAGTTTTCATTATGATAGGAACTGCAAACTTTAATATCGATTTGCTTTCATTTTGTTTACCGGCTTTGCTCGGGATACTCGAACAACGCACATCACTCTTGGAAATTACCCAGTGCAGCGCTCTAGCCAGTGCTTCACCACCGTATTTTAATAGCTCACTTGGTAGTTGATCTACACCAGTTGCTTTGTTGTTCATCAGCCGACCTATCTCCTCCTCAACTTCTTGAAGATCAGGGGCCGGTAGCCTGTCATCTTCTGCGCGTGCTCCAAGGTCTGCCGCACGCTATGTCTGAAGGCATCTTTTTTGCAATATTCATGTACCTTAGTTTTTTCTTCACAGGATGTTTGTATTGATCCTTACAAGCAAATCTGTGCTGGTTTTAAAATATTTCATCTTGGGTTTTTTGGGAAAGAGTGTTTTGAAATTTACAACGCCGATTATAAAAGCATATATCGACTATTGCCGATACCAAACTATTACGAATTGAACAAATGCAGTCAAGCAAGGTTCAAAAGTTGATTTAATTAATCCAAATGGCGTTAAAGAGCTCTCTTTGACTCGCAAGTAAGATCCGTATTGGTTATGACGAGTGTGCACAAAATCAATTAATATTTGTTGCTAGAACAACTTCTTGTATAATTTCTCTTCCCTCATAAGAGTAAAAGAGATAGAAAACGAGCAGGACAATTCAAGACAGCCACGTTATCATAGTAGGCATTGATTTTCGTCCTGTGTCGAGTGTTTTTTTTTTGTAGATTTATCCACAATTTATCAATCATTTATCTGGAAAAATTAAAATGATCTCACGAAGAAAATAGAGAATTCGCTTGTTGTACTTCGGAAAAGCGACCCCGTAAAAAAATAATTCACGCCATTTAGTGACGATCGTCGAAACATTTTTATCGGAGCTCAATAAAGGAGATAGTAAGTATCCGAAATTTTTGTGTCTCGTATTCAGTAGGTGGCGAAAGCGGCGTTTGCAATCCTGACGGGTGGAAAATTTGCTTAGATTTTTAAAAATAAATAGAAGTGTTTGACTCAACGGCGAGATCGAAAATAAATTCTGGTAACCATGACAAATTAGTTTAAAAATTGTTTTACCGATAATGCCCATAATAAAGGAATGAAACCCACACGAGGTTTGCTACTCTTGCCCAGTATGTTTAAGTAGCCCTTATCTTGAATTACTACAGCATTTTTAGAGCTTCTTGCAGTTCCCAGGTTCCCAGGAAACATTCAGGAAGGTTCAGCAACTTTCTAGGAAACTCCACGAACTATAGGGGACTGTAGTTAATTTAAGGAAAGTTCTGCAAACTTTAAAGACGCTCCTCCAAAGAATTAGAGCAACTTTAAGAGAAGCTCATTGAGCTTCAGGGAAGTTCTACAAACTTCAGGAAAATTATTCAAACTTTCAAGATGTGCTTCGATCTTCAGAGAAGTTCTATGAACTTCAGGAAAATTCTGCCAAATTCAGGGACGTTTGTGAGCTTCAGATGAGTTTATTGTCTTCCTGGTAAGTTCTACGAAGATAAGAGAGTTTTGTGAACTGTAGCAACATTATCACCCCTATTCTGTATTTCGTTTCGAATGAAATTCTCATACTAAAAAATAACGAAATACAGAATAAGGGTGTATATGAATTTTAACGATGCTCTGCAAAAAGTTCTTTAAACTCCAGGATTTATTTTTACAAATTTTAGGATGGTCTGTGAACCACAGGGAATATTTACTAACATTAGGAAAGTACTGTGAACTTTAAGAAATATCTGAGAAATCCAGGAAAAAAAATGAAAAACTCACACAACACACACGTTCTTAGATCATCAGGAAAGTTTGAAGAATTTCATCGAAGTTCATCGAAATCAAGGAAAAACTTCTGAATAGGGATTTGAATTTGAATGTAGCTTCTATAAACTGTCTCATCGGGAACAACTTCCACTCCATGTCTTTGAAAACAGGTATAATAGAGAGAATTTGTTGCGATATATATCTTTCTCTTTTACGCGTCCCTTATGAAATGTGATCAACGGCATGAGCAGGGTGGAAGGGCTAAAAAATGAGAGTTCGCCACTTAAAAAAATATCGTGATTACGGCTCACGCATGTTACATTGCCGTTTACCAGTATAAACAATAAGTTTATGAAAATGGAGGTTCACAAATATCCAGAAGAAAGATGTTAACAAGAAGTTTAAAACATTTTAACTGCCAAAGTGTGTAGACATTTGCAAGTCATGTCTGACGCAGGTTTCTCCTAAGAAACGTCATGCATGTAGTGAAAATCGGAAACTTCAGAATCCCTCCGAATTGGCTGACGAAATTAAGGATCACTTTGCATTAGAGCAGCGTTTCTCAATCTATGGGTCGCAAGCTACCCTCAGGTGGGACGCAGAAATTCAGATTGTTGATCATAGGTTTTTTAACTAGCATGTAGAATAATTCTGATTTTGAAATTATGCAGGGGTAATCAAATTAAAAGCCATTTTGGCATAATACAGCCAGTTTGGAAAGCCTAGGCCATTTTGACTTATTTGGACCATTTTTGGGTATTCTAACGTGTCATGATTATTATAGGAGTTGTCATTTTCATGCTGTTGATAAGATTTGTAGAAGTCATGTTAGCGTTTTGAGGCATTTTTCGCGATTGAAAGCCTTTATTTTGCTTTTTTTTAAATAATCAGTCTGGAGTTAAAAGAAGGTCTTGACTCTGTTTTTTAACATCGTTATTAGGTGGTTTTCTGATTACATTGAACTTTATACAGCTCGATATGCAAGGGACCATCGAGTTATAGAATTATCGAGTTATAGAATAACAATGCCATACAAAATCGCTATTACAGTAGCCATGAAAATAATGTTTACTATGGTTCTAAAACTCGAAATCGAGTTAGCGGACATTGAGTTGTGGAGAGTTGACTGTAGTTTGATACTTGATTTTTGTTTATGTTACTCATGAGTTTAGATAGCTCTTTCAGAGTCTTCAGATAATGTTTGGATGGTTTTACCGATTTACCACAAATTTGTCGATTCTAGTCATTTTATCTTTTGGGGTATCATGGATTTTAAACATCATTTTATCCTAATTACATCTCCTTATAATATTGGTGGGTCACGAGCTTATAAAATTTCTAAAAGTGGGTCGCAATCGAAAAAAGCTTGAGAACCGCTGCAGTTATGACAAAAAAAAAAACAAGCCGAGGCTAGTTTTTCAAACGTCGCAGGAAGACCAGTGGGTTTAAATTTGAAACAGTCAGATTTTTGTTTTAGATTTCTCACGAAGATTTACTCAGCTATAAGAAAGATCTTAATCTGTGTTGATAAGGTCAGCATTTAATAACTATCCAGCCAGGCCTCATATCAGCTATGAGGATAGACAACGCGGCCAAAAATGATCCCAATAACGCTTCAAATTGGGTGGCTGCCGCAAATGCAACTCAGCATGCGCAATTTGGATTCGCTGGTTGCCATTGTTGGTACTTGATAAACGCCATTGCTTGATAAATGAGTAGTTTTGGAAGGATGCAATTTTGATCAGCAACTAAAGGTTTTGGACAATATGGATGCTATTATGAGACATTTTTTCGGTGATAAACTCATGGCTGAGTGCATAGGTTTTTTTTTTGGTTTATCGAAACCTCCGGTAGACCATATTGTAAAATATGAAAACATAGATTTTTGCAAGAGTTTAATTATTTTATTAATATAAACATTATGAGATCATAACAAGTCTACGATATCTTATGGTACCGAAAAAGGAATCTTACAATACCGTTGAAACATAGTATTTTGACTACTTTAATCTCTTTTGAATCATTTTCAGCTGAATTTGTTTCGATCCGTAACAGTTTTGTATAGTCAATAAAGGGTGTCCACGATGAAATTGCCACACTATGAAATTGCTCTAACTTTTTAACCGTTGGGTAGAATTTAATGAAAATGTGGGTGGATTTAGTTCATAGTGCATTATTTACATCCTGCAAGTTTTAAAGTCCTGTGATCAAAACTCGCGGAAATGGAGTCGAAAGAACAGCTCGTGCGTGATAAAATCTTGCGCATTCATCACGGGAACAAGGATCTCTCGCATCGTTCCATCGCTAAAACGTTGGGAATCGCGAATTCCACGGTGTCGCGAGTGATTAAGCGGTTCGAGGAACGATTGACCACCGATCGGAAGCCCAGAAGTGAAGGAAAAAGTATTCCGTACAACACCAAAAATCACAACCGCGTAGTTGGGGCCTTCAACCGAAATCCGAACGCCTCCGTTAGGGATGTGGCTAAGAAGCTGCACCTAAGCCGAAGTTTTGTCCAGAAGGCCAAAACTAAGGCTGGGCTTCGAACGTTCAAGGTACAAAAGGCCCCTAATCGCGACGAGAAGCAGAACAAGTCCGCCAAAACCCGTGCCAGGAAGTTGTACCTCAACATGCTGACGAAAGTTGAATGCTGCATCATGGACGACGAAACATATGTGAAGGCCGACTTCAAACAGATCCCCGGCAACCTGTTTTTCACGGCCAAGGATAAGTTCAGCGTTCCGGAGCATGTCCGCACTCAGAAGATGTCCAAATTTGCGAAGAAATTCCTGGTTTGGCAAGCCATCTGCACGTGCGGGAAGCGGAGTGCACCTTTCGTGACCCAGGACACGATGAACGGACAGGTGTACATAAAAGAGTGCCTCCAGAAGCGGCTGCTTCCTCTCCTGAAGGCCCACAACGTCCCAACAATCTTCTGGCCGGATTTGGCCTCATGCCACTACTCCAAGGACGTGCTGAAGTGGTATGCGGACAATAAGGTCAATTTCGTGCCGAAAATGTTCAACCCTCCCAACACTCCGGAGCTCCGCCCCATCGAGAAGTACTGGGCGATTATGAAGCAGCACCTTCTTAAACGACCTAAGGTAGTGAAGACAGTCGAGGAACTGAAGAAAGTATGGGTTTACATGCAAAAAACGGTTGATTCACAGGTTGTGCAGAATCTTATGGCCGGGGTTAAGGCCAAGGTGCGGGCATTTGCGTATGGACTGTAAATAAAATACGAGTAAAATGGTAAAATGAAGTTTAATAGTTATTTCTCAATCCCTGAAAATTTGATGGCAATCGGATGAAAACTCGAATTTTGCGAATCAATTTTGTGTGTGGCAATTTCATCGTGGACACCCTTTAGTCCATATACGCCTTAATAAACGGCTAAGTGTACTTCAAAACACTTTTTCTCAAAAAACCCAAGATGAAATATTTTAATACCTTCACAGATTTGATTGTTATGATCAATACTAAATTCCTTTGAAGAAAAAACTGAGGTACATAATAGTTGCAAAAAAAGTGCTTTCAGACATAGCGTGTGCCGTGCCACCTTCGTTTACGTAGCCTTTGCACGAACTATTTAGCTTCTCGTAGAACTTCCTTGTGTCGTTTACGCGGTACAGATTTTCCATCGCCTCACGATCTTGATCTTCCTCCTGACGCTTCTTCCTTGGGAAAACCGAGTTTTGTCTGTTCCGCGCTTGTCTGTATCGCTCCACATTCAAACTCGTGCGGTGTTAAAGCATTCTCGCCCGTGCTGCATTCTTCTCCTCTACTAACAGTTTGCATTCGCCGTCAAACCAGTCATTTCTTTGCAGTACCTAGTGCCGCTGCAGCAGTACTACCTATGGCGGAACGGATGTCCCTCCAGCCATCTTCAATAGAAACTGCGCCAAGCTGCTCTTCCGTGGGTAGTGCAACTGCCAGCTGCTGCGCGTAGTCCTGGGCAACTATGGCGTCCCGTAGTTGCTCAATGTTGGGTCACGGCGTTCGACTTCGACGGGTGTTATGCACCGTCGAGAGTTTTGAGCGCATGCATACTGCAACTAGGTAGTGGTCTGAATCCATTTTCACACTACGGTACGTGCGGACGTTGATAATGTCGGAGAAGAATTTCCCGTCGATTAGAACGTGATCGATTTGGTTTTCTGTGTGTTGGTCAGGTGATCTCCAGGTGGCTTTGTGGATATCCTTGCGGGGGGAAAAGCTTCGGACTACCAATTCCCCGAGAGGTTGCAAACTTCACGCATCGTTGGCCGTTGTCGTTCGATACGGCATGCAGGCTGTTTGGCCCGATTACCGGTCTATACATTGCCTCCCGTCCTACCTGAGCGTTCAAGTCGCCGATGACTATTTTGATGTCCCGTTGCGAACAGCCGTCGTACACCTGCTCCAGCTGTGCATAGAACACTTGTTTCTCGTCGTCGGGTCTCCCTTCGTGTGGGCAGTGCACGTTGATGATACTGTAGTTGAAGAAACGGCCCTTAATCGTCAACTTGCACATCCTCGCGTTGATCAGCTGCCAACCAATCACGCGTTGACCCTTTTTCGCCAATTACCAGTTCGTTGGTGGTGCCACAGCTCTGTTCGAAAGTAACCGCTCGATACCCGCTTTTCCATACCTTTTGTCCCGTCCAGCAAAGTTCCTGCAGTGCTACGATTTCGAAGTTGCGTGGTTGAAGTTTGTCAAAGATTAACTTATTGCAGCCCGGGAAGCCGAGCGATTTGCAGTTCCATGTTCTGAGTTTCCAATCGGAGGTCCGAAGAGAAAATGTTATACAATATACGCCCAGGAATGCTACCCTGAAGAACTCCTGCTCTAACAGGGAGTCGTTTATATTTGGAATTTTGATAAGTTACCTGAAGAGTTCTGTCAGTTAAATAATTTTGAACTAATTTCAAGCAGATTTTTTTTAAATTTTGCAATCAAACTTTCATGCCAAACACTGTCGAATGCTTTTTCTATGTCTTGAAGAGCAACTCCAGTTGAGCAGCCTTCAACCTTTGAACGAATTAAATTGGTAACTCTTAACAGTTGATGAGTAGTTGAGTGCCCATGGCGAAATCCAAACTGCTCATCTGCAAAAATTGAGTTCGTATTGATGTGAAGCATCATTCTATTTAAAATTATCTTTTCAAAAAGTTTACTTATTGAATAATGCAAATTTATTGGACGGTGGCTAGAATCTTCAGCTAAGTTTTTATCCGGCTTCCAATTTGGAAAAACTTTTGCATGTTTCCATTTATCAGGAGAGTATGCCAAATGCAAACATCTGTTAAATTGTTTTTCCAAGAAAGACAAGGTACTCGCTGGGAGTTTTCTGATGAGAATATTGAAAACTCCATCATCACTTGAAGCTCTTATATGTTGAAACTCTTTAGTTATAGATCTTACTTCTTCCATTCAGCTCCAGTTTCTGAGCTTTTCCCGAATTTGTGATAAAAATTTTACCACCTTCTTTAAGCTTTGGAATACGCTTTTGAGGTTTTTCAAAATTTTTGTGAGTTTCCAAAAGAATAATTGTTTTCAAAAATTTTGTTCCTCAGGGCAGAGAATCGCTTTTTAATTTGGTTTTGCTAATCCCGCCAGATAACTTTCATCTTGAGTCTCTTTTTAATATGCCTCGTACGGAAAATTTTCAGTCGAATCAAGAGCTGAAGATCATCGCCTTTTATAATTGAATCGAATTTTACCTCGCATTTTGGTACTGAGGCAGCTCTTGCTTCAACTATAGAAGTACTAAGAGATTCAAGAGCATATTAATTTTTATCTGTGGATTGCAAAGGAATGTTTGGATCGAAGTTATGTTCCATAAATGTTCGATATTGCCCCCAATCAGCTCTATGGTAATTGAAAGTAGAGCTGTTGGGATTAGAAATGGTTTCTTGTGATATTTCAAAAGTTACTGGAAGGTGATCAGAACCGGAGTCAGCATGGGGTTCGTCAAGCCCTGATCCTTGCTCTTGCTCCTGGTATACACGAACATTATGGAAACCTATCTAAATTTTGGGGACATCTAAATTTGATTTCGCTTGAATGTTTTGTCGCAGGTGAGCGATTTAATGTAACATCATTGCCAAATTTGTTATATGATACTGATAAATAATTATAGTTGGAGATGCTAATTTCAAATACTAGACTGAAGTGGTAATTTTTATACGATAGAGTGAGGAGATGAAAGTATAGAATTGATAGTTCCGTTTAGAGTACGGCAGTGTGAAAATTGCAAATAGAGAAGTAGACAGCGAGCTAGGACAACTTTTAGGAAGGTACAAATCGGTTTTATCATCTCTCTGAGGGGTGTGTGTGTGTGTCCTCCCTCGCCACCACTGGAAAAAAAAGAGATGATCGCCGACCGCTCAAATATCAACGATGTGTTTGAAACAGTTCTACGGATTTATTTATTTTTTAAAGTGATCTAAAAGTAATCAACATACTAGCTGGGGTAATGGGCAATAGTGCGACTCATCCATGTGCATATTGCACGGTGCATTAGAAACATCTAGCTACTGACACAGGTGAACCACGAACGCTTGGTTCGATAAAGCAATTTGCAGAACGTTGGATGGCATCAGGTGGAAAGGAGAAGGAAGCTAGAGACTTCTTCAATTGTGTAAACAAACCTTTGTTTTCCGGTAATGACTGCACGAAAGTATTGGATGTATGTCCACCGCCATCATTGCACTTGTTTTTGGGTCTAATGAACAACATAGCTAAAAACTTTCCAAGCATTGCAGAATCATTGCAGGCTAAGGCTGCAAATGCAACTCGACATGCGCAATTTGGTTTTGCTGGAAGACATCGTCGTGCTTTACTAACCAAAAAAGGAGTTTTATTCGATGCTGGTCTAAAAGAATATGCCCTTACGATGCAAAATCTTGGCTCGGCGATTGAAAAATGTTTTGGCATGGAACTTATTGATGGGTAACGTCAATCTATCGACGAATTGTGTGAAAGTTGAGAAGCTTTACGACGTTCAACAACTCCAAAGTTTCACATCATTAAATTCCACGTAACTGGATTTTGCAGTAATGCAATCAAAGGACTTGGACGATATTCAGAACAGACAATCGAAGCAATTCACCACGATTTCGCATAAATGAACTATAAAGTTCCTGAAAGCCACAACAGCTTATCGCATACAACAGTAGCCACATTTGAGACCAATCTAGGTAAAAATTAAAAATTAAAAATTTCGCTTATCGTCTTTTGACCGCAGAATATCTAAATCAGAACATTGTGATGTTCATTATACAGGTTTGGCAGAAAAAATCTCCCTTCCTGTTCGTTCCTTATCATCCAAATGCAAAACAACATTGTTGACGTTACTCTTATTGCTATATGCTGTCAAATGAATTTCATGGGCCATAGTTAGGAACATAGAAAAGAAATGTGTCCCTAAAGTTGGGTCCATGTTTTACTTGTGAAAACGTTGTTAAACAATTAAAATAAACATAAAATATTCAAACAGCAACTGTAAGTTTTACGTCTAGTGTGTATTATCAGGTAATTCCAATCAATAAATGCCATAATCAGGCCATTTGATGATCGTCAGTCAACCTTCCCATCTTAACCTTATAAGTCATGGCGGCTAAAAACTCCGAACATTGTGATATTCTCAACCAGTTTTATTACTTACGAGAGCTGAAAATGTATTGAAATGTTGTGATATAAATTGATTTGTGTGTGGTACACATTTATCAACCATCAGTGATCAATATTTTCCTTATTTTTTGTGTAATATTCCTTAATTAATTATTTATTTGCGTGATAGGCCGAATGAAAGGACTAGACCCACATTACATACCGTAACCCTAGATACGAAATTTGAAATGTCTGTTAAAACCATGTTCGAACAAAACAGACCTGCTGTTAAAGAATTGAACCTAATTGGAATTGAGAATGCATCCATTTTCGCCGCATACGTTAAAAGCAATTAATAAAAAGATAAATTATGATTACACGACAAATGATGTCAACTCAAAGTTGAGATTAGTTCACTCATTCTTGAAAATGTTATTAACTCATAGACTGAGTAACAGATTGAGAATTTCCGAGCTTTTACAGAAATTTGTTTTCTAATATGAGCAACAACTCGATGTACATATGAAATCAGTACACGGAAAAAAGTTTTCATGTAGTTTCTATTGGGAAGGCACATCATATTTTTCCATTTACAAAACCAATGATATTTATCTGAATTTCACATAACATTCGTGTGATCACATGAGTTCTATATGATAAATCACTTAAATTTCTTTTGAAACATAATCTTCATGTGATTTTGTGGTACAATTCCCAATTATGATATCACATGAAAGCTATGTGAAATTCTAATGAATATTTTTCATTGGATATGTGATTTATTCTTTGAGTGTGTTCTTCTAAAACGAGAAAATTTTCGTCGATTTTTGTCATATTCGAAAAGATTTATGAGACACGGACAATTTTACTCATTCTACAAGTAAACTACGTTTTCTAGAGTTTGAGTCATTTAATCTTAAATTTGAGTCGATCGTATATGCCATGTAGTGTGGAAATCCGTTAGTTACTTAATACTGGTTCTTTTGCACGCCAGAAGCGGAGTAACGAGCACATCTTAGTGAGAGATTCAACTTTTCACCACCTTAATATAGAGAAATAGACAATCAAAAGAGCACTTATTAATACGATTCTAAACACTTCGTGTTCAAAAAGTGTTGATAAATCAGGATCAGGGTTGCTGAAACGCAACATATTCATTGCATTGTGCTCAATAATAACAGCACCAGCTTTTGTGATTATTGTATGTTCAATCGCTGGAAGAAACGATATTTGCCCGGAGATTTGGCAACAGAATTGATGGCCAAACGTGACCAAACCCAAGACCAAACGATAGGTGCCATTGATGTGATCTTCACCAGATGCCTGAGATTGGGGAAGTCTGTTGATGTAGCAATGGAAATTATTAATGACCTTAGAAATATTGGAGTCGTGACATATGCGTTTCCGTACTTCCTATAATGTGTATTATGCGCTATACTATCACCTCAAAATTTCAAGAGCACATTTGCCACAAAACATACAACTATGAAACTGGAACTTCACATTTGATGCAGCAGACAGGGAGTTCCAATTTCATGAGTGATGTCACATCTGTGTCCAAAATTTGTTCTCTAGAACACTTGAAGTGATACGGCATTTCAGACATGATCAGGCAATTTGTGGACTCTTAAAGGAATCACCTTTAATGATTTTACAATTTTCGAACAGATTTATCAACCACAGTGGCGTCACGTGAGAAAGTTCACTAGTTGTGCACCTATTTTATTTATATTTTGTCTGTAACAGTAGAAGCCAATTTTGTTGCATAAAAAAAAAATGGGATACAAATCTTTCGACGGGGTTACCTGCATAAAAAATAAACGAAATGATGATGGGAAACAGTTCTGCTACCAGTTTGGCTTACTCTTGCATAGAAACTGATTTTCTTTTTAAGTCTCATGTTTATGATATTTGTCATCGTTACTCACCGTTTCCTAAGCAGTAGCGTAGAGTTGACGCCAATTGCGATTTCCTCGAAATGCTCCACTTGCCGCGAAATTTCCTCGAACATGACACAACCAACAATTTCCACTTGTCCATTTCGGCAAAGTTCCGCGTTATGATTTTACTATTTCTTTTACATGTCGTTTTCAAGTTGTCCAACTTTGGTCGAGGGACGTCCATTCTCGCAGTAAGCATTTTTTCCTCCATGGATCTTCTGGCAAACGGTCTTTTCAGGAGGTCATCAACAATATCCTGTTCCATGATTCCTATTTAATTTTGCACTATGCTATGAACAATATTCCATCAATGCGCTGAGGCGTGTGTGTTGGTAGGTATACAACGAATGACGGCTCTCCAAGATTCAATCAATTCAGAGAGAAACTCAAATGCGACGTTGCCTATACGTGCCAATTTATTCTCTTCTCTTTAAACTGTGCAAAGATAGAAGTGCACAAAATAGCGGCGACGGTGGTGTAGTGGTAAGCGTGATTATCTCTCACCCCAGCAGGCCTGGGTTCAATATCAGTCGGCGCCGCCGGGATGTTCTGAGACATAACATCTCTAATCACGCCTTCCTTAGGAAGGGAAGTAAAGCCGTTGGTCCCCGGTTCATGAGTTGATGGGTCGATAGGTAGGGTCCAGGTGTGGGAGCTGCCTTCCTGGCGTCGGTAGCATTGGTGCTCAGCACGGAAAACAAGATCGACGGAAAACAAACCAAAGAAAAAAAAAAAAAAAAAAAAAAGAAGTGCACAAAATAAACACAATAGCCGGCGCCGGTGGTGTTGTGGTAAGCGTGACTGCTTTCTAACACCCCAATGCACACTGGGGACAAAATCGAAACAATAACTTCGGTGCTCGCTGGAACAAGAAACTAAAAAATAGTCATTCTTATAGAAAAAATCTTAGGAATCGATTGGAATGGGTTTCATCTTTGGCACGATAGGGTAAGTTGGGGTTTTTCACAGTTTTGCCCTAAGATCTCCTATTTTGCATGATTTGAATGCTGTATCTCAAGATGCCGATGATATAGACGGATGATTTCTTTGGAAAAGTTGATCAGGAGGTCAAGGACTGTTGGATGATGGACAGAACAATTCGAAATTCTTCCGCTAGGCAGCGCTAGTGAGCATTCGAAGTGTATATATTTGTGCTGCTGTATCTCAAGATCCTGACTATTTAGACGGATGATTTCTTCGGCAAAGTTGATCAGGAGGTCAAGGACTGTTGGATGATGGACAGAACAATTCGGAATTCCTCCGCTAGGTGGCGCTAGTGATTATTGGAAGTGAATATATTTGTGCTGCTGTATCTTAAGATCCTGACTATTTAGACGGATGATTTCTTCGGCAAAGTCAAGGACTGTTGGATTATGGACAGAACAATTCGGAATTCCTCCGCTAGTTAGTGCTATCTATGATCTTCTCTGGCTATTACGTCCCAACTGTAACTTAACGCCTGCTCTCAACTTGGTGCTCTAGATGCACTTCCACAGTTGTTAATTGAAAGCTTTCCAAGCCTGTCCGATGTTTACATGTGTATATTGTGTGGCAAGTACAATAATATACTATGCCCAGGGAAGTCGAGAAATTTTCCAATCTGAAATCCTAGACCAAACGGGATTCGAACCCAGCCACCTCCAGCATGGTTTGCTTTATAGTCGCAGGCTCTACCGACCTAGCTTATGGAGGCCCCCTGATCTATGAATGTAATCAAACTAAAATGCGAGATGGTAGCCTAATTAACAAGTTTTGAGGACAATTTGGTGAACCTAGAACGTCTTAAACATATCGAATAATGTGCATGATATGTTTAACCCTGTTTGGAGATGTTTTAATACAAAGGGCTTTGAATCAGTGAACCTGGATGAGAATTTGATCTGAACTCAAGGACAATTTGGAGAACCTTGATTATAAATCAAAATAAATCAAAAACGATCCGCAGAAACTTTACATATCATTGTAGGTTTTGTCGCTGAGGACATCGTGCAGTTCATGGTTGACCAGTAGATCAAATAATCTGAACTCCAAAGCAACTTGGAGAACCTAGAACATCTCATACACCATCAATTACAACGAAAATGATGTGTATTATAGTCATGGATCTGGGTGCACAAAATTGCAATAATTTGCCAAAAAAAATTTCATTCTGTTAAAAAATGTCAAAATTAAGCGGAAAATATGAACCTCACTGTTTAAAACTTCTTTTGAATTTTCAACATTCTTATATGGTGGACGTCACTTATCCGTAGAAACAGTGAAAACATATTACTCTTTCTCCGAAAATGTATGGTTACGTCACTTTGTCTCCAGGCTTCCAAAACACATTTTTATCACGAAGATAATGTTTTCTGGTGTATCTTAGGGTATAGATTATGAATATGAAGAAAAGTGAAAATTGACCATGGTGGCGTTTACGTCACTTTGTCATCTCACGGCAGTAAGGGCCTTGTACGGGCTATGACTGACCTGGTACATTATTTTATCTGAGATCAAGGGCAATTTGGTAACCTTGAGCATTATATATACCTCAAACTGATCATGAGCGATGTACAGAACCTCTTTGAACATGTTTGAGCAAGTTTCGACGCTGAGGACATTGTGCAGGCCTTGGTTGTCAAATGTTCTAAACTACAGAATTCTTTGGATGACCTAGAACGTCACTTGAGCTTCTTATATACATCCAAATAGATCAAGAACGATGCGCAGTAACTCATTGAACATGTTTGGGCAGGTTTCGCCGCTGAGGTATTTTGCAGGACATCATCAAAAAGTGATGACCGGGTCATAGAACTTGTTATCAATTTGATATTTTACTTTGCTCGGGACTATGATTACATAGATCGCTACGGAATAGTTTCAAAATTGGTCATACAATTCCGGAGATACGGCCGGGACAAGTTCTTAGTGTCTCAGGGAAAATAACCAGCTTATGAGTAAGTTCAAAACCCATCATGCGACACAATAAATCAAATCAGACTTCGAAAACAAGTTCAATAACAATGATATCTAGTACCCTGAACCAGATTTGCTGAATCCGGATATGTTCCGGGTTGCACCGGGGAAGTGGCCAGATTTGACTTTTTTTAAATCAATCATGTGCCACATCAAATGACGTGAGAATTTTTAAATAAGATCATTGGTAGTCATATTGAGTGTAAATAGGGTCATACCATAGGTGAATAAATTGGGAATTATTCTATAGATATAAGCAAGTTTGGTCTCTTAATATCCATTGAAATATAAGCTACAGTAATGACCTGATTTTATCAGTCCCTTCACGCATTATTCTTTTAATGTTCAGTAATTTCCTATATCCATAATTCGAAATCTTTTCCACTAATCTTCTTGATCGATGTTTAGGGTAAACTTTGGTGCAATAAAACCATTGAAATAGCGCATAGGTTTCGTAGAATATTAGAAAATATTTTCAAAAAGGAGGCTGATACAATCGGGTCATTATTGTGTATATTATATTTAAAAAAAATTCCACCGGCTGGAGCGGGAATCAAACCTTCACCGCAAAATAGCTGTTAGATGGGTGACACGAAGACCACTTTGGCGCAAAAATGTGAAATGTCGTCATCGAAACCCAATCCAAAAGAATTATTTGTTTACTCTTGTTTCTTGCGGGACCACCCGACCACGAAGACCACTTTGGCGCAAAAATGTGAAATGTCGTCATCGAAACCCAATCCAAAAGAATTATTTGTTTACTCTTGTTTCTTGCGGGACAGTAGCTCAGTGTAGTGCAGTTCTTACGTGGTGTTAAGTGTGTTCCACTGAATTTCATTAAGCAAAATGCTGTCAAATAAAATTATCGTTGAGGAATATTTTGCGTCTGGTCGAGATAAAAACCGTTTACTTGACTTTGTGTCTAGGGTACTGTCGAAAGCACCTGCTGCTGTTGCGCAAGGTGTTAAAAACTGGATTGGTCAATTTAATCGGCGATGGTCAAAAACCCACAGTAATGATCGGTTCTTTAATAAGAATGCAGAGTGACTTGAAAGCATATTCGAGGTAAGAATCCCTGGGCGTGCTTAATTTTAGAAAACAGCATAAATTAACGAAGAAACGTTTTAATACGATACCGTCGAACATTAAAAAAATTAACAGTTCGGAAAAAATGTACCTGTTGAGCGAAGTGCTAAATTTTCAAAAAACAACGGATTCCAAACCAATTTAAATTGAACTTGAATGAAAAATGTAAAGCAAGACATACTACTGATGAAATCTGTTTTTGTTCATGTTAGTAAATAATAAATAGCATCAACCGCGATTAGAAGAAGATTTGTCTTTGATATTTGTATGAATCTATCTATATATATAAAAATGAATTTCTGTCTGTCTGTCTGTCTGTCTGACCCTTATAGACTCGGAAACTACTGAACCGATTGGCGTGAAAATTTGTAAACAGGGGTTTTTGGGGCCGTGGAAGGTTCTTATGATGGTTCGAGACCCCTCCCCCTTCTGTAAGGGGGGGCTCCCATACAAATGAAACAGAAATTTCTGCATAACTCGAGAACTAATCAAGCAAATGGAACCAAATTAGGCATGTGGGGCCGAGTGTGGGGGTATAAGGAGATAATCATAGGGGGTAGCCCCTTAGATAATAGGGGGGGGGGCTACGTACAATATAGCATACTTTTTTAAAATCGGCGCATAAACTCAAGCTAATATTGAATCCCGAGCAAGACCGGGCACACTCAGCTAGTATTTTATAAAAATCCTAAACAAAACTACCGACAGCAGCGCAAACATATTCACTTCGAATGCTCACAAGCGCCACCTAGCGGAGGAATTCTCAATTATTTTTCTGTCCATAATCCAACAGTCCTTGACCTCCTGATCAACTTTGCCGAAGAAATCATCCGTCTAAATAGTCAGGATCTTGAGATACAGCAGCACAAACATATTCACTTCGAATGCTCACTAGCGCCACCTAGCGGAAGAATTCCAAATTTTTCTGTCTATCATTCAACATTCCTTGACCTCCTGATCACAATTACCGAAGAAATCATCCGTCTAAATAGTCAGGATCTTGAGATACAGCAGCACAAACATTTACACTTCGAATGCTCACTAGCGCCGCCTAGCGGAAGAATTCCGAATGGTTCTGTCCATCATCCAACAGTCCTTGACCTCCTGATCAACTTTGCCAAAGAAATCATCCGTCTATATCATCGGTATCTTGAGATACTGCATTCAAATCATGCAAAATAGGAGATTTTAGGGCAAAACTGTGAAAAACCCCTTATCATGCCCAAGATGAAACCCATTCCAATCGATTCCTTAGACTTTTTTCTATAAGAATGATTATTTTTTAGTCTCTTGTTCCAGCGAGCACCGAAGTTGTTGAATTTTAACACATTGTTTCGATTTTGTCCCCAGTGTGAATGGGTCTGGGTTCAATCCCAGCCGAGGTCGGTGGGATTTTTCTGAGGTGTCTTCCTTCGGAAGGTAAGTAAAGCCGTTGGTCCCGGCCCATGTGTGTTGTGAATGGGTGCAATATCCTACGCAGGTGTGGAAGCTGCCTTCCTGCACATTCGATTGCCGTCAATGGATGGCAATCGATGTCCGTCGGTGATTGGCACTAGATTGCGGAACAGAGACCGACGTTAAGTAAAGGAAAGAAGAAAATAAAACACTAAAACAGCGGCAATTATGCTTACGGGACTTCAATACATATACAACTGATCTGGTTGTAAATACGAGCGTTTCTGGTGCACAAGCAAAAGTGCTCAGACTGGGAGAAATAAGCATGCGGTGGCTTTGGTAGAACCACACGCTAACTTGAAAGTACCCATTAATGGTTGAAAAAGACCCATTTTGAAGAAAAGTGGCTTAACTCATTAAATGAGTAAATTTTTTACCCATTAATGAGTATCTGTTACCCATTAATGAGTAATTGTTAATCATTAATGGGTAACAGATACTCATTAATGGGTAAAATTGTTTAATCATTAATGAGTTAAGCCACTTTTCTTCAAAATGGGTCTTTTTTTACTCATTAATGAGTACATTCAAGTTAGCGTGCAAGGCATATTTTCCTTGCTTGTTTTGTGTCGCTCATTCGCCATAGAAAACAAGATCGCTATGCCTCGCTTCTGTTTTTACGTACTTTTCTTTCAGTGGCGCACAGAGGAGGAACTGGAACAAAAACCTGGCCAAAATAAGAAAACAAGATTTTCTTGATTTTTCATGCTTATATATTTTTTTTATATATTTCAATATATGCAGCATAAAGTGGCAACGGAATAAAAACGTTACATTTTGTTTACAAATTTTGAGACGTGTTCAAAAACTGAAGAAATTCGAAGCTTCTTGTTTTCCAAAAAGTAACCATGTAATAATTACGCCTACCAGATATAAACAATTTGATCAAGAGACAAGTGTTATAATAAAATGAGTACTTTGGGCTCTTTTCTAACAAGTTATGAGATAAAAACCTTTAAATTTAAATACTATTTTATTTGTTCAACAATATGAAAAAAATGTATTCTTTATGTTTTTCTGTGCTGTTTCAGACTTGAAAAAGTTGTAGAATCTTGAGCGATCAGATCATATAATCTATGGACGAATGAAAGTTCACGTTATTATGAACACATTGGCATTAGAATCTCGTCCGGAGTTGTCCGGACTGGCGATTGCGAGCCATTTGAAAATGGCATGTTTTGCATCATTTCGTGGCAAAATTTTATCCCTTTAGGGGCTGTCCATAAACTACGTAGATAGTTTAGGGGGGGGGGGTTGACAATTATCTACGGCCCATACAAATTTTAAATTTTTTGTATGGACAATTGTCTACGCAGGGGGAGGGGGGGGTCAAGAATAAAAAAAAACTGTCTACGTAGTTTATGAACAGCCCCTTATAAGGTCATACTTCCAGAAAACTTCCGTAACACAACGGTTTTCTGCAGATACCTATGACAAACTTACTGAGTACTACTTCTGTCCTTCTTTAATCTGTTACATCAGTTGTGGTACTAGATTAAAATTACACTTCAGTAAACTACTCCCGGTTTGATACCCATGGCCAGCATCATTTTACTAATGTTGCTAAGTTTTTAAATCTAATACTTCAATTGATGTACTAGCATAAAGGAGTGTAACGCTAGAAAAACCATGTGTCATTAGTTTATTTTTGTAATTTGTGTGTGTAGCAAGAGTAAGGTTTCGTTGCCTTGTAATTCAATGTTTATCACAGACCGTTTACCCCATAAAGTATTTCACTTTTCAAGTAGATACTGTAAATTTTGAAAATTAGCGAGTGCCATTTGGTTGTAATACTCTCTCATACACACACATTTACCCATTCGATTTTACATACACATAGGTTCGTTCTTCAAGCTAATACCTTGTACAGACATACAAAGTACACTGTTGTACTACCGTTGTATTTCTTTAAGCTAGTACCTCAAATTGTACCTTTTGAGGTACTCAATTAAAGGAGTACAACGGTACTGCTTTGTATGTCTGTCAATGGTATAAACTAGCAGAGCGTCATAGCTGGCGATAACGAATGAAAATAAAGCAGAATCTGTGCACGGTAACCGCAAACTACTCAATATTGAATACAAAGTACGCATTTTCGAGGAAAAGTGGGACTACACAATAAATGAGTAAAATTTTACTCATAAATGAGTAATTATTACCACAAAAATGAATAAAAGTTATTCTATTTTGAGTCATAATTAATCAAAAATTGGTAAAATTTGTAAAGTTTCCCTCGAAAATGCATAATTTTTAGTCGAGTGAAAAACGAACTGCATCATCAATACATTCAGCCCTTCATTTCCACACCTTTTATCGACCAGGTTGGAGCTGAATGCCGCTTTATACCTATTCAGCGCATTCTTGAATGTAAACATACAAAGACGGAACGTAAATCCCGAGTTTTTTATTATTATTTTTTTAATTTCAGGGCATGATTCTTGGATAATTTCCTTACTCTTTTTTGTTAAATAATCCTTATATTAAACAAATGAATAAAAAAATCCTACTTCCAAAACCCATTACTTTTGTTATTCGTTTGGATGATGAAAGGCCAGATATGTACTGCTAAGTAGATGTATTTTAAAAGTTAAAGTTAACAGAAGTCTAAAAACCTATTATTATTTAATATGTAAACATATATTAGCAGAAAATTGCTCAAAACCAGTGAATATAATTTTGGACAGGTTTTTGTTCCAGTTACTCCTCTGTGTGGTGGGTAAAATTGGAGGTTGAGCAGCGGTGTGGTAAACAATTCAGCTACTATCCAGTGATGTGGTGGATAATTCAGTTACTATCCATATGGAACCAATAAATAGGGCGGACAAAAATGGTTTTAATTGAGTATTAAATTTTTGCCTCTTAACTTTTTATGAAATATAAATTTTACTTTTTGAAAATTTGAGACTGCAGTGCACGAGGTGCACATATGGAAGAGACGCCACTGAAACCAAAGGGTTAAAGGGTGGATCAGCAAACATGTAATGACCTTATCTTGCAAACTGAAGCACGCCTACGAATATCAATTTTACCATAGAATTGAAAAGAACGACGGTTTTGTTGATTTGGAAAGGTGAGCTTCGATTTGCGAGAAAAGGTTGGTTGAGATTTCACGACGTTCCTTTATTATAAACATGCGGGTGTCATCGTTACCTATCATGATACTTATAGAGATGTGACCCTATGTAAGAGATATGGCCGATAAAAATCAATATTATTTGTTTTTAGATATTTAAGCACGATTATATCGGATGAACCCGATAAAATACTTTGACTATATGTTTTTAGTATTACTTCTACGTGAAGTCAACGATTTACATAGTTGAAGATGCTAATTTCAAATAACAGACTGTAGTGGTAATTTTTATACGATAGATGGAGTAGATGAAAGCATAGAGTTGATAGTTCCGTTAGAGTACGGCAGTGTGAAGATTGTATATGTATATGTATATGAAAAAACCGATTTGTACCTTCCTTAAAAGTTGTCCTAGCTCGCTTGTCTAATATCTATATACAATCTTCACACTGCCGTACTCTAACGGAACTATCAACTCTATGCTTTCATCTACTCCATCTATCGTATAAAAATTACCACTACAGTCTGTTATTTGAAATTAGCATCTTAAACCGATAAAATAGATTTCTCCGACTATAAATCAATAAATCAAACCTTAGAGTACTTTTTGGCCAATTTTGAATATATCTTGGACTTTCGTCCCCCTCGATTTCATTCACTTTTTCAGTGACAGTGTCTATAGACAGTCAAGTTATAGACGACCAACGTGAGTCGGCGTATCCAAACAAACCGTCAAACCATTGGAAAATGTTCGTTTTGTATACAAAATGGCAGCACATTGACCGGTTTATAACTTTGAGCGTATATAACAGTTCGTGTGGTGGATTTGAAAACGCGGAAATTTCTAATGTGTGTTGCAAAATGCATCGCACGTGTAATTTGATTAGAGATGTTAAACAGTGTAACACAATAAATTTTAAAATTTTCCCTTAATTACAATAGTCTGTAAATATCTGTGAAAAAAACAAAAAAAGTCTGTAAATGTCTGTAACGAAAAAATGTCTGTGAAAAAAATAAAAGTCTGTAAATTCACAGACATATCTGTAAATCTAGCATCTCTGATTCTACCCTACCAACCAATCTCCCATCAACTATAATTAGTCTCCCAGCTCAAAATCCTTCCCGGAACGTCGTTAACCCAAAGTAATCGACAAGCGGCGTTGTTTCAAGACGAGGCAGAATGCTTATCCTGCGAGCGCAGTAAATTCAATTACATGATTAATATAATTTCTATAAATCTTCTCAACCATTTATAAGCTTTTACAAACGACGACGACAACCTTCGACACTCTGACCAACCCACAAAGCATCGACTTGGGTCATAACCGGAACTGGTGGAATTTATTGCCAAG
Source organism: Ochlerotatus camptorhynchus (assembly GCF_037179485.1). Lineage (NCBI taxonomy): Eukaryota > Metazoa > Arthropoda > Insecta > Diptera > Culicidae > Ochlerotatus > Ochlerotatus camptorhynchus. The sequence goes on from NW_027040958.1 coordinate 908,235, forward strand.
CTGCACCGTGGCGCGGGAGGTACTTGGAATTAATTACATCCTCTCGTAGAATTACTTCGGCAAGGATAATCTGATTTATGTTTACCGACCCGGCCAAGCCCGTCATCGCCGTTGTACACGGAGTAAATGCGTTCACAAAAGCCGTTGCCGAATCTGTCTGCGTAAGTCCTCGTTGCTTGTTTTAAATTTTCCTGGAATGTAGCGAACTTTGCGCATCAATGTGCGTGGTTTGGCAACTTTGTTTGGAAAAGGCCAGAAAATTGTTTGCAGTTGAAGTTATCTTTGGCGGATATTAATAATAAACGAGCGGGAAATAAAAAAAATGTGAACTTCCAAGAAGCCCGCTAAATAAGCGTATTTTTTGTTGTGTATTCCAGTACCCGGAAAATTTCAGCTTCCGTTCGTTCCCACATCCAGCTCAGAGTATGACGGCAATTAGTATAGAGCACAGTGCTCGCTCGTATGAATAAATCAACCCCAATGTTGCCAAAATAGCAATCGGATAAAAGCTTTTCTGATTAAAAGTCATTTCGAGCCATGTTAATGTAGTCGGTTTTATAAACCCATTGTTTCTGCTCCAGTTTACCTTCGAGTGCTATTACCGCTTCAAGTGGGTGGTTAGTTGAAGTCACACCATTTCAATTATTGGTTTCAGAAATTAGCACAAAAATGTAAATAAACTTTCATGAAAATCAAAAATGCCTTGAAATATTGGTATATCAAAAATGTGTGGAAAGAGCTAGTTAGGCTTTCTATTTTGTATGGAGTTTGATATGTTTGATATGTTTGATAGAGTTTATTATAGCTAAGAGCCGATCATTTCCGATGAAGCGTGGAGTGAGTTAGAGTTGATAGTTATTATTTTTGTCATTTCTGGATCAAATGAATGCAAAGATAGTGCAATTTATATTGATAGTGTATGAACAGCGTTGCCAGATTGTTTTCAAGCTTATCGGTTTAAATTTAAAAAAAAATCGGCGTTTATTGATACGATATGTATTTAGTATTGTTATTCATGCTATATTTATTGCTGTTCAAAAGACGAACATTCAAACTTTCTGAAAGGAAAATTAATTTTCTACGAGCTGTCGGGAGAAATTTCCGGAAAACGTTTGAATTAGCTTCTTAAGGAAGCCTTAAAATATTCCAGAAAATTATTAAAGAAGCTTGTTAGCCTAAAGGCTGACTAAAATAAATTGGTACGCCCCTCGCGCGCCACTAGCAAGCCTCTACACGTCAAGAAAAAGTATCCCAAGCAACAATTTTTGTTTTATTTAAGTTTTATAGCAGTTGATAAAACCAAATTATAAAACCTTCACTGACGACCACATTGCTTTAACAATCTCCTGAGAACCGCAATACAGCCATGTCATGGCCAATTGGCCCAGTTTTAATGCAGTCATTAAAACTTGATATGCGAACTACTTTAGGAGCATAGGATTTATGTCAGTTTTATCACACTCTAGACGTGATTGTTAAAAATGAAAACATAAAACCTCCTCCAGGTCAGAAAGTTTTAACAGCCTTCTAATGACTACCATAAAACTATATTACAACCGCATAAATCGCTCCTGAAGAAGTTGATAAAACATGATACGCAAAACATTTTGACAACTTTGAAGGTTTTAAGTTGGGGTTTTTGGATGATAGTTAATATTGAGAAATATTTTATTGTGGTTTTATTCTTTCGATGTTTGATGTGAAATCATGATCCTTGTCAGTTGGTTATAATGGCTGATATTATTGTACATTGAAAATAAGACGACTTTAAAATCAATCTGTATATGCTTCACAGCATGCCGTGCAATATTTATGGTGATTATTATACCAAATAGGAGCATAAATTTAGTGCGCCATATGAATACTAAAATATAGGGATATTTTTAATTTGTCTGCATTAGCACCATGCATTAAAGAGTCATTCAAAGATTATCTATTTAGTACAAAACTGTTACTACTGTTGAGCAATAACCAGTCACATATTATTTAATTATACATAGATGTATGAAAGTGTTTTATTGCCTATCAATTAAAGCGTAATTATTCATACTGTGTGAAATTTGTTCATACGGCGACATTTTTTTTCGTTATAACTTGCTACTCCTTAAAAATACCTCAATATAACATATTCTCCTAGATTGGAATTCTATAGCATAACATAAACCTAATGGTTGTATCTTAGCATTTCGTAGTCCAAATTGAGAGCGTTAAGTTATATTTAAGCTATATAACTAGCTTGCTATTTTTATTCGGTACAGCGAATCAAAACAAAACAAAAACCATGACCACCTGTCAAAAAGTCAACATTCCAAGCGATCCTCCTATTTTTGCTTGTAATCAAGATGTAAGAAATGCTTATTGGATCCACTAAAAGCTTTTTCAATACAAGGTTTAAAGCCGTGATGTCAATACTGGCCATCTCCAAACGGATTTAGTGAAACTGTCGGCGTTGCTTTAAGAAGGGTTCGTGGATCTTTCGGAAGTGTATCGGAAAGCCGCTTGTTCAATATTTTTAAGAGCTCCTTCACCGCACTGTGCCTTATGTAGGGATCGTATAACTGTAGTTCCTCCAGGAGTTTCATATTGTCGATCGTCTCATCTTCATCGTGTTCAGAAGCACTGAAGGGGTTTTCATTTCATATATCTGAATAGATTTGTTTTTTATAATGACAAAAAATTTCAGAGTATTTTTTGTTGTAGCAGTATATTTCTTATCTGTGAATCTTAGGCCTCTGATAAAGATGATAGTTGTAATGAAGCTTTAATGAAGGTCTAAGACTGCTTCAAGTTTTATATCGGTCATAAAAAGTGTACCATAAAACATAATTGTATGTTTTGTTTTGGTTTTATTCTTCAGTTATAAGTTTCGGAGGCGAACCAGCCTAAGGCTGAAAGCCTCCTAAATAAAGCTAAATTAATTAATTAATTCAGTTATAAGTAGTGATGCAGAACCACCTTACAGCTACCGTTAAAACTATGAAGTCTGAGTTTTAATTTAGTAGTCATAAAACAGTTTTATAGACGACTTGACGGCCTGATTTTATGACAAGCATACAAAACCGTAATACAACCACAGGCTGGAAGGGATGCTATGATAAAACAATGATAAAATAAGAATAAATCTTCCAAGCATTTAGATTGTTACTTGGGATCCGACGGTCAGTTCACTTTGACCTACTTTTTACTAGTTTTTCTTCTTTGCTCCTTCTAATGTTGTCAAAAACTGAGGAGCAATACCACCCAACAGCGGTAGTAACGTGTGGAAACTCAACGTTGAATATAATCATGTTTACTAACTTTTGGGTACAACTAACTTACTGGAAAATTCCATACGAAGTGAATGAAAACTACTTTGACCCGCTTTACCTACTTTTGCGTTCCTGCACTATAGTGCCGAGATGAGCGAAAAGAACATACTTTTGGGTACTTTTCATCGTATCGTGTAGTGTTGAAAATCGAAAATCTTTGACAGTGGTTTGTTTACACTTCAATAGAGAGCAATTGGTGCAAGTTTGATCAAAGAAGTCGATCGCGTTCAGAAATAACGTCAAATGGAACTCGAAAGAAGAATAATATTGTGCGCAAACACCTGGAAAATCCAGAGTGGTCCGGTTCGAAGCTGGTTAAAGGGCTGAATATGCCGAAAACAACAGTTTGCCGAGTGCTCAAAACCTACAAGGAAATCCTGAGTGTGAAAGGGAATCAGCTGACCTACGAAAAAACTGGAACCAGGGCTCGTCAGCTGCGCAACAAGGTGTTGAGGTGCGTTAAAACCAACCCCGGTATTTCGATCCAAGATGTGGCCAGAAGGTACAACGCCAGCTTCCAAACGGTGCGGAACATCCTTGCCAGGGAAGGATACAAGTCGTATAAAGCCAGTAAACATCCGAACCGGCACATGAAGCAGAATTCCGTGGCCAAAAAGCGTGCAAGCCTCTTGCACGACCGTGTTTTGACGAAACACAAGGGCTGCACTTTGATCGATGACGAAACATACGTCAAACTCGATTTTAAGCAGCTTCCCGGTCAAAAGTTTGACATCGTGACTGGACGTGAGGATGTGCCGGAACGATTCAAGTTCGTATTTGTCGACAAGTTCGCGAAGAAGCCCATGATTTGGCAAGCGATTTGCAGTTGTGGCCTGAAAACGGAACCATTTTTCACATCCCCGACGATGACATCCCACATTTACATCGAAGAATGCCTGAAAAAGCGTGTATTGGCGTTCATCCGCTAGCATAGGGGCAAAGTCATCTTTTGGTCCGAGTTGGCCAGCTGCCACTACTCCAAGGTGGTTCTGGAGTGGTATGCTGCCAACATGATCGAAGTTGTCCCCAAGCTAATGAATCCTCCGAATTGCCTGTAATTTCAACCAATCGAAAAATACTGGACAATTTCAAAGCAGCGACTTCGACGAAGCGGCGGGAAAGCCAAGGACGTTCAGAAAATGCGGGCAAAATGGAAGAAATGTGCTGATTCCGTGTCCGTTTTCACTGTGTGGATGCCGATGGGCTCCATCAAGAGGAAGGTTTGAGATTTCGTACGAACTGGAGGAATGTAACTGGAGAAGTTTTAATAAACATACTGTAAAGCAACCATTAATGGACTTTTTAAACTTATTGAATCACGAATTACTGGTATTTTTGTGCGTATCAATTTACTTTTAGTCAGCCTTTACCCCATTAGGCATCTTCAACTTGTGCACTTTGGAGCTGACAGCATCGCACGAGACGCGTTCCTGTGGTGGTTCCGAGTATATATTATTGTAACATGCTGTCGTTTCAATACACCGCACTGCCCCCGCTGTTTCGACTAGAGCAACTTATTTTAAACTACTGACACTGAGATTATGGCGCTTATTTTGTTGGCTCCTAAACTAGTCCATTCTTTAATATAATCCTACTGACGGACCCGTCGATAGCCAGTCGCACCACAAAAACACATATGGGTATGTCACAATTGAAGCACACCACAGTGGAAATCCCGAGTCATAGTTCAAACATTTATCCCAAATCAAAATGAAGCACATATAAGATTAGTTACAATATCATGTACAAAAATGGTGTTTAACATTGTTCCCTGAGTAATACCTCAATGAAAACAACAATGAAAGCTTGTCACGCAAATAGAAGGAGCACTGTTGGGCACTTTCTGAAATATTTCAATAGTATAATTCCCTTGCAAACCCAAATAAATCTATCTGCGTAAAAATAAATAAATTAAGAGTGATTTGCGGCAAAACCCGCCAGTATCGCACTCAACGCCAGTGTCTATACGTAAGCGTACTACGACGCGGCTCTCAATCAAAGGAGTAACAAGTGTTATACTATCACTACTAGACTAGATCTTTGGTTCTCTCATACAGTGGTTTATCAGAGAGGGGAAGCTTAGTAATCCCCATTGCCTGCCCATGGCGCCATTCTATCGCGGCATGAGCCACCATCGCCGGCCATAAACCTACCGTCTCCAACACTCTAATAATAAATTATGCATGAAATTATGCCCGCCCACCAACAGCAAGGATATATCATTTATTCTTGAATCATATTTAGAGACGATCCACACATTAATATCGCGCTCTAATGGGAGGGGAAGTTAAGAAATCACTGACAAGTAATGAATATGATAGAAAAAATATGACAAACCATGGGAGGACATTCTTTTCCCTATGTTTTGGTTTGACGTAATTATTGGAAGCCTTACATTATGTTCAGACTAAGACAGGATTGGCCTATTCTAAACATAGAAGTCATCTCCATTCCACTCAATCCATGGCTGCATATCGCCAATCAGGTTATTTGCAGAGATATAGCAGATCGAATTCTTGCCGGTCAATCCTTAATCGCATAGTATTAAGACATTTAAATGATCTTTATTTATTGTATTTGTTTGGTTTACATGTATGGATTATCAAGTGACGGATGCGTCTTTTCAATTTTAGTATATTTGAAATTTTAATTATTATTTACAGTTCCTAGTCCTATCACGCCTGTTATTAGAGTATGACCACCTTGGTGGGATTGGTTTTATTTTTGAATTTAAAAAGGAGACTACTTATAAATACTATTAACAACTAAAATTAACCTGTAACTACTATATACACCTAACCTACTTTATACAAATTACTTATTAAAGCATGTTCTGATGTATTGCATTTCTGCATAAACCTAGTCTTAATGTCATCAGTTTTGAAATCTAATTTTGGAATGTTCGCCTCTTGGTGGAGGTCTGAAATTCTTGTGTCAAAGGGCGATCAAGGATCATCCTAAGCACTCTGTTCTGAGCAACCTGGATTTTGTTCCTGTCAGTCTGAGCACATGTTTGCTACACCGGAGCTGTAGGTGCTATGATTTGTTTGTAGACAGCCAGTTTGTTCACCCTTGAGAGGCGGGATCTGCGGCAAATCAGCGGATACAGACACCTAACCAAGACAGAACACTTGACTACTGTTTTCTCTACATGCGAACGGAAGAGGAGCTTTTCATCGAACAACATCCCGAGATAGGTTACTTCGGCGGACCACTCAACCCTTGTTCCATCTATGATTACAGTACAAGAGGGAGCTGGTTTTAGTTTGGGAGATTGCCGATGGAGGAACATAATTGTTTGGGTTTTGGAAGCATTGATTTTGATTTTCCACGTGGTGGCATAATTAGCAAACGCGTCAAGGCATCGTTGGAGCTTGTTTGTTATTTCGCGAGGCATCCTTCCTTTGACGGCTATTGCGGTATCATCTGCGAACAGGAAAACCACGCAACCGTCTCCAAGGGGAGGAATGTCGAAAGTGTAAATGCTGTAAAGCAAGGGGCCCAGCAGACTTTCTTGCGGAACTCCTGCTGGGATGGAAAACGTGTTTGAAAGGCAGCCATTCAACGATACCTTAAACGACCTTTGATGAAGGTAGTTCCGGATGATTTTAACAAGATGCAAAGGAAAGTTAAAGTTAAAAAGCTTGTATACAAGCCCATTGTGCCAGACATTGTCAAACGCTTTCTCAACGTCATGGCTGTGGACTTGGATACAGCCTTGTTACTTCGGATGTTATTCATCACCCGTACTAGCTGATGATTTGTGGAGTGCCCCTTCCTGAACCCAAACTTTTCTGGTAGGAGAATGTTGTGCTCCTCGACAAACTTGAGCAAACGATTGAGAATGATTTCTCTAACAATTTGCTCAGCGCTGAAAGGAGGCTTATTGGTCTGTAGCTTGAAGCTAGCGTTGGGTCCTTCCGGGGTTTGCGGATAGGTATGATTTTCGCTGTCTTCCAGATACTTGGAAAGTAGTGCAGTTCCAAGCATCTGTTGAAGACAGCAGTCAGCAGAGAGTGAACCTTCATGCTGAGATTTTTCAACAATAGGTTGAATATTCCGTCGAACCCGGGGGCCTTCATGTTTTTGGTGCATTTCAGCGCTGAGCAAATCTATTCCACTGTGATTCTATCCTCCGGAGGGATAGCACAAGGGAAGGAATCAAGGTTGAGTACGCATTGCTCAACCTGAACCGAGCGGACTTTGGATGTTGAAACCAAGCAAGTGCAATTTGGCAATATGCTCACCAAACGCATTTGCTTTCTCCTGAGGGGTGATTATGAGCCGATCGTCATTATCCACCTAAACATGCCCACAAGCAGTCTTTTGAACTATTTTTTTCAAATTGTTGAAACTATAATGTCAAATATGGAACCAGAAGTAAAACTGCATATTTATGGCGACTTCAATCAACGAAACGCAGACTTTATTACAGACATTGAAAATGAATAATTTTTACTCCCGGTCGTAGGTGAAGACGAAGCATTACAATTATTATTCGACAAAATATCTTATTTTGGTCTTAATCAAATAAACCATGTAAAAAATCAACAAAACTCATATTTAGACCTTTTATTTACAAATTGTACTGAAGACTTCTGTGTGGATACATCATTAGCACCTTTATGGAAAAATGAAGTGTTTCACACAGCAATTGAATACTCAATCTTCGTACAAAATTCTTCTTCCTCCAGCGACTGGGAATACGAGGAAGTGCCGGAATACCATAAAGCAAATTACGAAGAAGCCAAACGTGGACTATGTACAATAAATTGGCAAAATTTAATAAGTATTGAAGGAAATGTCGATACTGAAGTAGAAAAATTTCACTTAATTCTACAAAACCTAATCTTAGAAACTGTACCATCAAAAAAAAGAAGGCGAACACAAAACAATAAACTACCCGCATGGTTCAATCCACAACTGAAAAATTTGAAGAATAAAAAACAGAAAGCTCATAAACTATACAAAAAAGAAAAAACTGAAACCAATTTGCGAAACTATCACAACTTATGCAATCAATTAAATACAGCCACCAACTCTGCATATGAGGACTATAACCGCAAAGTCGAAAATGAAGTCAAATCATGTCCTAAGAACTTTTTTAATTATGTAAACACGAAATTAAAAAGCAGCAATTTTCCTTCGCGAATGAATTTGGATGCAAATGTAGGCGAGAATTCTTCTGAAATTTGCAGTCTCTTTGCAAATTTCTTCCAAGAAGTATACACCACATTTTCCGAAGAAGATCGTGACCGCGATTTCTTTGCATTCATTCCTGAAATTTCTAAAAACATCTCTGTCAACCAACTTTCTCAACATGAAGTCCTCAATGCACTAAAAAACTTAAACGCGTCGAAAGGGTCTGGACCTGACGGCATCGCACCCATATTTTTGAAAAACCTTTCTGAAGAACTCGCATTTCCTCTAGAGCGTCTTTTCAACATGTCTCTGAAAAATGGAAAATTCCCTGAAATTTGGAAATCATCTTATTTGGTACCTATTTTCAAATCAGGTGCAAAATCAGACATTCGAAATTATCGTGGAATTGCTATTATTTCTTGCATTCCAAAACTTTTTGAATCAATCGTAAACGGCAATATTTTTCAGCAGGTGAAAAATCTAATTACAAGTAAACAGCACGGCTTTTTAAAGGTCGCTTAACTACCTCTAATCTTCTAGAATATGTATATTTCATTATTAAAGCGTTAGACAGTGGCAAGCACGTTGAAGCGCTATACACCGACTTCAGTAAAGCATTTTACCGCATCGACATACCATTATTAAATCTCAAATTGCAGAAAATAGGAATGGAGCCTGGACTTTTGAATTGGCTTCAGTCATACCTAACACATCGTAAACAAATAGTTCGCTTTCAAAATAAACTTTCAGAACCAATTTCAGTCACCTCTGGGGTACCCCAGGGTTCTCATTTAGGCCCACTTCTTTTTATTTTGTACATAAACGACATTTCCTACATACTTAAAAAAATAAAATTGCTTGTATATGCAGACGACATGAAGCTCTTTATGGAAATAAGTAATTCTAGCGATGCAGAAGAATTCCAGAATGAAATCAATATATTCCACACCTGGTGTAGTAAAAGTCTACATAAACTGAACGTAAAAAAATGTACTGCAATAGCATTTAGCAGAAAAATTGAAACACCGCATATTGAAATATCATTAGGCAACCAAATTGTAGAAAAAAGCAAAATTGTAAGAGATCTAGGTGTAATCCTAGACTCCAAACTAACTTTTTTAGAACATTATAATACTATCATTAGTAAAGCAAACAGAATGCTAGGCTTCATCAAAAGGTTCAGTCATAATTTCGAAGACCCATACACTATTAAGCTTTTATATACCACATATGTAAGGCCAATTCTGGAATACTGCCACCTAGTATGGAATCCATACATTTCCATACACGAAGAACGCATAGAATCTGTCCAAAAACAATTCCTTTTATATGCTTTACGTAAATTGAATTGGACTGCATTTCCATTACCATCTATATGAAGCGCGCTGCATGCTCATCAATATACAAACACTTAAGGAGCGCCGCCAATTTGCAATGCTTTTCTTCATCAACGACATTATTTCAATGCGCATAGATTCGGCAGAAATTCTCGCACAATTAAATTTTTACACACCTTGTCGATATCTTAGAACACGGAATTTATTTTCAGAAACATCGTACAGAACAAGCTATGCAAAAAATAGCCCAATCAATCGAATGATGCGCCTATATAATTTGCATTGCGGAACTATTGACATCACTATGTCCAAGCAGCAAATACAAGCTAAGCTAAAACAGAATAGAATTAATGCATAGTATGTAAGTAAACATTGTAATAATCATTGTATGTAGTCTACACTGGCTTGACGAAATGGAAATAAATAAATATTTTCATCTTTGAGTGGGGGAATGGGTTTGGGGTGCGTCTTTAGGACCTTGGCAACCTTCCAGAATGATCTGGAGCGGTCGTCCAGATTCTGGATGAGCCGCCCGAAACTTTCGTTCCGGAGTGAGACCATTCTGGAAGCAATCTCCTTGTTCAGATCGGCCATTTCACGTTTCCACGCTAGTTCTCCGGTTCTTTGGAACTGGCGTCTACGAACATGTCTGAGTCGAATCAATAGTTGGGTGTTGGAATCAATGGCAATAAACTTACCCCTCACAGGAACTCGTCGGACGCACGCCTCGTCAGCCACGGTTATAGCTTGATGGAGTCCCTCCAACGCTCGGTCAATGTCCTCCACGGAGTCAAGAGGCGGGTTGTCGATGATGTACCTGTCTACCACGCGTCCAAACTGGGCCCAGTTTACGCGATGATAGTCCTTGCGCAGGCTTGGAGCAGGAGCTACGTTGTATCCCAGTTTAGCCACCACCGGTTGATGGTCGGAGCTGAGTTCGTTCATGGCTACCGGTTTGTAAGAAACAGGTCTAGCGTCGATGGGTTGCCTGCCGGTGAGATGAATGTTGGCTCGTCCGAAAACCAAACGGAGTACAGCCCATGCTGCGAATGGTCGAACAACAGACGACCGTTCTGGTTCTGCTGGTAGTTCCGCCAGGCCTCATGGCAAGCATTCAGATCTCCTCCAACAGGAACCGGTACGGGTGATGGTGGACAGGTCTTTCTTGAATTTAGCCGCTAGGTCCGCTGCTGGCGGCACACTGTCGAGGGCAGTAGATGGCGATGAACTGGACGTATCCAGTCGCCGACTCCACCTCCACACCAAGGGCCTCGATGATAGAGGTACGGATATGGGACAGACTGCGGTATTTTATTTCTTTTCTGACGATGATCGCAACATCCCCCCTGGACCTGGTACGATCAAACCGAATGATGTTGTGGCCCGGTAACCAGCAACTGTCGCCGGACTTGAGGTGGGTCTCGGTGAGGAGGCCCACGTCGATGGTGTAGTCAAACAAAGCGTTTCGGCAATATGTATTTTTAAACTCATTAGTACTATTTTTACACAGGCCGTTTTCAAAAAGTAGTCGTGATTCAATATGAAAAACTGAGAGCACAAAATGGCGCCTTTACTAAAAAGGAACAACTGTGCAAAGTTTCAGCGTAATTGGAAATGGTCGGTCAGGATCGATTTGCGAACCTTCGTGGAATGCCTCATTTGGGTTTTTGCCCTTGCGGCGCGCCATCGATGCCTTTGTTTTGATTCATTTTGCTTATGCTGTTTTTTGGGCCTGTGGCGCGAGACCACCCCGGTATGCAATTTTAGTCAGCAAAACATGTATTGGGTTTCTATATTGCTACGTTCATACCGCCCATGCCTGGCTATCTCTTACTTGCGTGTTAAATGGTATGTTTCGGAAATTGCATCGATGGCTGTGCTGGATAATTAATTACATGGGAAGATGCATAGCACACCTATGATTATCTTAACTAAATGAAAGTAAATTTGGATGATTGTTTTGTATCACATACAATGATAGAAAAGTAATAGTTTGTATCGCTTAGCTCGGTTTGTTTACATTTGTTACTTAGGACCTTTTGAAAAGTGACGCGAGAATTCAGATACCAGGTATTTATTGCGGGGTAAAGAATATTGTATATATTCGTCTCATATTTTTTGCAGAAGAAAAGCCCTTCAAATTCATGAAATAGATTCAAAGATCCCTGTGCGCTGTCAGAAGACCAAAGGAATGCACATCACCATTTTCACCCGGGGGCCAAAACAACATTCTTAATACCATGTTCTACAAGCTCTGGCAGACGACAAGAAAGAATGCGCGTTCTGTGTCGCTCAAAGTAAAAGCAACAGAAGAAAAATGATTGCTCCTCCTATTGCTCCAAGTCCCCTCCCCGGAACACAACAAATATGCATCCACGAAAAGAGTCGCTGAAGAAGGAAAAATGTAAAAAATGTACCTGTCATGCCAACAGAAGAAGCAAAACGGGCTGGCAAAGGAAGGGATGTTTATCAGCGCTCCATTCATCCCTAATGGAAAAAAAAAGTTTCGGTCTAAGTCCTCCAGTAGTGAGAAAGGGAAAGAACGTATGTTGGGGTGAAAGAAAAACCCTTTCGGGAGGCCGAATATGGAAATGTTCATATCCTGTCGTTCATCACTGCCAGCACTCCTACCCCGTACATGGAAATGCTACCATCCAAAACATTGTGATAGGTTGACGCGATCATTTTTTTCATGAACGTTCAACAAATGCTGCTTGCTTAATATTTTGGGCGGGAGCCAGACGTGAGGCTCAGTCTTGTCAACTATACACAACGCTCTGTGAGAGCAAACATTCTTTTGCAGATAGAATATAATAAATGGTTCATAAAAAATGGAAAATTCTAAGTGTTTTTATGTTACTTCATACGCGAAGTTTGTGATTTTCAGAGTTGGTTGGAAAAGCTATCGATGAAGCTTTAGTGTGATAATTTATTAGCTAGAAGATTGGTTTTAGAAGAGGGTTGGTAAATAGTTCCGTTAGAGTACGGTAGTATGAAAATTGAATAGAAGCTGAAAATGAGCGATGGGCCATTCATGCGACAGTGCAAGTCAAACGCGCACTCTTTGCCTAACTAGGGATTCCTAGTAGGAAACAACGAATTCAAGATTAGGAATCACATAGATGAAGATTAACTAACTCATTTTTTCCTTGTTTCAAGAGCATCCTCGGTGGACAAAGCCGAGCCTTGTCACTGTCAACAAGGCATACAAAGTAACAAGGACTAAGAAGTGTTCCTTGGATTGCTGAAAAATCCTGTTTCCCTAGTTTGAAGTAGTCAGGACTAGGAATCGGTGGTAGATCTTACATCCCGTAACGTACCACGAAAAGGTGATCTACACACGTTAAGTTATTTAAAATACGGCCCTGATCTATTTTCAGTTCTCCTGACAATTGATTCGTTTACAAAAAAAAAACTTACAAACTAGTTGCAAGTTTTTTTTTACTCTTTGTTTGTTCCATATTCAAAATAAGTTTCATTTCATTTTAACCTAGGTGCTCCAGTTACTACAGTAACTTACTAGCCTTAATTGTTATGATATACACTACCCGTCATAAGTGGTGACTCGCGTGGAAAAGTATTGCAACACTCGTTTGAATATTGCATCACCCCCAAAAAAGTTTAGCATCACCCATGGATAAGTTTATATTTTCACTAAAATTTGAACAAATTCACTGTATCACTGTTAAATTATTATAGTAAATAGTCAGAACGCCAGAGTTAGACTATGAAAGTGTTGCAGAAAGTGATGGCTCACGGTAGAGAAGTTAGATATCACTATGGATAGTACTGAATAATTTCGAGCTAAAAATTATTTAAAATTTATTGATCTAGTAGATAAGTTTGAAATCACTATGAAAAATAGTAAACCATTAAATATATATTACCCGCCATAAGAATAATATCGCTTCACTGAGAATCACACCTGAATCTCTTGAAATCGTAGCGATTCTATACACAAAAGTTTGGTATGATTTGAATTTGAAGTGAATCAGAACTGAAAAGTTTGAAATCACTTGAATTTGATGTGAATCAGAGCTGAAAAGTTTGGAATCACTTGGATTTGATGTGAATCAGAGTGGAAAGCTTTAAATCGCTTGAAATCGATGTAAATCAGGACAAAAAAAAGTAAAGTATCACTTGAATTTCGACTGTTTACATTGTAAATTATTTTCTATCGGTGTCTGCACATTTCTCAAATTTTCCTGATAATTATGCAGTGTGTTTTCCTTGATTTGTTTTCCGTGCTGAGCACCAGCGCTACCAACATCAGGGAGACGGCTCCTGCAACTGGACCCATCAACTCAAAGTACCGGGGACCAACGAGCTTACTTTCCTTCCAAAGGAAGCTAGATCAGAGATGCTATGCTTCAGAATATACCGCCGGTGCTGACTGGGATTGAACCTAAGCCTGCGGGGGTGAGAGACAATCACGCTTAACACTTCACCACCGAAGCCATTTTCTGAAGTGAGTTCTAACATATCAGATGCAAATAAATTAATATTCTTAAAAATTAAAACATAACAAAACGTGAGCGGTTCGCGCTTGAGTTTGAGATCACACATCTGTTCGTTCAAAAGTGTTTCCACTTTGATTGAATCTACTTTTGTTTATCTTTTGCTTGCCTGTTGTGGCATTAGTTTTTAAAATTTCTGTGTGGCAGAAAGCTCCATGAATCATTATTTTGTCATTCATGGTTTGATATTCAGGGTGCGTAAAAACTCCTGTTGAAAAATTAGTACCACTCATAGCACATCGGCTTTATCGAATATTAGTTTCTGCTCAACAGGCTTAATCATGGGTGCGAGAGCTGATAGAGGACTCATGACTCGTTCCAATATTGTTGCGTTACATTTTAAAGGGTTTTCAACACGCCACATCTCGCGTACCATGAACGTCAGTCAGCCGACTGTAGTGCGGGCAATTCAACGTCACAAGCAAACAGGAAACCACTCCAGCAGAGGTCGTTCGGGAAGGCCTGTTGATTCCGTTGGCCGGCAACATGTACGTAAAATGCAAAAACGTCCTATTTTGAAGAACCGTAAATCAATACAAAAGTTGAGAAGGATTCCTACGGAGAAACGTTCAGGTGTCGTAACGTTGCACAAGGCTGGATTATCAACTAGAAAGATGGCGGCACAGCTAAACCGTACTCAATGCAGCGTTTTCCGAATTATTAAACTATTTAAGGAAACGGAACCAGTTTTCAATCGCCCGTACAACAGGTAAAAATATTCTTCGAAGCAGTGTTTTTGCTTCTGTTTTATTTCCAAATCTGCATATTGCTACTTTCCATAGTTTGAACCGGCAAAGACGTACTGCAACAATCCAGAAGCTTGGGAATGCAGTAATAACTCCTTCCCGGATGAGGACAGCAACATGGAAGAGGTTAGACAATCATAAGCGAGCGCAGATATTGCAGATGGCTGCAATGGGTCAATCCATGCACCGAATCGCTGCTGTGACGATGATTGATGCATCAACAGCATCTAGAATCATTCGCAGCGATGTTGACAAAACATCAACAGTTCACCTCGGCAGACCTCGGAAACAAGGAACTGGATCAAATCCATTAAAATGCACCTCTTCGATGACTCGAAGTTCGTTCGGCTCAAGGCGAAAGGAGTCAAGCATTGAACAGCGTGCAGCGTGCATGGCCCTGTATAATGAAGGACTTTCGACACGGCTTGTTGCTAAGAGACTGTGCGTGAGACTGTGCATGAGAACCGAAAGCGATGTGGAAGGTCACGCATTACAACCAGAAGAGAGGACAAATATGTCACCATTTTCAGAGAAGAACACGGACAGCCCCTGATATCCGTGAAGAGTTGAATAGTATGAGAAGCACACCACTATTCGTTCCGACAATGCGACGACGACTCCTTGAAGTAGGGTTGAAAGGCCGTATTGCTGCTAAAAAACCTCTGCTTCGAGAAGTCAATATTATGAAAAGACTGCAATGGGCCAAAGATCACTAGAGCTGGGATACAAACCAGTGGGCGAGAGTACTATTTACAGACGAGTCCAAATTCGACCTATTCGGCAATAAACGGTGAGTGTTTGTTCGCCGTCTTGTCGGTGAAAGAATGAACCCTAGTTGCATAGTACCTACCGTAAACACGGAGGAGGATCGGTGTTAGTTTGGGGTTCATTTGCAAGAAGGTGTTGGGGATTTAATTCGAATCAGCAGAATTCTCAATATAGAAGCATACCTCAACATACTACAGCAAAATGCAATTCCAAGCGGAAAACGGCTTGTTGGACGGGGCTTTATCCTTCAACAAGATAATGACCCCAAACACTCGTCAAAGCTCTGTCGCGGATTTATAAACGAAGAGGAACAAAAGGGAGAATTGGTCAACATGGTTTGGCCAGCACAATCGCCTGATCTAAATCCCATCGAGTTGCTCTGGGATGAGCTGGATCGGGCCACTCGAAAAATTATACCTCAAAATCATGAACATCTATGGGAATGCCTACAGCGGTGTTGGCAACAAATAGATGATGATGCTATAAGAAAATTGATCGAGCGGATGCCCAGGGTGTGCAAGGCGGTGATAAATGTGAATGGAGTATATTTCGAGGAATCTAAAATCTGATTTGTTAAAATAAAAATGGTTTAAACGATCCTAGAGTAAATTTAAGCTGTACAAAAAACTTATATTCTGATTGAATCCGAAATAATTTTTAACTTTTTTAAAATTATTTAGCATTTCGGTATTTCCTAATTTTCTGAAGTGAAGTGGCTTCAAGACTTCTAAAAGTGATTTGAAAGTATCCTGAAGAGTTTTTATTTATTTCGCTTATTCACTTCCAAATCAGTACTTCCCAAAGAAATCTCCATTTTACATATTGGTTTTAAAATCAATATATTTCACCATGATTCTTTACTTCTCCCGAGTCATTCAGTGTTTTTCAAATATTTCATCATCGAATTTCATACATTTCTGAAGTGATTCTGTACACAACAAATTGAATTTAAAATTTCCTCAACTGATCCAGTTCATAAAAAAGAAACTGGGAAATTGGGAAATTGGGCTCTTATACACACCGATTTAAGTGATTCCAAACTTTTCAGGTCTGATTCACATCCAATTCAAGTGATTTCAAACTTTTCAGGTCTGATTCACATCAAATTCATGTAATTCTAAACTTTTCAGGTCTGATTTACATCAAATTCAAGTGATTTAAAACTGTTCAGCTCTGATTCACATCCAATTCAAGTCATTTCAAACCTGTTTAGGTCTGATTCACATCAAATTCAAGTGATTTCAAACTTTTCAGGTCTCATTCACATCCAATTCAAGTAATTTCAAACTTTTCAGCTCTGGTTCACATCAAATTCAAATGATTTCAAACTTTTCAGCTCTGATTCACTTCAAATTCAAATCATACCAAACTTTTGTGTATAGAATCGCAACGACTTCACGAGATTCTAAAATTTTCAGGTCTGATTCTCCGTGGAGCGATATTATTCTTATGCCGGGTAAAATATATTTAATGATTTACTATTTTTCATAGTGATTTCAAACTTCCCAAGTAACATTGCAAGTTTTATCAAGGATTTAAAGCGTTCTACAAGTCCAATTCATCGTCTACAGAACCCTCATAAAACCAAAATTGTTACTTGGGTTATCTACTAAGGATCAATAAATTTGAAATGATTTCTAGCTCGAAATTATTCAGTACTATCCATAATGATATCTAACTTCTCTACCGTGAGCCATCACTTTCTGCAAAACTTTCCTAGTCTAATTAAGAGCTTTCTGAATGTTTACCACAATAATTTAACAGTGATACAGTGAATTTGTTCAAATTTTAGTGAAAATATAAACTTTTCTTGGGTGATGCTAAACTTTTTCAGGTGATGCAATATTCAAATGAGTGTTGCAATACTTTTCCACGCGAGTCGTCACTTATGACGGGTAGTGTATATCTAATTGTTCTTACATTGTTCCTGCCTTGGCAATTCAGTATTTTAAACAGGTTTTTTAGGCCTGCATGCCAGCATCACAATTTATATCTTAAAACTAAAAACTAAAACTAAATCTTACCTTTGTGTAAAGGGAATTAATCGTTGCAATTGAGGATTGCAACGATTATTGCCAGAAATTATTAATTATTTTGTTGGACATTTGTTCTAAAGTCTCAACATTCGAAATTCTATGTACTTCGGTAGTACTGTACGAGGGAGGAAACTTAAAAATCGTCTTCAGAACTTTGTTCTGAATCCTTTGGAGTGCTTTTTTCCTGGTAGTGCAACAACTGGACCATATTGGCACAGCGTAAAGCATGGTCGGTCTAAAAACTTGTTTAAATATTATAAGTTTATTCGTCAGGCAAAGTTTCGATTTCCTGTTTATAAGAGGATACAAACATTTTATTTATTTGTTACATTTGGCTTGATCTTTAAAAGTTAATTTTTGGTCAAGTATTAATCCAAGATATTTCACTTGGTTTGACCAGGAAATTGGAACTCCGTTCATAGTGACTATGTGACTACTACTAGGTTTCAAAAACGAAGCTCTAGGCTTATGTGGAAATATTATAAGTTGTGTTTTGGAAGCGTTGGGAGAATTCTTCCATTTTTGTAAATAAGAACAGAAAATATCTAAACTTTTCTGCAGTCTGCTGCAAATAACACGAAGACTTCTTCCTTTAGCGGAAATGCCTGTGTCATCAGCGAACAAAGATTTGTGGCAACCCTGAGGCAAATCAGGGAGGTCCGAAGTGAAAATGTTATACAATATAGGCCCAAGAATGCTACTCTGATGAACTCCTGCTCTAACAGGTAATCGATTAGATTTGGAATTTTGATAATTTACCTGCAGAGTTCTGTCAGTTAAATAATTTTGAACTAATTTCATAATATAAAGAGGAAAACTAAACTTTTTCAATTTAGCAATCAAACCTTCATGCCAAACGCTGTCGAATGCTTTTTCTTTATCTAGAAGAGCAACTCCAGTTGAGTGGCCTTCAGATTTGTTTGAACGAATTAAATTGGTAACTCTTAAGAGTTGATGAGTAGTTGAATGCCCATGGCGAAATCCAAACTGCTCATCTGCAAAAATTGAGTTCGTATTGATGTGAAGCATCATTCTATTTAAAATTATCTTTTCAAAAAGTTTACTTATTGAAGAAAGCAAACTTATTGGACGGTAGCTAGAAGCTTCACCTGGATTTTTATCCGGCTTCAAAATTGGAACAACTTTTTCATTTTTCCATTTATCAGGAAAGTATGCCAAATGGAAACATCTGTTAAATAATTTTACCAAGATGTACTCTGGGAGTTTTTTTTTTTTATGAGGATATAGAAAATTCCATCATCACCTGGAGCTTTCATATTATGAAACTTTTTAGTTATAGATCTTACTTCGTCCAAATCAGTCCCCCATGTATCATCAAAAATATTTTCCCGAGAGAAAATTTTCAGATAATCCCGAGCAACCTGATTCTCAATAGGACTAGTAAGACTCAAACTGAAATTATGGGAACTCTCGAATTGCTTAGCAAGTTTCTGAGCTTTTTACAAATTTGTGATCAAAATTTTACCACCTCCTTTAAGCGCTGGAATAGGCTTTTGAGGTTTTTTTTTTAATTTTTGTAAGTACCCAAAAGGGTACATTGAACTCGGGTCTATCTAAGAAACATTATTTTCAAAAGTTTTGTTACTCAGGGCAGAGAATCGCTTTTTAATTTGTTTTTGCAAATCACACCAGATACCTTTCATGGCAGGATCGCGTGTTCTTTGGTATTGTCTCCTACGGACATTTTTAAGACGGATCAAGAGCTAAAGATCGTCGTCTATTATAATTGAATTGAATTTAACCTCGCATTTTGGTACTGAGGCAGCTCTTGCTTCAACTATAGAAGTAGTCAGAGAATGAAGAGCATAATTAATTTCATCTTTGGTTTGCAAAGGAATGTTTGGATCGAAGTTATATTCCATAAATGTTCGACATTGCTCCCAATCAGCTCTATGGTAATTGAAAGTAGAGCTGTTGGGATTAAAAATTATTTCTTGGGATATTTCAAAAGCTACTGGAAGGTGATCAGAACCGAAGTCAGCATGGGTAAGCAATTGGCTACAAAGTCGAGGGATTTCTTGCAGAAGAAAATCATGTTGGGCTGTTTGGATATTAAATAGTGTAATAACCTGCAGAACAATCATCAAACAGAATATTACCATTGGAATTGCTTTGAGCATTATTCCATGAGCGGTGTTTTGCATTAAAATCACCAATAATGAAGAATTTAGACCTATGACGGGTAAGTTTCTGAAGGTCACCCTTGAGAAAATTATGTTGCTGGCCTACGCATTGGAATGGCAAATAGGCAGCTATAAACGTAAGTTGTCCAGATTTTTTTTCAACAGAAACTCCCAAAGTTTCAAAAACTTTGGTTTCAAATGAAGAAAGAATTTTATGTTTGATTCATCTATGAACAATGATGGCAACGCCGCAACAGACTACATTAAGACGATCATTTCTATAAATGAAATAATTTGCGTCCTTCTTAACCTTATGGTCAGGTTTAAGGAACGTTTCAGTTATAACGGCAATATGCACGTTATGAACTCTCAAAAAGTTAAATAGCTCGTCTTCATTATCTTTAAAAGATCGAGCATTTCAATTTATAATATTTAATGCTTTATAATCCATTACTGAATTTTAAAGTCGTGACAATATTGTTTGCAAATTTTACTCCAGTTTGAATGGCATCAAACATGGAGCTAGATTTAAGCATATCAGAAATCATGTCAATTAAGGATTTCTGTAAAAATTCCATTTTAGGGGCAGTAATGCTTCCTAAGTCAAAATTGTCAAAATTTCCATTAGAATTACGTTGGTTAGTATTTTGATTTCTACCAGCTGCAATAGCAGCATAGGTAGCTCCATTAACTCGCTGAACATTGTTAGCAGTGAGGGGAGTTGGTATAGATGAAACATTTGAAGCATTTGTACCTACGGGTACGAATGTAGAATTTAATCCTCGCTGACCGTTGTTAACAACAGAGTAATTTGTACCTGGATTTGTGGTTTTCACCACAATTTGATCATTTAAATTTCTTAGGATCTTGATTCACAGGACAGTCGTCTTTTGCGTGAGAGGAATCACCACAATTCATTATTTTCCTTTTGATTACTTGGAGTGGCACAACTCCAAGTAATTTTGCCAGTTCATCTTTGATCTGATCCAGGAATTCACCACTGGGAGTCGTTTCATGACAACCTTGAACACACGTTCAGTTTTTGTGTCGTAAGTAAAAAATCTGTGCTGCTTCTCAGTAAGATACTTAAGAAGACATTTAAATCCGTCCAAGGTTTCAGACAATACACGGCATTCACCCCGACGTCCAATTTGTAGTGAAAACTTAACTTTCACGAAATTCAAAAGTTCCATGCGAAGAGCATGGAAATCGGAAGTGGTTATCACAATAGGGGGAATCTTTTCCTTCTTGGAATTAAGCCGGGAAAGTTTCCTAGAATTTTTCTTGGATGATGGATCATTTTCATCATCCGTGAGCAAATCAAATTGATTACTCAAATTAATTTCATCACGAGTTTGCCCCTTTCTTTTGCGTTTAGGCGCCATGGCGGCAGTACATTTTTATCCAGATTACATTTTATAATCGACTTCCAAGCAGAGTACTATAAGAATCTGAAGGATCGAAGAGGAATTTTCCAAATCGATATCCAAGAAGGATTACCTCGGGTAGGGTCCAAACAAGGATCGAAGAGGAATAACAGTTGAAAAATGTAGAAATTTTACAGGTTGAGCTCTGAGAAGTGCTGTTTAAATTTGTTGTAGCTTTAGGTAGTAGTTACACTTCCTTCAGCAAAATTTTTGTGAGATTTATGTTAATACACAGACCAACATACATAGCACTATACATATGTTTGATTTCAATGCATCGTCTATGAAACACTATCGCCATCTGTTGACAATCAAGCTCAAGTGAGCCTTGCTCTAATAAAATGGTTATGGTTATTTTCCTTAACGACGTGTTCCGGGTATAAGCTGAACCATTTGTGGAATACTTCAATAATTTGGGTTATCATTAGCTATATTTTATTGGGGTATGTCAACATGCCCATCAGCGAATGGTTTCAATAAGATATTTAATGCTCTCCAAAGTATTCTGAAATTCAGATCTTCCTTTTTTTCTTGATTTGTTTTCCGTCGATTTAGTTTTCCGTTTCCAATACTACCTATGCCAGGGAGGCAGCTCCAACACCTGGACCCTACTTATCAATCCACCAACTCATGAACCGGGGACCAACGACTTTAATTCCCTTCCGAAGGAAGGCGACTGGGATTGAACCCAGGCCTTTCCCAACAAACAATTCACAGTCACAAATAAGCATACACATTGAATAAATGCTGTATAACAGTGTACATTGCTGAATAAAACAGGATGTCGAATTATGTGCTGAAAAAAGCTCATTGAGATCTAAAGGTGCGCCTTTATTCCGCCGTTTGCTCTGATATGACTAATTTACTTATTAAAAGCTTTATAAACGTTGACTGTCTTCCTGATTCAGAACCAGAAGTTTGATCTAATAACAATAATTTGCACACACATTTACGCTTTAATTCGACTGTTCAATTGATTTAATAAAATGCTTTATTAGACGTCTTATAAATGTTTTTTAGCTTCATTATTAGATTCCATTGTATTGCTTTACAATAATGCTGTAAAAAGGTGAATACAGTCAGCATAATAGCTCTTATACAGCCATGCGTCCATGTTTTAATTTTTTGCTTTGTAAATGCTTTACAAACGGCGTATTCATTCATTATTCCACAGCACTGCTTCAGGCTAACAACAAAACGAAATTGGTAGCATAGTGGTTACCGTTTCCGCTTTCCAAGTAGAAGGTCGCGAGTTCAATCCCAATCTAAAATAATAGCCCAGCATCCTTTCCATCGAAATTAGAGAGATGGAGAGGTAACATTGGTCTCACGTAAAATAACTATTGATGATTTAATCATTCTCACATCTCCTTGAATTAGCTAGAGTTACGGCAGGGAGTGCTGATATTTAGGTATACAGATTCAAGCTTTTATAACTTATTTAGCTGCCCATATGATGTATTCTAGGATAGCTCAGATGGCAAGGCAAGCGACTGGTGATCGGAAGGTCATGGTTCGAATCCCATATAACGACATGTGTTGCTTTTGCAACAAGAAACAATTTTTCCGAAACTTTAACACGTTTATTGTTACCGTGGAAACGGTTAAAATTTTCCTGAAGAACATTATAAGTTAAATTAGCACAAATTATTTATAATAAATTCAAGCAAACTTACGTTTGTGCAGCTTCTTATTCGCTACCCGGGTCGTAATGGTATGCGCAACGCTATCGTATAACCTGTAAGTTATCCTCGTATAACCTGTAAGTTATCCTAAACCTAAGTTTCGTTTTTAGTTTTAGTTATTATCTTATTTTAAGTTCAATATATTTCTCTACCTTTCACTACATTTACATAAGACAGTAGGTTAAGATAGTATAAGGAATTTAACTATATTTTAAGTAATTAGAAAACATTTTCCACCTCACTCGATGATGACTTGTACCTTTTTTTTTGACGTTTCTTCCTCCATTCACGGATTGATTGACGGCTCCTCCTGTCCGTTGGTGACCGCAGCCAGCTTCACTCCACTCATGATGACTGATGCAGCGTTGCTGCATAAATAAGGTGAACCAGTAGGTGCGGCGTCGCACGAGGGGCGTTCGCAACAGTCCCCTCCAGTGGTTGGACCCTGGTCCGACCCACTTCCATTTGCACCTACGTCCAATAACAGCTAACTTGGTTGCAGGTCTCTCGTACATTCTCGCGGCAGTCTGGACAACCGCCGACCGAACTTGTCCATCTGCGAAGGTCTTCACCGACACCACTCGTCCTTTGGGCCAGCAGTTCCTCGGTAAGCTGGGATCGGTCACGACGACAATTGCACCAACCGCAATCGGCCTTGCTGGGTAGAACCATTTTGTGCGGCGCGTAATTGTTGGCAGGTATTCGGTCACCCAACGTTTCCAAAACTGGTTCGCCAATGCCTGTGATGCCTTCCATGACCGTTGTAACATCAACGGGCATTCGTCATACGGCACCAGTGGCTTCGATCCGTCCGACGAACCCAGGAGGAAGTGGTTGGGGGTAAGCGCCGGCGATGAATAATCGTCCACGGGAACGTGGGTCAATGGTCGACTGTTGATGACGTTCTCTATCTCGATCAAGTAGCTTCGGAGTACTTCTTCCGTCGGTACTCGTTTCGGTTTGATTTGGGACAGAAATTTCTTCACGGATTGAATGAGCCGCTCCCAACAGCCACCCATATGTGGCGATGCAGGAGGGTTGAAGTGCCACGTTGTTCTTGTCGTGACAAATTCCGCCATAAGTCTGTTCTGATCCAACGCCGCTACCGCCTCTTTAAGTTCCTTATCCGCACCCACAAAGTTCGTCCCACGATCGCTTATGATTTCCACAGGAGTTCATCGTCGAGCAAAGCAGTTCCGCAGAGCTAGGATGCATGAGCTGGTGTTTAACGAGGCAGCCAATTCGAGGTGTATCGCTCGAACCGTAAGACATGTTACGATGACACCCCAGCGCTTCTCGTGATGACGTCCTACAACGACGAAGAACGGTCCGAAGAAGTCCACGCCCACGTACGAGAACGGGCGCACGAAGGCTGCCATCCTTGCCTTCGGTAACGAAGCCATCATCGGGGGTGCTGGTGCAGCGCGTTGTATCTCGCATAATTGACAATTTCGACGCACTCGATCGTAGACCCTGCGAACTCGTGGGATGTGGAATCCTTTGCGCACTTCGTTCACACAGGTTTCGTGGCACTGATGATGATTTCGCAGATGAACGTCACGTACGAGAAGAGCAGTAACGGGATGCTCTCGAGGGAGCACGATGGGGTACCTGCTGCTCTCGTCTACGAAGTCGCATTCGCCCAACCGACTGTGGATGCGCATCACGCCCCGCTTGTCAACGAACGGACTAACCTTGAACAGGCTGTTCTTCTTCTGGAGTCGGCGATCACCCGCTGCTAGGATTGCTAGTTCATCTGCGTAGACATCTTCCTGTGCTCGTTTGATTTGGAACACTTCCGCATTGAGAAACTCGTGCTGCGTTAGCGGCCCGACATTCCGTTGTTGGCCTTCCTTCTTCAGCCGGATATTGTTCACGAACCGTTGGACGAAAGCCGTTGCACGCCGTAAGCGGTACCACGATGAGAAGTTCTCTGGCAACAAAACGGTACGAACTCTCCCAACTGAATTGTGCATCACGCTTGAACGGATTTCTTCGGCGGTTTCCTGGCCATTTAGCGACGACTCCGGCCATTCCATTTTGGGTCTCCACAGGAACGATGGCCCGTTGAACCAACGACTTGCTGGCTTGAGATCCGGTTTATACTTCCACTTTGTTCCGTCGTCAGCCACGTTCTCCTTTGTACCTATCCACCTCCATTCCGTAACGTCCGTCTCTTCCAATATTTCACCCACGCGGAAAGCCACGAACTGAGAGTACCGGCGGTGATCCGATTGTAACCAGCACATGACGTCCCGAGCATCAGTCCAGAAATAACGACGGTCGACCTTGATAGAGTGGCCTGCCTCGATACTCTTGGCCAAGCGTGAACCGATGACTGCTGCTTGCAGCTCCAGCCGGGGAATGGAGACGAACTTGAGGGGCGCTACTCGAGTCTTGCTGCCGATGAGCGCACAATGAACATGTCCATTCCTTTCAAACCGGAAATAGGAAACGGCTGCGTACCCAAGCTCACTAGCATCTACGAACGTGTGAAGCTCGATCCTGGCTTCGTTGATGCTGGAGTCAGCCTGGTAGTAGCAACGCGGAATTTCTACCAACTCAAGCTCCGGCAAGATACGTAGCCATGTATGCCACTTCTCCAACTCCTTTTCCCCGATTTCTTCATCCCATGCAGTTTTCGCTCTCCAGACCTCCTGCAGCAGTATCTTCAGGAACATCAAGTAATGTGCAATGAGACCTAACGGGTCGTAGATGGCCATCAGCGTCCGTAGCATGTCCCGCTTGGTTGGATGCTTGATTCCGGTAAGAAGGTCCCTGTTACGTTCCGTGCAGAGCTTGTAGCGAAAGACGTCTTTTGTTGTACTCCACCACATCCCAAGGACCTTTTCCATGGCAGGGTCAGCGCTCATCTCCATTGACTTTTCCGGCTGAGTGTTTTCTCCGAGGGCTTCCAGCACTTTGGTTGAGTTCGACACCCAGTTTCTCATGAGGAATCCGCCTTGTTGGTGAATGTAGCGTACATCATTGGCCAGCTTGATGGCTTCCTCCTCCGTGTCTACGCTCGTGAGCATGTCGTCCACGTAGTGCCTCCGGTGGATAGCGTCGACAGCAACAGGGTATTCGCTTTCGAAACGGGCAGCGTTTTCGTTCAGGACGTATAGCGCAGTGCTAGGTGAACAGGTAGCGCCGAACGTGACAACCTGCATTACATAGTCACATGGCTCCGTCGTTTCGTCGCTGGCACACCAAACGATTCGCTGACTGTCCTCATCTTGCGGGTTCATCAACATCTGATGAAACATTTCAGCTACATCACCTCCTAAGCCAATCAACCGCTCTCGGAACTTATATAGTACTGGTGGTAGAGCGTTTAGTTGATCCGGACCCTTCATCAACACGGCATTCAACGATACTCCTCCAAACGACGCGGCTGCATTGAACACGATTCGGACCTTGCCTGGTTTATTAGGGTTGAAGACCGGAAAGATGGGCAAGTACCAGGTCCGATCTCCCGTCCTCTGACTTTCCTCCGGGGTTAGCTTGCGGACGTACCCCTTGCTGACGTAGTCTGCCATCTTCGCTCTCAACGTCTCGGCCAGTTGGGGTTCGCGTTCCATCCTCTTAACCAGACAGTAATGACGTCTCAACGCCATCGACCTGTTGTTGGGTAGGCGTACGTCATCGTATTTCCACAAAAGACCCACTTGGTAGCGCCCGTTCTGGAACGTTGGACTGTCGCGTAGTTTCACCAGCGCTCGTTCGTCCTCCTTGGAAAGAAGTTGATTCTGCGGAGCTCTGATACCCAAACTGTCGAGCATGAAGTAGCTTTTTACGGTTTCGTGTAGAAAATCGTCGGATTCGTGAGAGTGGAAGCATGTATGGTAGCTGTACAGGGCAGTGTTTGACGCCGGACCATTCTCCGACGAGCAGGTTCCGTAGATCGTCCATCCAAGGCGTGTCTTGACAGCAACTGGTTCATTTGGCTTCCCTTCACGGCTGTCCAGGGCGTGGACCACTCGTACGTTATTCATCCCGATCAATATCTTGGGTTGAACGTTGCAGTACGATTCTATTGGCAACCCTTCAAGATGAGGGTACTCCTCCGAAAGCTTGCGACGGAAGTTTCAACTCTTTAACCGTGTAGACATCTGTCAGGTTGTTTTGAGGACATCCGTTGTACGTGCCGGAAATGTTAAGAGAGACTCGCATGGCATCGTCTTCGTAACGGCAGGTATCGGCCGTCCAGCGGAGGCAGAGTGGATGACTTTCGCCACGCAAATTCAACTCCTTCGCCAAACTTTCCTCCATCAGTGTCAAGGAAGATCCGCTGTCCAGGAACTCATAGGTTTGTACCTTGATCCCATCATTGTACAGCGTGACCGGAACGTACTGGAATAGTACAGCTCTGCTTTCTCCTCGGTGCGTGTTGCATGATCTGGTTTCTCTGGAACTGCTCGCGCTGACCTGCTGTGAAGTAGAAGTAGTCGGTGCCGAACTGGACGAAGACGACGCTATCGATTTATCTTTCGCGTCGTTGTGCATCATCCGATGGTGTTTGTATTGGCAGCCGTTTTTACCACACGACTTCCCGGACTTGCAGGGACCTCGATGACTCTCCAGGCAGCTACGGCATAATTTGTGTTCCCGCAGTGCAGCCCACCGAGCAGAAAGATCCATTGCAACGAATTGTTTGCACTTCTCCACTGCTAAGCAGTTGCCATTGCAGATGACACATCCACTATCAACGTTGCTTTGGTTGACCTTCGGAACCGTCTCGGTGTGTGCGTTCAGAAATCCATCGTTCTTCCGTTCCCGGCGTGTCTTGTTGTCGAAGGAGCCCGAGAACTGAGGCATCGTCACCGTGCTCGCTACTTCTGCTAGTTTGTACAGCCACTCGCTGAACTCCAACAAAGTTACCGATCGAAGAGACTGACGATGGGTCGCCCAATTCAGCCGAATCATCGGTGGGAGACAATCTACCAGATTGTGCAGCAGTGTCAAATTACACAGATGCTCCTCTAACTCACAGGCCTTCACTGTTGCTACCATGTTGCAAACGCCCAGCGCGAAATCGACGAGCGTACCCAGACGTTCTGCTTTGGGAGCGGGAAGAGTGTTTATCTTTTGCAGCAGCGAATGCACGATGATTTCCGGACGCCCAAACAACATTCGCAACGTCGAAAGAACTTGATTCAGGTTGGCTGGATGCAACAGCTGGCATTTAACCGCTTCCAATGCCTTCCCACGTAGACACTTCTGTAGACGAGCCATGTTCTCCTCCGCCGATAATCCGCAAAGGTTCGTTGTGTTCTCGTAGGTTGCGAAAAACAAGGGCCATTCATCCGGTTCCCCGCTGAAGATTGGTAGTTCCTTAGAGACTGCATGACGTGCGGCGATTTGGCTTTTATTGAGCAACGCCGTCCCCCCGGTGGCGGAAGGATAGTCGTGTAAGTCGTACGGATAATACTCTTGAGCGGCAGGACGCGGAAGACCAGCATATGGGGCAAATGCCGAAGCATTCGGGCGCTGAGTATGATTCGCTTGAGAGAACGTCGGAATATGCTGATGTTGATCGGTCGGGAGAGAAGCAAACGTCGAAGCGATAGGACGGTGGATAGGTGGAGGTGGATTGAACGCTGGTATGTTCGAATGATGATTGATACCAGGAGGGTAACGAGCAGGGAAATCGGGACGATGGTTGATTTCAGATGGAATATCAACTGGAACGTACAACTGTTGCTGTTCCCGATGTGGAGCGAAAGTTGGTCCGTCGCGATCTTGGTGGACTGGGGGTGGTGCAAAGGGAGGCATATTTCTACGGTGAGTATTCACAGGCGAAGAATGAAAGACAGGATGGTTTCTTGTGTTGTTCGGTTCGAAAGCGTTCCCTTCTAGACTACTTTGTCGTGCAGGAATGGCATTACCCGTTGACTCGAGCAGAAGCTGAAATCTACGCAACAGAAACTTGCGTTCGATGGCTTGCTCTTCCTCTAGAAGTTGGATCCGGAGTTCGGCAGGCAGTTTGTTCACAAGGTCTGGATCGACAGCAACTTGTCTGGGAACTACTGGCGCATCAGGATCCACTATAGGTGTTCGAGGAGTACGCGGGCGTGGGGTTGGCGGTGGCGGATTTGGCGATTGTGGTGTTCGTGGACGTGGGGTAGGTGGCTGCGGATTTGGCAACGGACTACGTGGGGGTACGATTGGCGTTCGCGGAGTTTGCGGTCGTGGTGTAGGAACCGGTGGGATTGGTGTTTGCGGTGTGGGCAGACGTGGAACTGGTAGTGGAATTGGTGACTGCGGGTGTGGTAATGGCTCACCTGTAGGAGTTCTTGGATGTGGCGATTGTGGAGCAGGAACTCTGGCAACGATGCACTCCTGGCAGCTCCAATCGTGGTTGGCCACATCTTCGTTTACTCCGGCGCAGTCAAAGTGGAACCAACGCTCACAGTCATCGCAGCTGACCATGTCGTTGCTATCTGGCAGACGGCAGAGCGGGCAGGATTGCTGCAAGCTGTCATCCGGCACTGGATCCCGAGTTCGGTCCCTTCGTGGCATCTCCGATTGATCCGGAAAACGAAAATTTTAATAATGTTGCTTTTGCAACAAGAAACAATTTTTCCGAAACTTTAACACGTTTATTGTTACCGTGGAAACGGTTAAAATTTTCCTGAAGAACATTATAAGTTAAATTAGCACAAATTATTTATAATAAATTCAAGCAAACTTACGTTTGTGCAGCTTCTTATTCGCTACCCGGGTCGTAATGGTATGCGCAACGCTATCGTATAACCTGTAAGTTATCCTCGTATAACCTGTAAGTTATCCTAAACCTAAGTTTCGTTTTTAGTTTTAGTTATTATCTTATTTTAAGTTCAATATATTTCTCTACCTTTCACTACATTTACATAAGACAGTAGGTTAAGATAGTATAAGGAATTTAACTATATTTTAAGTAATTAGAAAACGTTTTCCACCTCACTCGATGATGACTTGTACCTTTTTTTTGACGTTTCTTCCTCCATTCACGGATTGATTGACGGCTCCTCCTGTCCGTTGGTGACCGCAGCCAGCTTCACTCCACTCATGATGACTGATGCAGCGTTGCTGCATAAATAAGGTGAACCAGTAGGTGCGGCGTCGCACGAGGGGCGTTCGCAACAACATGTGTGTAATAAGTATGTATGTATGTAATAAATTTTCTATGATCTCTGTGTGGAGGGGAGGGTGCGTGCTTCGACAGAAAAAATAACACCACAACAATCACTAACGAGAACAACCATGCTCTGTCCCGTTATTATTTTCGAATTAATTATCCCGTAGTTGAATAATCGTTTAATAAAGGATAATAGTGTCTAATTAAACATTATTTCACATGAGAATCAAGCGTCTATATTCACCTTTATAACACCGCTGTTTAAGGAAGTACCTAATGATGTCCAATAAACGCTTAATAATCAAAAATTTGATCTAATAAGCTCTGTTTCAACTCTTGTAAGTCGAATAAAAGCTTCTCGACATACCTTATTCAGCACCAAATATTTCGATGTTGTGGTTGAATAAATTCTCCAGATTTGTGTGAAAAAAGCCTGAACAGAAATTATTATTAAAAATAGTACAAGTATTATTATGCATGAAGTGGAATAAAATCGCCAAAAAGTCGTTTCTTCAATAGGCAATCTGTTTGTTGGGTTTAGAGTGAAAGGCATTCACGCTTACCACTTCACCACCGGTGCCGCTGAGTAGGCTGAATGAAGTATTGAACTTTGTCCTGAGAGCCTTTGAGTTCGTGAAGTTCAAGTGAGCCTTCTGTCAACATGCGCATCATCGGATGATTTCAGCAAGATAATGCTCTCCAAAGTATTCTGGAGTTAAGATTGGTCACCTGGATCCCTATTGTGCACTGATAAAACTAGATCTTCAGTTCAGATCTTGAGTTAGCGAAGTTATTGAATTGAACGCATAGCCACGCGATGCAAACACTCAAGTCAATTTGATGCGTAGAATGGCTGTTCACGCCATCTTCAGCTTTTTTGCCAAATGGACTTCACTGCTCCATATGCTTCCAATCCATTCTTCTATCAAAATATTACGCTACTATTACACTTACTACTACTACTGCTACGGTTTTTCGTTCGTGTCGCCATCAAAAGGACGACGCACGTGCCAGTAAATGTGCTGTGGTGCAGAAAAACGTTTACGGCACGACAGATGATGACAACAACGTATTTATTATTATGGTATACCTAAATGAAGTCGCTGATGAACGCTGAACGTACGTGCCGTACGACTGCTTCATTCCGCAGGTTGACTGCTCCCTTCCTCGTGTCTACTGAGACGTTTAATTCGAGAAAAGTCATTTTCTTGTTTCTCGGGCTGACTGCAGCTCTTTACACAACAAACGTAGAGGATTGTGGGCTCCAACACTGAAAATGGACATTTTTTGTAGCCACAGCCGACTACGGAAAGCCCAGTTTGGAACCGTTGTTCCCTAGAACGCATACCATTCACCGCAGATCACCACAGTCGGTCTTGGAAACAGAGACAATAGAGAGGAAACAAATTACTGTTTCTCGTCGTAGTATCCTACTATGAAGAAATCGTGTAGGATCGGGGATTAATATTTAGCTTTCATCACCCGAGGTGCTTCATCGTCTTCCCATGTTTTCCACAGCAACTAGTCCATCTATTCATTGCACGATGAAGACACGGCTTGGTTTTCTATCCTGGTTGACGGGACACCGACAAGTCAGACCGTGAGGATGGGAGTAAACTATTTCCCCCAGCTCCTGCTGCTACTGCTGCCGATACCTACTATCTTCTACAAGTCGGTTGCCGCAGCTCAAATGGGAAATCATGAAGTTAAACGCCTTGTTTGCGGATTTTGCCATCTCTTCTCTACTCTCCTCTAGTTGGTGAGCTGGCTGGTTGGTTGGTAGGCAGGGAGAGTCAGGCGTGCCAAACCGCATGAATATAATGTAATCATCCGATGAAAAGACGTGTTTGTTATGAAAAGCTTTGTCGATTATGACTTTCGTGTGTCGTAGGGGCTTTCCTGCTACATCATCGATGAACGTAAATGGGTTACCAACAGATGGGAATCAACAGTTTGTGTGTACCCTTCTTCGAAATTCTTGGAGCATTTTTGAAATTGGCTTTTCGGTTCCGTAGGTCTAGGGCCAATTGAACATTGATGGCAAGTCTGGGAGTAAAGCTTTATCAAAGAGCTCAACTGAGCGATGTATTCATCTTACCACCTTACCGACATCTTTTGTGAACACTGTTACTCTATGAAACACATCCGACATCCAAACATCCAGAGATCAAATAATTTCACCACAGTATTACCACTTGATAACACAAATACTACTTGACCCTCTATGCTTTAGTTTTTCCTACAGAGCATGTGCTTTACTGTCTTTGGCACGATGTGGGTGCGAGTTGGTTTGAAATCTACTTCTGGAGAAAGAGCCGAAAAGCTACACGGCGAATGAGAACGACCCAAAGTTGAGTTAAGTTAACTTTCTAAGGTTTGTCCAGGAAAAACATCCTTAATATGAGAAAAGTAAAAATTGGATTCATTGGGTACTACTTCTAGACTGAGTAAAATCTTCGTCAATTTTTCTCATTTTCCGGTAGGAAACCATGAGGCAAATTTAATCATCGCCCAAATTCTAATTAGGGTCGCTCTCATTCGCCGTGTACGAAACCACAAAGGAACTGACAAATACTGGGCTTGGTGGAATCTGCAAACAGCACAGAATTGGAAAGGATTTTGTTTGCTAACATGACGTGTTTAAGTTTCGGTGTAGGCTAGTTGAAACTTTTCCATTATTGTTCGTTCCTGGTTTGTACGAAATTTTTTTTCCTTTCCATGATTACTTATGCTTACTTCGTACCTGTGTAAAGATCCTTTTTTTTAACATGGTTAGTGCCTACATGTTGCAACATTCCGACGGGACGAAGGTTGAGCAGAAGTTTAAATATTTGCTGCAAGAAATTTTAGTCTGTCAACTTTTATGATATTACCAGTCAGTCGTGACGTCAATCACAACTCCATGCTTGAAATTTGATCCAGATCGGTGAATCGCATAATAAAAGTTGATTGCATAAAGTGTCACCAAGCTGAAAAATCCCAATCCGTAGACTGATAAAACCTACACTGAACATTTCGCTGTAGTCATTATCTTCATAAATAATTCTACCGAAACGACCCATCACCAATCGGCATTGGTTTTTCCCCTGATGATAATGATGATGCTGGCTCGGAAAATTTCATCCAAGTGAGAAATTTGCACCATTACCACGTGATTAAGGAAGACATCACCGTTGCATAAATGTCAATCCAACGCCTACATATTTCATGGACGCGTAAATTGGTAATGCAGTAACGAATGTGCTTGATACACGTAAATTGATCCTTTTGAATGTGTGCCGGTCCGTAAAATTTCGGGAGCTAACATGAAAATGCTTTCAGCCAGCGTTATTTTGGACGTGGGATTTAATTTGAATAGCAGTGCCTTTACATGGAACTGTTGTGGATTGTGAAATAGCTGTGCTAAAAATGGTTTTCTCACTATCGTGTCTGGCCGCATTTTTCTGTAATTAAGATTCTCGAGAGAATCGTTTCCAAGTTTGCTTACGTAGGTTTGGTTTTGGAATGGATTTCGTTTGCTATCTTCATACTTGGTGACTCACTCTGGTTCTTCATTCTTTTTGAGCAACATAGGAAGGAATGCTAACATTTGCCTAACACTTGGCCATCGCTTCTGTCGCTACAAGCATTTCAGCTACATCCTGATAAATTAGTGTGAATGTAGCATCGGTTTGATACTCCACGCGCGCGTGAATTATAGAAATGGTTTTATTTTCTTTGATACTAGTTACTGTACCGTAATTTGTTGTTCTACTCGAATGTGATTAAATCCTGTGTTTATCTACACCGCAGTCGACAAATTTCATTATTGTGTTGGTCAAAACCTCGATATAAAGCAACCTCGATATAACGTAACTCGATATAACGTAACTTTTTTTTAAGTCTAAAAATTGAAAAATATCAACTCACAATCGATTTTAACGTTACAAATCCATTTTAAATTATTTTATACATAGTATTATTAAATTTTTCATACAACGCTGGGTTGAATAAACATCATTTTTATCCGAGAGAGAGAGCAGCCAGCTCAATGACGGACGGTTTGTTTTCTTTGTCTTA
The DNA here is from genome assembly GCF_037179485.1 of Ochlerotatus camptorhynchus. Taxonomy (NCBI): domain Eukaryota; kingdom Metazoa; phylum Arthropoda; class Insecta; order Diptera; family Culicidae; genus Ochlerotatus; species Ochlerotatus camptorhynchus. Next base: position 942,524 of record NW_027040958.1, read on the forward strand.
TTTTTGTCTAGTACTACACTATGTTTGTTTTGATTAGCTATGAAAGTTTGACAGGCAACATGAGGGGTTCGTGGAATTTCCTATATTTGGAGGGGTGCATCGATTAGCTTGGGACCGAAGATAGTACCAGAGCTGAGCCAAAAAATTGAGCACGTTTCTTCGGGACCTTCTGGTCGTAGAGTTACCTCTATGCTCGTAGGTAGTTAAACAAGGACCGAAACATTTGTGAGCAAACGCCTCCAATGAACCAGAAGTAGCAGTAACATTACGTTTATTTCCATTGACTATGCTTTTGACGTATGGCTGTCTTTCTTTACTATATTGGGGATCACATTACAAAATAGGAAATGGGCAAATGGGAGGCATGTAACGAAAAGTTTATAAATGGAGAAATAAACCAATACTGGAAAATATTTCATACGACGGAGAAAACATCCAGCAATTTTGACGAAGGACTACGTCTGTGATTTCTATATGAGGGTACACTTTGTACACGTAATAAAATTATGAAAGATTTTGAACAGTTATAACTCTGTCCATATCGGATGGATTTTAATTCTAAACAAGCCAATCGATTGGAAAGTCATCTACAAATCAGTTAAAATGAACACTTTATCAATTGTAAAAAGGTCACTTTTGAAAATTGCACGAATGTGCAATTGTTGCTATCATAATTTAAATTATCACCGATTGCCTGCGAAAAGCGCTTTCCCTAACACAGATTTAAAAATTGATTCCACTCTGGTCTTGCCAAACGGTGTTTATTCAATCACTGCGTGTGGTGTGTGGTGGTGTTCGGTCGTCATCAGCAGCAGCAGCAGCAGTGCTTTCGGCGCTTGGCGTTCTCCAGTACATAACACTAGTTTACAAAACAACATAAAAAGTGTGAACTTTAGTGGTTGACCAACGTTTCTAATGCAAAATCCTACGCTGAATTCAATGCCGTGGTCAGAAAAAATTAAAGTAGAGCCATTTTTGAGTTATTCAAAAAATTTGATTTTTTGAATTTTTAGCAATAGTACGATTACAAAAATGTCAATATCTTTGGAACTAGTGCACCAATTTTAAATCTTTTTTCATGAAAGTGAAGCTAAATAAATTTGCTATCGTTCACTTGAATATTATGTCTTAATTAAAAATTTAATTTTGAAGTCATTTAAAAATTTACAGCATTTTTTTTTTATTTTTCCTGCGAATTTTCCATAAAAATCTTGTTTTAAACAACATTTTTAATGGGATAAAAAGATTCAAAAAATCATTCCATAATTTATTCTTAAAGTCCATTAAAAACTGGAGAAAATGTGCCTTTAATGGATAAAATCGGTTGGAAATTGTCGAAGTTATGAAATTTTTTGTAAAATCATGGAAATTGAATGTTCCAAGATTGGCCGTTGTCCCGCTCCTAGGTTCATGCACCACTTCCAGTAAGCCTTTCTGCGGACGTGTACGCATACGGTGCATTTCACTAACACTACCAGCTGTCACGCAAAATTAAATGGGATATTTTCAACAATATAATTTACGCTAGTGTTTGTGAAACCGCTCGGCGAGAACCTAACGCAACCAACTCAATTTGACAGCTTTCTTTCTTTAACATTGCTTAAAGAGCACGACAAAACGTGAATACAAGTGTAAAAATGATCCTCAAAAGTTTTGTTACGCGTGTGGCAACTATATATTTACAAAATCGGTCAATTTCACTGCTTCGTTGCAAACTGCATACAGGCTTTATTTTAAAATTGATCCTGGAGACTTTGACGAACCGTGGATTTCAAAAGTATTATGTAGTTCGTGCAAAACGTGCTTGGCTAGGTGGATGTCAGGCGCAAGGTAAATTGATTTTTTGAATAACTTTCATATAAACAATTTATGTACAGCATGGTAGTGCTTTGTTCTTTCCTGATCGACATTATCTTACTTCATCTATTTTTGATAAGTGTTAATGTCTTACTTACTAACTCACTTATTTGTTATCTGTCAGTCGCTATTTGTCCTTTGACATGCCCACCATATGGCGTCGACCGTTTTGTCATGCAACGGATTGTTATTTCTGCTTGACAAAAGTTAAGCAAAAAGGACGTCACGTTAAAAACGATCCTCTTGTGGTAAAAGAACGCATAATACTTCCACCACTACATATAAAACTTGGGCTATTCAAAAATTTCGTCAAAGCGTCGCAAAAAGAAGGGCCGGCATTCCAGTACTTGAAATCAGTATTTCCAAATTTATCTGACGCAAAGATAAAGGAAGGTGTATTTGTTGGCCCACAGATCAAAAAACTGCTCAATGATTCCGCATTCAATACAGTTTTGACATCAGATGAGGAAGAAGCGTGGAAATCGTTCCAGAGTGTTGTCACAACCTTTTTAGGAAATTTCAGAAGCCCAGATTATGAGGAAGCCGTCGATGAATTGCTCAAAAATTATGAGAAAATATCCTGATGAATGTGGGAATACCTGTGGAATACCTGTATAATGAGAGAGAGAAGGATTAAAATTTTCCATTTAATTCCACTACTTTATTTGCTTATCCTTGACAGATACGCGTATTTCGTCTACAATGTGCAGACTTCTTCAGTGTACAGTCGAGTATTAGTACAAGACACTGAAGAAGTCTGCACATTGTAGACGAAATACGCGTATCTGTCAAGGATAAGCAAATAAAGTAGTGGAATTAAATGGAAAATACTAATCCTTCTCTCTCTCATTATATGAGAAAATAGGTATAAATCAAAAATATTGTGTTTGTTACATATAATTAATTTCAAATCCTTTTATTTCACTGAACACAGGTGTGAATATGTCTTTGAAGATACATTTCCTACATTCTCACATGGATTTTTTCCCGGAAAATCTTGGTGACGAGAGTGATGAGCACGGCGAACGTTTTCAACAACAAATGAAGATGATGGAACGTCGTTACCAAGGGTTTTGGGATGAAGCAATGATGGGTGACTATTGTTGGTTTCTGATTCGAGAAACAAGTTCAAAACATCGAAGACAAAGTCATTCGATTCTCAATCATTTTTAATAAAACCTAAATAAATTTCTTTTGTATCAACTCGGTTTTAAATCCTGATATGCCTTAATCAAATTGATATGAAGAGAAAAGAATCTCCCATGAAAACTTTACATGCGATTTGGATGCTTACAACGACACCTAGAAAAGGAACTCTAAAGCTGTTGTATTTCAGCAACATTTTAACTGTTTTACAAAAATGCTCATAACTTCGACAATTTCCTACCGATTTCATCCATTAAAGGCTCATTTTCTCCGGTTTTGAATGGAATTTAAGAATAAATTATTGAATGATTTTTTGAATCTTTTTATCCCATTAACAATGTTGATTAAAACAAGATTTTTATGGAAAATTCGCAGGAAAAATAAAAAAAAATGCTGTAAATTTTTAAATGACTTCAAAATCAATTTTTTATTTAAGACATAATATTCTAGTGAACGACAGCAAATTTATTCAGCTTCACTTTCATGAAAAAATATTTAAAATTGGTGCACTAGTTCCAAAGATATTGACATTTTAGTAATCGTACTTTTGTCCAAAATTCAAAAAATCAAATTTTTTGTATATCTCAAAAATGGCTCTACTTTAATTTTTTCTGACCACGGCATTGAATTCAGCGTAGGATTTTGCATTGGAAATGATCATCACCTTACCGAGTTCAAAAATGCTGTAAACTAGTGTAATTAAAGCCTGCCCGTATGCAGCTAGCTGCATGCTCTCGATTCAGCCGTCGATTCTACGAAGAAAGAGGACGAAGCCGCACCGCTACTGATCGGATTCATTTGCGCGTCGTGCGCCACAGTGGGCCATCTATGCCAAGTGCATTGCCCTCGTTCCAAACAACATACAGCTCGCCAGCTTTATCTGTATTGAACACCCTAATAGCAGCTCAGCATTACTCCACCATTACGACAAAACGTTTCTTTTCAGGACCACCATAAATTTGTTAAAGAATATTTTCTGGACATTTCTCAAGGTAATTAATCGGATATCAGTTCCCATAAGATTCAATCTAACCTACCATGTATTTTTAAGACAACATTGGGGGTTCAATTACAAAAACCAAAGTTGGTTGCGCCATGAAAGTAGTTTGATTTTGATCCAGAGATGATGGATTTTAATTCGTAAACGCCAATCGATTGGAAATTTTTCTACAAATGAGAATAAGACTATCAATTTACAAAAGGTCACTATTGAAAATTGCACGAATGTGCAACTGTTGTGATGGCGATCAAAATTATCACCGATTGCCTGCAAAAAGCGCTTTCCTTAACACAGATTTAAAAATCGAATTCCCTCCTGTCTCGCCGAACGGTGTTTATTCAATCACCGAGCAGTGTTGTCGGCGCGTGGCGTTTTCCAGTACATAATGAAAGGCTTTCCGCCAGCAGCTAGCTATCAAGGCTGCCCACAAGAGCCCTGGATTCACCGAAGAAAGAGGAAGAAGCCGCACCGCTACCGATTGGATTCAGTTGCGCGTCGTGAGCCGCTGTAGGCCATCGATGCCAAGTGCGTCAACCTCGTTCCAATCAACATACAGCTCGTCAGCTTCATCAGTGTTGAACACCCTAATAGTAGCTCAGCATTACTCAATCATCACGACAAAGCGGTCCTTTTCTGGACCACCATAAATTTGTTAAAATGCTCTTTTTGCAATTAACAAACAACATTTTTCATATAAGACCACGTAGTCCTACGTCACCATTGCGTACACAGCAAAAAATTAATTTTAATATCACATCAATGTGGATGCACATCAATCGTGTCGAAAATATGGTGTAATATTCCTTGCCAAAAAGGACAACATTATCATTAATACATTGCATGGACTGACATTACGTTGCTTTTACTGCATTTGTTTATTTGTATGACCATATAAATTACATGAGATTTGCGACATGACTGAAGTGTATCCTCTTGGATAGTGAAAATAGAACAATGTTCAATTCAATTAAGAAATTTAACAAATAAAATATGAATATGTTGCGTACTAATCAGAATCGCGAACGGATGGGATGAATCTATATTCTCTCGCACGGACATCACAAACTAACACTTCTTCCTTGTGTGGCACGTTTCATTAGGCACCTAGATTTGCCTCAATGCATTAGCAATGCATGAATTTGTATATTGTGTGGCAAGTACAATGATACTCTATGCCCAGGGAAGTAGATAAAATTTTCAACCCGAAAGATTCCCTCGACCGGACCAGGAATCGAACCCACCGCCTCTGGCTTGGTAATACCGTGCCTTTACTAACTAGGCTATGAGACCCCGGTAGAAAACTCATCGGTAATATTAAAACAATGCAGCGGTTGTACTAAAAAGTTGATTTACTTTTTTTTCCTTCATTTGTTTTCCGTCGATCTTGTTTTCCGGACACTCAAAAAATTGCACACGTCTTCATCATGTGTCTCACACTTAATTTTGCGCTTATTGTAAAACACATCCACTTCATGTGTGAATCTTACGCTATGAACCATGCCTGAACACTATGGATTTGAATTGTGACACACTTGGATTCTATGTGCCTCATATAGTGATATCAATAGCTTTGCACATCATAGTCCAATATTCTACAATATTCTACCACAGACAAAATTCTACTTTATCGACTTCTACTTTACCGACTCTAAAAATGAATCGACAAATATATAAACAAATTTCAGAGGCCAGAGCTTTCACATATCTTTTCAATGGGTCTGATTTGGGATTCGATCATGAACTGTTGGGGTGAGCTGCTGTCGGAGTCTTCGTTCGATCCCACTGTGCCACGGTTGTTCTCATATATGAGGCGGGTTGATAGGATAAAGTCACAATTCTTGTTTTCGATGTTTACCTTTCTGAGCAAGCAATTCACATCGTATTGAAATGCAAAACACTTTAAATCCATCTGTTTTGAACAGTAGTGTGATTCAATGTGCAATACACTTGAATAGATAGTAAAATATTTTCAACTTTTCAAAGTTTGAAACACTAGAAATTAACGTGTAGGGTAAACGCTCCTATAGTTGCGGTACGTTAGAAGCGTTAGGTTCCTATAGTTGTGTATTGAGTCTCCATCCACAACTATAGGAACCTAACGCTTCTAACGTACCGCAACTATAGGAGCGTTTCCCCTATAACACATTGAACTAAGGTGAAATACACTTAAAGTAAATGTGATTGTGCATTTAAAAAATCAAGTGTTTAAACACTTCGATCAAACGTGTGGAATTTTTTGAGTGTGCTGAATACCAGTGCTACCGACGCCAGGGAGCCAACTCCCACACCTGGACTATACTCTATTGACCCATCAACTCATGGACCCGGGACCAACGGCTTTACTTCCCTTCCGAAGGAATGCGTGATCAGAGATTTTATACCTCAGAAATACCCCACAGGCACCGACTGGGATTGAAGCCCAGGCCTTTTGGGTGAGAGGCAATCACGCTTACCACTACACCACCGGTGCCGCAGTTGATTTACTGTTGGTATCGATTCCATTTTCACACAAACGGCACCATTTGAAATATTTAAAGAGTTTTAAGGATATAGATTTTAAACAACTGAAAGAACTAAGCACAAAAACAAGTGTACCGACCAATCGCGCTCCTACATCAACCTTCCGTTCGTGCCCCTAGGCACAGAATCTAGTACTTTTTTTTCATTTTCATATCTTTCATGTAAGCTTTGGGAACTTTTCTAATAAAATTGGGGAAAATTATATAAGAAAGGTTTTGTAAACCTGTTAGAAGACTAGAAAAAAATTGGGTCATCTTTGGGTTACAATAAACAATTTTTGATTTAAAAAAATTATTATTTTTTGCTTCTATATAACGTAACTCGATACAACGTAACGTTGCTTTATATCGGTGTACGACTGTAAATAGTTGAAGTGTGATCATAATGTTTCGGTCAGGATGCCACCCTATGTTGGTTTGCTGATGTTTTATTTGACGACGGAGTATTGCCAGATGTTTAGAAGCAGCAGAACAAACACTTTTCCCACATTTAATTGATAACTTTTATTGCCTCCGAGAGGCATCCTACCTGCTCGGAGGAAGTACGAATAACTTAACTCTATACATTGAATGTCTTCCTTAAAAGCTAACACAATACAATTAATTTCAATTATCAAACAAACTATACCTAATGTAAACAATAGCAATGAATAGCATATACATTAGACTTGTTCATTTTAACAGAAATGTTCTGGATGCACCGGATCAACCGTGATTACTGTTCGCCATGTTAATTTGAACTTCTGTGCAAATTTTCAGTAGAACAGGTGATGATTTAGAGGTGTTTAAAGGTAATTTTATGTTATGAAGGTAACCTACGGCTTATAATATTTGTATCTCGAGACTGAAACAACAAAAACTGCTGTAACAACTTTCATAGCGTGTTTTTTTTTATCAATGCCAAGTGTCACTCGAGCCATCCAAAATGTTCGTTATTTTATAAATTACTGTTATGGCTCGAGTGACACTTGCCTTTGATAAAAAAAACACGTCTACTGAGGATTCACTTTTCTAAAAATATCATCTATCAATGAAACAGTCATCGTTCGTCATTGAAAAGCAATGCAACTATGTTCTGTCAATCTAATTGAAACTTTTATTGGCTCTGTTGTCTTGTGAATTTTAGCTACAACGGCATCTTTTCTGATTTTTATCTTTCAATCTGTGGAATCTACACGTAAACTATGTTTGAACGAAATTTATTGAACAGTAAAAGGAACAGTATGCCGTAGATTACACATTTTATACTATATGGGTGGAAAGTTCATAGAACAAATACTTTTAAATTCTTCACTTTTTAAGATATCTTCGAGCATGAACTTCAATAAAATCACTTTGAATAGTCAACCTTTGGTCACAAAGTTAGTGGATAACACATTACCCAAGTAACCAAAAGTTCTGATAAAAGGCTATTTGTGGCTTAAGCAGCTTGGTTGGTAGTGGTCTATAGAATTCTAAGCAGCCTCATTTTTAAGTCGTTATAAGAACTTGAAAGTTCCGGTATCATAATTGAAGAGCATTCTAAGCAGCTTCTGGCGGAACTTGAACGGAACTTTTAGAAAATAAATTTAAGAAAATTTTGTCCTCTACACCAATTTTATATTTAGTTCGCACTTATATGAAATTTATTTCTAAAGGCAGGTATTAATGGGTATTGATTTATCAGCGTTAGCAGTAGAATTTGGAGCTGTTCGAAGAATTAAACCCAGTCCTTCTGCGTGAGAGTCCCAGCGCGAACCGCTACGTCATCTGAGATATAATAAAGTGAGCTGTTGTCCCGCCTACTGTTGGAGTGTTCAGTGCCAGCTGACTGACTTCAATACGAAACACAATACCTTGATGTATTTTAATTTGGTGTTTGCCCGCTTGGTATTCCAACACATTTGTGGCGCAGTGGTTAGCGTTCATAGATCGCATGCCGAATCGAATACACGGGCTCAAATCCAGGAAATTACTTTTTAATTATTTTGTTTTATGTTTGGATAACAATTATGATTTATTCGGGCCACGTACATTAAATTTTGTTACTAATAAAGACTTGAGCGGATTGCTTCATGTGGCTTGAAAGATCAGTCGGAACTTTATTTGAACTTTATGGAATTTTAAGGTTCGGTCGGAACTTTATTTGAACTTTACGGAACTTGGAAGAGATTTTAATCGTTGAATGCGGAACTTTCGGTAACTTGGGTAAGCTTTGGTATGAAAGAGAATACAGCAGTTTTTGTTGTTTCAGTATCGAAATCCAAATATTATAAGCCGTAAATTACCTTAAAAACATAAAATTAACTTGAAGCACCTCTAAATCATCGCCGATTCTGTTGAAAATTTGCACAGAAGTTCAAATTAACATGACGAACAGTAATTACGGTTGACCCGGTGCATCCCAAACCTTTCTGTTAAAATGAACAGGTCTAATATACATATACAAACACTAAAGAAGGAACAGTGGACATTCTACTACTGCAGATCGTATCGCTACCACCGTGCTGGGGGCATTTGTTGACGTAGCTTTCCAAATTCAAATTGTGGTAGAGCCCGCCGCCAATTGTGTGCTTCAACATACTGCCCCCCAAAAACGAATGTTTTTAAAGATATTTTCAATGTAGACGAAAATCGTACCGTATGACGCATTGGTTCAATAACGATGTAGTTTCATGACGCTCAGGTCCAAGTGACGCTCGGATCCAGATGACGCTTGGGTTCAAATGACGCTGCGCTCCGACGGGTGGACGATTCGGTCCGACAATACATGCTTCGAGGCTGGACGCAGGGGTTCGATAAGTGAACGTTGTATTTCGGTACGCGGACGCAAGAGCCCAAAAACAGACGCTTCGGTCCGACGGAAGGACGCAGGGGTCCGGCAGGTGGACACAAGAGTCCAGCAGTGGACGCAGGGGACCAGTCAGGTGGACACAAGAGTCCAGCAGTGGACGTAGGGGTCCGAAAGTTGACGGTTAGGCTCAGCAGGTCGACGCTTCGGTTCTGCAGATGAACGCAAGGGTCCGGACAGGACATCTACGTCCCTGTTGGATTCCAGTGTACTTTCCGGACCTTTGCGTTCATCTGCAGGACCGAAGCGTCGATCTGCCGAACCTAACGGTCAACTACCCCTGCGTCCACTGCTGGACTCCATGATCGAACGTGTAACACAACTATCCTTCGGTGTGTGGTATGTATTATTTTACACCACACACCGTGGGAAGGATAGTTGTGTTACAGACAAACAGACATAACTCATTGAATATTTTTCAATATAAAACATCGTCGCTACAACACTACCGCCATCTGTTGAGTATACTGTGAGGTAGTACGCTGAAAATATGGCGGTAGTGTGTAATCGTCAAACGCAAGGGTTATTGACTATACCTAAAAACATTTAAATTGACCGTTAAATGCGTGTTCGTTGAACAAATTTCCGGTGTTATGTCTGTTTGTCTGTGGTTGTGTGCTAGTGGGTCGGACTATATATAGATCAAGAGGATTCACTGTGGTAAGTGCGATCAATAAAAGCAGGAGACTGTTTTTATTTAAATCAGAGATCAAAATTCTCGCTCAGCTGCAAACTAAGCGATGCATCACTCAAGCTGCTTTTCGCAGAGTTAAAAAATGGCAATATTTTCATCTCGCCTTTTTCAACGATTTTTCAGTTCTCTCTCCCATCCAAACCATGAAAATATCGCTCTCTCAAAATCAGTGAGAACACTTTTTCATCTCTCAGACACCGAAAATATTCGATAGTGTGTTGCTGGAGTCCGAGCAGGAGTGCTGCAAATCTGGGACGGGACTTTACAATCGAGAGAAGCTTCTTAATGTTTTTTTGATGTAGGACTACGTCTGCGATTTCTATACGGGGGTACACTTTGTGAAAACTGAAAATGGAACATGAAACGAAATTATGAAAGATTTTGCTCAATAATAACTCAGCTGCCCCTGAACCAATTTCAATAAATTTATCACCAATCGATAAGAAATATGTCTACGCATCGATAGCAATGCTAACAAGAAACTATTGAAAAAGTGGTATATGCCAAGCATTGTCCAAAAGCGTCGAAATAGCTAACAAATCCACCAATGTACGTAACATGCATATGCTGCTTCCCCAACACAGTCATCAGCGAATCGTTAGTAGACGAAACAAGTCGAAGTGGCATTCGCTTCCGATCTTCGGGCGTGTGCAAATAGGGAGTATACAATTGCGTAACATTTTGCTCACTCATCGCCATATTTAGAACCACACCACGCCCCCAACTACCAAACAAAATGCTCTCCAGAGTTGTAACCATACTTGGAAGCAAGTGCACTCTACGAAGTACCCGTGTTGGCTGCTGCTGCGAGACTCTTCCAAGTGTCCATTCGTCGTAGCACCTTCACAATCATTTTTATTTAATCATCAAGTAACCATTGGTAAACACTAAACCTCAAGGACATTTTCGAAAATCTCTGATGCATTTTTCATTTTCACTCATCTAGTCACATAACCAACAAAGCAACTACCCCTGTATGCAAGTAGAACCTTCAGTAAAAGGAACCAGCAAAACGGTAGTAACCAAGCTTCTAATCCTGAAGCAACCGGACAGAGTCTTGGCCCATTTCTCGTAGCAAAGATGAGAGCCCATTTCTCGTAGCAAAGATGAGGTATCCTTCGCTGCGCCTTTCCAACCACCGCACAGAGGAGTAACTGGAACAAAAACCTGGCCAAAATAAGAAAACAAGATTTTCTTGATTTTTCATGCTTCTTTATTTTTTTTTTTATATATTTCAATATACAAGTGGCAACGGAATAAAAACGTTACATTTTGTTTACAAATTTTGAGACGTGTTCAAAAACTGAAGAAATTCGAAGCTTCTTGTTTTCCAAAAAGTAACCATGTAATAATTACGCCTACCAGATATAAACAATTTGATCAAGAGACAAGTATTATAATAAAATGGGTGCTTTGGGCTCTCTTCTAACAAGTTATGAGATAAAAACCTTTAAATTCAAATAATGTCTTATTTTTTCAACAATATGAAAAAAATGTGTTTTTTGTGTTTTTTGTGCTGTTTCAGACTTGAAAAAGTTGTAGAATCTTGCGCAATCAGATCATATAATCTATGGACGAATGAAAGTTCACGTTATTATGAACACATTGGCATTAGAATCTTGTCCGGAGTCGTCCGGATTGGCGATTGCGAGCCATTTGAAAATGGCAAAATTGTATCCCTTTATAAGGTCATACTTAATGTCATGCTCGGAACATGTGTATATGTGCATGTAGCATCCCTGAGTAATAGTTGTCTCTTTCATGCCACCGCGTATTCAGTGCTGTACGACACAAGCTCAGTTTGGTCTGAAGACAGCTTAAAATCGGGTTCTCAGGAAGGGTAAAATAAAAATATCAGGAAAAAATTCTGAGAAAGAAACGAAATTATCGCCTGTGTCATTATCGAGTGAGAACAAAATTTGATTATCATGGCTCATTTTGTCTAGAGAATTGCTTTGCTTGGACAAAGTTCTCTCGCTCTTGCTTTAAATTGTCATTCTCTGTACGGGTGAAAAATACCGTTTCTCTTCTCATATCAGCGATCATTAAGCTCTCTAGTGGGGATAGAATAAGGCACAGTGAAAAATTGCAAGGGTGGGCCTGAGATTGAACAGTTGCGATCAGGTGGCTTTTTTGTTAACCAAGAACTTTTGATCGATCACAGTCAGCGTTGCCAGGTCATTTTCAGACAAATCTGGACCGGGTAAAATATAAAATCTGGAAAAATCTGGAAAAATCTGGAATGCCACAACAATCGTCTTTTTAACATAATGCTATTGAAATCAAAGTGATGTGCCAATCTCCCGTAAAAATAGGTCAGTAAGATCATATGGAATTTATTTTAATTACTAGAATGGTTATAAATTACATATTTAAATAAATTATGTAAGGCAAATAACTTGTAAGCATTGCTAAAATCATCCAAAAGTTGAAAAGTATTGACACAGTGTGCCAAAAAGTTTAAAACAGCAGGAAATATGGATAGAATTGTTTTTTAAGCTGTAACTTTTTTTTAGAAAAGAATGAGAAGCAAAGAATCAAGGAAATTTGATGGGATGAACTTTTTGAACTAAAAGTCGATGTAGGTAAATCTTGTAATCTCTTATTAATCACTCTCCAATTCCACAGCTCCCTCAAACTGGCTCAATTTTGTGTCCATTTTTCTTTATGAAATTCTCAAAATATTCTTAACAATTTCCTTGGTAAACAATGACTGTCATATTCTTCTCAGACTTATCCGATAATTTCCTTCGAACTTCTTTGTAGGTAAGGTCAGAATTATTTTGAAATCCTTTTCAGTATTACCTAAATACTCAAGTACTTTGCCAAAATGGTTTTGAAAGTCTACCAGAAATTGCGCTTAAAATTTTATGAAAATTAATCTCCATAGAAAAATTGGACAGAATTCCATTGAAATAATTCTCACAATTCGTATCAGCATACCCCTTAAGTTTCATCATAAGAATTTTCTATGATTTCTCTTCCGGATTGTATTTCCTTTATTGACAAAATCTCCATGCAATTTTCATCAGAGTTGACAAGACAATTGACACCGTCTTCAACCAGAGGTTGCACAGACTGAATATTTAACACTAGACAACGGACAACACACCACACCTATTAGACCAGTAGGGAATGATTCAGGTTGCCAAAATTTGCACCGGCTGGAGCGGGAATCGAAACCTCACCTCGTGGCACCCACAATATGCCTAAATGATGGGTGACGCCGCACGACCCCGAAGCCTACAAAGATGGATGTAATTCTACTCAGAATTAGCTAGAAATTCTCCTTTGATTTCACAAAGAATTCACCTCACAGTTAACTGTGAACTATTTTCAGAATTACCTTAAAATTCCAATAATGTCCAACGTTGTTTAAAAAATCTGGGAAAATCTGGAAAATATTTAAAAAATCTGGAAATATACGTGGTCTGTCTATCTGGCAAGGTGACTAAAAATCTGGAAAATCCAGATAAATCTGGAATACTGGCAACGCTGATCACAGTAGAACTGGCAGTTTATTCTCAAATGAATGTCTGCTTTATTTATGTTTACATTCAGCACCATTAACACCAGCTGTCAGTTCCACTGAGAAACGTCTCTTGGATCACCTTATTGGCGTTGATGGCACCGTTGAAAAATCGTCTCTTGTAGCAAAAATTGCTTATGTGATTTTCCATAGGAGTAAAGAGCTACAGAGTCGCCGCCAACGCCAATTATTTATTGTTATTACTGTAACAATCCGGAAATATTTTCTCCCTATCAGCGCAAAGAAATACTAAGAAAAACATCTGCACAGGCTTCAACATTTAACATTACCATCAAATCTCCGCACTTGGCCTAAAAGCCTAGTCTAAGTTCGCTTCTCTCGGTTCGAAGAGCATACTTTCAATGGGTTGCTCCTCTTCAGTATCATCTGTTCCCAAAAAAGGACGAACGACGGTAGCACTCCATCCATTAATTCAAATTACTTTGCCCGCATCCAGAGATCCTCCTGGGAAGAAAGGACCATGCATCGGCCAGGACAGGCGTTCGAGCCAGTCCCAGCTAGAAAGACGAACAACGTGTCGAGCCGGGCAAAGAATGGCCGAGATAACGCAGACACGTCCGGAATTCAATTATGATTATTAAATATTTATTGCACTCCCTATGTACGTTAAAGTTGTGAGATACCTTTTCTTTTGCGACGTAGGTACTACCGTAATGTACTTTAAGATAGGATATATCTGATGGAGATTGTTGAAATTTTCTGCGTAGGTAAACGTCAGCTCGCTGACTTTAATTGAAAAAGCTCAAGCATTCATGACATATCTTAAACCATCCTAGGTCCGAGTTCGATTCCAGCCTGAGGTGAAAAATCTCTTGTTAAGTCTTACAGGTACAGTAGATTGGAATTGGCACATACGTGGCCGAACAGATACCGGCGAAAAATAAACATAAAAGAGATAACCCTTTGGTAGTCTGCAATAAATCATTTCCCGATTCGATAGGTACCTGAATCCAAATGGCGCAGGACCCAAAACTCAATGGATACGTTGATTCGGAGTTTGTTTATGCAAATCTAACGCACCCCGCATTGATCGCAGGGGTGGCAATCCTTGTGCTGCTATTGGAAACTGTTACACGTGAGTGACAAAAATAAATTAAGGTTCAATCGGTAGGCTATCAAAGGCAGGAAAACGGTGCGGTTTGATTCAAGCACTTCAGCTGGAAAAAAGGTTAACCGATATGGGTTGCGGCTCCCCGGTGTGCCGTAAATAGGATGCTAGGTCATCGACGGATGGTCGAAAAGATACAGCACCCCCTGGATATGTCGATGATGCTGATGATGAATGACTGGAAAGAGATTTCGATTGTAAATGTTGGCACCGCGGTGTGGAATGGCGTTGATGATGTTTGGTTTGGACCTGTTTGGGAAGAACAGTGATTGATTATAAAGGTTGTTACGTACCCAGATCATCAATTGAGCTTTTGATAGGTTTATGGGAAAAGGGGTGGTTGGAAATTCGTGAACATAATGAGCTTTTGAACTTTGAAATAACATTGGAATCATTTGAGTATCGTATTAGGTGTAAAGAAATTGTGATTCAGGACATACTCCATGGCAGCTTCTGCACGGCCACCAAGCATGCGTGTTGCCAACAACGCCATTTATACGAGTATATATTTAGAATACGCGCCAAAATACTACTGAATAATGAATTATTTTGTTTTGTATTCATTTTCTTTTACATAGAACTACGCCTTGGTGGACTATACTGGGGGTGCAAATCAAAAAATCTGTGTGACGAAATAGTGTCAGGTTTTAAACGCTTATACATTGGTCATTTATTCATGGATTTCAATTCTTTTCACACAATTTAAATCAAATTTGATGTAAGATTTGTTTGGTATAAAAATAATAGAAGTTAATCATTAGTAAACTATTGGAAACAATCAACCAATTCCGTGCCTGCTTGCTATGACTATCGAGAGAACAGAGAGAGACGAGCTGATTTTGAAGTTATAAAAGAGCTTACCTGCTTCGTCTGTGGATGTGGCGGATGTCAGGTCGTTAGACGTCGTACACGGCTCAAAGAAAAAAATTCCTTGATTTTTTTGAAAAATCTGCTTGAATGAGTAACTTGTTTTGCTATGGATAAGATATTCTCGTTAGCGTACTAGATATTGTTATTACTAAATATGTAATCAGTTGCTATCCATCTCCTTAACCGATCAGACTTATAATACCATTCTCGAACTTCTTTTGTGTGACGTGAGTTTTGTTGCCCATAGCCATGCGGGCTTTGCGAGAAAACTGTGTCGTTTTGGATACATCCATTCTGCCTAAGCGACCGTGTATTTCGGAAATCAAACGATTTTTAGAAAGTGAACTGCAACTTGATATGTCACAAGTGAAATGCATCCAGCCACACAATGTGAACAACGTTGAATACCTGGGTATGCAAAGTAACGAAGTAGCAGGAAGAATCGCTTTAGCTCATCACCTGAAGCATTTTATGGAGTCCAATTTATGTCGAAAGCAGCGCTGTCGACGTACGTTTGCATGATCTCCCAGATGACATGGAGAATGTGGCTATCATCGACCATATGCGCCAGTATGGAGAGGTGATAGCAATTCGCGGTGAGGTTTGGAAGAGTTATTTTCCAGGCTTCAGCAATGGAGTGCGTGTTTTAAAAATGAGACTTATTATTCCCATCCCGTCATTCATCACCGTGGATGGCAAAATTACGCTGGTATCATGACCAAACCAAGTGAAAACATGTCGCAATTGTGAGCGCAAATCTCACCCAAAGCAACGCTGCTCCGATGTGGCTGCAGCAGCAGCAGCAGCAATAGCAGTAGCAACAGCAGCAGCAAACGAAGACAATACTCTCAGTAGCAGCACCAACAACAACTACGTTAACAGCAAGAACAAGAACTACAACAACGCACACAA
The DNA here is from genome assembly GCF_037179485.1 of Ochlerotatus camptorhynchus. Classification (NCBI taxonomy): domain Eukaryota; kingdom Metazoa; phylum Arthropoda; class Insecta; order Diptera; family Culicidae; genus Ochlerotatus; species Ochlerotatus camptorhynchus. The sequence continues at coordinate 959,010 of NW_027040958.1, forward strand.
ACTTCCATCAAACGCAGCCAACAGTAAGCAGTGGCCCTCGCTCCCGAAATCGATACCAAATGCATACCAACAGCAAAACAACAAAACCGAAACGAAACGCCACCGATCAGTCGACTCGGACACCACAAACAATGCAACCAAAAAATTGAACGCAAATGACTCAAGCGAAAGTGATAGCAGCCTGATCTCTGTGAGTGGTGATATTTGTCCATATACGCAGCGCCCATATACGATCCCAGATCTTTCCCATATTGACGATCCTGAAGAACGGTGTGCATTGATCGAGGAAAGCAAGAAGAGGATTGATGCCATCTATTTAGAGTAAATTGAAAATAATCTAGGATTTATTGTATTTTGATAGACCTCGGCTCCGTAAAGTTTAATGACATTTGAGCCTAACAAATAAAAGAATAGTTAAAAAAAATTGTAATTTTAATTGTTCGTGTTTGTTTAAGCTCGTGTACGCTACATTACTGTTGATTAGGGTAATGGGATGTAGTTTCAGTCTACGCCTAGGGGAAAAGACGGCACCCGCACTTCTTTACCTATAAGGGGTCGTCCATTAATTATGTCACACATTTAGGGGGGAGGGGGGGTTTTGAAAACTGTGACGAGCCATAAAAAAATTAAGGTTCATACAAAAAATGTGACAAAGGGGGGAGGGGGTTGAAAATGGGCCAAATTTGCGTGACATACTTAATGGACCATCCCTTATTGGTAGGGAATGAAAAAAGCCCTTGAGTGCTGATTTTTTGCATGAAGCTGCATTATGTTCCAGAATATTGTTTTCCAACAAAAAATAACACCATAAGCCTTAACTTTTCTCCCCGACGAAGCCGTACTTTCCTTTTTAACCAGTCTCTAAAACAATGTTTCTAATGTTTTCACTGTAATTTTATGGATAAACGCAATTCGCCTAATTTTTATATGGTAAGGAAATTATACATATTCAGTAATGTATAATTTCCTTACCATATAAAAATTAGGCGAATTGCGTTTATCCAGGATTTCAATCATAAGCCGAGATAAGATCGCAAAACTTCAAATAGCAGTTTTTCGAGTTCTACTTTTCATCTTGTCCATTTCAGGATCATGTATAACATTTTTGGATTAAAAATACATTCTTGGAACCATGGATTTCAAACACGTTCCGAATGTTTTGTCTTAATAAACAACCAATCAATTTTATCTTGGCAGAATATTGCACATTTAGCAGTTATCAAGGTTGCGATGAAAAAAATTAAGTTTTGCAAGTTTATCATAATGGAATTCATAATTAATGTTAACATTGTCTTAAGCCTTGAAAACATTAATCATCCAAAACCTTGATTTAATTATTTTAAACCCATATTTTTTGATAAAATTTTCAACGACGCTTTTCTTGGATAACTTGTTTTTAAATTATACACAAAAAACTGCTCGATGTGTCATCAATAAACAACCTGTTCCCACATAAAAGAAAGTTCTTAAAACTTAAGCAATCAGTGGCACCGGTGGTGTAGTGGTAAGCGTGACTACCTCTTACCCCAGCAGGCCTGGGTTCAATCCCAGTCGGCGCCGCCGGGATGTTCTAAGACATAACGTCTTTGTAAAGCCGTTGGTCCCCGGTTCATGAGTTGATGGGCCGATAGGTAGGGTCCAGGTGTGGGAGCTGCCTCCCTGGCGTCGGTAACATTGGTGCACGGAAAACATGATCGACGGAAAACAAACCAAGGAAGAAAAACCTAAGCAAACCAGAAAAAGTTGAGCAATAGCAGACATAGGGGAGAATGGTATAGAACGCACCCCCTGGGCAGAACGCACCAGCTGACTTTCATTTGTGTTTTTCATGGCTTTTAAGTAACTTTTTTGTTGTCTTATCAAGCAGCATTTCTAGCATAGTATCTGAACTCAAAATCCTGCATGATAAATCCTAGAATTGGATTTAAAATTCCAAGAAAAACTCAAAATAAAATGAAAAAGTGCGTCTTACCCCGGGGGTGCGTTATGTACTGTTCTCCCCTAATTCTTTAATTATCTTTTAAAATCAGTTTTGCAGATAGCTGTATGGATATTTACGAAGGCAGACTTTGTTAACATCGTTACTATAGAAGGGATTATGATTGCTTCACAGTACTTTTATTAAAACTTCAAAGTTACAGCATAAGAGGGTTCAATTTCTCCAGTTCGAAGGAAATCTCGAACCTTCCTCTTGATGGAGCCCATCAGCGGCCGCACAGTGGAAACGGATACGGAATCAGCGCAATTTTTCCATTTTGCCCGCATTTGCTCGGGGGGACAAACTCGATCTTGTTGGCAGCATAAAGGGTTATACGGTCAAAATTTGGTCAATATCAACTTGACGTATTTCTTTCAATTTTGCATTTAAAAAACCAGAACACCCCTCATTTTGAAGGTGTGTGTGTGTAGAATGTTGCTCCTATTTTGATTTTGGAATTCACTCTTCAGTTGTCAAAATGCCGTCCAAGAAAGAAGAGCAGCGTATCAAAATTTTGCTCGCGCATCGCGAAAATCCGAGCTACTCGCACGCAAAGTTGGCAAAATCGCTAAAAGTTGCCAAATCAACCGTTACAAATGTAATTAAAGTGTTTGGGGAACGTTTGTCGACAGCCTGGAAGTCTGGATCGGAAAGAAATCGAAAACCGGAAGCCGCTGAGACGACAAAGAGAGTTGCCGGTAGTTTCAAGCGAAACCCTAACCTCTCTCTCCGAGATGCCGCAAATAAGCTGGGTGTATCGTCTACAACCGTGCATCGAGCCAAAAAACGAGTCGGACTATCGACTTACAAGAAGGTAGTGACTCCAAATCGCGATGATAAACAAAATACGACGGCCAAAGCGCGATCCCGGAGGCTGTACACGACGATGCTGACGAAGTTTGACTGCGTGGTAATGGACGACGAAACCTACGTCAAAGCCGACTACAAGCAGCTTCCGGGACAGGAGTTTTATACGGCAAAAGGAAGGGGAAAGGTAGCAGATGTTTTCAAGCACATGAAACTGTCAAAGATCGCAAAGAAATATCTGGTTTGGCAAGCCATCTGTACCTGTGGCTTGAAAAGCAGCATTTTCATAGCTTCCGGGACTGTCAACCAAGAAATTTACGTGAAAGAGTGTTTGAATAAACGTCTGCTGCCTTTCCTGAAGAAACACGGTTGTTCCGTACTGTTTTGGCCGGATTTGGCATCTTGCCATTACGGTAAAAAGGCCATGGAGTGGTACGCCGCCAACAACGTGCAGGTGGTTCCCAAGGACAAGAACCCTCCCAACACGCCAGAGCTCCGCCCAATTGAGAAATACTGGGCTATTGTCAAGCGGAACCTAAAGAAGACCAAAAAAACTGCTAAGGGCGAGCAGCAGTTCAAGGCAAACTGGCTTTCTGCGGCGAAGAAGGTGGACAAGGTGGCTGTACAAAATCTGATGGCAGGGGTCAAGCGTAAGGCCCGGCAATTCGGATTTGGAAAAGCGGAAGCCTAACTGAATATTTTTCCTGAATTTTATACTAATTGAATTTGAAAAAGAAATTTAATTTGATTTTTTAAATAAACGATTTCACCGATTTACACGCGTTTTCCCTTGACCAAATTTTGACCGTATCACCCTTTACCACTCCAGAACCACCTTGGAGTAGTGGCAGCTGGCCAAATCGGGCCAAAAGATGACTTTGCCTCTATGCTTGCGGATGAACGGCAATAACTTGGGATGTCATCGTCCCGGATGTGACAAATGGTTCCGTTTTCAGACCACAACTGCACATCGCTTGCCAAATTATGGGCTTCTTCGCGAACTTGTCGGCAAACACGAACTTGAATCTTCCAGGCACATCCCCACGTCCAGTTGCGATGTAATACTTTTGATCGGGAAGCTGCTTAAAATCGAGTTTGACGTATGTTTCGTCATCGATCAAAGTGCAGCCCTTGTGTTTCGTCAAAACACGGTCGTACAAGAGCCTTGCACGCTTTTTGGCCACGGAATTCTGCTTCATGTGAAGGTTCGGATGTTTACTGGCTTTGTACGACTTGCATCCTTCCCTGGCAAGGATGTTCCGCACCGTTTGAAAGCTGGCGTTGTACCTTCTGGCCACATCTCGGATCGAAATACCGAGGTTGGCTTTAACGCACCTCAACACCTTGTTGCGCAGCTGACGAGCCCTGGTTCCAGTTTTTTCGTAGGTCAGCTGATTCCCTTTCACACTCAGGATTTCGTTGTAGGTTTTGAGCACTCGACAAACTGTTGTTTTCGGCATATTCAGCCCTTTAACCAGCTTCGAACCGGACCACTCCGGATTTTCCAGGAGTGTGTGCACAATATTTTTTTCTTCTTTCGAGTTCCATTTGACGTTATTTCTGAATGCGATCGGCTACTTTGATCAAACTTGCACCAGTTGTTCTATATAAAAGTGAAAACAAACCACTGTCAAAGTATAAAGAGAGAGAGAGAGAAGAATTAGTAATTTCCATTTCATTCCAACACTACCTTATTTGCTTATTCTTGACAGAATTTATCAAGTTTATTTTATTGCGAATCAAATTAATCGAAACACCTCCAAATTATTTACAGTGTACCGGAACCTGGAATCGTACTCGAAACGGCCGCATTGGCGAAACCTGATACTACCAATTTCACTAAGTCAACAACTAATTTCAACTGACGTAAACAAATGTACATGCCCTTCTACAACAAGATCGCTGAGTAGAGGCTTTATAATAGTGCACATGCATCACTTTTCTCGACTAGTTAGTTCAGCTTTGTAAAGAAGCGGAATGATATTCTCCCCAGTGTAAGCAGGCTGATCAGTTGAAAAGACACCTCGCACTATGACAAAAGCAAACTCACCCGAGAGATTTTTATTTTGTTTTCACTTTCTACCGCTTCTCCCACTTCGCAAACAAATACAGTTTCTGACGTTCGCACCTCCACCAGTCCAACACACCGGAGCGTATGAGTGATCACTAGGGAGCACCGTAGAGAGTTCGTTTGCTTCACCGGGGAGAATCACCCCGGCGCGCGGTGAAGACTTTGGTTGTTAGTTTGTTGTATACAACGATTTTTTAAAGGTTATTTTTTACTAACGTACAGTATGTAGTCAATTAATTTAAAATTTGGTAAAATAATAATGTACACATTTTGGAAATGCGAACACGGGAAGTGCATCAGCGCATCATTATTGAAATTTGCTTCAGTTTAGTCGACAGACAGACATGGGACAGAGATTGATTAGGATCACAGCAGGAGTTCCACAAAGCTCCATCCTTGGTCCAACGCTCTGGAACGATATGTACAACGGCGTGTTAACGCTGAAGCTGCCCAAAGGAGTTGAGATCGTTGGATTTGCGGACGACGTCGTTTTGACGGTAACAGGCGAAACGCTGGAAGAGGTGGAAGTGTTGGCGACCGAGGCGATCGACATGATTGGTAACTGGATGCAAGGAGCAAAGCTGCAGATAGCCCACCACAAAACGGAAGTGCTATTGGCCAGTAGCTGTAAAACGGTACAGCGGGCAGATATCACCGTCAGGGGCACGCCATAACCTCAAAGCGTGTTGAAATACCTGGGAATGATGATCGATGATCGGCTAAACTTCAACAGCCACGTCGAATATGCCTGTGAGAACGCTGTATACATTGATGTTTTCACTCACTCACGTAAAACTCTCCCGGAATCTTTGGAGAAACAATAACACCTTTGCGCTGCCTCCTTTCTCACGGAAGTGAGTGTATAAACAGACAAACAGTGAACAGTCAACTCTCTCACTCTCTCGTGCTGTGTCTAACAAGCTCTCCAGTGGTGCCAGGATAAATCTCCGAGGAGAAAAGCAGAGATTCACCCCAGAGAATGATATCTCTCGCACCCGGGTGATTCTTCCCAGAGAATTTTCTACCCTGAAGCAGAGTAAAAGCTGTAAAACTACACCCGTCTAAAAATTAACCTTGTTGACTGTAAAATAGCTTCCAAAGTAGCACTAACACAGATGAGTACAGGTTGTTTAGTTGTTGAAAAAGCACTTTTGATGTTTATGTTATTCAGTAAGAGTGGTTGGTTGAGTAGATGCCATCAAATAAGTATTATATTCGCTTTATTAGCTTTGTTTTGAAGCTAAAAGTTGATAGTTGATTAAAATTTGCATAGAAGTGACATAGCCGTTTATTGGCTGATATTATTCAGTGTGACTGACAAATTGAATAATGTTTGTGAAAATGTTGAGTAAACGCTCTCCAAAACTTTTTTACTAGCTTCTGCTTGAAGCTGTATTTGCAGCTTTTTTTCAGCTACTTTATAGCACAACGCTGGAAAAATTGGCTTAAAAGCTGAAAATGTTAGTTGGGAGGTAACTGTAAGAATCTGAAGGATCGAAGAGGAATTTTCCAAATCGATATCCAAGAAGGATTACCTCGGGTAGGGTCCAAACAAGGATCGAAGAGGAATACGAGTCAAACAAGGTAGAAAATTTAAATGGTATATTGAGCACTGAGAAGTACTGTTTAAATTTGTTGTAGCTTTAGGTAGCAGTAACACTTGCTTCGAAAAAAAAGCACGGCAAGAGAGCACGATGCGGACTTGAACTACCTTTTATTCATACGACCCAAAGACAATGACAAAATTCTCTTTCCACCTCAACTGAGGTTGGTTGACGTTTAGGATTTTCGCCTCTTTGTTGCACACATACCCTATAAAGAGCCTGAATTTAAAAAGAGGCGACATCTTATCCATTTGACAGGTCTTCTGCTCGATTGGAATGACTTTTCCTATGACTTTGACAGACAATCGATTGTTCCAATTTTGACACGACGTCTCTTTATAAATCCAGGCTCTTTAATACCCTACATGTTTTATCTGGGAGACTTTTTTACAGTAGACTCCCTGCGGCTCTAACAAGGGTCATTTCTCACCATTATTGGTAACGACATCAAACTGTCCAGCCCCTGTTACAATTATTACACAGCAGAGTAAAACCATCTCAAAACGGTAAAAAAAAGAACAAGCCTATACAGTGTCGGACAAAAGTTAAGCAACTGCTCAACATTAAACGATATTAGTGGTAAATACTTGCGAAACATACTAATGATTACTTTTTTCGTAGTGAACAAGGGGCTTTTTCATTTAGTACTAAGTGTAAAAGTGATTTCAAACGTGAAAAAAACCTTCATCGACAAGCAAAAAAAGTTAAGCAACTGCTACACATGATGAAATAACTGGCAACAATGAAATGTCAAACGAACAATACCTACGTATTCCACATTTTTTAAGGTTAACTACATTGCCGTTCTACGCATATCAGTCCCATGTTTCAAAAGTTGCTTCTGAGAAAATCGCGAATAATGTTTCGAATCATTTCTGCTCATTGGAAGAAATAAAGGGTGATACGGTCAAAAATTGGTCAAGGAAAAACGCGTGTAAATCGGTGAAATCGTTTATTTAAAAAATCAAATTAAATTTCTTTTTCAAGTTCAATTAGTATAAAATTCAGGAAAAATATTCAGTTAGGCTTCCGCTTTTCCAAATCCGAATTGCCGGGCCTTACGCTTGACCCCTGCCATCAGATTTTGTACAGCCACCTTGTCCACCTTCTTCGCCGCAGAAAGCCAGTTTGCCTTCAACTGCTGCTCGCCCTTAGCAGTTTTTTGGTCTTCTTTAGGTTCCGCTTGACAATAGCCCAGTATTTCTCAATTGGGCGGAGCTCTGGCGTGTTGGGAGGGTTCTTGTCCTTGGGAAACACCTGCACGTTGTTGGCGGCGTACCACTCCATGGCCTTTTTACCGTAATGGCAAGATGCCAAATCCGGCCAAAACAGTACGGAACAACCGTGTTTCTTCAGGAAAGGCAGCAGACGTTTATTCAAACACTCTTTCACGTACATTTCTTGGTTGACAATCCCGGAAGCTATGAAAATGCTGCTTTTCAAGCCACAGGTACAGATGGCTTGCCAAACCAGATATTTCTTTGCGAACTTTGACAGTTTCATGTGCTTGAAAACATCTGCTACCTTTCCCTTCCTTTTGCCGTATAAAACGCCTGTCCCGGAAGCTGCTTGTAGTCGGCTTTGACGTAGGTTTCGTCGTCCATTACCACGCAGTCAAACTTCGTCAGCATCGTCGTGTACAGCCTCCGGGATCGCGCTTTGGCCGTCGTATTTTGTTTATCATCGCGATTTGGAGTCACTACCTTCTTGTAAGTCGATAGTCCGGCTCGTTTTTTGGCTCGATGCACGGTTGTAGACGATACACCCAGCTTATTTGCGGCATCTCGGAGAGAGAGGTTAGGGTTTCGCTTGAAACTACCGGCAACTCTCTTTGTCGTCTCAGCGGCTTCCGGTTTTCGATTTCCCCCCGATCCAGACTTCTTGGCTGTCGACAAACGTTCCCCAAACACTTTAATTACATTTGTAACGGTTGATTTGGCAACTTTTAGCGATTTTGCCAACTTTGCGTGCGAGTTGCTCGGATTTTCGCGATACGCGAGCAAAATTTTGATACGCTGCTCTTCTTGCTTGGACGGCATTTTGACAACTGAAGAGTGAATTCCCAAATCAAAATAGGAGCAACATTCTACACACACACACCTTCAAAATGAGGGGTGTTCAGGTTTTTTAAATGCAAAATTGAAAGAAATACGTCAAGTTGATATTGACCAAATTTTGACCGTATCACCCTTTATGATACCCTAATAAAATTGTTATGGTTATTTTGCTTAACGATGTATTCAGGGTATTATCCAAACCATTTGTGGAATAGTTCTATTATTGGGGTTATCGTTTGTTTATGGTTATTTGTATTAGGGTACGCAATAAGCTTGAAATGCGAAGAAGAAGAAGCTTTTGTAAACAATGACTTCAAGTTCCGATTTCAGGCAAATAAAAGCTCACTCCTGCAAACTTACAATGCCTGGACACATTATCTATCTGATGGTGAGGTTAATGTGCTTGTATTCGTGAGAAATCAACGACTAAAGCAATTGTTTACAAAAGCAATTTCGCCCTTTTGAAATGTTGGCATTGAATTGACACCATCGTCAACCGGAGGATGTACAAACTGAACACTTAACATTAGACAACGGATAACACACAACATCATCAACAAAGTTTTCACTACCCATTGATGTTGATGGTTTGCGTGGGCGACCTTCGGTTGACGAGAAAAGGGTTTACAAAGGTTTGTTAACAAATAGCATTTATGCCCTTTTCACATGTTGGTTTCCCACATAATATGATATTAATATATGGTTTGATATATTGTGCAAATGTATTGGCAATAAATCATGCATCTTGAAACTAACATACTACTTGATTATTAATTTTTAATTTTCCACACTACGTTTATCATAAAATTATTTAACAGACAGAACCCTGCAGTTAAACTGTCATAATCATAAATCTGATCGGAGATGGTGTTCATTATGGTAGCACTATTGGGTCGATATTAATAATCATTAGGTAGTAATTTAGTCAGTTTTTCAGAAAACAAAACCGACGGATGCACTTTCACCACTTACCGATCAAGATGGCCGTGACCTCCTCTCCTAGATCTTCGTATATTTGGTTCATTCTGAAAAGAAAGTTATATATCTAGATGGTTAGTTATTTATATTTGTTTTTATAACATACCTTACTCTTATGAAATCTTCTTTCAAATTTTTTCACCAATTTTAACACTAAATAATATCCACAAATATACAAAACACGACCGACGGATGAAAATGAAACGAGTATGAGCGGGCGGCTTTGAGTTTGACAGAATAATAAGCATTGATTTGTATATAAACCTTGGTATACACTGAACGAATTTCGCTCCGTTATTCGAACTTAGTATAATTTTGAGTTAAAATTTAATCAGATCAATGTATAAATATTACAAATACGAAAGTTGATTAAATTATAATCTATCTTGGTTTAGTAATATTTTTGAGTGTAAGCGGCCCTAATGAAATAAGAATCAGTTGAAAGAGACGGGAAAATCAATTCAATCAAACGCACGTTTCGTCGAGTTGCGTATGCTTCGGTGTTGGAACATTTCGACAGTGAGCATACATAAGGGCGTAAACGCGATGATCCATTCTCTTCGTCGATTTTCTCTTTTGTTAATAAATCGCTAGAATTAACGTTTCTCGGTGCGTTTGCTAATGGTTTTGATAGCCAATACAACCTGTTACAACTCTGCATTGGACAAATTCTAGAAAATTGTTTCGCTTTGCTGTAGCAATGCAAAGAGAAAATCAATGAAGAGAATCGATCATCGCGTATACGCCCTTATGCATGCTCACTGTTGATTTAATTCTACATGAAATGTTTGTTTACGTTCCATGATTTACATCAAATATGAATTTCGTCACGTGTAAAAATAGTTATTTCAAAGTGTGTAGTCTAATGGTTTGGGGTTAATTCTCGGCTCAAGGTGTGAAACCACTTCATCGCATAAATGGAATAATGAAAGGGATGATGTACCGTGAGATAATGCAAAATGTGATGCTTCAGTATGCAGAAGAAGAGTGTGGTGGTGGTTTCAACAGGACAATGATTCGAAGCACACGTCCAAAATTGCAAAACAATGGTTCCAGCAACACAACATCCAGGTTCTACCGTGGCCATCCAACTCTCCGGACTTAAATCCTATCGAAAAATTATGGGAAATAGTGAATCGCAGGGTCCGATGTGGTGTTGGCTATAAAAACACAAACGAATTGTTTTTGGCACTTAGCAACTCGCATAAACGCGAACCATATCTTGACCTTACCGAAAATGGTTAAAAAAAATTACAATCCCTGCTAAACTTTTACTGAAATGGTTATGAAACTTTACATGAACGTTTGTGTGCAAAAGTTGTAACCTTATGTATTGTGTGAAGTGAACCTTACAAATAATGGGTTGTTAAGAACCATTACCATACAAAATTCTTGTTTTCTCCATACATTTTCGGAAAGAAAACTATATAAGAACCTTTTTACTTATGGTTTGAGAATTTTAATGGTAATGGTTATGGTAGTCAGTAAGGTCAGGTAAAGTTCCATAACCACTTCAGTTAAAGTTTAGCAGGGATTATAAACCATTTTTAACCATTTTCGGTAAGGTCAAGTTATGGTTCACGTTTATGCGGGAAAGCTTGGAATGAGATTCCACAAGACACTATTAACAATCTAATTGACTCTATGCCTCTACGCTGTGCGGCGGTTTTAAAGAATCATGGGGTACGGCACGAAATATTGAATATTTTGATTTTCGATTCCAGTTGTTTCATTGGTTGCTTTACTTTTGTCGGGAAGGGAAAAGAGTGTAATCTGTTATTTATTTAATTACTACATAATCAAAGCGAATTGAAGAATAAAATCATGAGCCTTTTATAATACCCTCGTTTTTATTTTATTTGGAAGAGATACATAATTTCTGACTTTTGTCAGACACTGTTTATCCTGTCCGTTCTGCCCTCCAGCTGACGTCAATGGGGCGAATGTTCCCTATAGCAGATTTGACGGTCTCCCTCATTCGATCGTTATCACGCTCCTAGAAGAAGATCGTCAACGTCGTTGAGCGCTGCTGATGGAAATATGCTGAGTGCAATTTAGCGAGCAAAATTTTCCCACCAGCAGAAAGTTGGTACTTGGAAGCAGCAGCAAAAGACATTCAATGGAAAGATGGCACGTGAAGCATGTCGTTTTTTCTTTTTCTTGAGAGTTCTTCAGTAATTGGAAATTATGCTTCCACGCGTTAATCGAGCCTCGCGTGCTTGAATTTGATACAATTCAATTATAAAAATAAGTAGGAAATTTGGACAAACTTGCACAAAAATAATAGCGTCAGCAAACGAGTTTCATGTTTAATTCTTCAGAAAGTTTTACGCTTTCAAAAACATGCTTATCAGCTCTGTCGAGAAATTCGACCGTCGGTATCGGTCGACAGAACGAACAATGGAGAAAAGTTTTCTTTTTGCGAAGACCATTAATATTGGTCCCAAAATCTGAACCACACAGCAGCTCCAAATTAATGCGCATTAGTCAATGCCGGGATGAGCAATTAGCGGAAGGAGAGAGGGAATCTGTTGATCTCAACCAGAAACTGCCGGTTCCGGTGTTTGCGCCTTCTCGTCATGTTTGCTGGCTGGTTTGATTCCGTCGACATTTCGCCATGGCAGACTAAACGAGCGGATGGAAGTCATAATTAAAAGGATAAAAGGATGTTAGGCGTTGGGTTTTGCTGAGCACACTACCAAGTCATTAAAATGAGCAGCTTTCCCGCACAGTTTGAACCGTTCCATTTACGTATTGCTTTTTTCGCTTTTATTTTCATTTCAGAGTGAACTCTTCGATGAAATCGATCTCTCCGATCTGTGTTTCGCCGAGTGCAGTACGAAAAATGCCAACCATAGCTTTCAGGTGAGTTGTTCGTTTGTAAATGATTGGAAGCGATAAATTCTTGTTTACGCGATTTGCATGTTTAGGTCGTTCGGTTCAACGTTGGTATTGAAGCAATATTTCAGAAAGATTTATGTGTGATGCATAAATTTCTTAATATCGGAATGCGTTCACTCGTTTTGGCATCGTTACCTGTGAGCGTTGTCAGTCCAAGAACCATTAAACAAATTGTATATAGTGATAATTTAGATACAAAGTTGATTGAAAATCAAACATCTCCTTTCATGAATCACAAAGGTAAACGAATCAGAACCTAATGAAACCACATTAGTATCTTTTGTTCTTGAAGATAGACATGTGGAAAGCTCAATCTTAATCCATTAGATCAGCGGGCCTGTATTTTTTTGATAGCGACCCACTAGAACATTGACGAGACATGTGATGATCATAAAATTATAAAATGGTGTAGTAGTGCCGACCCTAGTGTAGTTCCGGTACAACAGACATTTACACTACTTTTTTGAACTGCGTGGGAATTCTTCCAATATCCAAGAAAAATGTTTTCATTTCCAGAAACTTCAACAAATTCCCAAAATTTATAAGGCTAACATAAACCAAAGGTTAACTGGGATAAAACGTAACAGAAATGTCTCCATCCAAACCTGGCAGCAACAGACGTGATTCACCTTTGACAAACGTTGATACTTCAATCGAATCATGTAAATGCGAAGACTTTTCGATAGCAATGTGAACTTGTCCCGTTTTCTCGGAATTTGTACGGGACGATTATTTTCCCTTCTGTCATGACGCTTCGAGACAACCGTTGAGAGGTTCATGCCTTGCCTTGATGCGAATTAGTTTCACTCTTTCTGAGTTATGGGGACTCCTGGCATCTACATATATATGTATAGGACGCGGTATTTGTAAAATGTAGCCTGTTTCAATCACGAATTATTTATTCTCTGTGACGTCTACGTCGGCAACCCTTCACAGGACATGCTCAATGACATTTACCTTATTGTTTCCGCCATCAGTTAACTTGGCACAGCACACAATTTAAAAGCTATTACAATTTTCTTTTATTATTGCGACGTGACATTTAAGCATCACTACATGGTTAACCCAACTTGTGTTGTGCGTTGTTTTGTTATTGTTGTGCTTCGTCATCCGGAGAAGTTATGAGCGTATCGAATGACGTCCGTTAGTTGGTTCATTTCAAGTGCTCTAAAGCAGCGTTACTCAACGTGCGTGGTCTCTGGATCTCAGCAATGATATAATTCTAGCCAAATTTCATTCATCATCGTGAATTTTAGCCCAGAGTGAATGAGAAATAAACAATTTCAAAGATCATAATGTTACGATTACCTGAGATTTGTCAATGATGTAAATATTTACACGTCGTGTATTGAAGCATTCGACAGTGAGAATACACAAGGGCGTATACGCGATGATCGATTCTCTTCGACGATTTTCTCTTTGCATTGCTACAATGCATTGCTTGTTCAATGCAGAGTTGTAACAGGTTGTATTAGCTACCAAAAGCAACAGCAAACGCGGTGAGAATCGTTAATTCTAGCGAGTTATTAACAAAAGAAAAAAAATCGACGAAGAGAATCGATCATCGCGTTTAAGCCCTAATGCATGCTCACTGTCGAATTGTGAGGTTATAAAATACTTTTGGAATACGTTGGCAAAAGCGGTGAAATCCGTGGTGAGGAAGACCAAGACGAGGGCGATAGGATGAAGGAAGGTGGAGGATGATGGTGATTAACGACGATGCCAACAGTGGCTGGCGTGGTAAACTGGCTTACAGAAATAAAATTTCTAATTTTCCACGGGCCAGCCTCTAGATGTGTGCCTTTATTTAGGTGACAAAACCCCTCTCTTAAAATTTCAGCTCATTTGGTTGTAAGATGAGCTGGCGCTTTTAGTTTGAATTTTGTATGGGGATTTCGGATAAAATAAATGGAAAAAGGACACTCCTACACTCTATCGATCATAAAAAAGTTTCCTTATTCTCGATTTGATTCAGATTTTCAAAACTTGTAGTTCACTTAATGAGTAACAACTTTGCTGAATATTTCATCATGAATCCAGTTAGTTTTATTGAGATATTCGCTTTTGAATGTATATGAGCATTTTGTTTATGAAAATTTCAACCAAATAACCTTTTTGAACATGAAACCAAAAGCGCCAACCCGAGTAACGTCAAAAAGAGCTGAAACATTCAGACAGTGGTTATCGCACCAAAAGACACGAGCCTGTATGTTGGCCTGTGGAAAATATAAACTCTTATTTTCAGGGGTAATCTAGTTGATACGTTACATAAACTGCCTCTATTTTGTTGCACATGTAGCAGAATGCACATAATTTATTAATATATCCATAATACTAACTTAAATCGTGATGCTGTCTTCAGCAAAGTTGTACCTTAAAGTTTAAGCTACGAGTGCTGAAATTCTGAGCTTAATCGAGTTTTCTGAACCAGTTCTATGCACGAAAGAGTGATGGAATACTATTTCTCGATACATTTCAACCAATATCCCCATATAAATTTTAAATCAAAAGCGCCAGCTCGTATTACATCCGAATGAGCTGAAATTTTCGAAGAGTGGCTTTCTTACCTAATGTCACAAATCTAACGGTTGGCCCGTTATAAAAAATTTCCCCCATATAAATGTGGGCTGGTCTATTGGCATGGCCGTAGTCGTTCCTAAGGGCCAGAAAGAACGATGAGAAGCCTGAACTGGAACCGGAACTGGAGCGATTATTGCTGGAGCTGGGGGCACCAAATATGTTGCCAGTTTTTTATGTCAATGTCGAAGAACAGCAGTTCCATTTCAAATGACGAATTTTTTTAAATTTTTTGATCGACCTTCTACGATTATGTTGAAACTTTGCACAGTTGTTTGTTATTGTCCAACATGCCATTTTACATATTTGGTTCCCTAGTTTTGTACACGACTAACACTTGAAAAGGGCTTATGTAAAAATGATACGCATCAATAGAAAAACATATATCTCGCGAACGATTTGTGTTGCCGGAATAAAACCCCTCTCACTAATTTTCGAAAGCAGTGTATTTCAAACAGCCTCAAAGCTACAAATAGGAATAATTAGGATCATAGTTCGTAGATTTAGGATAATTAGTTCGTAGACTTACAATTTAGTGCTTCAATGCAGTTTTAGGTTATGTTTAGATTTTATCCGCGGCAAAGTGATCTACAAATACTAGAATATAGAGTATTATAAATTCACTACTTTTAGGTAAATTATATCAACCCTTACTAATTCAAACAATAATTAACGTGAAAGTTAACAATTAATTTTATCTTCCCTTTCTCCACTAAAACACCGTAGTCATCCGAGGTCGTGTGGGTTTTTGTTTGACAGATTGATTGTCTCTCAGCCTAACTGATCATCGGTGACAGCGCATGAAGTTTTTGTTGGACGCGTCGCCTTGAGCTACCGGGTTACCCGTATCACCACCCCTGTGGTAGATCGGTAGACTTGCGGCAACATCCTCCGCCGGGTGCATCTTGCCATCGACCAAGACTGCACCGATCTCTCCAACATCCAGCAAGGCAATCTTTGTTACCGGTCTCCGCATAGTACCTCCTTTGGTCCACACGATAGCTTGACGTACTCTTCCATCAGGTCCTCGAATGAGGACCAAGTCTCCAACCCTGATCTCCCTCGCCACTTCTTCGAACCACTTCGGCTGCCGACGAATGACTGGAAGATATTCTTTCAGCCACCGTTTCCAGAAGATATCCGGTTGCTGTTGAATATCCACCCACGTTTTCTGTAGATTCTGCTGCTGATAGCGAATGTCCCTACTTGGTTCCGTGACTCCGCTTGAACTCCCGAGCAAGAAATGGTTCGGAGTTAGTGCTTCGGATTCATCCGAGTCTAACGGCAAGTACGTCAAAGGCCTAGAATTCACTACGCTCTCAGCCTCCACAACCAAAGTCCCAAGTCCTTCCTCGTCAAGTTTCCCATCCCTGTAAGCTTCACCCATCGCGGCCTTTATTACTGACTGTACCATCCTTTCCCAGGCGCCGCCCATGTGTGGGGCACCTGGCGGTATGAAGATCCATTTACACTTCGAGCTGGTGAATGTTGCCGATAGTCCCTGCTCGATTTGTTCCCGCAGAAGTCGTTCGGCGCCTTGAAAGTTGGTCCCATTATCGCTGTGTATCTCTACTGGTGCTCCTCGACGGCCGATGATCCTTCGTACGGCGGAAACGCATGACGAAGTAGTCAGGCT
Source organism: Ochlerotatus camptorhynchus (assembly GCF_037179485.1). Lineage (NCBI taxonomy): Eukaryota > Metazoa > Arthropoda > Insecta > Diptera > Culicidae > Ochlerotatus > Ochlerotatus camptorhynchus. Next base: position 975,619 of record NW_027040958.1, read on the forward strand.
GTGCACGACTTCAAGATGGACTACGCGCACGGTGAGACAAGTGAAAAGTGCGATCCACCTTTTCACGCTCGCTCTTCCTTGCTTCACCAACAACGGACCGAAATAGTCTAACCCAACGAAACTGAATGGACGGCTGCAGATTGCAAGACGAGCTGCTAGAAGTGGAGCCATCGGAGGAATGTACGGCCGAGCTCTGCGAAGTTTACAGTACCAACACTCAAGGCTGCATTTTCGCACTATGGTTCGCAGTCGAGGAATTTCAAAATGCTGACGGATCTCATTGACTACGGTTTCCGGGTTAGTATGCTTATACTTCCGGTGGTACATATCTACCACGAGTGTAGTCACTTCACTCCTTCTGGGAAGAATCACAGGATGCCGGAGATTGTATGACGCATGTTTGGCTGCTCCAATGTGCCCACTCTGTCGCATAACTCCATATTCATCCAGCGTAGGTACCAGTTGATACACCGAACTGCTTTTTGGAATCGGTTGCGCATTACCTTCCCCAGCAGACTTGTTCTTCGTGAGAATCGACATCTCGTCCGGAAACGTTTTCCACTGCACCTGCTTTATGATTACCGCTTCCGCCGCCTACAGCTCTTCCTGATGCAACTCGCCAGAAATGTTGCGTCGCTTTCTGTTGATGTTGTTAGTGAAACGCAGCAAATAAGCTACTGTGCGATGTAGCCTTTCCCATTTCGCGAACCTTTCGAATTGAATGACAGACTCATACGGAATGTGGAATAGAACAGAAGGTCGTATTTCCTCCGTCTCAACGGTAGATAACTCTGGAGGAGTCGGCCAGTGGTATTCCGGGTTCTTCAGAAACTCTGGTCCAGAAAACCAGTGGCTATCGGTACTAAAATAGGGTCCTTTACCCCACTTGGTCCCTTCATCGGCCGGGTTATACAACGATGGCACGTATCTCCACTCATCTACACTGGTAGTTTCCAGGATCTCTCCTACTCTGTGGGCTACGAACGGTCGGTAGTTGCGTGGATCTGACCTGATCCATGAAAGCGCCGTAGTATTGTCTGTCCAAAGATAGCGTTTCGTGATTGGAATGGTATGGTTTTCCTGAACAAATTTCAGCATCCGTGTGCCGAGCACGCACCCTTGTAGCTCAAGCCTGGGAATGGACATTGGCTTCAGAGGAGCCACCTTCGCCTTTGCTGCAAGCAAAGAACACTGTCCATTACCTGCGGAATCCATCACGCGTAGATAGACGACGCAACAATACGCCGCAGGACTTGCGTCGACAAAAACGTGCAGCTGTGCATATTCATAGGTGGAGCTCGTCGCTGCCTCGAAGTAGCATCTCGGAATACGAACCGTTGATATAAACTGGATCATTTACACCCAGTCCCGCCAGCGATTTAGCTTATCGTCCTTGATGGTTTCATCCCAGTTGATTCCGGTTTGCCAGAGTTCTTGTATGAGGACCTTTCCGTGAATCAGGAAAGTCGCAAGTAGTCCTAGTGGGTCGAACAGCGTCATCACACAGCGCAACACTTGCCGTTTCGTAGGTCGAGTAGATGTCTCGATAAGCGTGCGTACCTCCTCGCTCATGTGCGTTGAGAAGCATAATTCGTCGGTTGCGGGCATCCACAGCATTCCGAGCACCCTCTCAGTGTGCTCCTTGTCAACCAGGTTGATGTTCTTGTTTCTATCGGTCCCTGGCTCTCCCAGAAACTCTAGCACTGCATCGCTGTTGGCATTCCAATTCCTCAGAACGAAGCCACCATTGCGATGAACTAAGCGCACTTCTGCAGCAATCTGCTTGGCTTTCTCTTCATCCCCGAAGCTGTCGAGATAGTCGTCGACGTAGTGGTTGTCTACTATCCGTTGAGCTGCACGGGGATACTGCTGCGAGTGCTCCTTGGCGTTTAAGTTCTTTACGAACTGCGCTGAAGCCGGTGAGCAGGTTGATCCAAACGTAGCTACGTCCATAACGTAGACTACGGGAGGCAGTGTGGGCTCGAAGCGAAATATAAACCGTAACGACTGCTTATCGCTTGCTATCATCAAGATTTGATGGAACATCTCTTGGATGTCTGCGCTGACTGCAATGTGGAACTGCCGGAATCGGAATAGAACGGCAGGAAGAGCGGTCAATTGGTCGGGTCCCTTCAGTAGATGACTGTTCAACGACGATCCATCAACCTTTGCAGCAGCGTCCCAGATGATACGCACCTTTTCTGGTTTTCTCGGGTTTGTGACTGCTCCCAACGGAAGATACCACACTCTTCTTGGATCTGCACTTTCCAGCTCTTCGTCCGTCGCTACGTGCGCGTAGCCTTTCGTCACGTAATCCCGAACTTGCTGTTGAACTTTCTGCTTCAAAATCGAATCTCGCTCCATACGACGTTCCAAACATTTCATGCGGCTCAGCGCCAAAGGATAGCTTTCCGGTAGCTCGACGTAATCCTTCCGCCTCAGCAGTCCGGTTTCGTATCGGTCTCCAACTCGCCTGGTCGTTTGTTCCAGCAGCTCCTGTGGACGTTGATCCTTGACCGAAAGAATAGGATTGGTCATTCCTACTTCTTCCACAGCAAAAAATTGCTTCACTGTTTCGTGGAGTTCTTCGTTTAGCGTGCAGTCGCACATGTGAAAACTGTATGCTCTCTGCTCCGCCTGCTGCTGCTGGCCGTAGACGTACCAACCAAGCCTGGTTTTAGCTGCAACTGGTCCGGACCCATCTCCTTCTCTAATCTTCAGCGGTAGGGCCAAACGCAGGTTGTCGAGCCCAATAAGAATCCTAGGAGTAGCGTCCTGGTAGCTTTTTAAAGGTAGATGCTTCAAGTAATCAAAGCGCTTTGCTGTATCCTCCAGATGAAAGCTTTGAGTCGGTAGATTCAAACTCTCAACCGTTCGCACACCAACTATTCTGTACTGCCGATCTTTACCTTCACCAGAGATCGAAATGGAAACACTCTGGGAAGATTTCTCTGTACGGGAAGTGTTTGCCGTCCATCTCAGGCAGAGAGGTTGTGGACTGCCGGATATTCCCAACTGGTTCATCAATCCCCTTTCGACCAGCGTTAATGAGGACCCTTCATCTAGAAAGGCGAAAGTATTCACCTGACCGCTATTCCCATAAAGAGTCACGGGAACTATCCTGAAGAGAACGCTCGAACTCATTAGGCGATGAGTGTGATTATCCGCTACCTGCGTGACGCCATTCGATGATCTTGGCGTTGAATGTAAGAGAGAATGGTGCCTATACTGACAACCGTCGATGCCACAGCGTGTAATGACTCGGCATGATCGCCTGCCATGCCTAAACAGGCAGTTTTGGCAGACAGCCAGTGAACGAATTTTCCTCCAACGATTCTCGATGCTGAGAGCTTTGAATTCCCCACAGTCTCTGATGCGATGTCCAGCTTTGCTGCAGTTAATGCATTCGATCTTGTCAACCCGGTTTTGTAAAGGTATTTCGGATGATCCTTCGCCGGTGGACGCGTGTTGGTTGATGAATCCTTTTTGCCTCACTTTGTCCTTTCCCTGCTCTCTTCCATTGTATTTTTTCCCGTCCGACTCGAATGAAAGTACACTTGTAGCATCTTCAACGACCTGTTGCATATAAGCACAGAACATTCTCAGGTCTACGAGGTCGACACCTCGTCTGTACCCAGCCCACATCATCTGCTGGTCCGCTGGAAGTTTAGTTACCAGTTCCTGCAACAGTGTAGGATTAGACAGGTGACTGAGTTCGTTCGCTGCCTCGATGTGATCTGTATCGTGGTCCCATAATCGATTAACCCCTCTAGCCAATCCGACCTTGGGGCTGGAATCGATCGAACTTTCTGGAGCAGAGTGTTGATTAGGAGTTCCGGACGTCCTTAGCGCATTTGTAATGCCTCGATAACCTGTGGGACAGTGGAAGGTATCACAAGTCGACTCCTTACACTCTCGAGTGCACTACCCTTCAGACAACGTTGTAGCCGGATCATGTTTTCCCCATTCGTATAACCGCAAGCTTCAGTCGTGTAGTTGTAGCTGGAGATGAATATGGGCCATTCTGCTGGGTCCCCGGTGAAAGCAGGGAGATCCCTAGCTAAGGACTGTCGGGCTACAAGCTGCTGCGATGTTGGACCTAAATAATTGCGAACTTGCGGTGGGAACTATAGGGGGATTTCTTGAGGGGAAAGCTTGACTGTCGAACTGAGACCGATTCACATCAGGAAAGTGGTTGTTAATGTTCGATAAAGTGGGTGGTTGTTTTGGTTGATTGTGGGAGTACTTATATCAAATAAACCTGGTTTGCTTTTATTTTGAGCGTGAAAAGGGGCCTGACGCTTACCTGTTTGTTCTGGGTTAGGATACATTTTAGGAATAGCACCCATATCCCGGCATTCATCACCTGTCGTTCTTTCTGGTTGGGGTGCCCACAACGGGGGCACTTGCGGTACCGTGTTCGCTGGCTGATGACGAAAAACGTCTTCCATTCGCTGGACGCAGAGCTCCAGCTTCGCTCGTAATTCAGCCACTTCATCGCGAGATTTCGCTTTCGCAGGTGTTTGCTTCTGGGCACTGGTATCGGAGTGTGATAGTTGAACGCCGGAAACGATTGGCGAGGTGCTGGATTTCCTCCCACCGCGCCTTCTTCCGTACCGTCACGGGACTCTTCTAACCATTGCCGCACCCGTCGATTATGTGCATGACGACTAACCTGACTTCGGGTCTCTTCAGCTGCTCTAGCCTTATCGAGCAGCTTTTGTTGCTGATTCAGAAACTTTATCTGCAACTTCAAATTTGCCTGCTGCTGTTCAATGTCCTGCTGCCGTTTCAGTCGTTCAAGATCGCGAGCGACAGTCGATCCACTTTTGCTCGATTTACTGCTTTTTGCTGACACACTGGGGGCGGCTTCGCACTTGGTACACATCCATGCTAGTTCACTAACCGATGAATCGACGCCAGCACACGCAAAGTGCCACCAGGAATCACAAGCGTCACATTGAACGAAGTTGCCCGGCAAATCAGACTTGTTGCACGCCACACAACTAACCTCATTTTCTCTCGGCGTTGGCGGAGGATCCGGAGGGTTTGGCATCGTTAGAGATAAATTCTTTGAAGAATTGTTGCCGGAATAAAACCCCTCGCACTAATTTTCGAAAGCAGTGTATTTCAAACAGCCTCAAAGCTACAAATAGGAATAATTAGGATAGTTCGTAGATTTAGGATAATTAGTTCGTAGACTTACAATTTAGTGCTTCAATGCAGTTTTAGGTTATGTTTAGATTTTATCCACGGCAAAGTGATCTACAAATACTAGAATATAGAGTATTATAAATTCACTACTTTTAGGTAAATTATATCAACCCTTACTAATTCAAACAATAATTAACGTGAAAGTTAACACTTAATTTTATCTTCCCTTTCTCCACTAAAACACCGTAGTCATCCGAGGTCGTGTGGGTTTTTGTTTGACAGATTGATTGTCTCTCAGCCTGACTGATCATCGGTGACAGCGCATGAAGTTTTTGTTGGACGCGTCGCCTTGAGCTACCGGGTTACCCGTATCACCATCCCTGTGGTAGATCGGTAGACTTGCGGCAACAATTTGTTTGATCGAGATGCTGTCTCCGGCAAAGTTGTGGGCAAGTATTGCACCTTTCAAGAAAAAATATACAGTGTAAAAAATTATTTTGTTATTTAAAAAAAAAAATCAAAATTATAAAAAAAAATGTCAAATTGCTATTTTTTTTTATTTTGTTGTGTTTTATATTAATGTTGCAGTTTAGATAACGTGCTGCTTATTGATAATGTGCGTTTGCTGGGCAACTAATAAACAAAAAAGTGATGAATTATTGAAAAAAGTACTATTTTCGAAAATACTACTTACAGTTATTAAATATCTTTGAAATGGTGTTATTATTAAAACACATTAAATTAACAACAAAAAAGCTTGTAATGCTTAAATTGCCCAAAGTTGTTATTTTCGAGATACTCATAGGTTAAAATTCACTTATCGCATAATTTGAGCAATTTTCACCCTTTTGAGATGTTGTTCGTGAGTGTTTAACCTTGAAAATGTTTTTAACGAAAAGCCCAATCCATTTCCTTAAACTTTGCAGTTCACAGTTTTTCAATCAGACGCATGAGTTAAGATATAATTAATTATGAGTAAGATACCGCATGGGAAAAGTGTATTTTCCTATTTGGCCCCTTATACGGCTAGCTAGTTTCGAAGACCACGGTGGAATACAAAACAACCATAAGATGTGCTTGACAGCCTTTTCGGGTTATTGTTAGTGTCGTAGCTACACAATAGGAACGGGCAAAGCGGACAGGCCCCCTCCAGAATTGTCCAAGACCACCCACTCATATTGCGGTTCGTAGCATAACTAGTTTTGACAATAAACCTTATATTTCATTATTTCGCAACAACCCCACCTGGGTTACTTTTTCAAAAGACTTATCTGTTTTTGTAAACAATGCGTTCGATCGTCGATGTGACGTAACTGGGAGCTCATCCACGCATACTAACACCACTATCAGATAGGGGAAACCTTCCTCAACTTAATAGTGGTGTTAGTGTGCATGGTTGAGTTCCCAGTTGCGTCAAATCGAGTATCCGAGATTTGTAATACCATTAGCAAATTATGGCATTTATTTCACAAATAAAAATGTTTTAAATAAAATAGTGTTCTTAGGTATTTATTTAGTTCACATTATATAATTATATTAATACTTAATACGTCTATTTAAACAAATTAAAAACCTTTGCATCATGATCTGAACAGTTTGAGAACAATTTTGCTTTAATTTTATTTTCAGAATTGTTCTTGTTTCACAATATTGTTCATTAAGCTCTGCCGCCATAGTTTTATATTCTTCTGATGTTACAAAACCAACTTATCGTCAACTCTTCCTGCTTTCGATTATTTGCCCAGTTATATAATTCTTTGGCATTTTTAATTGGATGTTCACGTTCTCAAGCTAAGCTGGCAAGTGTAGCCATGCTCTTTATCGTACCTCCAATACCATCACACGGTCCTTTGCCATGGGATGTCGCAAAGAAATGCCATTCAGCTTCAATTTCAAACATAGACTTGAACTTGCAGATACTAGGAAAATTCTTACGTTTTTTGTACTGTGAAGCAGCTCCGTCAGACATAAAATAAATCTTCTTCACTATTTTTCTCTGATCTGTACGTAAAAAAGTAATCATTTTGGTAATAAACAGGTTAACAGCTACTGCATCATGTGTCAACTCTTCTGAGATAATTATGAAACTAAAATGAAGCACTTGCGAGTATATAACGAATGGATGGATACATGGATGTTATACATTCCAATGATGAGATTGTACTTCATCCTGCAGTACAAAGGAGTAATTTTCAGAAAAATCACAATTAACTAAAAACTCTCCTACTTGCAAATTGTTTTTCGTTGTTTTTAAGAATTTAGATTGTTCTGTTTTAATGAAATCGTGCGGTATCAATTTGAGTAATTTTTCACAAAAATATGAAACAAAATCTTCAGGCTCTTTTACAATAGTTTGTATATCACATCTATCAGTAGCTACCCACTGTTCGAATGACAGTTGATCAACCATTTTTTCTTCTAATTGCTGTGTTAAAAAATCCTCAATTGACGAAATGTCTGGACAATCCTCACAACATCTAAGATAACGATATGCTGTTTTTCTTTCACAAATTAAACTATCAGTCAAGGACTATAAATCATACAATATATTGTACTTTTTTAAACTATGTGTTATAAGATAAAAGAAAATTCATGATTTTTACAAACGCAAACATTGTGCGATCCTGAACTGGTTAAAAGTTTGCAGTATTTAGGACGAAGTTTCGCGAATGAAGAAATTCATATTTTTGCCTCACTATTAATTTCCTTTAATCTTGTGTATGCTTCTTTAAGTGTCGTCATCAATAACCTTTTTCTGTATTGCTTTCCGTTTTCCATCGTTTTTTACTGACACGTAGTCTCTCTGGCCAGGCATCACCCGACTTGTTTCATCGTCCTCAAAAAATTGAACAACAAATTCCTTCGTTGCATCATTTAAGCCATGGCTCGATTTTCTGTGAACTGCTGAATGTGCTCCATCAGTTTCAAATAACTATTAGCTGCTGTTGCGAAGTACCTTGTGGTGTTAAATTCATCCATTATTTTTTGTGTTGTCCATGACTTGGGCAACACAGTTAAAATCTGTAGTTTTTCACTCCTTGTGGTATCTTGTCTGCCAAATTTTTCATTCAATTGAAGAATTATTTCTTCAAAATCCTATGTTGCACTTGTTTGGTCCTCGTGCGGTCCTAGTTAGAAAAGATGCTTCCTCACTCCTTGGTTGATTTCCTTAATTTTATGTTCAGGATAGTAAACGTTGTTTGACTTCTTTGCATCAATCGGTGAAACTTGAATCCCAGCAATACCTCGGTTGAATATTTCGATGTTAACAGATCGCGAAATATCATCATCAGTTGTTGCAGTTGTGGCCACTGATATTGTTGATGGTATCGTTGACAGGCTGGGTACTTCAGGCAAAACCCTTCCAACAACAGTTTCCGAGTTTTCAGCGATGATTTGTTGTTCACCTCTCATTGTATCTCTGGAATATAGAATCGAGTTCAAGTTCTGTTTGGTATTTTCTGAAAGAATTCGCAGATCCTTTTTTATACATCATCATTTTTTATCGGTTGAATACATTGGGTCATAACAAATCGGTTATCCATATCTTTGTACTGGTGAATGCTGAAAAAAAAAAACGTAAAAATATAAATATTCTTATTTTTTTTATATACATTTAACTAATGTTCGTATAAAATTTATATTGAATAATAAGCTTACCTTATCAGAAACGAAACTTTGTATAACAGCACTGAATCACCGTCCTTCAAACTATTTCTATTTTCCACAGATAACGACTTAGACTGGTTACTGTTAGTGACTGATGAAGATATGCTTGAGTAGCTCTTTAAATATCAGTTTTTGCTACCGAAATAAATATTCTTACTAAGTGGCTAGGTATCAATGAAGAATAAGATGGTACCTAAGTATGCAATTAGGTACCAGACATTCAGTGGCTTGATTTTCAACGCTTGTTGTATAGAGACTTGTGCGTCTGATTGAAAAACTGTGAACAGCAAAGTTTAAGGAAATGGATTGGGCTTTTCGTTAAAAATATTTTCAAGATTAAACACGCACGAACAACATCACTAAAGGGTGAAAATCGCTCAAATTATGCGATAAGTGAATTTTAACCTACGAGTATCTCGAAAATAGCAACTTTGGGTAATTTAAGCACAATGAGCTATTTTGTTGTAAATTTAATGTGTTTTAATAATAACACCATTTCAAAGATATTCGAAAACTGTAAGTAGTATTTTGGAAAATAGTACTTTTTTCAATAATTCATAACGTTTTTGTTTATGAGTTGCCCAGCAAACGCACATTGTCAATAAGTAGCGCTTTATCTAAACTATAATATAAATATAACAAAAAAATTAAAACAAATTTGCAATTTGAGTATTTTTTTTTATAATTTTGATTTTTTTTTTTGTAAATAACAAAAAAATTTTTTACAGTGTATATTTGTTCTTGAAAGGCACAATACTTGTCCGCAACTTCGCGCAAGACACCATCTCGATCGAACAAATCGTTCACGAGATATATTTTTTCTATTGATGCGTATCATTTTTGCATAAGCTCTTTTCAAGTGTTAGTCGTGTACAAAACTAGGGAACCAAATATGTAAAATGACATGTTGGACAGTAATAAACAACTGTGTAAAATAACAAGTAATTCTAGAAACATCGATCCGAACCGATTTGCGAATCTGTGTGGAACTACCCAGAACGGAGATGTCGCCGTTGAGGATGTTTTAGAGATGGAGCTCTTTTTTGCCGGTCCGGACTGGCGAACTGGAAACGGCACCAAATAGCGGACGGGTGGATTGCCAGAACTAGTTGTTCCTAATGCCGAAACCTGATGGGTGCTGACGGAGGAGCTGCCCCGATTTCACTACCACTCGATGTCACATTACTACTGACAAGTGACGTTTGAAGCACGCTCATACTCAAATAATTCTATAATTGTTCAAACTACGCATGTGCTACCTATTTTAAACATAACTGGAATATGGATACCATCCATAAATTGGCGGGATTGTGTATAAGACACGACCGCAAGGTTGACGCAGACTACGTTAAGCTGTGTGTGAAATTCTCGTGCATTTTTTAGATATTGATTGAAAATACAGTAGAATTAACCTACACAGCAAAAAAATAATTTTGATATCACATCAAAGTGGATGCACTACAATCATGTCGAAAATTTCATGTAATTTTTATGACCACATAAATAAACAAATGCAGTAAAAGCAGCGTAATGTCAGTTCATGTATTGTATTAATGATAATTTTGTCCTTTTTAGCAAGTAATATTACACCATATTTTCGACATGATTGTAGTGCATCCACTTTGACGTGATATCAAAATTATTTTTTTGCTGTGTATGAGTTCGGTCCTATGCACATATTTTGGATTTCCTACTTAGTAAAGCTTGGTTAAATTCAGGACTCCATAAAAATTCGAATACATATTCTATTATATTTGGTTCCGAAATTACTTTCTTCAGGTGATTCATTGAAGCGTCCAACAATTACCGTCATGACGGTTAATATTCCCTATCACTTCAAGATTTTTAGGGCACAAATCTTGGACGTTTGTGGCATCATTCATGAAATTGAAACTCCTTGTGTACTGCACTGCAGCAAACTTGACTAAGACTATGTGCGGCTTGTGCTTAATAGGCCGGTAATGGGGTAGTTAGCCATAATGAGATTGATTGGAAATAAGGCTTACACAGCGATTCAACTTCAAAACGCTAAAAAAATGTACACACAAAAACGGAGTGCATAATTTAGCACCAACATTTCGGGAATATCTCGATTAGCCATGAATCCCTCCAACAATTTATCAGTACATCTATTTTAAAGATTTTGTTTGCGTTTTCTAGACGCACATGCATCATTTGGCATAAGAACACTGGGCGTTTCTGTGGTGCGAAAAAAGTGTCTTCCATACCCGAGTAAAGCTGGAGATCAAATTGGAATCAATATTTGCTTTTATGATGTAACTTATTTTGAATTCTCCAGTTGATATCATTTTGGTTGACTTGGGCAACATTTTATACTGTTGAATCAAACGGAAAACTAATCCTTCTTTCAATGAAATCAATTTGATTACTGATTTTGCATTCATAATGTAAAAGTGAATACGGGCCTGGCTGGTTAGCATCCATGCTTCTCACGCTGAAAGACTAGAGCTCAAATCTCACCCCGGTCAAGTCACAAATTATCTAAAACGTGTTAAACAAAACAAATACACAATACTCGTTAGTTCAACGACAGATGAACTTAAATTAAATTTAAAGCAAGACGTTAACAGCAAAACTTCATGTTAAGTTGCTTTCATTTAAAAAGTCTTGACTGCAAAATGAAAGCACAACATGATATCAGACTACTGTCTCGACAATTGAAATCAAAATGAGTTTTCATTATGATAGGAACTGCAAAATTTAATATCGATTTGCTTTCATTTTGTTAAGCCACTTTGCTCGGGTATCTATCACAGATTACAAATTCAACAGTGAGCATATTACATAAGGACGTAACCGCGATGATCGATTTTTTCTTTTGTTAATAACTCGCTTGGATTAACATTTCTCGGTGCGTTTGCTGTTGCTTTTGATAGCCAATACAACCTGTTACAGTACTACAAATTCAAATAATTTTCAAGCTGAACATTACATTAGGTCCTAAGTAACATTGTTCGATTCTCTTCGTCGACTTTCTCTTTCGATAATAAACTTGAGCATAGGACCTGGGAATGTCTTTAAATGGCAGAGGTGATACAAGAAGAAAGTCGACGAAGAAAATCTTGTCAATGTTAATTAGGACCTGATGCAAAGTTCAGCTTGAATTGTTTCGCTTAGCTGTACACGCTATTTCAAAACTACCCAAATTTGGGTAGAATCCACCCAAATCGGTCAAAACTGAACCTACCCAAAAATTGGTACACTATGTTGGGAGAGACACGTTGACAAATGAACAAAGTCGATCGGATTCATGTCGATGTTGTTCATTTGTCAAGTTGTCACTCCCAACATAGTTTACGGCGCCGGTGGTGTAGTGGTAAGCGTGATTACCTCTCACCCCAGCAGGCCTGGGTTCAATCCCAGTCGGCGCCGCCGGGATGTTCTGAGGCATAACATCTCTGATCACGCCTTCCTTCGGATGGGAAGTAAAGCCGTTGGTCCCCGGTTCATGAGTTGATGGGTTGATAGGTAGGGTCCAGATGTGGGGGCTGCCTTCCTGGCACGTCGGTAGCATTGGTGCTCAGCACGGAAAACAAGATCGACGGAAAAAACAAACCAAAGGAAAAAAAAAACACAGTTTACCCATTTTGGGTAGGTTCAGTTTTGACCGATCTGGGTGGATTCTACCCAAATTTGGGTAGTTTTGAAATGGCGTGTAGTAATGTAAAGAGAAAATCGATCTATCTTGCAAGTAGGTCCTTTTGAACGCTCACTGGCATTTTTTTTTTTACTTTAAATGATCTTTATTTCTTAAATTAGTGTGGTTTACACGTATAACTTATCAAGTGACACAGATGCGTCTTTTCAACTTTAGATCTTTTAAATTTCAATTATTATTAATTACAGTTCCTAGTCCTTTCAGGCCTTTTTTTTTAGGGAATGACCACCTTGGTGGGATTGGTTTGTTTTAAATTGAAAAAGGAAACTACTTATACAGCCATTCCATAGCTAAACGACATAGTGGTTCTCAGAATTTCGTAACAATTTGCAGTTTTGTTCCTTATCGAAAAAAGTTAGAATCGTTTTTGTTTATTTTTTCATTAGGGTGACCATTTTCCTGTTAGGGTGGTAAAAAAAACTGATTTATTTTTATTTTTTCCAAAAATTGTATCTTTTAACTTTTGAACCATTGAACCGATTTGAATGATCAAAATATTAAATGAAGGGTTATTAAAAATACTTTTCAGAAAAAAAATATATTTTTTTTTTAAATTGGAGTTTTGGAAAGAATAACTTTGATTGTATTTGTTTATTATGGTTTTCATGGTTTGTAGACAATGGGCGTAACACGTTTTTATATATTTTTTTTAAATTTAGGCTTTTCTACACAACATATCAAAAAATCAGCGATTTATTTGTCTTCGTTTTTGAGTTACGACATGTTTAGAAATTTCGCTAATAACTCCAATACGACAAGATTTCCCTGCGTCTCAATTGATACATATCGAATGTAACATGGTTACATTACTTACTTATTTCAATTTCTGATCCTAGACTACCGTGGCATTCATAGAAACTTGAATCAAATTTATTGATTGCTTTTGCGTTATATGTAAATAATAATTACTACAGTGATTCATAGCATAGGAATTCAAATAGAATATATTTATATTAAATTTGGCTAGTACATCTTTCCCGGACTGTGAACTCTATATCTAGTCTATATTTGGACTAGAATCAATGCTTTGATAAGACAATCTTATGGTTTCCAACTATGCACATGGCTGGTTTGAAATAAAATTCATTATTTTTTTTTTAGGCATAAAACATGCCAATGTTTTAAAGTTTCACAAAATGTTCTTCTTCTGAGAACGAGAATCGTTTTACAATAATTTAATTTTCATTTTCTGACCTAAAACTATGATATGACTGTGTTTCGGAAATTTGTTTGACACGAGTTTAAGTTTTAAGTTTTGTTTCCATCGCTTTATGATCTGCGTCTGAAAAAAAGCCATAGTGCATTTTTGAATCGATTTTAGAAATTGCCCATGTATAGAGCTCTTGAGCAGTTGTAATGAGATGCCCCTGCAAATTTGCTTTACCAGCATTTCGTTTCAAGACTCCTCCCAAAGCATCATATGGACCTTTACCGTGGCATGTGGCGAAAAAGTTCCACTCCGCATCTATACCAAAATCCTTTTTCATGTGGCACAAATTAAAAGCTGTCATCTTATTTTTGAACTGACTGCCTGATCCATCTGAGAAAAAGTGAATTTTCTTAAGGCTGAGTATCTTACTCTTGATGAAATTTATACAATTAACTACGAATAATCGAACTGAAACATGGTTGTGCTTGGTAAACTCCGCGATTGCAGTGAAACTAGTAAACATTAAATCTTTGGGTATGATCATCTCTATAATAAATAGCAAATGGATGTACAGTGTACTGTGCGTTTGCCCAATGATATCCTTGTACAGCATCTTGTACAACAAATGAAAAGTTTTCAGAAAAATCACATATTATTATACATTGACGTATTTCAAGTATTTACCTTGTTGTTCAGCTATGAAATTATGTGGTGATAAATCGAATAACTTTTCCAAAAACATGTCTAAAAACTCTTGAGTTTCCAACTCCACTAAATCCATGATACAACGGTCAGCTTGACGCCATTGTTTAAATTTTAAGGATTCCACATTTCCATCGGTCAGGATAGTAACCATTTCTGAAGTCAAACTTTGTATACCTGGGCAATTTTCACACATTTTTAACCAACACTGTTCTGTGGGGTTGGTGCAAAGAATTAAAAAAAAACAAGTCATGGTATGATTTCACATCAGCTGGAAGTGACTTTCTATCTTGAAGAGCTTTAAAAATTAATTTAACATTTTGGTGGTAAACACACACACAAACAGTATTTGTGCCACTCGTTCCTGCCAGAATGCAATGCTTAGGGCGGTTACTTGCAAACATTGAAAACCCTATTTTAGTTGCGGGATATTGATCCTTGAAAATGGCATAAACTTCTTGCAAATTACACAATACTAATCTTCGTTGTATATAAACCTTACCATCAACATTTTTTGTAATAACATAATCGCGTTTTCCTGGACAGGATCGGCTTATTTCGTCACTGGTATAGAAAGACGCCCTGCTCAGCTTTCTTCCTGGTGTCGTCATTATTCCCTTGTCCTCCTGTAGTGTTTTGATCGGATCCGCCATATATCGAGAAACTCCGAATTCCTTCGTTATTTTATATGCTGACCAGCTTCTAGGTAAAGTCGTGAGAATGCGATACTTCTCATTATTATCATGAGTTTCTAGGAACTTTTCCTTGAGTTGCTGAATGATTTCATCATCGTTTGTAGTAGGCATACTGTCAGTACTTCTGATCGATTGTAAACTGGTGCTTCTAGTGACTCTGAAAATGAAGTTAAAAAAACATATTTCACATTACTGTTAACACTACACTACATTCGAGCCTGACGTTACAAAGTTTTCAGAATGTTATAATGTGACGTCATGCTCGTTTGACTCATGGCTTGGCTACCAATGTAAATACATTTTTTAAATACAATACTCACCTTGGCTGTTGACAGCAGGAACTCCGGATGGTCCAGTGGCGGGCTCTGCGGGTGCGGGTTTATACAGTTTGAGGTAGCAATTTCTGCATATGAAGGAACTGCCATCTAATTTCATTTTTTTTCTTCACCGCATGAACTTGAAGAGCTTGGGTAAGATTCCTCTTTAAAGCATTTGAAACCCACAAACAACAACAAGAACACTTAACATTCATCGTTTATAAAACACTGGCTGTACAGAATATCTTTGAATTAACAGAGCTTTCGTTTCCTTACTGATTATTTCACATCTAAGTTCATCCTTAAATATGCCACCATGCATTGCACCTACGAACGAACACCTTACCTACCAAGTTTTCTGTATGATTTTAGCCAAGGTTGCAAAGACTCATTTCAGCTAAAATAATGTTTTTCGGAATAATAAAACCAAAAGATGGTATGATGGCATGTTTTACTTGTAACTTACAAGAAGAGGTTACAAAGTGTGCGTTGGAAACATAAAACCTGTAAATTTGGTTTCTATGAGTCACAATCAGCGATTTGCTGATCGCTGAGTGAGTGAGTGAGTGAGTGAGTGAGTTTGTGAAACATCGCTGATTGTGACTCTCATGAAGTGAAATAAACAGGTTTAATATGTCAAACACATTCTTTGCAACCTCTTCTTGTATCCTACCAATTCAAAATTTGATCATGGCATCTAATTATTTCATAATTTAGAAAAACATTGTTTTAGCTGAAATGAGTCTTTGCAACCTTGATTTTAGCATGTGCTCTGTATAGGTAGCTATTTACTTGGTGAAGTATTCACTTTGAATAAACAAGCCTATAAAAGCAGAAGCAGAAAATTGATATGGATTATGTGACTATGTCAGCTATGTACCAATGGATACGCAGGTTAATCTAGTCGTATTGGAGTAATGAGCAAAATTTCTAAACATGATAATTGCAAAAAATCGTAACTCATAAACGAAGACAAATACATCGCTGATTTTTGATATGTAGTGTAGAAAAGCCTAAATTTAAAAAAAAATATAAAACGTGTTACGCTCATTGTCTACAAACCATGAAAACCATAAAAAACAAATACAATTAAAGTTCTTCTATACAAAATTCCAATTTTCAAAAAAAATTAAATTTTTTTCTGAAAAGTATTTTTGGGCAAACATACTTTTGAACATAAAAACCAATAAATGATCCATAAAATATTGGAAAACGTTCGATAAAAAACATCCAAATGATGCATAAAACTTCGGAGAAAATCCTTAAAAAAGTGTGAATGATTCATAAAAAATATCAATATGATCCATATTTAATGTAAAATTTAGCAACACAATTGTAAAAATGTACCGCTAAATTTCTAACGAATGAGCATTGAAATTGTACGAATTACCCATAAACATATTGCAATTGATCCATAATACATTCAGCAGTGAACCTTAAACCAAAGAAAGTGATCCTTAGAAAATCATGTTTGCGCACTTAAAAATATAGCCATGTTCGTATAATTGAAAGCAACTTCCTCAGCTTGAAGCTGAAATAGGTTTTATTAAACTAATATAAAATCAAAACCAATCTTAATGCTTAAAACAAAACCTATTTCAGCTTCAAGCTATCCAAAACGAGACTGCTCTGAGGAAGTTGCTTTCATTAATCCGGACATTCTTGAAGAACAACATCGGATATAACCTCAAAATGTCAGAGGGATCAACACCACCGTTGAGTGAAGAACAGAACAGCGATAGAAACTGTACGCTTTGTGAAGGCCATGACCACGTAGATGATATGGTTCAGTGTGATGTCTGCGATTTCTGGACCCATTATAGTTGTGCTGGTAAGACAACAGCTGTAAAGGAGGTTCCGTAGACGTGCTCTAAGTGCACAAATATGCTGAAGGTGGCAAAAGGAACCAAGAAGTCTGTCTCAAAGAAACCACCTAGCAGAAATAATAGAGCGAGGAGTGATGCCGCAACCGAATCTGGAAAAGGAAGTACCAATGAGGTCAGCCTGGAAGAATCCCTAGACCAGTTGCTGCAGGAGTAAAGCGCAAATAAGAAAGCGCTGGAGGAAGAGAAATTCCTCCATGAAAAGCGATAGGAGGCTGAGCGGGAGATTTTCAAACCGAGAGTTATCTTCCGTCACTCTTTCAACAAAGATTTGGCTAGATTTAGCATTTAGGGATTCAATTATTATTTTAGTTAAGCACGCAAACGATGTAGAATGAGCTACTTACTAGTTACTTAGGGTGAATCATGTATATAGCGTTTAGGAACAAATTGTAGGTTACCAGATTTTAGGATCAAATTTCAGTATCTAGATTAAGCAAATATAGGGTTATTAAATTCAATATTTGCACGAATTCCACCTCCAACTAACCTACTTCAGTAGCTACATAGAGGTAACTTTAAGACCAGAAGGTCCCGAAGAAATGTGCTCAACTTTTTGGCTAAGCTCTGGTACTATCTTCGGTCCCAAGCTTATCGATGCACCCCTATAAAACACGAGAAAATCCACGAACCCCTCATTTTACCTGTCAAACTTTTATAGCGAATCAAAACAAACATTGTGTAGTACTAAAATTTTGACTAGAATGGGGTACGTTAATCGATTTGCTTGGGACCAATAGGCAAGTCAGGTAGTGAGCCAATTTAAAATCGTTAGTTTCGTATTGATTGTTGGTAGCTAGGTCACTACAAATAACTACAATTTAATTAAACGATAGGTATATTAACAAATTTAGGCAATTAAAATAATTTAGCTATAAAACGTTTTTTAGATGGTTTGGAATTGTATCTTCTTTTCCTCTTTTTTTCTCGTTCATACTCCGACCTACACAACTAAAAAAAGTAGTGTAAATTTCCGTTACTATGATGCACATATATGGAGCGTCATATATCATACAAATTTAGATTATAGATCGTGTAAATTTATGAGACATTTCATGCAATATCCCATATATTGTATGCAACTGTCCACTTTTGTTTGCAACATTTCTTGCAAGTTGCTAATTTACGTGAAAAGGAAGTTTACATGTATGAATGTTTGCATGCATGGATGTTTACATCGCCAGTAAAATTCAGAATTTTTTGGTGTGTATCTAAGGTTTGGCTCAACGGAACTGTGAGTTCACAGTTCCGTTGAGCCAAACCTGACGTCTGTCATTTCTGACAGCGACCGTTACCGTAGCTCTCTGAATCTCCCACAGGGTTGTCACTGGGTTTGGCAGTACAGGGTTATCCCGATATTCCGAACAGCCATGATCCATAAATTAGACGTATATTATTCACGTTTTGGACACTGTATCATTAATTTTGATCCATAAACCATGAAAAATTGCTCAATTACTGCTTAACTACTTAGATTTACTGTCCTGCCGTGTTTTTAGGTAGATGTGCGGAGCGATGGTCAAGCGTCTAGAATTAGCTTCCAAAAGAAGCTTCTATAATAATCTTCTTAAGAAAAAATGATAAATAAATGTTAATTTTATGGATCATACCTAGGGTAGGTGTTCGAGTTGTTGGTAGACGTGCTTATTTTTGTGTGTTCCAATTAAAGTCTATAGGGGGGGCCACACATCCAAATCTCAATTCTAGATGCTCAACAGATCTACCACTAGCGATTCGAAAAATATTCTTTCATTTGTCGCATCTACTTGCATCGCGCCTCATCTTTTTACAGGAAATCTTTAGAATCGTCATCAATCTTCTTTCTATCTACTCAGCGTGCGTGCAGCTAGCCAAAACAAAACACAATTTTTCCTGCATCGTAGCTAGAGTCGCCCCCCTCGGTATATATACATATGTTTTTTTAATTTGATCAATAATCCTTGGAAAATTGCTACATTACTGCGTAGCTACTCAGGTTTACTGCTCTACCCGTGTTTTTTTTTGTCAGAAGAGCAGAACGATGGGCGAGCGTATAGAATAAGCTTCTTAAAAAGTTTCTAAATGTAGCTTCCATAGGAAGCTTCTTAAGAATATTATTATAGAATCTTCTTTTGGAAGCTAATTCTAGACGCCTGCCCGTCGCTTCGCACATCTACCTTAAATACACGGGCAGGACAGTAAATCTAAATAGATAAGCAGTGGAGCAATTTTTCAAGGTTTATGGATCAAAATTAAAAAAAAATAGTGTCCTAAACATGAATAACATACTAATCATGCCTATATTTTTAAGTGTGCAAACTTGATTTTTTATGGATCACTTTCTTTAGTTTAAGGTTCATTGCTGAACGTTTTATGGATCAATTGCAACATGTTTATGGGTAATTCGTACAATTCCAATGCTCATTATTTAGAAATTTAGTGGTACATTTTTACAATTATGTTGCTAAATTTCACATAAAATATTGATAATACACTGAAACCTCCGTTTACGAAGTCTTTTTTTACGCAGTATTCAATTTACGTCCCTCTTTTTACGAAGTAAATTCCAAATAACGAGGTTTCGTTTTACGAAGTAAATCCCAAATAACGAGGTTTTTTTTTACGAAGTAAATTCCAAATAACGAGTTTTCTTTTTACGAAGTAAATTCCAAATAACGAGTTTTTTTTTGCGATTATGGGAATCTGGGAAAAACTATGAAATATCCCACATTATGGGTATCTTTGGAATCGGAGTGAGATGTAGGAACCGGAAATTCATGTCTGACGCCATTTGGATATCCAAGATGGCGGCATCCGGTTCATGAAAAACTGAAAGATACTTTCAATACCCCACAATATGGGTATATTTGGAATCAGGGTGACGTGTAGGAACTGGAATTCTATGTTTGACGTCATCTTGAAATCCAAGATGGCAGCTTCCGGTTACAGAAAAACTTGGACATTCTGCCATATACAACACAAAATGGGTATTTTTGGAATCGGAGTGACGTGAAGGGACCGAAAATCGATGTCTGACCCCATTTTGAAATCCAAGATGGCGACTTCCGGTTTCAGAAAAACTTCGAAATTCTTTAAAATATCTCACAATATGGGTATTTTTGGAATCGGAGTGACGTATAGGAAACGGAAATCGATATCTGACGCCATTTTGAAATTCAAGTTGGCGATTTCCTTTTACAGAAAAAACTTCGAAATTCTGTCAAATAGCCCACAATATGTGTATTTTTGGAATCGGAGTGACGTATAAGGAACGGAAATCAATGTCTGACGCCATTTTGAAATCCAAGATGGCGACTTCCGGTTGCATAAAAACATGGAAATTCTGCCAAATACTCCACAATATGGATATTTTTGGAATCAGGGTGATGTGCAGGGACCAGAAATCTATGTCTGACTCCATTTTGAAATCCAAGATGGCGGCTTCCGGTTACAGAAAAACTTGGAAATTCTATCATATACACCACAATATGGGTATTTTTGGAATCAGGGTGATGTGCAGGGACCAGAAATCGATGTCTGACCCCATTTTGAAATCCAAGATGGCGACTTCCGGTTACAGAAAAACTTGGAAATTCTGTCATATACCCCACAATATGGGTATTTTGGAATCAGGGTGACGTGTAGGGACCGGAAATCGATATCTGACGCCATTTTGAAATCCAAGATGGCGACTTCCGGTTACAGAAAAACTTGGAAATTCTGTCATATACCCCACAATATGGGTATTTTGGAATCAGGGTGACGTGTAGGGACCAGAAATCGATGTTTGACGCCATTTTGAAATCCAAGATGGTGGCTTCCGCTAGCAAAAAGACTTCGAAATTCTATCAAATACCCCACAATATGGGTATTTTGGAATCGGAGTAACGTGTAGGGACCGAAAATCGATGTCTGACGCCATTTTAAAATCCAAGATGGTGGCTTCCAGTTACAGAAAAACTTGGAAAGTCTGTCATATACCCCACAATATGTGTATTTTTGGAATTGAAGTGACGTGTAAGAACCGGAAATTTATGTCTGACGTCATTTCGAAATCCAAGAACAATCCGGTTATAGAAAAATGGGCAAATACCACCACGTCACCCCGATTCTTAAGATACCCGTATTGTAGGTTATTTAACACGATTTTTGTGTAACCGGAAGTCACCATATTGAATTTCAAAATGGCGTCATACATGGGTTTTCAGTCCTAATAAGTCACTCCGATTCCAAAAAACCCATATTGTGGGGTATTTGACAGTATTTCCCAGTGTTTCTGTAACCGGATGTCACCATCTTGGATTTCTAAATGGCGTCAGACATGGATTCTCGGTTCTCACAGGTTACTCCGATTCTAAAAATATACATTTTGTTGTGTATTTAACGGTATTTTTCTGTTTTCTTGTAACCGGAAGCCGTCATCTTGGATTAAAAATTGCGTCAGACATCGATATCCGGTCCCTACACGTCACTCCGATTCCAAAAATACACATATTGTGGGCTATTTGACAGAATTCCCAAGTTTTTATGTAACCCAAAGCCACCATCTTGGATTTCAAAATGGCGTCAGATATTGATTTCTGGTCCCTGCACATCACCCTGATTCCAAAAATACCCATATTGTGGGGTATTTGGTAGAATTTCCAAGTTTTTCTGTAACCGGAAGTCGCCATCTTGGATTTCAAAATGGCGTCAGACATCGATATCCGGTCCCTACACGTCACTCCGATTCCAAAAATACCCATATTGTGGAGTATTTGGCAGAATTTCCAAGTTTTTCTGTAACCGGAAGCCGCCATCTTGGATTTTAAAATGGCGTCAGACATCGATTTTCGGTCCCTAAACGTCACTCCGATTCCAAAAATACCCATATTGTGGAGTATTTGGCAGAATTTCCAAGTTTTTCTGTAATCGGAAGTCGCCATCTTGGATTTCAAAATGGCGTCAGACATCGATATCCGGTCCCTACACGTCACTCCGATTCCAAAAATACCCATATTGTGGAGTATTTGGCAGAATTTCCAAGTTTTTCTGTAACCGGAAGCCGCCATCTTGGATTTCAAAATGGCGTCAGACATCGATTTCCGGTCCCTACACGTCACTCCGATTCCAAAAATACCCATATTGTGGGGTATTTGACAATATTTTCTAAAACCTCTTTTTACGAAGTAAATCCCAAATAACGAGTTTTCTTTTTACGAAGTAAATCCCAAATAACGAGTTTTCTTTTTACGAAGTAAATCCCAAATAACGAGGTTTTTTTTTACGAACTAATTCGATTTACGAACCCCCGTTTTGGTTCGTAAATGGAGGTTCCAGTGTATTGATATTTTTTATAGATCATCCACACTTTTTTAGGGATTTTCTCCGATGTTTTATGGATCATTTGAATGTTTTTAATGGAACGTTTTTCAATATTTTATGGATCGTTTTATCAATTCTAAAGGTGCAAACTTAGGGCTGCCGTATTTTTGAAAGGTTATTTTGATCATTCAAATCGGATCAATAATTCAAAAGTTAAAAAAATGCCATTTTTGGAAGAAATAGAAAAAAATCGATTTTTTGGACTACCTTAACAGGAAAACGGTCACCCTAATGAGAAAATAAAAAAATACGGGTCTAATACTTTCGATAAGGAACAAAACTGCCAATTGCTACGAAGTTCTGAGAAACACTATATCGTTTTACTATGGAATGGCTGTATAACTACTATTTACAACTACAACTAACCTACAACTACTATATACACCTAATCTACTATATACAAATAGGTTATCACCTTTTCGTGACGGTAACAATTTTAGATTTTTGATTCACCCCCTGTACCTTCTCGTTAGACGTAGTCTATGTTAAAACACAAGCAGTAAATATGTGTAGCTTTGCAATAATGGTACAATTATTTAAATTATCAAAAATTAAACATAAGTTCCGAAAACATGAAAGTATATATCTTATTTATGAATCTTACCTAAGTTTAATAGTGCGCGATTTTGATTTCCTATGGATCAATTTCGTTGGTTTGAAGTTAATTGTTGAACATTTTATCGATCATTTGCAATATGTTTATTTGTAATTCGTACAATTTAAATGCTCATTCTTAAGAAATCGAGCGGTACATTTGATATATTATATTGCCAAATTTTACATCAAATATTTATCATATTGAAATTGTTTATGGATCATTTACACTATTTAAGGGACTTTCACTGGAGTTTATGCATCATTTGGGTGTTTTTAACGAGCAGTTTTAATTTTTGTTTGACCAATTTATTAGTAGGTACAATTATGCTTCCCCTTCACAAGTCTGCTGGTCTCAAAAAACCATTGGAAGTGTTCTTCAATTTCAACATATATTGCAACAGCTTTACATCACCTGAAATGCCTTCAAAATGTCTGCCGGAATCAAAATGTGTACAGAACTTCCGATGTTTTCAAATTTGGAATTTATGGTAGGGAGTTTGGGACCCTTCTTCCGAGTATCCAATCAAACTTTCGGTAACATTTTGTGGAACAGAACAGCCATGAATATTCATACATTTCGCTATAAATAAAGACTCAAGAACTTTAGAATTAGCGATATCCGGTGCTTAAGTGACAAACGATAGTCATTCATCTCTTTCTACCAGTCTGCCAACGTGGCAGAAGATAACAAATTAATTTGTACTGACGTAGCGTGTCGAATGCGTCTTCTTAGATTCTTAGTACCTACCATCTAACTGAAGAGCAGACAGTAAGTTATCAAAGTTTATCCATCCGCTGAACAGCCAGAAAGCGTAAGCAACCACCCATCCACCATCCTACTGCGTCACAGTCACGGTGAATCAATCTGACGAGTGCTAATGCTACGTGAAGTCGTGCTGAAAATTGAAAATCTCTCAAGCTTGAGATAAGCGCTCTTGCTGGTCCTCCTATCGTAGCTGTAAGCCATACACAAATTATAGGGTGCGGGCGGGGGTTCTCCCGGTGAGTAATGACCTGCTTGGCATATCATGGATCACATTTCCTGCTACCAGGACAGGAAGCAACCTCACCGCAAGTGTCACTGCTCTTTCTGCTCCTCCATGAAGATGAGACAACATTAAGGTTATGTTTGCAAAGAATAATCCATGTAGGTGACTTGCCAGAACCGGTTCTGAATGTTTGAGCTTAACTAGTGTTAACAAAAATAAACGGGTGTAACTCATGTTTCAACAATAACTAAAGTCGCGAACCTTCTTTTCTTAATTTTCCCACAGTTAATCACTCCAACTCGCTCTCTGGTGCTGTGTGCCGAAAATCGTCGTGAAATGGAAGACTGGCTGCATGCGCTGAAGGCCGCCTCGTCGCGGGAGTTTTTCGAACCGGGACCACCCGATCAGCATGACTTCCTCTCGGGACATCACAATTGGTAAATTTGAGCGGAAAAATCGTCCACCTTAGATTCGAATGTTTTCTTAATATTCTCAGGTATGCAACGTCGCACGCTCGACCAACGTACTGCAATGTTTGCCGGGAGGCTTTGTCTGGAGTCACCTCGCATGGGCTGTCGTGCGAGGTGTGCAAGTGCAAGGTGCACAAGCGATGCGCCGCCAAGGCAATATCCAACTGCAAGTGGACCACCCTGGCTTCGGTTGGGAAGGATATCATCGAGGATATAGACGGGGTAAGGAGTTGACTTTGCTTCGCTTTCGACTGTTAACTCAAACTTGTTTCCTTTCCTCAGAACATAGTGATGCCACATCAATGGATGGAAGGTAACCTACCGGTGTCGGCCAAATGCATCGTGTGTGACAAAACGTGCGGCTCGGTGATGCGTCTTCAGGACTGGCGCTGCCTCTGGTGTCGCTCCACGGTACACACTGCCTGCCGACCTCAGGCACAGGTGGCCTGTCCGTTGGGGCCGGCCCGGGTATCGGTCGTACCGCCAATTTCGCTGCACTCAATCGGAATCGACGACGCATGGGACGTGTGCAAACCGCACGGTAGCTTCTCACCGCTGTTGGTGTTTGTAAATTCCAAATCCGGAGACAATCAAGGCGTCAAGTTTCTTCGACGTTTCAAACAGCTGCTGAACCCGGCACAGGTGTTCGATCTCATATCAACCGGCCCGGGCCTTGGCCTGCGGTTGTTCCGCCATTTTGACCCCTTTCGGATACTGATCTGCTCCGGCGATGGATCCGTCGGTTGGGTTCTCAGCGAAATCGATCAATTAAACATGACGGTAAGTTTTAATGGACAGTTTTTTTTTTTTAATTTTAATTGTTTTGTAATTTCCTGGTCGTTAATATTCTATGAAAAAAATCGTCCAAGATTGAGAAGAGAAATCTAGTTTTTCGACCTGCCACCTTTGACTCCTCATTGTACAACGAGGTCGAGTTGATCAGTGGGCTGTATTTAATCCCTGGTTTATGTCATTATTTTAATGTCATACACACTTAGAAACAATCGTTTTTTTTTTTTTTTTTTTTTTTTTTTTTTTTTTTTTTTTTTTTTTTTTTTATTTCAACAACCAACGAAGACTAGTACATATAAGAATACAGTTTTGTTTTCTTAAATTTATTTATTTATTTTGTCAACTTTGGACAAAAGGTTAAAAGAATAATTTTTTCTTTAATAAAAATTAAGCAGTGTCAGCTTTCCTATTTTTTATGAGTTATAATGCCTTATGGAGTAAAAATATTGTTTTAGTTTATGCCGAGACATTGTAAAGTCAATGGTTTCGCAGTATTAATTGTAAGAGGCCATCATGCGGTTTAATGGCCCATATTTTGCATAATTTGTACGATGATGTTTTATGGCAAATAAATTTCGATTTCGGAGTTGCCGAGTAGGTGCATGGAAATTTAATTTTGATAAAAGTTCTGTGGAGTCAATGCGTTGCGAAACGATATCGTTTACAAATGAAACCATTGCATATTCACGACGCTCTTTTAATGTTTGTATGTTTATAAGCATGCAGCGTGCTTCATATGATGGAAGAGGAAATGATGTCCAACCTAATTTACGAAGAGCGTATAATAAAAATTGTTTTTGTACGGATTCTAATCTTTCTTCGTGCGTGATTGAAAAAGGAGACCATACAATGCTGCAATATTCCAGTATTGACCTCACATAGGCGATATATAGTGTTTTAATTGTGTATGGGTCCTGAAAGTTATAGCAAAAGCGCTTGATAAAGCCTAGCATGTTATTTGCCCTGTGAATAATTGTATTGTAATGGTCTATGAAAGTTAGTTTAGAGTCTAAGATTATTCCTAAATCCCTAACTCTTTCACATTTTTCTACATTTTGATTTCCTAGTGCAATTGAAATATTTGAAGTTGTTCTTTTCCTGCTAAATGATATTAAGTTACATTTTTTTTACATTCAATTCTAGTAGACTTTTTTTGCACCATATGTAGAATATGTGTATTTCATTCCGGAATATATTGATGTCTTCTTCATTTCTTATTTCTAAAAAGAGCTTCATGTCGTCGGCATAAATAAGACATTTAAGTTTTTTGAGAATGAAAGAAATGTCGTTTACGTATAGAATAAAAAGAAGAGGTCCCAAATGAGAGCCTTGGGGGACGCCTGAAGTGACTTGAATTGGACTCGATTTCTTTCCGTTGAATTGAATTATTTGTTGGCGGTTAGTTAAATATGATTCAAGCCATTTTAGGAGCCCTGACTCAATTGCAATTTTTTGCAATTTAAAAAGTAGCATTGGTATGTCTATGCGGTCAAATGCCTTGCTAAAGTCTGTATAGAGAGCTTCTACGTGGTTTCCATTATCCATTGCATTCAATGAATAGTCTATAAATTCAAGTAAATTTGTCGAGGTCGAGCGACCCTTGAAGAAGCCGTGTTGCATGTCAGTAATTCTATTTTTGATTTGGAGAAATAATTTTTCGTTGACAATTGCCTCGAAAAGTTTAGGAATGCAAGAGATAATGGCTATACCACGATAATTACGTACGTCAGATTTTCGGCCAGATTTAAAGATAGGCACTAGGAATGAGCTTTTCCAAGTTTTTGGGAAGGTTCCAGATTCCAGGGACATATTAAAAATCCAGAACAATGGAGCAGTGAGTTCCATTGCTAGACATTTAATAAAAACAGGAGGAATTCCGTCAGGTCCAGGACCTTTTGAGACATCTAAATTTTTAAAGCCTGCAAAATATCCTGCACTTGAAGTTGATTGAGGCCAATGTCCCTAGAAAAAACTGGAAAAAATGCAAAATAATAGCGGTCGCGATCTTCTTCAGAAAATGTCGTATAAATTTCTTGAAAAAATGTTGCGAATAGATTACAGTTTTTTTCCGAACTATCACCGACATTTTCGTCTAGATGCATTATTGAAGGAAAATTGTCAGATTTTAATTTCGTTTTTACGTAATTAAAGAAGTTCTTCGGACAGGACTTTATTTCACGTTCAGTTTTTGCATTATATTCTTCAAATGCAGTACTGATAGCTAAATTCAGTTGATCGCATAGATCCAAATAAATTAATAAATTATTACTACTATTGTGTTTTTTATAAATTTTATGTGCTTTTTGCTTCCGATTTTTCAAGTTTTTTATTTGTCTGTTAAACCAGACTGGATTTTGTGTGCTTCTGTTACGTCTTTTTTTCTTCAAAGGTATTTCTTCCGAAATTATTTCTGTTAAAATTTTGTAGAACACGTCTATACCAATTTCGACATTTCCTACATTCCTTAAAATTAATTGCCAATTGACACTGTTTAATTTAAATTTTATTTTTTCGTAGTCTGCTAATTTGTATTCAAAGACTTCTTCGTATTCGCAGTCGTTGGGTCTTTGGTTTTCATGCATAAATAAAGAATATTCGATTGCTGTGTGAAACGCTTCATTTTTCCACAGTGGATTTAATGATTCGGTCACACAAAAATCTTCATAAATATTCGTTAGTAAAAAGTCCAAATAGCTATTTTGTTGGTTTTTGATGTGGTTAATTTGGTTCAGTCCTTAATTAGTTTTGTCAAAAATGAACTGCAATGTTTCATTATCCCCAACGACTGGGAGTAAGATACATTCATTTTCAGAGTCCAGAATGAAGTCAGCAGTGCGTTGATTAAAGTCTCCATATATGTGAACTTTAACCTCAGGAGGAAGGTCAGATAGAATTTGTTCAGCACTTTGGAAGAAGGCTTCATAAGTGCTTTTATGAGCATGGTCTGGTGGAAAATACACTGAGGCGAACACGTGCGTTTCACCGGCTATGTGTGATTTCACCCAAATATGCTCAAATTCTGTAAATTTTGGTGTAAATATAATTTCTGAGTTAAAATTGGCCGAAAGAGCTATAAGAACTCTACCACCTGACTTCTTCTGTGTTGCATGAAAATTTCTGTCGTCTCTGAATACATTAAAGGCATTTCCAAAGATTTCTTCACTTTTTACGCTTTCGTCCCAGCTTGTTTCAGTTGCCAGAATGACCGAAAAGGATGAGCATAATAAATGTTGGACGTCAAGGAAAATTTCGTGCAGGCTTTTGGTAGTCCTTCAGCTGCTAGCATTAGAATAGCAATGGTTTTGGTGATTCCGCGAATACATGTTGATGATGGCTGGTCATGCAGAAAGGAGAGGTAGGTCCGAACAATGTCCATAATTTTCGGGTCCCTTAGACGCGCCTTCAGGAAGCGTTGGTCGCCAGTTACGGACTGTTCAGTAAGTCTCACTATTGGCGGACGCATGGGGTCCAGAAGAGAAGGGTGTTCTCGCTCAGTTGGTTTTTCAGTTCGATAAGGGTTAATAGTTTCCCCTTTTTCGAAATTAATGAAATTTAGTCCGCTTTCTTTGGGTGGCCGAGAAAATTGTATTCGTGCAGCAGCCAAAAGTTCTTTATCCAAAGGTAATGCAGTGCTGTTGTAAAGATGGCTGCTTCGGGTCCTGTTGTTGTTGTTGTTGTTGTTGTTGTTGTTGTTGTTGTTGTTGTTGTTGTTGTTGTTGTTGTTGTTGTTGTTGTTGTTGTTGTTGTTGTTGTTGTTGTTGTTGTTGTTGTTGTTGTTGTTGTTGTTGTTGTTGTTGTTGTTGTTGTTGTTGTTGTTGTTGTTGTTGTTGTTGTTGTTGTTGTTGTTGTTGTTGTTGTTGTTGTTGTTGTTGTTGTTGTTGTTGTTGTTGTTGTTGTTGTTGTTGTTGTTGTTGTTGTTGTTGTTGTTGTTGTTGTTGTTGTTGTTGTTGTTGTTGTTGTTGTTGTTGTTGTTGTTGTTGTTGTTGTTGTTGTTGTTGTTGTTGTTGTTGTTGTTGTTGTTGTTGTTGTTGTTGTTGTTGTTGTTGTTGTTGTTGTTGTTGTTGTTGTTGTTGTTGTTGTTGTTGTTGTTGTTGTTGTTGTTGTTGTTGTTGTTGTTGTTGTTGTTGTTGTTGTTGTTGTTGTTGTTGTTGTTGTTGTTGTTGTTGTTGTTGTTGTTGTTGTTGTTGTTGTTGTTGTTGTTGTTGTTGTTGTTGTTGTTGTTGTTGTTGTTGTTGTTGTTGTTGTTGTTGTTGTTGTTGTTGTTGTTGTTGTTGTTGTTGTTGTTGTTGTTGTTGTTGTTGTTGTTGTTGTTGTTGTTGTTGTTGTTGTTGTTGTTGTTGTTGTTGTTGTTGTTGTTGTTGTTGTTGTTGTTGTTGTTGTTGTTGTTGTTGTTGTTGTTGTTGTTGTTGTTGTTGTTGTTGTTGTTGTTGTTGTTGTTGTTGTTGTTGTTGTTGTTGTTGTTGTTGTTGTTGTTGTTGTTGTTGTTGTTGTTGTTGTTGTTGTTGTTGTTGTTGTTGTTGTTGTTGTTGTTGTTGTTGTTGTTGTTGTTGTTGTTGTTGTTGTTGTTGTTGTTGTTGTTGTTGTTGTTGTTGTTGTTGTTGTTGTTGTTGTTGTTGTTGTTGTTGTTGTTGTTGTTGTTGTTGTTGTTGTTGTTGTTGTTGTTGTTGTTGTTGTTGTTGTTGTTGTTGTTGTTGTTGTTGTTGTTGTTGTTGTTGTTGTTGTTGTTGTTGTTGTTGTTGTTGTTGTTGTTGTTGTTGTTGTTGTTGTTGTTGTTGTTGTTGTTGTTGTTGTTGTTGTTGTTGTTGTTGTTGTTGTTGTTGTTGTTGTTGTTGTTGTTGTTGTTGTTGTTGTTGTTGTTGTTGTTGTTGTTGTTGTTGTTGTTGTTGTTGTTGTTGTTGTTGTTGTTGTTGTTGTTGTTGTTGTTGTTGTTGTTGTTGTTGTTGTTGTTGTTGTTGTTGTTGTTGTTGTTGTTGTTGTTGTTGTTGTTGTTGTTGTTGTTGTTGTTGTTGTTGTTGTTGTTGTTGTTGTTGTTGTTGTTGTTGTTGTTGTTGTTGTTGTTGTTGTTGTTGTTGTTGTTGTTGTTGTTGTTGTTGTTGTTGTTGTTGTTGTTGTTGTTGTTGTTGTTGTTGTTGTTGTTGTTGTTGTTGTTGTTGTTGTTGTTGTTGTTGTTGTTGTTGTTGTTGTTGTTGTTGTTGTTGTTGTTGTTGTTGTTGTTGTTGTTGTTGTTGTTGTTGTTGTTGTTGTTGTTGTTGTTGTTGTTGTTGTTGTTGTTGTTGTTGTTGTTGTTGTTGTTGTTGTTGTTGTTGTTGTTGTTGTTGTTGTTGTTGTTGTTGTTGTTGTTGTTGTTGTTGTTGTTGTTGTTGTTGTTGTTGTTGTTGTTGTTGTTGTTGTTGTTGTTGTTATTATTGTTGCAATTGCCAATAGTGTAGTTGTTACTGCCGCTGTTTTTGTTGGTATTGTTGTGGGGGTTCTCACCTGGTTTCTTTTCTCGTTTTTTGCGCCTAAGTCTGGCTTTTTCCTCGTTTTTTTCCTGGAGACGGCGGGAATGTGGCATGGCGTCATATTCTGCCCAGTCACGCTTCCATACTTTTTTATTTCCCAAGATTCGCCAGCTGGGGGCTGGTTCGTCAATTGTGTAATTCTTGGAAATGATGACGGCTGCTGTTGAAAGAGATTTTGCCATTTCTTCTATGTGAGATTTTATTTCACATGCTAGAGTACTTTGGGAGTCCGCTAACTCATTCTTGAGTGTGGAAATTATTGCAGGTAGTTGGTTAATTGAGTGCGTTGTTGTTGTTGTTATTGCCGCTACTGCTGCTGTTGCCGCTGATTTGGCTGCCGTTTTTACAGCTGTGCAGGTGTCCGCCGAAGGTGTGTCCAGAATTGATGAAATTGCATTTTTTATTTCAACAGCAATAAGTTTGTTGCTGCTGGTGACGGTCGACATGCTGCGCTTAATATTGTCAAGCATTTCTTCAATGTGTTCAAGCACTGCGTCATACGTCGCACTGAGGTTTTTGAAGTTAGTAAGCAATTTGTGATTTGCTTCCAAAGTATTGCCAATGTTTTCTTTGATGCAATTCAATGTTGTAGACAGTTCCTTCAGATTAAGTTCATTTATGAACTTATCCTGGCAGTCTTGGCACAAAGGCAGCATGAAGGTCCGAAGAATGTCTGCATGATTTCGCTGTGCACCAACACAACCTGCGTGAAAGGTCTGGTTGCAGGTGCCATGGCAGCGCCATAGAAAGCGATTGTCTTTTTGCACGCAATTCACTATTCCGCATTTCATTGCACTCGCGTCGGATGATAAAAAAAAACTTTTAAAATAAACACGGAGTTCGCGCGGGTCAGTTTTTAAAATATGATAAAAAATTGTTTGGATATTTAAAAGTATATACAAGAGCGCTGCTAAAGCGCGTCCGAACGCAAAGGTGGTTCGTTATTCTACACCACCAACCGTACAATTCAGGGGATACATGTACCTCCCTATTAGTTGCGATGACTCTCGGGTGTCGGCGTTCTTGCTGGGGAAAAGGGAATCCATTTGCTCGGTGCATTTTCCAGCCTGTTGAACGGTTCGTGTTACATTTCCATTTTCTGAGCGAAAAACTAGTGGATACAGAACTTGTAAACATCTCCTATTACACAATGTGTGCCAAATGATTTCTGCGAACATTGGATAATCGAGATAGCAATTTCTTGAGAACACAGTACCCGGTCGGCACTCTGCAGAAGGATGCTGATCATCGATTTTACTATTTTACTATCCGGTAGAAAAGAGCCTAATTCAACCCATTCGCATTAGGGTCTGTTCATAAACTACGTAGACAGTTTAGGGGGGGGGGGGGAGGTTGGCAATTATACACGGGAAATACAAATTTAAAAAAAGGTGTATGGACAATTGTCTACGCAGGGGGAGGGGGGTCAATAAAAAAAAACGATCTACGTAATGAACAGCCCCTTAATCCTTGACGTTAAGATTTTCGGGACGGAAAAAGTTTTAAGCGGATTAGGAATTATTCGACGGAGTGAGGGTATTTCAAAGGAAGTTTTTGGGGATTTGAAAAAGAGTACCCAACTCTCTGTCGAAATGCCGTGCATTTGACGAAGGGAAACTACATGAGGGTCATCGACTTATGACAACATTGGCTACCCAAATCAATCGCAATCACGGATTCGTTTGAAGTGCGGTGCACGGAACGTCGAGCTGGACCTTTTATTATGCGGTTACCATTTGTTTGTTTTGACGTTTACTTGAAATAACAGCAGTGGAACATGGGTCGGTGGTTTTATTTTATAACTGTCTGATGATTGATTTTCCCGAAGTGGATTGATATATCAAACTCAACTTTAATCTGGAAAAATTAAATAAATTGAATTCCAAACTGGTATCGTTGGTTCTTTATCGTAGTTTTCTCAACGGAATCGTCTTCTCTAGACTTTTTTCAGCCTAGAACACAAATAGACTATATGTAAAATGCGTTTTAAATTAAATAATGTAGGCGAAATGGCTCTAATGCTGGCCTATGGATCTAAGATTGGGCCCATCGCTAAAAATGTGCTATTTATCAATTGTATCTAGATAAACGCGTCATTGGGACGGTACCAATGGATATTTTTGGAGTTGGTTGGAAATGCTAACATGAAGCTTTTAGTGTGATGATTTATTAGCTAGAGAATGATCTTTAGAAGAGTGTAGGTGGATAGTTCCGTTAGAGTACGGCAGTATGAAAATTGAATAGAAGTTGAAAATGAGCGAAGGGCCATTAAAGCGACAGTTTTCAAGATAGACGCACATTTTTGCCTAGCCCTACGATGTACGCGGGGACTTGAAGTATGTCTCCAAGTCCACAGGCAAAAATGTGCGTCCCTCTTGTTGCTCATAAACTGACTGCGGCTGTGGAATAGTTCTAGCGACGTTTTCATCACTACCTAAAGCCCCACGTCGCGAGAGCATTTCCAGTCGATGGTGTGTTATAATGCAGTTCTTCTTTACCCAACTATTGTGTTGCGATGTGATATTTTTGGTTGCTATTAAAAATTTAGTCGATTGCTGAATGTATGTATGTGTGTGTGTGTGTATTCAATCTAACCCCCACTGGCCGGCAGTGGTATTATGGAAGAAATTTGCTTACAACAATCCTTGATGTTATAATTTGAAGTAAGTTTAGTCCGGGAGTTAGAAAGCGATAGCTCTACTGCAGATTCAGCAACCCATTTCAGAATGCCTGGTAATTCACGTCCATTCCGAGGTTACTTTCACATACAATAAGCCCCGCATGTAAACACTACCGTTATCATATGAATAATGGTACTGCAAACACACTTCCAGATTTCGAAATCTGACGCGTATTTAGTAATATATGGAAATATGCATTTATGATTGATTATAAATCAGATGGATCTCACCAAATTCTGCCTCCAAAAAAGGACCGGTTTGTTCACTCGCGGTAATCGAAAAAATCTTCCGCGTTGTTTTTACAACCCAACACGACACATTCGAAGTTTTTCATTTGCACCGAATTTTTGCTTGACACCTCATTCGCGTGCATCCTCCGGAAGGCAGAACGCCAGCACCAAGAAAAGAACAAAACAAATACCCGGTAAAACTCTTCTTGGGAGGGAGGCAAAGCACCAAAAACAAACGAAATGAAAAACCGACCGACGCGACACCACAGCAACACAGCTACTCGAAACAAATTCTTTTCCCAGATTTTTCACGTTAATTACAATATCACTTAAAAAACTTCTTAAGACGTGATAGATCTTAATTTCCACTTATCCACACGCGAAAACTAATATTTGTTTGATTTGCTACAATTAAAAAATATGCGAAAAACAGATGAAATCAGCGCCAGCGAAAACAAAACCAACCATTCGCGGGCAGAGCCTACTGCGTTTTTCAGTCGATTGCTGAATTTATGTATGGGCCCAAATTAGGGACACTTAGAGCAACCGTAACGGTCGTTGTCATTTGCGCGACTATTTTAACAGCGCACAGCGCTCTCATTTTAGTTTAGTCACTCTTCTCCACACCGGTCGCTGCTATCGCGGTTATCAATTTACTCGCCGTAGTCCGTACCGGTAGTGAGCATTTTGACATTTCTACGAATAGCAACCTTTCTCTCGCGCTGCTATCGCGCTGCTAAATTTGGTAACGCGCTTCTCACCGAGAAGCCGACTGCTATTTTAGTTACTCGTATGGCAACCCCCGATACGGAAGCTGCGCTATGATGAGGGCTGCTAAAATGAGTTTAGCAGCGTACCGTTACGGTTGCTCTTAGGCCGACATTACATACATTTCCCCTAGTCAGAAGGTTTTCATACAAACTTTGAAAATTACGGTACTTTAATCTGTCTACTGGTGGATACATTCCTAAACAATGTATTTTTTATCATAACCTGTCACAAGTCTGATGACAGTGTTCCCATCATTGCTGATATTGTAATTAATATTTATAAACAAAAGAAACACGGACGATCGTATAATTTCACGTCATAACATGTTCCTTGTTCTTTTCATATCGGTGATTGTAATGCATTATGATCATCCATGAAGCAAAAAAAAAAGGCAATGAATATCAACATTTTATATGAAAACCTACCGACTGTAATATTTTAAAACGCTTTATTTCTGCGATGGTGCATTCTACTTTTGGTCTACTAAAAAAAAGTCTGGCAGCACGATTCCGCTGAGAAATCTAAAAAAAATACATTTATTTAGTAAAAAAAACGTTTAATACTTTTGCAAAAATAACATTGTTGGCAACACTACCAAAAATTAGTCAACGTTTCACGACGTAGGACTACGTTTTTCTTTATTATACTGGGAGTCACATTAAGAAATCGAAAATGAGACATGTAATGAAAATGGGGGTATTTTCAAACGCATATTTCTCCAAAGCATTAATGTGAAATATGTCATACAGTATGCCATTCCACGGGGAGTTTATTCAGCAATATTGAGGCTTATAGTAGAGACAGTGAAAATTTGAAGTATCAAAATGTCTCATACATTTTCTTAGGCCACATGGTGTCTTTTCTAACAGAGACATCACATAGTTGTTATTTAACGAAAAAAGCTGAAGCCGCATTTTCTTTCGAACTCTGGACGTTTTAAATGCGAATTTCCCGAGAATCAAAACACACCTCCGTAAACTAAAGGGCCACCCACATTAGATCCGGAGCTGAAGCGTTGCTGCAGTGACAGCTAGATCTATTGCATAACTGCCAACGCAATCAGATATAATGTGGGTGGCTCTTAACAATGCCATTTAAAAATTAAAAAGAAAGTATGGAGATATTGGTGTTATTGCGTGGTGTATTTTGATTCTCGAGAAATTCCCGTTTAAAGCCATTTCTTACGTTTGGTTGTTCCGCATAATTCAATTGTTGGTCTAGAATATTCTGCTCATTGCTGCTTTAGGATCTGTTGTCAACGTTGGAAGCCGTCTTCGAATACCTACTTCTATCTTCTTCAACGAAGCCAGTTCAAATTAATCATTTTGTCAAGCTTTGCATTCATGTTTCATCAGATGTCACTGCTGTTGTTTGCGGTGACATCTATCGGAAACTACGCACAATATGTTTTCCGTTAATTGTTCACAGAGGACACAGCAGTGAAAAACATGTATGGTACCTCTATATATGCATTTAGATAAACACCGAAGTCCCTCGTTTTTACACATTCTGTACACAAAATAGCTCACCAATCACAGGACTTCAAATGTTAAACTAAATGCATATATAGAGTAGGTCATTGTTATATGGAAAAACGCAAACTTTACCTGACCAATCGAGAACAACCCTTTTTTGGTTCCATTTGGAGTCCCAAACAACTGTGCGTTTGAAATTTGTATGGAAATTAGTATGGGAAAACCAACTTTTTTGCATTTTTATCCCTAGAGACTACAATTTTAAACCGTGCAACTAAGTATGTACAAATATAGTTCAGGAAGTGATTAAAAGCTTTGCCAAAGGAAGTACGGTGCTAGAATGTATCTATAAAAAGTTATAGATATTCAAATATGTATGGTTTGAATTAAACACCAAAAATCCCTTTTTCTGCCAACACTGCCGGTGTACCACTGGGAGTCAGATTCCAAACTGAAATAATAGCGGAGTTTCTTATCTGACCGATTTGGTATGTTCAGATGAATTATTCAAAAACAATTGCTCTATCTCATTTGTGTAGTTGGAGAGGGGTCAATAATATACCCCGTTCCCCTCACTCATATCAATAGTTTCAAATTGAAAAAGCTTCGGAGTTTCATATCTTATCGATTTGGTATGTTCAGGATGAATTATTCAAAATCATTTGCTCAATCTCATAAGCGTCGTTAGAGAGCGGGAGGAGGCTTACTATATGCAGTTTTTGAAACGAAAATTGTTGTAGTGTAATTATTTAATTTCCACTTGTCCGTTCATTTGTTAGTGAGGAGATGTTGTTTGAATTATTAGCAGCTGGAAAATTTTAAATTTCTATACAAAGCTTTTATTTGAAATATTAAACTGCCATTTGGGCCACCCATATATAGAAAAACACAGAAGTAGTCGTATGTCAAGAACCCAAAACAAGAGAAAACGAAAACTGTCTTCACCAGTTTCGTCTCAGACTCAGGTACAGTCGGATTTTGCTTGTTGGGCTAACTTTAAGTGGGCTAAGTTTCAGTTGGGCTCCCAAGCCAAACGTAACTTCTAACAGTGCTGATTCCTTTTCGAAATTTCGACCGGCTTCATGCAAAAACCGGAAAACGAGTGGAGTAATGATACAGATTATTTCAATGCGATACAACGAATTGCTTCCTTCATGGTTGTCAACGATATGGCTGAATGAGTGGTGAAGCTTATTTCTGAATTATCAAGAAATCCACCCGAGACCTAGTTCAACAGCAATTTTTGCTTCAAGGGATAGAACAGCATCGAAAAGAGTACCCTGAGAAATCGTAGAATTTACTAAAATTAAATATAATCATTACAATCCAAAGACATTTGTGTGAATATATCTGACATTGTATATTGCACCAAAAGAGTAGGGAAGAGAATGACAGTACTCGCTTTACAACTGCTCTTATGAGATCGAGCAAATGTTTTTTTAAATAACTCATCCCAACAACTTGAGATATGGGAAACTCTGAAGTTATTTTATTCTTCAACTTTACTTTCATTGATATAAGTGAGGGCAATATATACTTAGTACATTAATGACTGTACTTCTTTGAAGCCGTGATTTTCGACAATAATGCAAAACAGAAGCCACAAATGTTGACCTTTACTATGTGTAACACTCGGATTATCAACAAGACATTTCCCGGATAAGTTTTTGTATCCTTTTGAGGAAGGATGGCTGGTGACACTGTTTGTGACGGTTAAAATACACTGAAGTCTTTTTTTACACGGTTTTTTTTTACGCGGTTTTTTTTTACACGGTTTTTTTTTACACGGTTTTCCACGATTTACACGGTAGGTTTTTAACGATTTTTCGACAACGATACAACCTATCGACTTGATTCCAATCACATTATCCGTTTCAAGCTATTTGTAATCGAATGGCATACTTAAAAAAAAAACACAATTTTTGGTGTAAATACAGAAATTTTTAAAATATGTCTATATGGACCATATCATGCTTTAATTACAAATGGCATCAAAATCCGATTTTTTTAAAACATTTAAGCATGCGAAAAATCAATATCTCGTAGGTTTTTTTTTACACGGTTTTTTTTTACACGAACCGTATCCCCCGTGTAAAAAAAGACCTGAGTGTATAGTGCCTTTAAGCTCCTCTTTTCTATCTCTAAATATACAGTATTTTTAAGTTTTTATTGGATTGCTGTGTTTGTTTGTGCTATTCAAAAGTGTTAGTCCATTGTCATTTACAAATTATACGGTAAGGCGTGAAAATTACCTTGAAAACTAGGCTTATAATTTGGCGAATGATCTATATCGTGAGGAAGTTTGATTGTAGTGTTGTGATATTGTCACCGACGGTATTGTATATTTGCTGTTGCTGCTGCTGTTGTTGTCTGTTCTCTCACTGTTTGGTTCCGTGGCGGAAAGTTGCTAGGCTATAAACAATCTCGAAGCTATTCTAGTACGTCTCTTGTGGTTCGATCGTGGAAGGCAAGGGCCAGTTTCACTGTGTGCGACTGTGCTCAGACAGCTTGCATATATATAGAAGTGGCTGTGGTCGGAGAAGCGACAGATTCGGAACAAACTAGTACTAATACGTCACTGTTCACACACTTGTGTGGTTCGGCTGCGGAAGGCAAGGGTCAGTTTCACTGTATGCGGCTGTGCTCAGACAGTTTGCATATACACAGAAGGGGCTGTGGTCAGAGAAGCAGCTTTTTTTTCCTTTGGTTTGTTTTTTCCGTCGATCTTGTTTTCCGTGCTGAGCACCAATGCTACCGACGTGCCAGGAAGGCAGCTCCCACACCTGGACCCTACCTATCGACCCATCAAACTCATGAACCGGGGACCAACGGCTTTACTTCCCATCCGAAGGAAGGCGTGATCAGAGATGTTATGCCTCAGAACATCCCGGCGGCGCCGACTGGGATTGAACCCAGGCCTGCTGGGGTGAGAGGTAATCACGCTTACCACTACACCACCGGCGTCGTTGAGAAGCAGCTGATCTAGCAAAAACAGAACGATTGCTAGCAGATGTTTGGCTAGCGCAAATAGTGCCGTGGGATCCTTGATTGGATGGTTATCTAACAGCGAAAACAACATTTATTGCTTACCAACAATACAGACGAAACTATCTCAACTGCCATCAAATTTGTTACAATATAGATGGTTCATCAAAATATCAGCTTGTTCATTTGAATCCGCCGATATATTATGTACAATTGTGTGTGATCGATTTAAGTATCTTCTCTCTTTCTGCTACTGTTTTTGTCTAAACAGCTGCTGATATGGATGGTGATATTGTTAGCTGCGTTGTATGCAAGAAGCAAGAGCCAGATCCAAATAAAATCATCTCATGCATGTATTGCTTCTCTGCCGCTCACTTCAAGTGTAGAAATATCATCGGTAGTGCTATTAGCCGGGCGAAAGCAAACATGTTCTTCTGCACCACAAGTTGCTCTGAGATATAAAAGCGAATCGTAGAGATGCAGAACAGTAGATCTTCAATGATGAGCATGCTCGCTTCTGAGCTGAAAGATACTGTTGCCAGTGTTGGTGCTGATCAAATGACTTATGTGAAATCGGAGGTTCGTTCAGTAACAACTGCCATTGAGAAATCGCAGGAATTTCTTTCAGCAAAGTTTGATGAAATTGCATCAGATTTTAATAAACTTAAGACCGAAAATGAAAATCTAACACAGCAAATTTGTGATCTGTCTAAATCGCATGTTGAGTTAACTAATTTTGTTTACCAACTGTAGATAAGATCGTAATGTAATGATTGTAATGTAGATATATCGCATCGTAAGGCAGTGTCAAATAACGCAATGTTGTTAGGGCTCCCAAACGTAGAGAATGAAAATACAATGAAATTAGTTGATAAAACTTTAGCTCATATCGGAGTAACCTTGCCATCAAATTCGATTCTGTCAGCGAAAAGATTGTATGTTAGTAACAAAACAAACGGGGTGATCCCCATTCAAATTGTGTTTAAAGACAGGAATAGCAAGGAAATTGTTCTCTCTCTCGTAAAAAAGAGGTTGGAATCATTCCTTCAACCAGCATTGATCAGTCTTTTCTAGTTAATGGCAAAGCATCAAATGTAACAGTAAGGGATAAATTAACCCCACTATCCATGGAATTGCTACGGAAAATGCGTGAATACCAAGATCCACTCAAAATTAAGTTTGTATGGCCAGGAAGAGGAGGTGGCATACTTGTAAAAAAAAAAAAGAAGAAAATTCTAAACCAGATCTGATTAAAACTAGGGAGGATCTTAATATTTAGTGAAGAGCTTTGAGTGGGTTGGTTTATTTCCTTTAAATTCCGTTATAATTGCTTATCTTGTGACAGATACGCGTATTTCGTCTACTACTTGCAGACTTCATCAGTGCCAAGTACTCAACACCACTTGGCACTGATGAAGTCTGCAAGTAGTAGACGAAATACGCGTATCTGTCAAAAGATAAGCAATTATAACGGAATTTAAAGGAAATAAACCAACCCACTCAAAGCTCTTCATAAAGGGATTCCGTTAAGAGATTCGACAAATTTAAAGGATTAATATTTTGATTAACCGGTATTCTATGTTAGCCAAACAATCACCATCGCAAAAACGGAAAAGGAATGATTAGAATGAAGTTTGTAATATGAGGTTTTTGTGTTTAATAAATGTAAAAATGGATCAAACATTAAATTATTTTCATAATCACATTGATGATTTTAATACGTCCTGTGTAAGGGTGTGTCCGAAACAATTGCGAGTTTTACAGTGGAATGTTCGGGGTATCAATGCAAGTCATTTCATGCATGCTCATTTCAATTGATCACTTCCTGGTCCCGATTGATTTAGTAATCGTTGGAGAAACTTGGACTAAAACCGGAAACACTGGGCTCTATAAGATAAAAGATTATAACAGTATATTTTCAAGTAGAGATAACTCATTTGCTGGCTTACTAATGTATGTGAGAGATACCATTGAATAAAAAAACATTGAAAATGTCTGTAGTAATGGCTTCCATCACATTATAGTCGAATTATTGTTGCCTGAAGGTGTCGTCAATGTTCATGGTGTATACCGGCCACCGTCATATGATTTCAACGTGTTTCATGATCGTTGGAAAGTTGGCTTAATAAAAGTAGTACAAATCGCCCTTGTTTAATTGTCGGAGATATGAATGTACTTGTTAATCTGTTGAATAATAATGTTGTTTTGAAATATAAATACCTTTTACAGTCATATGGGTTTATAATTGTTACAAGACCGTCTAGCTCAAATATTCTAGACCATGTTATATGTAAAGTGGCCGATGCTCATCGTCTAAGTAATCACACTATCTTTAGCGATTTAAGTGATCATTGCATGATTTTATCTGAGTTCAAATTGCAGGTTGGCACCAATCGGGTAGAGTTATCAAAACAAATAATTAATCACGATAAATCACAAATAGGGTTCAAAAGATACATTGACGGCGTTGGACCTGTACAAGATGTAAACACATGTTTTCAAAATATGTTATCAAACTACAACGTAATATTGAATGATTGCACCAAAACAGTTACAAAATATGTTAACGTTAAAGGTACACAATGCCCGTGGATGAGCCTTCATTTGTGGACGTTAATTAAAATTAAAAACAATTATCTGAAAAAATCTCGTCGTGATCCTAACAACACTCGTTGTGCGGAACTATTAAAACATGTTTTGAAAAAACTGGATTTAGCTAAGAAACAAGCAAAAAAAAACTTACTTTGAAAGGCTGTTGAACAACACGTCACGATAAACTGATTTTTTTTTATTTCCTCCTTTGGGGCTATTCATTAACTACGTAGACTGTTTTTTTATTTATGGACTCCCCCCTCCCCCTCTGCAGGCAATTGTACATACAAAAAAACTAAATTTTGTATAGGCCGTGGATAATTGCCAACCCCCCATAAACTGTCTACATAGTTTATGGACAGCCCCTTTGTGATATTCCAAACTTTAGAAGGGGGGGGGGGGAGGATGACAAAAGAAAAACTTGGCTGAAAGGCTGTTGAACAACACGTCACACTCAAAATTATGGAAAAATATCAACACAATAATGGGCCAATCGCAGAACAATAAAAAACTGTCCTTGGTAATTAATGGCAATTGTATAACTGATAGTAAGTTAATCAGCGATGCATTTAACGAACACTTTTAGACAGTTGGCTCAAAATTAGCAGAAAACATCACTCCGACGGGTTCAAGCCCATTGCGACATATAGAACCAATTGCAAACTCAATTTTTCTACAACCCGCATCCGCAAATGAGGCTGTCCTGCTAATCAATGACTTAAAAACTAATAAAAGTCCTGGTCCTGATCATATCCCAGCAAAGATAATTAAGAATAATGTTGTATCGCTTTCCCG
Organism: Ochlerotatus camptorhynchus; assembly: GCF_037179485.1. Lineage (NCBI taxonomy): Eukaryota > Metazoa > Arthropoda > Insecta > Diptera > Culicidae > Ochlerotatus > Ochlerotatus camptorhynchus. The sequence goes on from NW_027040958.1 coordinate 1,018,089, forward strand.
TATTTTGTCTCATTCATTCAATTTAATGATTCAAAGGGGTATCTACCCAGACTGTCCTAAAACTGCCAAAGTTATTCCAATATTGAAGTCAGGTGATTCTACAAAACCCGATAATTATCGGCCTATATCGACCCTCTCAGTTTTCAGTAAAATATTCGAAAAATTATTGATTAATCGCATAGTTCGTTTTTTAGACAATCATAGAGTACTTTATGGTATGCAATATGGATTTCGCAACGGAAGCAGCACTACTGTCGCTATAACTGAACTTGTTGATCATATACTGGAGGAAACAGATTCCAAGAGATATGTAGGGGCTTTATTCTTAGATTAAAAAAGGCGTTCGACACTCTGAATCACGACATTTTACTGCGTAAGTTAGATTGTTATGGGATCAGAGGAGTGGCAAATGACATAGTTCGAAGCTACTTAAAAGGTAGAACTCAATTTGTTTCGTATGACGGAGAAATAAGTTCCCTGAGACAAATAAGTACAGGAGTTCCCCAAGGGAGCAATATTGGGCCCTTACTATTTCTCATTTACATTAACGACATTAGTAAAACTAGCCTTGCTGGTACTCCGAGGTTGTTTGCAGATGACACAGCCTTATTTTATCCGAATGTCAATCCAAAAGCGATAATTTCAAGCATGAATGAAGACTTACAAATTCTCCAGGAATATTTTTGCGATAATCTGCTCTCACTAAATTTACAAAAAACTAAATACATGATCTTCCGACCACCAAGAAAAATCCTTCCAATTGTTCCTAATTTAGTAATGGGTGTTAACGTCATACATAAAGTAGAGTCATTTAAATATCTAGGTATTCAGCTAGATTGTACATTGTCTTGGGATCTGCATATCAAGGAAGTAGCGAGAAAAGTTTCATCCATGTGTGGAGTTTTGAAAAGGGTTAGTTGTTTCATTCCTCGAAAAATTCTGCTTATGTTCTACTACGCTCACATTCACTCACAGCTGAACTATTTGATTATTGCATGGGGCAGAGCCTGTAAATCAAATCTCAAAAGACTGCAAGTATTACAAAATCGATGTATTAAAATAATCTATAACCTACCTTTCCTGTTTCCATATGTCCGGTTGGTTGTACACAGATTTTCCACATAAAGTATTGCCTATACAAGGCATGTGTGAAGAACAAACATTGCTCTTGATTCATAATATGCAACATAATCCAGCAAGTATCCACAATTTAACTTTAAATGTGACGCCACGATTACACAACACCAGGCAAATTAATCATCTCTCTCGATCTCGTGCGTATTAGGGTGCTTCATTCTGAAAAAAGTGATGAATTTCTGATGGGCCACCCTCCAGTTCGATTCATAGCCCCAAAATATGAACCTGTGCAAAAATTGGTAAAGATTGATGAAGGTTTAGAGGTCGCGCCAATGATTTGAAATTTGTATGGGAATTACTATGGAAGAATTTAAAAAATCGCTTATATCGCTATAACTTTGCTTCTACTTGTCCAAATGTCGAAAAAATTTAGTATGTTATTGCTATGGCAATAAACAAAAAGCCTACAGTTGCTACGCTCAGTTTTGCAGCGTATCAAGAATTATAAAAATGTGAAAAAATGGCAAAATAGGGTAAATTGACAGATGAATATGTACAAGGCAACAACGCCAATTTCATCGCAACAACAACAGGCTTGTTGATCATTGTCATGACAACCACATATTTTTTTTTTTCAACGTTTGGACAACTACAACCAAAGTTAGAGCAATGTAAACGAAAATCAATAATTTCCCATACTAATTCACCAAAATCTCCATACAAAATCCAAATCATTGGCGCGACCTCTAAACCTTCATCAATCTTTACCATTTTTTGCACAGGTTCATATTTTGGGGCTATGAATCGAACTGGAGGGTGGCCTATCAAAAATTCATCACTTTTTTCAAAATGAAACACCCTAGTATACAAACTTTGGTCAGAAACGGTTTACTTTTATAGCTCCAGCCAAATTTAACAACCTACCCAGAGATATTCAGATGCTAACAAATCGTTCATCATTTAAATCTAACATTAAAAGTTTTTACGATCGCAAATACCACAACTATTAATTTAAGCTTAATTATATCTTCTATCTTTTTATTATTATATTTTAACCGTCATCAAACATTTAAGTATTAATTATTTGTCCATCTTTCCTTAGTATGAATATTGATATTAATTTTGTAATGTTTTAAATACATGCGCTTCTTTAAAAGGATACTGTATCCACTAGAAACGCATAAATTGTTTTGTTCGTAATAGTATCTCCTTATTGTAGAATTGTAAATCAAAATATGCTCAGCCATCTAATATGTAGTGTTTTGTATTTATGATGGCCTATGGCTGAGTTTTTGAGTGTCCACTACCAGGGGGCTCAAAATTGAGCTTTTTGGTGTGGGGGAGAGTGGAGGGTACTCAAAATAAAAAAAATAAAGGACATTGGTAATATTGTAGATGAGTAGGATCAAAGCAAGTGATTTTTGGATTTTGATCAATTCCGGGTAAACCATGAAGCGGAATATTACAAACGTAATAGTTCTTTTAAAAAACGTTCTGTTTTCAATAATTCCTCCTTATTCAAATATAACATGGCAGAACAGGAAACCCAAATTGATATGAAAATACCTACTTTACTACTCAGTTTTTTCAACAATTGCGCGTGCTGAAAAAAATCTAACAAGTCGTATGGATTCAGGAAGGTCTATTCAACAAAATCCAAGCCTAATATTCGAGTTGTTAACAAAAGTACGAGTAGACCCCTTACAGAACATAGTGAAACGCGTGGAGAAAGCACTGAAGGAGTGTAAATCGATATAAGGGGATGGAGCAGTTCGTTTACGGGAACCCAATCCCATTCTACCCAGGATCAAAGGTCTCCCCAAAGTCCACAAACCGGGAAATGAAATGCGAGAGATCGTGTCTGCAGTTGGTTCCCCCACCCACAAACTAGCAAAGTGGCTACCCAACTAACATTTTCAGCTTTGTAAGCCAACTTTTCCAGCGTTGTGCTGTAAAGTAGCTGAAAAGAAGCTGCAGATACAGCTACAAGCAAAAGCTAGCAAAATAGTTTTGCATAGCGGTTACTCAACTTTCTCACAACCATTATTCAATTTGTAAGTCGCACTGAATAACATCAGCCAATAAACGCTTATGTCACTTCTATACACACACTAATCAACTTTCCACTTGTAGCTGCAAAACAAAGCTAAGAAAGTGAATATATTACTCATTTGATGGCTTCTACACAACCAACAACTCTTGCTGAATAACATAAACATCAAAAGTGCTTTTTCAACAACTAAACAACTTGTACTCAGCTTATAAACTGTGTTAGAGCAACTTCGGAAGCATTTTCACAGTCAACTAGGTTTATTTTTAGACGTGTGCAGTTTTACAGCTTTTACTCTGCTCTTTTATAACTAGTCGAAAAAAGTGATTCATGTGCACTATTTTAAAGCCTCTACTCAGCGATTTTGTTGTAGAAGGGAATGTTGATTTGTTTACATAAGTTCAAAGTGTTGGCGTAGCACAGTTGGTAGTGTCAAGGTTTGCCAAAATGAGGTCGTCTCGAGTTCGATTCCAGGTTCCGGTGCAGGGTAAATAATTTGGTGATGATTTGTAACTAATTTCGGTTAATTTGATTCACAGCAAAATAAACTCAATAAATTCCTTCATAAAAAAGCGTAAACAGTATTTAACCCCGCTTCAAGAGAAAGCTGTGTAGTGATTATTGGACAACCGGGAAAAGGTTGAATAAGCGCCTTTCAAGTTCACACACAACTAAACAGCAGGATAACAGCTGTATAGAAGCGTTAATGGATATGCAATAAGAGCTTCTCCCGACTGTTCCAACAGCCATAAGTAGCTGACTAAGTTCGCCAAATTTGCTTGTATAGAGGTTGAGTAAAGGTTTCCTCATATCGTATAACGTTTGAATACAGCTTGAGACTGTATAAATGAAATGAGTAAAGCGTTTTACATTGTGAAAATTGTTAGTTGGGTAGTCAAAGAGTTCCAGAGTATGCTGAATCAGTTCCAGAGTAAAGCAGTTAGTAACACCCAGGAGTTCGCCCAGCAACTACAATCTTCAGGAGACATCAACGAGGACGAGATTGTGGTATCTTTCGACGTCACAGCTCTTTTTCTCAGCGTACCGGTCAAGGAAGCGATCAACCATTTGGAGGACTGGCTATTAACACAACGAGAGGATGCAGCATGGAGAAACAAGGTTCGGACGTACCTTAAGCTGACCCGCCTTTTTATGGAAGAGAACTACTTCTCTTTCCGAGGTAACTTCTACAAGCAGACGAAAGGAGCCCCAATGGGAAACCTCCTATCCCCCTTCTTGTGTGAACTTTGCATGGCCAACTTGGAGACAATCCTGAAGGAGAAAGGACTATTACCAAACCGTTGGTGGAGGTTCGTTGACGATATCTTCAGCGTAGTTAAACGGGAAGCCCTTCCACAAATTTTAGATGAGATCAACAGAATTCACAAGGATATCAAATTCACTCACGAGGTAGAAAAAGACGGGAAACTCGCATTTCTCGATCTTCTAGTCATCAGGGAATCGTCATCATCTTCCTCACTTGAATACGAAATTTACAGGAAACCAACAAACACCAAAAGAGTTATCCCCTATACTTCCCACCATTCGTTCCAGCAGAAAATGGCCGCCTTTCACCACATCGAATGCCGACTCTTCCACTCAGCGATACAGGAAAGGTTAAGGAATTACAGTACATCTTCGTAACAGCAAGACTCAACGGATACAAGGAGACCACAATCCAGGCAATCATCGATAAAAAAGCGAGATTTCTACAAAGGAGATTATTTACAACCCTCACCGCAGCACCTGAACCATTGAAACGAGTGTCCGTTCCATTTGATCAATATATTACTTGTAAGCGAAGACCACAGTTAAAACAATTCGGATTAGATTAAGTTTTCACCAGTAGACAGAACCAGTTGAAATCATTATTTGGATCCACTAAAGACCCAGTTAATGTTTTAGGTAAAGCAGGTGTATATAAAATAAGCTGTAATCATTGTAACAAAGTATATGTAGGACAAACCAAGAGAACTTTAGCAACTAGATTTAAAGAACATATAGCGGAGGCCAAAAACATATGATTTCAAATCAAAGGTTGCAGAACACATCTTCACAGAGGACATCACGATTTTACGAACCGTATCTACACCATGGAAATTGGATGTTGCAGAAAGCCTCGAGATCAACAAACAACGTAATTCAACTTTACTCAACAGGGATCAAGGAAACGGACACACATGGCTTTTCAAGTTACTACCTAGGACACATCAACGAGTAAGCAGCGGAGTACCTGTTACTATAGAAATATAATATATATTCGGTAAATGCGATGTTTTTCTTCAGTCTAGTATTAGTACAAGACACTGAAGAAGTCTGCACATTGTAGACGAAATACGCGTATCTGTCAAGGATAAGCAAATAAAGTAGTGGAATTAAATGGAAAATACTAATCCTTCTCTCTCTCTCATTATAAAAGTACTTACTTTTGTCAATTTAAACCTGAATTCAGCAAGGTCCATTCTATAAAATCCAAGCATAACTTTCAAAGGACGGTATCAAAATCCAACTAAGCAGAACATGAAACACAAATTTCTAAAAATATACTTTTCGAATTACAAACCCGGTTCAACCTTCACGTATGGATTCAACAAGGTCCATTCAATAAAATATCATCATATTTTTCAAAAATATGAGCCGAAATGCAATTTGGCAGAACGGAAAAATCAAATTTCTATGAAAATACGTATGCACAGCAAAAAATAAATTTTAATATTACATCCAAGAGGATGCACTACAATCATGTCAAAAATCTCATGTAATTTTCATGGTCACAATAATAAACAAATGCAGTAAAAGCAGCGTAATGTCAGTTAATGCCCTGTATTTATGATAATGTTGTCCTTTTTGGCAAATAATATAACACCATATTTTCGACACGATTGAAGTGCATCCACTTTGATGTGATATTAAAATTAATTTTTTGCTGTGTGGATTCAGTAATTCCATCAAATCCACGACTATTTTCAAAGGAAGGCGCCAAACTTCAACTTGGCTGAACAAGAAGCCCGAACTTCCATCAAAATACGTATTTTTGTGACTTTGTGTTTGAATAACCGAGTTAAAAGGTTTCCACAAAAATTCAAAAATTCAACCCTGACGTATGGATTCAGCTAGGTCCATTATATAAAACAAGATTGTGTCATTGACAAATGCGAAAACAGTTGACAAAAATCTGGGGCTCACTTAGGAAAATGTCAAACCCGTTCTGACAAGTTTGAATTCAGTTAGGAAAAAGTTGAATCAATGCAGGAAACCTTGGATTCATTTAGGAAAGAGATTACATCAGCTTATGTGGCCTCACCCCAGAAAATGCGAAACCAATTCTTTAAAGCTCTGGTTTGGGATATGTTGGATCACTTCAGAAAACTTTAAAAAGTATTGAATAACATAACAGAACGGTTTAGACTCAGTTATAAAAGTGTTGATGACTTATTCGACTCAGTTTTGAATCTGCTTCGAAAAATGTCACCTCAATTAGGAATTTCCTGAATCGTTTCTGACTTGGTCTCACTTTAAAAAAAATTTAAACAAATTTTGAAAATATTGCATTTAGCTCGAAAATTGTTGAATCACTGTAGAAAAGAATTGAATCATTAAGTAGCATTGCAGCATGTTTGTAAGTAACGAAATTTTGATCGAATGCGAAAATCGGGCGACTACGGTGGGCTGGGTACATCGTAACAATGTCGGATAACGATCCAATGAAAATGGTTCTTGGTAGAGACCCAACTGGAGCAAGACGAAGATGTGCACAGCGAACAAGGGGATCAATCAGATTGATGGCGGCTTACCTAGTGAGTTGCGAAACAAGATTAGGAATGAGTTCGATAAAATCCGTTTTCAACAACTGTAACGGGCTGATCCGATTTCAAGGACCTGGTATGCCGTACCGGTCTAGTACCGATTTAAGTAAAAATTCTGTTAAAGAACAAGGTGATATTCTACAACATAATAAAATGTAGCAAAGTGAGTATCCATGCCCAAATGAAGAAGCGATGCTAGAAAAATAAATATACACTGACTTTTTTTTTCATTTCCCCCTTTGGGGCTATTCATTAACTACGTAGACTGTATTTTTTATGGATTCCTCCCTCCCCCTCCGTAGACAATTGTACAAACAAAAAAACTAAATTTTGTATAGGTCGTGGATAATTGCCAACCCCCCATAAACTGTCTACATAGTTTATGGACAGCCCCTTTATGATTTTCCAAAATTTTGAAGGGGGGTGGTGGGGGAGGTTGAAAAAAGAAAAATTTGAGATTTTTCTGGCCTAATTGGTTTTCAGAGCTGGTTACCCATAATCAGGCATGGAAAATCATTTGCATTCATTTCGTGTATTCATTCACACACAGCTAAAAAAAAGTAGTGTTAATTTCTATTACTATGATGCACATAAATGGAGCGTCATAAATCATACAAATTTACATTATAAATCGTGTAAATTTATGAGACATGTCATGCAATATTCCATATATTGTATGCAACTTTCCACCTTTGTTTGCAACATTTCTTGCAAGCTGCCAGTTTACGTGAAAAGGAAGTTTACATGCATGAATGTTTGCATGCATGGATGTTTGCCCCTAACTTTTTTTATCAACAGAATTCCGCAAAATGAGGATTTTATATATTTGTTATTAGCTACAAGTTTTGTTGACATTTCAAATCCGTATCTCTCACGCATGACGAACCAGAGCGAACAGAAGCCACTACTGTTTTTCAGTGAATATATTTTACATTCACTGGAAAACAGTAACAAGTTCTACCCGCTCTAATTCGTGATGCATAAGAGATACAGATTTGAGTTATGAACAAAAGTTGTAGCTCATAACAAAACCTACTAAAACTTCATTCATCATTTTTCGGAATGCTGTCGATCAAAAAAGTTAGAAGCAAATGAATGTTGATGAATGCATGAAATAAATGTAAATGATTTTCCATGCCTGCCAATAATTAACCGTCATAGTCATGGTCTGGATATAATTGAACACAAAAAAAAGTTTCCAACTTTATCATGTTGAGATAATACATTTTCGAAACTGAATACATGTTCGGGTTTATGAAGAATTCATAACTAATTCTTAAACGGCTTTGCAGCTTTGCAGATAAATCGTGTCCAATTTCAACATTCTGCATCTAGGGAAGCCATCCAGAGCAATTCACTGCATACACACTTTGTCCTTCATATCAGACAGCGAACGATAAATTGAAACTCCATCGTTCTATACAAATCATCTAGTCAGCACCACATCTACCTGCATCCCTTTCAATAGGATACCAAAATAATCCACGGAGCCATATTGCGTCGGTCTAGGTTTTGAAGGGACCTTCAGCTCAACAACAATAGTGGGCCATTGCCATTTGAAAGACAAAACGGAATCCTTCTGGATAAAATGAAGGAAGGTGTATATTCAGCACACGTACGCTCTACCTCACTTGTTTCTCACGCTTGGTTGTTTATGGCTATTTTCTACCATCTCACAAAGGTACACATTGAGGTTCTTTTGGGCAGCAAGGGTGAGACGTAAATTATGCCATCATCGTGCAGAAACTAGCCTGGAAGGAAATTCCCACGTCCCTCGTCCGAAAGGTTCTTCAGATGCGTAATGGCAAAGAAAATTGGTTCCATAAAATTTTCCATCTCATTGTTCCTCCAGTTTGTTTGAGACAAACGCCAGTAAAGGGCGAACACGAAATTATTGCGACACATTCAACAGGGCATAACTTTTTTACCATTGGGTAAAAATCAACCAAATTTTGCACACTTTCTCATTGATGTGTATTGTGTACATGCTGTCAAACTCGAAGTCGTGTTTTTCGATTCAACGAAAATGGAGGTGAACCAACGCGAGTTGAGAGAACAAATTCTTTCCAAACACCTGGAATTTCCTGACCTGTCGCACCGGCAGTTGGGAAAAATGTTGAACATTCACCATTCAACCGTCTCCAGAGTGTTGACGCGGGTCCAGGAGTGGTTGACGTTGGACCACGGCAAAGGAGCTGGAAGAAAACCGGGACCGGAGAACAAAAAGACGGAGGGAAAGGTGAAGCGGATGATTAAAGCAAATCCCAACGTCTCAAGCCGTGATTTGGCTAAAAAGATCGGCATGTCGCAGATCTACGTCCAGAATGCAAAGAAGAGAGCTGGACTACATACATACAAGGTACAGAACTTCCCAAACCGCGATGAGCGGCAACAATCGACGGCTAAAACTCGGGCACGGAAGCTCTACGAGAAGATGCTGACAAAATATGGCTGCTGTGTGATGGACGACGAAACGTATATAAAAGCCGATTTTAAGCAAATTCCGGGGTTGGAGTTTTTCACCGGCAAGAGCAAGTTCGATGTGGACGACAAATTTAAGAAGAAGAAAATGTCGAAGTTCGCCTCCAAATATCTCATTTGGCAGGCCATCTGCTCTTGCGGACTGAGGAGTGAGTCTTTCGTGACAAAGGGCACAGTAAATGGCGAGATCTACAAATCTGAGTGCCTCGAGAAGCGCCTTTTGCCGTTCTTGCAGCAGCACGACGAAGCTCCGCTATTTTGGCCAGATTTGGCATCATGCCACTATTCTTAAAGTGTCCTGGAGTGGTATGAGGCCAATTCTGTCCATTTTGTTCCAAAGGACATGAATCCGCCAAACTGTCCGGAGCTGCGCCCGGTGGAGCAGTACTGGGCAATAATGAAGCGGGAACTTCGAAAGAGCAAGAAGACAGTCAAAGACGAGAAGGACATGTTAAGAAAATGGAAAAAAAAAAACTGAGAAACTGGTACCGGATGACACTGTAAAGACTTTGATGGAGGGCATCAAGCGAAAATGCGTTCAATTTTACACTCAAGGCTCCATCGATTAACTTTTCTTTTGATTTTTGAAGTAAATATATGTATAAAACTACCCTAAAATTTTGGTTTGATTCTAAATATTGTAAGAAAATTGGCATGACATTTTCGGTGTCGCAATAATTTCGTGTTCGCCCTTTAGATGAGTAGAAATGTGAGAAAAATCCTCTGAGGTGTGCGGCAACTTGTTTCCTTTGCTTTGTAGCCTGGGAGGATACTGAAATCATATTAAAATGTGGTATACCAATAAATTTATGGCGTGGAAAAATTTAATGGGCCAATTCACGTGTGCCATCGTTAAGCTGTAATCTTGTTGTTGTTTTTTTTTATTCATGAGAGTTTATGATAGAACATCAATCGAAACCATTCCCAACCTCTCAGATCACAATAAGTGACAGCACCTTTCCCTTCTCTTCTTTCAGAAACAATGCCAAATAGCAGTGCTTCCACTGGGCACCGGAAACGATCTGGCGCGGGTGCTGGGCTGGGGCAGCTCCTGCGATGACGACGCACACTTGCCGCAACTGCTCGAGCGCTACGAGAAGTCAAGCACCAAGATGCTGGATAGGTGAGTGAGTAGTAGTAGTTTGCATCTTTTATCTTGCATGGAAACATGTGCTGAAGTTTCTCGGCTCCCTTTCATAAGCAATCCAATTACGGTTCCTGATGCAAAATAGATGAGACATACTGGAGGTACCTACTCAGTCTTGCTCTTCACGGGGATGGACTGGTAAGCCAAGCTGATGTGACCTTTTGTCGATACCGTGTAGAACAAGCGCCTCGGAAGGCAACTTGATTGTTGATTCTGTCGAATAGCTTCAAAATCATTATGCAACTAAGTAGTAGAGTAGAAGTAACCCTAATGAAATTCCGTTACAATATTCCTGCAAAGACATACTAGCTTCAATACAGCACTAACCATTTCTTCGATAAAAGAGTTCAGAAGCATCAAATTGAGATGAGCTCTTTCTGGTTAGTTAAGACTTTTATTCCATTTCTTTTGTTTTGATTTGATCTTTGAGTTCTTTCAGAAATGAACAATCTTTCACTAAGCCTTTCAACTGCAAGTTTTTTTTTCGATGGATTTAACCAATTCTTTCGTGACAAGGTTCATTCACCGGAGGTCTACAATACTAGATAAAATCTGCTCCAAACTGTTTAAAACAATAGGGGAAAAGACTCTAATGTTGGCCTATGGATTTAAGATTGGGCCCATCGCTAAAAATCTGCTATTTATCAATTTTATCTAGATTAACGCGTCTCTTGGACGGTACTAATGGATATTTTTGGTCGCTATGGAAAATTTAGTCGTTTTCTGCATTTATGTATGGGCCCAAATTAATGGCATTCAGGCCGACATTACATTCATTTCCCTTATTTATTGGAAAAAAATAAACATTGAAATACTTACGTTGTCTTCACCCTGGGTCAATTTGACCCCAAATTCAAATTGCCGTATTTTAAATAAATTTCACTGGATTTCTGAAGTTTCAAATGATTTGCAAAGTAAATTTAGTTGACTTTCAGTTTAAATTATCAAACTTTTTTTGGAGGGGTATAACTCTCGGGAGGAGGGGTGATTGTAAAAATATACCTATGAAGTGGCATATTTTGATGAAAGAGATACGATGATAGATGATAGATGAAAGAGTTTATACCATGAGATCCCAAACATATACGATGTTGCTAGCAACGTGTCGTCAGTTCTCGCCTCTCTTGTGACAGTCGCTAAATCGGTGGTAGTGGAGCAACATTTGAATGCCTCCACTCACCCGTTGAAAAAACAAAAGGTGATGGGTCGCCAAAGTGTGGATGCAGCCGCATCCGTTCAAGATGCCCCGATAAGGCCTCGCAAGCAAGCTGGTGCCAGCAACCACACGGAAAGGTTACGTCAGATTAATCCGTTCTCGGCACTCCCCGAAGAAGCAGATGTAGATGCAGTTGAGAAACGGGAAAAAGTGCAACCACTGTTCACCTCGACGAAGGAACTCGCGTTGCTCAGGAATGAGCTGGCTAAAACTCAAATCCATCCGCTGTTCAAGCTGTGCAGCTCGGGGATCAAAATCTTGTGCTCGACGCTGGCGGACTACAACGCTGTTGACACTTTTCTTCAGCTGAACCGGTTCTACACTCACGACGTCCCTGGAAGAAAACCACTGAAAATGGTGATCCGTGGTCTTCCAAATCTTCCTGTTGCGGAGATCAAAGCAGAATTGGAGCACCTTCATCTGCAACCAATCAACATTTTTTTTTCCCATTGCGAGACGTGATGAAACCAGTGCATTCCGGAACCAGTTGTACCTGGTGCACTTCGATGCGTCTGTCTGGGATCCAGCGGCTGAAAAAAGAAATGCTGTATTGTTTCAGCTAAATCTTAGATGGCAGCCCCATCTACACAATAACCCGAGCGTCTGTCCACCAGGAGGTGCGGCTCAAACAGCGTCTGTCTGACATGCAGCGGCTGAAATGAGAAATGTTGAATCGTGTCAACTCAACCTAAGATGGCAGCCCCATCAACACGATGTAGGTATCGCGACCCTGGTACGGTAGCATACTGAATTATAAAAATACTCAGAAAAATGAAGTAAGAAGAAAAAAAAAACTAACGGAATTTTCGGCAACTGACCCAACGGCAACGAAATAAGGAAAATGAATGGAAACTCGGTTCTTGGAATGTCAGAACGTTAAATGAACCTGGACGAGTGGGCCTTCTGGCCCGTGAACTGCAAAAGGTGAATGTGAGTGTGGCTGCTATTCAAGAAGTACGGAGGGCTTAGATCTGGAGAACGTGAATTTAGGGCGGTAGATCCTATCGCCAAAACATCGTTCAAATACCATATCTACTACAGCGGTGGCGATAGAGCAGAACACGGAGTTGGTTTCGTAGTGATTGGGAAACAGATGAAGCGGGTTATGCGGTGGAAACCGGTTAGCGAGCGCATCTGCGTTTTGAGGATTCGTGGAAAATTCTTCAATTACAGCCTGATCAACATCTACGCACCGACTAACGATAAATCCGATGACGTGAAGGACGCGTTTTATGAAAGCCTGGATAAAAGCTATGATGAGTGCCCTAAACACGACGTGAAGGTTGTCATCGGAGATGCAACGCGCAGGTCGGAAGAGAGGAATTCTTTCGCCCAATCATTGGAACAGAGAGCCTTCACTCTGCAACGAATGATAATGGCCTGAAGCTGATAAACTTCGCTGCTGCTCGCGATATGGTCATCAGTAGCACCCACTTTGCACGCAAAGATATCCGAAAGTACACCTGGAGACACCCTAATGGCGAAACTTGCTCCTAGATCGACCACGTGTTGGTGGATGGTTGGCATTTCTCGGATGTCGTAGATGTCAGGACCTTCAGGGGTCCTAATATCGACTCGGATCACTACCTCGTTGTCGCGAAAATTCGAGCGCGTCTATCGACCGTTACGAGTTCGAGAAACCGGAGATCGATGCGTTTCAACATCCAACGTTTGACAGTAGATGGTGTTGCTGCAGAGTACCACCAGAAGCTGAATGAGCGGATAGCGGAAATCAACGTGAACGAGAATCTCAACAATCTCTGGGAAGCTGTCCACGGAGCGGTGAGCACAACAGCACGAGAGGTGATAGGTACAGCTCAGAGGCGTCCCCGGAACGGGTGGTTTGACGAGGAGTGCCAGCGAGTGACAGAGGAGAAGAACGTCGCCAGAAGCCGGATGTTGGTGTCTGGTACCCGTCAGAACAGAGAGCGGTACAGGGTAGCAACGTCAGACGAGAAACGAACCCATCGCAGAAAAAAAAGGCAGTACTAAGAACGCGTTATTGCTAAGGCGCAAGAAAGTATGGAGCAGAATGATATGCGAAGGTTTTACGCAACTGTCAATGGCGTGAAGAGTAAGACAGCGCCGTCTTGTCTCCCACCATGTGCAATGACCGTGAAGGTAATCTGCTGACAGATAAAACGATGGTGGCTGCCAGGTCGAAGGAGTACTTCGAGACGTTGCTGAACGGAGAGAACGAGAGAGCATCTACAAACAGAACACACATCGACGACGATGGTCAAGCTGTGGAACCACCAACGCTAGAAGAGGTGAAAAAGGCGATACGAGAGCTGAAAAACAGTAAGGCTGCGGGGAAGGACGAGCTCCCGGCCGAACTTCTCAAACACGGAAGTGATCAGCTGCACCAGATGATCCACCGTATACTGCTCAAGATATGGGAGGAGGAAGAATTGCCCGCTAGTTGGTCTCGTTTGTCCCCTCTACAAAAAGGGACACAGACTGGAGTGCGCCAATTACAGAGGAATCACGCTTCTGAATTCGGCGTACAAAATATTAGCACGTGTTCTGTTCAACAGATTGAGACCGCTTGAGGAATCCTTCGTCGGCGAATACCAGGCTGGTTTTCGTGAGGGTCGATCAACGACGGATCAAATGTTTACCCTGCGTCAAACCCTTGAGAAGTTCCGGGAATAAAACTTGCAGACTCATCATCTGTGCATAGATTTCAAGGCAGCGTACGATTCAGTTAAGAGAAACGAGCTATGGCAGATAATGCAAGAAAACTGTTTTCCGACGAAACTACTTAGGCTGATTCGTGCAACGCTGGATGGTTCGGAATCATGTGTACGGGTTGCAGACGAGATTTTGGCCTCGTTCGTGACCTTAGATGGGTTGAAGCAGGGAGATGCTCTTTCGAACTTGCTATTCAACATCGCCCTCGAAGGAGCGATTAGGAGTGCTGGCGTGCAGAGGAACGGTACCATCATCACAAAGTCGCACATGCTCCTTGGTTTTGCGGACGACATCGACATCATCGGAATCGACCGTAGAGCAGTGGAAGAGGCGTTCGCGCCTTTTAAGAGGGAGACAGCGAGGATTGGTCTCACGATAAATTCTACCAAAACGAAGTACATGGTCGCCGGTAGAAAGCGTGGGAGCAATAGTGGTGTTGGTAGTGAAGTGGTGCTAGATGGCGAAAAATTTGAAGTTGTGGACGAATCTGTTTATCTTGGTACTTTAGTGACGTGCGATAATGATGTTACCCGCGAGGTGCAAAGGCGTAGTGCAGCCGCGAACAGGGCTTTCTACGGGTTGCGTAGCCAGATGAAGTCCCGCAGCTTGCGTACGAAAACGAAATTCGCGCTGTACAAGACGTTGATTCTGCCGGTAGCCCTTTATGGCCACGAATCGTGGGCATTGAAAGAGGCCGATCGGAGAGCTTTCGGTGTCTTCGAGCGTAAAGTGCTGCGAACAATACTCGGCGGTAAACTGGAAAATGGCATCTGGCAGCGTCGCATGAATCACGAGTTGTACCAAGTATATAACGGCATGGATATTGTGAAGCTTATAAAACACGGCAGGCTACAGTGGGCTTGGCATGTGGCACGAATGCCGGAAGAGCGTCAAGCGAAGTCAATATTCAGCAGGGAACCCGGAAGAGGACGTCGGCTTCTGGGTAGGCCACGCACGCGTTGGCTTTGTGCAGTTGAGGAGGACATTAGGTCCTTGAACGTCCAAGGCGACTGGAAGCGATTGGCTCAGGACCGAGACTAATGGAGACGGTTACTTCGTTCGGCGCAGATTTGAATTCAACGAGTCATCGCCCATCAGGTACTCAGGTAGGTAATACTTGGGTTAGTCGTTCAAGAGCAAAATCATTGAGTTCGTTAATTTCCTCAATGAACATAGCATAGACATCGCTGTGATCACCGGAACACACCTGAAGCCGGAGATAAATGTTCAACTACCCCATTTCTGGCTCATAAGGCTAGACCGGACCAGCTCCTGCGGAGGAGGAGTAGCTATCGCATTAAGGAGAAATATTGGCTGTCGACTGCTACCGAGTTTCCAGCTGAAGATAATCGAAGCGGAGGGTGTGGATGTCTCCACTCCTGTCGGCCCTATTACCATCATTGCGGCCTACTGCCCCAAACAAATCACCATCAGGGACGGGTCGGCAGCAGACCTGGGGAGAAACATCATCAAACTAACTCGACGCCGTGAGAAGTACATCATCGTTGGTGAGCTGAACGCCAAACACCAGGCTTGAGGCAACAGTCGACGCAACCAAAACGGCACAATCCTGAACGACGACCCGCAAGAGGCTCACTACAACATAATAGCGCCCGACTCTCCCACCCGCTTGAGCCGGTCTGGCGTTCACTCCACCATCGACACCTTCGTCAGTAACATGGGAGACAACATCTCGCAACCTGTGACCCACCAGGAACTGAGTTCGGATCACTATCCGGTGGTGGCCGATGTGGGCTCATCCGTCAACCGATTCCAAACTTCCTGACGCAACTACCATCGTGTCAGCTGGGATCAGTTCTAACACTGTGTCGACAGCACTGTCGTCTACGGTGTCCTTCCGGAAACGCCCGAAGACGTTGACCGGTGTCTGCATTCCATCGAGGAGGCGATATCCTGGGCCAGGGAATAACACGTGCCAGTATCCAGACAGGTGAGCAATACTCTGAACCTTGACAGATCTACCAATTACTTTATAAGACTCCGTAACACCATCCGAAGGCAGTACCAACGCTCTGGTCTGCCTGTCTTTAAGACCCACTGTAATCGCCTAGCAAAAACCATCCAAGCCAGGATAGTGGACCTCAGAAATCAGGACTTTGCTAATAGGATCCGCTCTCTCCCAGATTGTGCAAAGCCTTTTTGGGAACAAGCCAAAATTCTTAAAAATAAGCCAAGACCCATTCAACCACTGACCCCACTGGATAGTCCCGGCGACCCAGTGGCTCATCTGATAACTCCTGAAGATAAGGCTGCCGCGATAGGTCAACACTTCGTTAGCTCTCATAATTTCGGACAAAACATCATCAGCTCTCACGAAGCTGAGGTTTCTGAAAACGCAACCAACTTCCATCAGACTCCCAATATTTTCCGAGATTACGGCTGACGAACTGTTGGCTTATATCAAATCATCTAAACACTTGAGTTTCAGATTCTACAACCATCTGGCACTGATTGTTAATCTGTGCCTACGACTTGGCTACTTCTCCTCATGCTGGAAGTCAGCTAAAGTCATACCCATCCGGAAACCTGGGAATCATCCGTCCTATCCTTCAAGTTATTGACCAATCAGCCTTCTCTCTTATCAAAACTGTTCGAAAGAGCAGTCTACCACCGGCTCATAACATCTGCCGAAGAAAACAAATTGTTACTCGAGGAACAGTTTGGTTTTCGGAGAGGTCGTTCGACCGTCCACCAGCTGACTCGAGTAACAAACATTCTCAGACGGAACAAGTCTATTTCGAAAACATCTGCCATGGCGTTGTTGGACGTTGAAAAAGCGTCCGACAATGTCTGGCATGATGGCTTGGTGTTCAAATTGCAGAACTACGGTCTTCCAATCTTCCAAGTGAAGATAATTAACAACTACCTATCGAACAGGACGCTCCGAGTATCTCTGAATGGCATCACATCGGATGCTTTCAACATCGGTGCTGGGGTTCCACAAGGAAGCATCTTTGGCCCCATTCTATTCAACCTGTTCACCTCCGATATGCCGGCTCTCCCTGATGGTGGATCGTTGTCTCTATTCGCAGATGACACATCCATCGTCTACAAGGGTAGGGTCATCGGAGCTCTGACTGCCAAACTTCAGAGAGGCCCGCACGTCCTGTCTGAATATTTCAACAGCTGGAAGATCCGTATCAACGCGGCAAAGACCCAGGTCATCATATTTCCACACTCTAAATCTCCCAGACTTCTTCCGTCGGTGAATAATAAGATCTGTCTGAACGGTACAGTGGTGGAATGGTCAAAAGAGGTAGTCTACCGCGGCTTAACACTAGACAGCAAGCTGATTTTCAGGGAGCACGTTGACAAAACCAAAACCTAGTGTAATATCACTGTATCCACTCATCAACAGGAGGTCTACTTCATCCCTGAAAAATAAGCTTGCTGTCTACAAACAAATCATCCTTCCCGTAATAGAATACGGGATGCCAATCTGGGAGAGTTTCGCCAAATGCCATCACCTTAAACTTCAAATGATCCAGAACAAGATCCTTAGGATGGTCCTAAACAGTCCCCCGCGGACTAGAAATTCTGAGATCCACCTCCTGGCTGGAATTCAGACATTAGAAGAACGGAGAGTTTTCATCTTGGAAAGGTTCAGAGACACCTGTCTGAGATCAAAACATCAGATCATACGTGATCTAGCACGATAGATTAAGTTACTCATTGTTAGGTAGGTTATCACTTTTTTTCAATTCAAACAAAACACACCCCCAAAAGGGGTATTCAGTAAACTAGTTAAAAAATGCAAATATTTAATTAGAATATTAAAATAAAATGTTAAATCAATGTTCTATCATAATCAACAGAAATAAACATAATTTTACATTCATACATATACGATGTTGCTTCCATGTGCAAAAATGTCCAGGAGTGCAAGGTTTTTAAAACTATGAATAGTTTATGACATAATATACTCACTAGATGGCGAAAATGATCAAGTTGCACCTTCTTCAATACACATTATAAAACGATATCTTCAGATCCTGCTTATATGGATAGTTTCCGTCTTGAGCAAAGTTTATCAGGTGGAGAAGACCCATCCTGAGGTAAAGATATTATTTCAAAATTCACTCAACAGGTAGCGTTATCATGACATTTATTTTTAATTGTCTGTCCTAACTTAATATCTTGACTAGATAGAAGGTTCCCGTCTTCTGCAAAGTTTTTCAGTTGGCAGGACCTATTTTATAGTAAAGAGTTTAGTTCAGAATTAACTCAAGAGGTGGCGCACATGTGGCAATCTATCTATCCAGGTGGCGCTAGTGTGATATTCATTTTTAATTGTTTACCCTAGCTGAACACATGGACTAGATAGACGGTTCCTACCATGGGTAAAGTTGTTTTGATTGACAAGACCTGTTCTAAGGTAAAGAGTTTAGTTCAGAATTCACTCACCAGGCAGCGCTAGTGTGTCATTCTAGACTAGATAGAAGGTTTCCGTCTTCAGCAAAGTTGTTAATTCACCACCAGCTGGCACTCGTGTGATGTTGATATTGAATTTTTTGCCCTAAACTAACATCTGGACTAGATTGAAGGCTTCCGTCTTCGGTTAAGTTGTTCAGATATACTAGACCTATTCGATGGCTTTCGGCCAGGTTTTTAAGATCATTTTAAACAATTATATGGTAATCATCATAGTTTAGAATGCACTCCTCCGGAATCGCGAGAGCATCACTGTATTTATATTTTTTGCTTATAAACATTTATAGAGATAAATACGTTTAAAGATATCGTACCACAAACCACCCCATAAAACGGGATTAGGCCTTAGATTTGGAATTCGCGTACAGATTTACATATAAATACCGTGAAAGTGGGTTATTCCGCTTAGTGTTTAGTTTCCTTAATATCAAAAAGAGAAGTAAATTGTGCCAAATTCGTGCAACGAAGAAAGAAAAAGTGTGAAATCCTGGCTTTATATGGATCTTGGCGGGGGTGGTCTATTTAAAGGGTGATACGGTCAAAATTTGGTCAAGGGAAACCGCGTGTAAATCGGTGAAATCTTTTATTTAAAAAATCAAATTAAATTTCTTTTTCAAGTTCAATTAGTATAAAATTCAGGAAAAATATTCAGTTAGGCTTCCGCTTTTCCAAATCCGAATTGCCGGGCCTTACGCTTGACCCCTGCCATCAGATTTTGTACAGCCACCTTGTCCACCTTCTTCGCCGCAGAAAGCCAGTTTGCCTTGAACTGCTGCTCGCCCTTAGCAGTTTTTTTGGTCTTCTTTAGGTTCCGCTTGACAATAGCCCAGTATTTCTCAATTGGGCGGAGCTCTGGCGTGTTGGGAGGGTTCTTGTCCTTGGGAACCACCTGCACGTTGTTGGCGGCGTACCACTCCATGGCCTTTTTACCGTAATGGCAAGATGCCAAATCTGGCCAAAACAGTACGGAACAACCGTGTTTCTTCAGGAAAGGCAGCAGACGTTTATTCAAACACTCTTTCACGTAAATTTCTTGGTTGACAGTCCCGGAAGCTATGAAAATGCTGCTTTTCAAGCCACAGGTACAGATGGCTTGCCAAACCAGATATTTCTTTGCGAACTTTGACAGTTTCATGTGCTTGAAAACATCTGCTACCTTTCCCCTTCCTTTTGCCGTATAAAACTCCTGTCCCGGAAGCTGCTTGTAGTCGGCTTTGACGTAGGTTTCGTCGTCCATTACCACGCAGTCAAACTTCGTCAGCATCGTCGTGTACAGCCTCCGGGATCGCGCTTTGGCCGTCGTATTTTGTTTATCATCGCGATTTGGAGTCACTACCTTCTTGTAAGTCGATAGTCCGGCTCGTTTTTTGGCTCGATGCACGGTTGTAGACGATACACCCAGCTTATTTACGGCATCTCGGAGAGAGAGGTTAGGGTTTCGCTTGAAACTACCGGCAACTCTCTTTGTCGTCTCAGCGGCTTCCGGTTTTCGATTTCCCCCCGATCCAGACTTCCTGGCTGTCGACAAACGTTCCCCAAACACTTTAATTACATTTGTAACGGTTGATTTGGCAACTTTTAGCGATTTTGCCAACTTTGCGTGCGAGTAGCTCGGATTTTCGCGATGCGCGAGCAAAATTTTGATACGCTGCTCTTCTTGCTTGGACGGCATTTTGACAACTTAAGAGTGAATTCCAAAATCAAAATAGGAGCAACATTCTACACACACACACCTTCAAAATGAGGGGTGTTCAGGTTTTTTAAATGCAAAATTGAAAGAAATACGTCAAGTTGCTATTGACCAAATTTTGACCGTATCACCCTTTAGTAGAACATTAGAATGTTTGAGGACATGCAACATTAATGTTGAGTCAAAATTATAATTTGGAAACTGCATGAATGCTGCACTGCACACATCTAGTTTTTTCTACCGAGCTCGGCTGTGCAAACCTCGGCAAAAAAAGTCACTGAGATCTCAGCAAACATTTCATTTGCTTGCTGAGATTCAGCTAAGCATTATCCGAGACTCAGCAACCAAATGTCACTTTTTCTGAGAGCTCAGTGAATTTTCTTTTTGCCGAGATTTGCAGAGCCGAGGTCGGTAGAAAAAGCTAAATGTGCATAACAAAATGGGGACAAAATCGTTCTTGTTGGCAGCATACCACTCCAAAACTACCGTGGAGTAGTGGCAGCTGGCCAAATCAGGCCAAAAGATGACTTTGCCCCTATGCTTGCCGATGAACGGCAATACACGCTTGTTCAGGCATTCTTCGATGTAAACTTGGGATGTCATCGTCCCGGATGTGATTAATGGTTCCTTTTTCAGACCATAACTGCAAATCACTTGCCAACTCATGGCCTTCCTTGCGAACTTGTCGGCAAACACGAAATTGAGTCTTCCCGGCACATCCCCACGTCCAGTCGCGATGTAAAATTTTTGACTGGGAAGCAGCTTAAAAACGAGTTTGACGTATGTTTCGTCATCGGTCAAAGTGCAGCCCATGTGTTTCGTCAAAACATGGTCGTACAAGAGCCTTGCACGCTTATTGGCCACGAAATTGTGCTTCATGTGCCGGTTCGGATGTTTACTGGCTTTGTACGACTTGTATCCTTTCCGTACCGTTTGAAAGTTGGCGTTTTACCTTGCTTCCATATCTCGGATCGAAAGACCAGGGATGGCTTTAATGCACCTCAACACCTTGTAACGCAGTTGTTGTTTTCAGCATCTTCAGCACTTTAACCAGCTTGGAACCGGACCACTCCGGATTTCCCAAGTGTTTGTGCAGAATACTTTTTCTTCTTTCAAGTTCAATTTGACGTTATTTCTGAACGTGATCGACTACTTTAATCAAACTTGCACCAGCTGTTCTCTATAGAAGTGAAAACAAACCACAGTCAAAGATTTTCGATTCCCAACACTATGACAATTCGAAAAGCAGAACTTTAACTTGACTTATTTTGTTTATTGCGACAAACTGACTTGACGTTGTCTTCACGATTTTCATGATCAAAGTCCATAGTTTTAGGAAACAATATGAAAATCTTACAGCAACTTACAGCAAAAGCAAAATTAGCAAATACAGGAACAGACCTAATTTTAAGCGCATGTCTGTCACTTGATAGGAGTTAGCTCACATGAATCACTCTCAATCTCCACCACTGACAGATGGAGCGTGATGGTGTTCGAGCGGGACATTGGCATTGCCCCGCCGGTTTCGACGCGTACGCCCAAGATGTCCATCTCGCACCACCCCGACCAGGTGCTGTTCCAGTACGAGGACGAAGCCCTCGGTCACCTTCAGTCAATTGTAACCAACGAGGACACGCAAACCATGCTCCAGGCGACGCGGGATCTGGTCAAAACGGTCAACGACTTTATCACTAGAGTAATAGAAAACAGCTCCGACGAAGAGCAATTAAGCATCAAATGTGATATTTTAAGGTGAGTGTCGGCAGTTTGAAAACGGCAGTATGATTTGGTCACTAATGTACACCTTTCCCAAGCAGACAAAAATTAGGTATGTTATTAGATACTCTGAAGGAAGAAGAAGCTGGTCTTCACGGTGACGACGAATTAATCCGAACACTGAAAGAAATTGCTCAAAAAAGTGCCTCTCAAAGACCAATAGAAACGTAAGTAAGGGTGAGTTTTTGCTAATTGTACTCTTGGTTGAGAGTTTTTCTTTGCTTGCAGCGATTTTCTTTCTCATAGAACGATAGAAAAACAGGAAAAAGACAAACTGAATTCCAGAGAACGCACAAGTAGACTAGACTGCCATGTGGAAAAGGAAGCAGTCTTGTGCAGGGCCAACAGCCTTAAACGAGCCATACACGACGTGCTCAAGTACAGCGAGACGAGCCTGCTGTACGTACCCCCGAAGCGACTCTCGATTCCCATGATCACAAAGGGTGAGTATGCTTCACTGATGTAAACTCCGAAATTATAGCCCAGTAATCGTTTCCGCAGAGACATCTCCCGGCGGTTCACCCATTCCGGTCTCGGCCCCTCTGTCATCAATCTCACCGTCGGTGTCCACCTCGCGACTCACATGCATATCACCACTGCCGGACCTGCGGCGGGACTCCATGGACGAGCAGTTCCTGAGCAATGTAAACCTGCCGGTGCCAAAGCAATTTGCCGACGGTGGTAGCCGGCGTGGCTCCGGCATACCTGAGAACAAAAAAATCTCCAGTATCGAAGAGCTAGAGGAAACCCAGAGCACCCACACTGAGAGGAACGGCGATTACAACGTGGCAATAGCGCGCCTCGCCAACATCGAAGAAAACGTAGACAATCATTGTAGGGACGACAAGGACGATACGTTGAATCAGAAATCAATCACAACGACAACTTCGGATTCGCAATCAACGACGGCACCGTACGACTTTTCGTTCGAATCCGACACGAAGACTGTAAAGTTCGAGGTAGATGCGAATAGCGCGTTCGAACGCTTAGGATTTAAACCATTCAAGAAAACCATCGAACATCACCACCACCAGCTCCAGCAACAGAACAGCGATCCTTCCGAGTACGTACACTTTCAACCGATTGAAGTATACGAGCGAAATTTGTATCGCAATCAACAGCAACAACTACAGCAGCAACAGCAGCAGCAAAAACAGCAGCTACAAACTGGTAATGGCAGGTTGACACCAGCTGGCACCGATCAAAAAGGCTCCAACATGCTACAGGTGCCGAGTATCTGTCTACCCACTCTGGAGAAACCTCCGGAGAACATGTACTTCGGCGACAATATTACAATCATCGACACGGATATGCCGGTATGGTATACTCATTATTCGGTTACTGGGTAACTGTTATGAATTACATTTTTGTAGGAACGATCATCATCGGATGAGGCTCCCGAAGAGGCCAGCGATATCATCTCGGCAATCAGCAACGAAGAATATAGCCTGACATCGGATATCCTGGACCGACCATCGGAGAGCAACTCCCACTTGCCGATTGGCGAGTCTATTCAGGTTTGTTGGACAATAGCAACGGTCAAGATGACACAACTGAAGGTGGGACCTCCGGAGGGTCTTGGATGAGGTTGCAAATGAGCAGTTCCAGCAGTGAACCAAGATTGTGCCAGAATACGGCCATTTGGACTCTCACCACATTTTTCAAAAAAAAAAAGCGTTTTCGGTATTTGTCAATAAATCATAGCACATCTAGTGTCAAAATGGCTCATTTATATCACAAAATTGGTTCATTGGTTCAGCGAACAATTATGCGAAGTTCCATAGAAATCTGAAAGGTAGAATCTAAATTTGTTTACTTGATGGCTGTTTGGCCTGGAACTGCTCAAATGTATCCTTCTAATTACAGCAATCCCAGACGGGATTCAGCAAACATCCATGGTGAGATTCAACACAACTTCTTAGTTAGATGTTACAGGAATCCAGAACGGAATCGGCAAGAAATTCTGAAGAGTTTCACATGAATCTCTAGTGAGATTGTATCAGAAATTATCGCGGGATTTTACTCAAATCACCGAAAGTGTTCATGCTCAAACATTGCATCCGTATTTTTGAACACGAACTTAGACACATTCAAATAGAATCCCTGAAAAATTAATACTCGAATCCCAGAAAAGATTCTAGTGATTTCCCTTGAAGTAGTGTTTCCATTTCCAGACGATTGTTGTCTTCCTGGGAAACGGGGAACAACTGATGACTGTTTCGGGGAGTTCCCGGAAAACGGTAAATATTTTGTTCAAAGTCCAAAAAGATAGGACATTGAATTCATGGCATTTATTTATCAGAATGTTTATTTCTTAACTTTTGTATAGTGATTTATAATAAAGAAACTAGCTTGACCACTTAATTATAATATACCAGCTGAGTATGCTCTTCCTTGCGCGCTTGGCTTGAGTTTATGCGCCGATTCAAAAAAGCATGCTTTATTTTTCTGTTTCATTTGTATGAGAGCCCCCCTCCCCCCTTATAAAGGATGGAGGGGTCTCGAGCCATCATAAGAACCTTTCCCGGCCCCAAAAACCCCTGCATACACATTTTCACGCCGATCGGTTCAGTAGTTTCCGAGTCTTTAAGGGTCAGATAGACAGACAGACAGACAGACAGACAGACAGAAATTCATTTTTATAAGGGAAATGGATGTAATGTCGGCCTAAATGCCCCTAATTTGAATTCAGCAATCGACAAAATTTTCAATAGCGGCTATTTCCCCTATGCATAGTTTTACATCCATCAATTTTCCCGAGCTACCAAAGATTTTTCATCCGACGTCTTCTGGATTGTTTGTTACGGCTAAGGACCCTCGGGAGTTTTTTTTTAACCCATAAAATATTACCAAATGCTCCCCGAAGTCTCTTCCAATTTTCCTCGAAATAGTCAGCTGATATCTTCGGAAGCTTCTTTTGGCTTCCACGTTAGCTACTTTTGACTTCCGCTGGAAGGTTCATCCAACTTCCTCAGCAAGTTGCTTAAATTGTCATTGGAAGATTCTATTTATTCGTTTTAACTACCCCAGAAGTTTTTTCGACATCTCCGGAAGTTTCTCCCGACTTCCTCGATAAGTCTTTTTGGCTTCGCATGAAAATGTCTTCTGATTTCCTCGGAGAGTTTTTCTGGACTCACCCTGACACTTCTTCTGGCTTCCCTTAGAATATCCCTCTGACTTCACCTAGAGCATTCTTACAATTTCCTTTAGAAAATCTTTAGACTTCCTCTGGACGTTTCTGAAAACTTTCTCCTTAAATGTTTCTTATGACTCTTCCATGAACACCTCCATTCTTATATTTTGACCCAACAATACTTCTAGCATTTTTTCCCGGTAAATTGGAACGAATTCTCGGAAATCGCGAGACGTGATTTTTGGGACCTCCCTTAGCTCAGTCGGTAAAGACACAGCTACAAAGCAAGACCATGCTGGAGGTGGCTGGGTTCGATTCCCAGTCCGGTCTAGGAATTTTTCGGGTTGGAAAATGTCTCGACTTCCCTGGGCATAGAGTATGATTGTACTTGCCACACATTTATACTAATGCAAAAACGGTACAGGCATCGAAAGCTCTCAATTAATAACTGTGGAAGTGCATCTAGAACACTAAGTTGAGAGCACGCAAAAAGCTAATATGCCATACGCAATAAGCTTGAAAGCGAGGAAGAAGAAGAAGAAGATTTTTGGTAAAATTCGCGGGATAGTTTTCCCGGGGTTTCCCTAGTAGGAAACACTATCTGGAAGGATGCTTGCCGAATCTATGAAGGGATTCTAAACGGATCCCTGGAGAGTTATCTTTTCCGAAAATTCCTAAAGGAATTCTACTCCAATGATTGGAGGGAATCCAGTCATATCCCATTATTGATTCCACACGAATACTAGAAAGGATGTCACTTGAATCCCAAATTTCTAGTAGGATTCTCAAAAAAAAAAAACTTTATAGAGAATCCACTCAAGTCCATAAAGGGATTTTGCTCGAATGCCTAGAGGCATATAACATAAATTCTTGGGAAAATTCCACATGAATACATTCTTGGGAAAATTTCACATCAATTCAATCCAGTGGGTTTAACGGATTCTACTATAAATCCTGGAAGGATTTCACTTCAATCCTAGGAAAAATTCCAATCGATTCCCATAAGGAATTTTACTCAAATCTCTGGAGGCGTTATACAACATGGAGAGATTCTAGCTCGAGCCAAACGTATCCTTGGAGATATTCTACGCAAATACTGAGAGGTATTTAAAAAGAATGCATCTAGAGATTCATCATTAATCATTAGAGATATTCTACACAAATCTCTGAATAGATTCTAACCCAGTTTCTGGAAGCATTTTACACGAAAGTCTGGAAGGATTCTTCACAAATCTCTGAAGATATTCTACAAGAATCACTGGAGTAATTGAACAAGAATCTCTGGAGGAATCCTACACGAATCCTTGGAAGAATTCTACACAAATTCATGGAGGAATGCGTTGAATGCCAAGCCCTAGAGAAATTCTATTCGAGTCTCTAGATAAATTCCACCGACTTCTTCTTAACATTTCAAGCTTATTGCTTATCGCATATTAGCTTATTCCGGGCTCTCAATTTAGTGTTCTAGATGCACTTCCACAGTTATTAATTGAGAGCTTTCGATGCCTGTACCATGTTTGCATTAGTATAATTATGCAGCAAGTACAATCATGCTATATGCCCAGGGAAGTTAAGAAATTTTCCAACCCAAAAAACGCCTCGTCTAGATCGGGAATCGAACCAAGACTCCTCCAGTATGGTCTTGCTTTGCTGCGTCTTTACCGACTGAGCTAAGGGACGCCACGAATTTCTGGAATAATTCTACTTGAATGCCCAGCGTTACCCTACATGAATTTCTGTAAATATTCTACCCGAATTATATGGCCTATTCTACAAGAAACTCTGAAGCGATTTTATACGAATTCCTTGACAAATTCACTTGACACAAGTCCCTGGATAAATTTTACACAAATCCTTTGGAATGAATCCCCTTATACCCATGCAAGGATTCTACTAGAACGATTTCACTGGAATTCTATTGGAAGGATTTCACTCCAATCCCAGCAGAAATTCCAAACGAACCTTGAGAGGATTCTACACGAATCTTTGAAGGGATATTACACGCAAACTTAAAGAGATTTAATACGAAATTTTAAATAGACTAACTCCTAGACGAATTCTACTACACTCTCTGGAAGGATTCTACACGAAAACCAGGAAGAATTCTCCACAAATCCTTGGAGAAATTCTACACGTATCTATTAAGGCATCCTATATTAATGTCTAGAGGAACTTCATTCTGATTTCTGGAGGAATTCTACACTAGTCCTTGGAAAATTAATCTTTAATGTAAACATTCCATCTCGGGAGAAATTCAACACGAAGGAGTATTCTAATCAAATCTTTGAAGATAATCCGCTGACATCCCTCCAGGGATTCGGCTAGTATGATTTTATTTTAGAGTTATTTTTAGGTAGTCAAATTAGAATCCTACTGGAAGCATTGCACTCACCTCCCAGGAAAGATTTCAATAAATCATTGAAGGATTCTACTTGAATTCTGGAGGATTCGGTTAGTAGTATTTTTGCTTGGCTGGATCTACTCATGTCAATTGAGAGATTCTATACCAATCCCTGGAGGGATTTCAGATAATCTCTGGAGGGATTCTACACTAATTTGTGGAGTGATTCTAAGCAAATTCTTGAAAGGGTTCTGCACTAATATTTGATTGAATTTTTCACGAATCACTGGATAGATTCTACACCAATCCCTGATGGGATTCTATTCCACGCACAGGAAGGATTTTACTCGAAAACCTGAAAGGATTTTTCACAAATCCCTGCAGAAATTTTACACAAATTCCTGGATAAATTTCACAATAAAACCTAGAAAAATTCCATTCAAATCTCTGGAGGAACTCTACAGGAATTATTTAAGGAATTCATCTCGAAGCTTTGGATAGAATCAACTGATATCCCTGTAGGGATTCTACTAGTAGGATTTTATTGGAATCGTTGGAGGCATTCTACTCGAATTAATGGAGAAATTCTTGCTCATTTTCTACTGCGATTCAACACTAATCCGTGAAGTGATTCAACACAAATACTTGAAGGGATCTTAAATAACTTGAATGCATTACAACACAAATACTTGAATAAATTCTTCACGAATCACATGAGATAATCTACACCAATCCCTGATGGGATTCTACTTCAGGCCCAAGAAGGAACCCTCGAAACCTTGAAGAATTCTTCACAAGTTACTGCAGGAACTCTACACGAATTCCAGGAGTAGTTCTACTTAAACACCTAGAGGAATTTCATTCAAACCTCTGGAGTAAGTCTACATGCATCTTTGGAGGAAATGCACTGATATTCCGTAGGGAATCTACTAGAAGAATGTTATTGGAGTTCACTAGAAGGATTGCATTCCAATCCCAGGAGAGATTCCAATAACATTGTTCGAGGGATTCTACTCGAATCCATGCAAG
The DNA here is from genome assembly GCF_037179485.1 of Ochlerotatus camptorhynchus. Lineage (NCBI taxonomy): Eukaryota > Metazoa > Arthropoda > Insecta > Diptera > Culicidae > Ochlerotatus > Ochlerotatus camptorhynchus. Next base: position 1,046,981 of record NW_027040958.1, read on the forward strand.
GATTCAACACGAATCCTTAAAGGGATTCTGCACAAATACTTGAGTAAATTCTTCACAAATCACAGGAGATATGCTACACCAAACTCTGATCGGATTCTACTCCAGGCCAGGAAGGATTCTACAAAAAAACATGGAAGGATTCTTAACAATCCCCTGTCAAAATTCTACTCGAATTCCTGGAGGAATTCTACTTTAAACCCTAGAGCAGTTCCATTTAAATATCTGGAGGAACGCTACACGAATCCGTAGAGGTATTTTACTCGAATCCTTTTAAGAAAATTCTCTAATATTCCTGCATGGGTTCCACTAGAAGGATTTTACTGGAATTCTACTTGAATGTCTAAAATTATTCCAAACACATTCCTGAAAAGTTTCAATCCCTGGATGAATTCTACATGAATCTCTGGAGAGATTCTTCGTGAATCTTTGGAGGAAATCCACTGATAATCCGTAGGGATTTTACTAGAAGAAAACAATTGAAATTCTACTGAAAGGACTGCACATCAATTCCAGGAGGGATTCCCATCAAATCCTCGTAGGGATTCAACTTGAATCCATGGAGGGATTCTAGCTCCAATTTCTAGAGTGATTCTACACTATTCCAAAGATTCTAATCAAGCTTTGGAGTGATTTAACACGAATCCTTGAAGAGATTTAGCTCCAATATTGAATAAATTTTCCACGAATCACTGGAAAGATTCTACGCGAAAACCTGGAAGGATTCTTCACAAACCTCATCAGGAATTCTATTTGAATTCCTGGAGGAATTTACTTTAAAACCTAGAGAAATTCCATTCTAATCTCTGGAACAACTTTACACGAATTCTTCAATATTTGAAGAAAATCCACTAATATCCCTGTGGAGAGTAGATGATTTTTTTTTAATTCTCCTGGAAGTATTGTACTCCAATTCCAATACCAATTCCTATAAAGATTCTATCCATGCATAAATTATTCACGTTGGAATATTCTATTTGAATTTTTGGAAAGAATACACTAATATATTTGTAGGGATTCTACTGGAAGGATTCAACTGAAATACGACTGGAAGGATTGCTCTTCAATCCCTGCAGAGATTTCAATGGATTCTTTGAAGGATTCTATTCAAATCCATGTAGGGATTCTACTTCAATCCCTAGAAGGACTCTATAACAATTTCTAGAAGGATTCTACACTAATCTCTGGAGATTGAGAGAGAGGTAGAGTCCAGCTCAATCTTTGGAGGGATTCTGCACTAATGTCTGGAATGATTCTACACGAATCATTGAAAAAATTCTGGACGAAAATCTGATAAATTCTAAACTCATTCCTGCAGTGATTCTACACAAATAATTTAAAGCATTTTACACGAATATCTGATGGGATGCTTCACAAATCACCGGAGTGATTCTATACCAATCTTTAGTGGGATTCTTCTCAAGTCCCTGGAAAAAAATTACGCAAAAACCTGAAGGGATTCTTAACAAATCTACGGAGCAACTCTAAGCAGACGAATCCCTGGAAGAATTCTACTTGAATTCCTAGGGGTAGTCTGCATAAATTTCTAAACAGATTCTACCGGAATCCCTTGATATATTCTATTAGAATCTCTGGAGGTATTGAACAAAAATTCTCTAAATAATCTAGTCCATTCCCTTAAGAAAATTTTATACGAATCCCTGAAAAGAATTCTATACATACTCCTATATGCACTCTGAATAAATTGCTGGAGTTGTACACGAATCTGGATTTTACTTTAATCTCTGAAGGAATTCTACTCGAATCTCTGAAAAAAAAAAATACCAGAAGGGACTTTTCTCAGATTCCTGAATGGATCCTACTTCAATTCCTAGAGATTGTCTCCTCAAATCCCTGCAGAGATTCTTCTCCAATCTCAACGAGGACCCCTTTTGTGGTATTCTTCAAAAATCCCAAGCACCTCAAACATCCGTTGCATTCACTATCTAACGTGCTGCTTTTTTCAACAGGACACGGACCATTTCAGCCACATCGATTCACCAGAAACGAGCGACACCACCGAAGCGCTACACGGTGAAAGCCTCATGGACGACATCAGTTCCGTTCTGGGAATCGAATTGTTGGGTGCCTTACAGGACAACACAATCACCGAAGACACAACGACACTTTGCACTCTGGATCACACGAAGAGACGCAGCTTCAAAATCAAACATCAACAACAACAACAACAACTACAACAACAGCAGCAGCAACAACGAAAAGGGAGCATGGAACCGGAACAGTGCGGGTTCGAGAACCGAGCGTTCAACATCGATAACCGGTGCGATGATCAGAAAGTTCGAGAGCCTCGCTACTGTAGCCTGGCCAAGTTTGTTGAGGGCAATGACATCGCTAGGAAGAGCTTCAAGCGACCGGCCGGTCGCGAAATGCCATCCAGAAGTCTAGCGAGTCGAGCGTACAAGGTGCAGGAAAATGAATATGAGAATACGAAGAATCTGGCCGCATGTTTACTGCAACCGCATGGATCCCCATCGGATATGTCCGGTTCCGATACGGATACGGTGCGAACGTATGGGATCGAATACCGGAAACTAAGTTCGGCATGTACCAACCCGGACGAGGATAGCATAACGGAATACGATGACAAAGACGACGGATCAGATGAAGATCAGGACTCCGAAGGTGCAGCTGGGGGGCAGTTGGATGACGATGATGATGATGAGATGGAGGATGAGCCCGACAACGATGAGCAATCACATGAGATGACAGGCATTCCGACAATCAACGTGGTCGTCGAACCACCATCGCCGGCAATGAGTGACGAGCTGCGATCGCTTCGGGTGCCGGAAATACGACGACACTCCAGCCATACACCAAACATGCTGGCACCGCGAGAGATGGATGTCAACCGACGGCACTCGGGCAACAATCCGAATTTACTAGGTCTAGACTCGGAACATATACGCTTTCTCAATTGCTCGCCAGCTGCTACGCGACGAATCAGCAGTGGAAGTCTACTGTTCAAACCGGAAGCGCTGGGTAGTTCCAAAAGCAATATTTTTAGTTCTAACCTTCGTTTGTTCAACTTTGATGGAGATGCTGAGAGCAAAGAAGACGAGAAGAAGAAAAAAGAAGAGAAAGAAGAAAGGGTGAAGAAGCTGCCCATAATCAATCCTTTGGTAAGGTTGCCTTCTTGGCCCAATGTCACCAGTGGAACTGGGTTTATTTCCAAGTGTTTATTGGCTAATGCCGATACCTTGTGTGCGGCAGTCAGTCCTTTGATGGATCCGGATGAAACACTCATGGAAGGCTACATGGAGAAAGCCGTTATGAACAATTATTTTGGAATCGGCATCGATGCGAAAATATCCTTGGACTTCCACAACAAACGGGAAGAACATCCGGAAAAGTGTAGATCCCGAGCGAAGAATTACATGTGGTATGGAGTACTTGGCTCAAAGCAGTGGCTTCAGAAGACGTATAAAAACTTGGAACAGAAAGTGCAACTCGAGTGCGACGGGCAACGTATTCCGCTACCATCGCTGCAGGGAATCGTCATACTCAACATTCCGAGCTTCATGGGAGGTACCAACTTTTGGGGCAACAAAAAGGAGGATGATTGCTTTCTGGCGCAAAGTTTCGACGATCGCATCCTGGAGGTGGTGGCCGTTTTCGGTTCAGTCCAGATGGCAGCGTCCCGTTTGATCAATCTGCAGCACCACCGAATCGCTCAGTGCCAGAGTATTCAGATCAATATCTTAGGTGGGGTTTTAATGGCATGGGAATTTAATGTCGGTGATTCTAGAATTTGGCTTTAATTTTTTTCAGGCGAAGAATGTGTTCCCATTCAGGTGGACGGGGAAGCGTGGCTGCAGCCACCAGGAATGATCCGCATCATTCACAAGAATCGTGTCCAAATGTTGTGCCGCAATCGTAGCCTGGAGATGTCGTTGAAGAGTTGGCAGGAAAAGCAGCGCCAGCATAGCATATCGATTGCTCGCGAACAGCCGTCTACGGCATCGTCGGAGAATATGATTTCCATGTCAGATGACATATTCTCCGATCGGGAGTCGTACCTATTGTTGAACTTCATCGAATGCGTTAGCACCCTGGTCAAGTGGGTCAAGTTCTTGATTATTTCGCACCCATCTCTGCAGCCGGATCTGTACATGGTGGCATCCAAGACGGCTGAAGCACTGGAATCGATCCATCCGGGAGGTAAGATCATTGAAGGACCGGACCTGCGGAGGCAGCTGACGGAACTGGTGAGTGGTGGACTGAGTAAAGCTTTAAATACGAAACATCAAAATACATTTGTTTTTTTTTTCCGCAGGTTCGGGCGGCACGGCAGCTGTATGAAGATACCTGTGATCTGTTGCGAGAACGCAGCCACAGTCTGATCCTTCGTGAAGATCTGGAAACCAAGCTGAGCGTGTCGTTGGCCAACATGGAAATGGAACTGGGCAAGTGTAGCCTGCAGCAAACGAGTGACGGTGATACCAAGGTGTACCTTAACGTGCTGGCTCCAAACGAGGATGTCGATCATCGCAAGAAGCAGAAGCCGTTTTGGTTGCGCTTCCGGGGTCACCATGGACACCACGGTCACCATCATCATCATCACCATCATCATCCGGGGGCAGCGGGTGGAGCTGGAGGAGGCGGCATGACCAATGCCGATTTGGTCAGCAGCTGGGGAGTGGGCGAAGTGGTCACCTGGTTGGAGGCCATGCAACTGTCGGAGTACGTGGATAGCTTCATCAAGAATGACATACGGGGCAAGGAGTTGCTCACGTTGGCTCGACGGGATCTGAAGGATCTGGGAGTTACCAAGGTGGGTCACGTGAAGCGTATTCTGCAAGCTATCAAAGATCTGGGCAGTGCTGCCATCGGGTGAGATTAGTTCAGTGAGGACAGGTAGATGTAGAATACAGTCATAATCCGGTAGGGTGGCTCCTGACAGGGTCACCGATAATCTTTAACAAAGCTAACCGTAAAGAATCATTTGAAAACTTTTGCGAAGCAGTTGTCAGCAAACACAAAATGAAGAAGCAAGGAAGTAAATTCGTTTAATAATCAAGAAACCAAAAGACTTCGTTTACTCTTGTATAAGCATATATTTCCAAGTCTTTTTAAGTATTTATTTCTCTCGAAAAGTGAAGAAACGAATCTCTAGCTAAAGAAGCAACAAGCAGATCGCAATGATTGTTGGGCGACGTAGTATCATCATTCCAGTACCGAACAAGTAGAACTATTGAAACAACACGGAAACAAAGGCGGAAGTGAATATCATGAAATATAAATTTTACTTTAGTGGCTCTGAAAACTGAAAAAAAAATTACTGAAACAAAATCGTTGAGAAGCCTAAATCTCAAGCCTAATGTTGATTGTGTGTTTAAGTTGAAAGTTTTCCAACGTTAAATTGCCAATTGCCGTGTGAGTGTGTACGAGTGTTATGAAACATTTTCCTTTCCGAACATAATCCGGTTTGTTGGCGTCACGTGTGAACTGTAACCAATACAAATGTTTCAAATTCTAAATCCAGTTTGAGAAACAGGAAGCACCGATGAAAACTTTACCACTTGTGTTCCTCTGAATACTTTTAGTGCTGTTGAGTGTCTATTTAGTGTGCGGAGATCTAGAATATATCGGGATGAGTGTTTGCATGGAAGAGAACTGTTGGGTTTGGAAGTGAGCCCTGGTATCGACCGTAGTTAAGACATAAGCATTCATTTATGAAACGTGTGCATTTATCATCTTCCTTTACATTGAATTATACGATGGTGGTTAAACATATATATATAGGTATATAGCGTAGTAAGAATTAGTCAATGTTCTTTCTTGTGAAGAGAAGATATAAAAGAGTAAATTGTTTAGTAATGAGAGATAAGATGAGTTCCGGGGTTAACGGTTGGTGGAAGCGATCGTTTATTATTTATTTAGCATGATTTTTGTTCAATAGATTCTGTCAATTCCGATAATCTGTACAAATTGGGAAACAAGTTTAGAAAATATTGTTTTATATAATATTTTAAAACGTAGTTATTCATGTTAAAAGTAGGCAGAGCTTAATTTATTCCAAAGAGATTTTTTTTTTTGAATCAGCACGCGAGTCATTTCAGGTCAAATAGCCGGACATTGATTTTTTCGACCTTCTCCGCTTTGTAAGATACTTTACGAAATTATTTGTTATGGGCAATTATTTATTGCTAAAATCCGGATCGCTTAAAATTTTAAAAATGGTGTTCCTAAAAATTGTTAAGGAAATTTTAGCCTGAAAACGGCATCTCTAATCGAAATGACGTTTGAAACCAAGTTGTAGTGACGTAGAATTTATTTCTGTGAAAAATAAACAATTAATGTTTTGTATTTGTTTTCAGCAAAAATTATACAAATATTTTTTAAATATCTCAAAATATCCTTGCCGTTTTTTCAAATTTTTATTAAAAAAAACTTATGAAAAATGCATATATGCGTGAATTGCACTCTGGGACACTGTATTTCACTAAAGCAACATGTTCGAGGGTTAGTATTCACAATCATAGTTCATTATTCTTCGATTCAGTGGCTTTAAACAAATTTTTAAATAGTGCTTCCCTAAGAGGGTCGCTTTCTTAGCCGTACGTCTAATACTCCGATAGTTGCGTTTACGATACTGTCTTTAAAATATGCATAATGTTAATGATTTCTATGCTCAAATGATTTTTTTGCTTGATTTTATAGTGCGGCCAGAAACTGGCGCCGTTAGCTTTGAGTGTGTTGGTTTATTTCCACTAAATTCCGTTATAATTGCTTATCTTTTGACAGATACGCGTTTTTCGTCTACTACTTGCAGACTTCATCAGTGCCAAGTACTCAACACCACGCGAAATACGCGTATCTGTCAAAAGATAAGCAATTATAACGGGATTTAAAGGAAATAAATCAACACACTCGAAGCTCTTCATAAAGGGATAGGTTCGGTAATAGGTTCGAAAAATGTTAAAAGAGTGTTTGTTTGCTATTTTCAACACTGCCGATTCTTCAAAGTGAAAAAAGAAAAACGTTAAGCTATCTACCCACACTTCGCATGATTATTGCATTGCTCCAGCCATGTTACAATATGCTTTCGTATTTTGGATGATTGCCTTATGGTTGAATTCGTCATCAGCTGATGAGCATCCGTTTGACTGTCAACAAAATAAAGGATGATATTTATTTGAAAATTTATTGAACGACATACAGCGCTCGGCGGGCAACAATTTACATTTCCATACTGAAGTTAAAATAGTGTTCCCAAACTCATTAAAGGTTCTCTGAAATTAAACAAAGTTCCTTTAACTTCTATGAAGTTCCCCAAACTTGTACAAAGTTCCAGCTTCTACTAAGTTTTCGCGATTTTTTACAAAGTTTCCTAAATTGCTTTGAAGTTCTCTGATGTTCTACGATATTTTCGGAATTTCTTCGATGTCCCTGAAGTTAGTTTAGAATATCCCTGATCAGAGTTGGTTGGAAATGCTAACATGAAGCTTTAGTGTGATGATTTATTAGCTAGAGAATGATCTTTAGAAGAGGGTAGGTGGATAGTTCCGTTAGAGTACGGCAGTATGAAAATTGAATAGAAGTTGAAAATGAGCGAAGGGCCATTAATGCGACAGTTTTTAAAGATCGACGCACATTTTTGCCTAACCCGTACGATGTACGCGGGGACTTGAAGTATGTCTCCAAGTCTACAGGCAAAAAATGTGCGTCCCTCTTTTGCTCATAAACTGACTGCGCCTGTGGAATAGTTCTAGCGACGTTTTCATCACTACCTAAAGCCCCACGTTGCGAGAGCATTTCCAGTCGATGGTGTGTTATAATACAGTTCGACAGTGAGCACAAAACAAGCACCACAAAACAAAATCTGTCTCTCTCCGCTATCACACACACACATACACAACAAATGTCATTTGCATAAAAAAGGACTAAAAATTCTCGCGTCACTTTTTAATAGGTCCTATCTACATTGATCGATTCTCTCCATCGACTTTCTCTTTTAATCGTGGCCGTGTTAAGATATTTCCGGATATTTTCAACTAACACTTCGATGGAAGAAGCAGAAATCTAGCTTTTAAAACGACAAAGACTACAGGAAACGTTTTGTAGCAAAGTTATTTAAGAAAGAGAAATTCGATGAAGAGAATCGATCAATGTAGATTTGTTTATTTGAACATTGAAGCGAGAATTGTCCGCTAGCGACATCCGTACCCAGCTTCTGAATCCAATCGCCCTTTCAGCGGGCAGGACTCTTCAGGTTTGTCCAAAAAACCCACAGTCAAACCAGTGGCTTCATCTGCAGTAACCAGCGCGGACAATTAACAGCCAAACGGATATCGTTCCGTCGATTTGGAGCGATTATGAGTGTCACTAGAATCACTTTTTTTGTCACTTGGTGACGAGCAGGCATGGAAAATCATTTGCATTCATTTCATACATTCATCTACATTCATTTGCCTCTAACTTTTGTCACCAACAGCATTGCGTAAAATGATGCATAGAGCTTTTGTAGGTTTTGTTATTAACTACAACTTTTGCTCATAACTCAAATCTGTATCTCTTATGTGTCACGAACTAGAGTGGGCAGAACTTGTTACTGTTTTTCAGTGAATGTAAAATACATTCACTGAAAAACAGTAGTGGCTCCTGTTCGCTCTTGTTCGTCATGCATCAGAGATATGGATTTGACTTGTTAACAAAAGTTGTAGCTAATAACAGTACCTACAAAAGCTATATACATCATTTTGTGGAATGCTGTTGATGACAAAAGTTAGAGGCAAATGAATGTAAATGATTTTCCATGCCTGGTGACGAGTCGCGTCACTGGAGCGATTATGAGCGTTACTTTTCCATCACATTTTGTAGCGATAGCCCAAGTGATCGACCTATTCCACAAATGGTTTGGATGATTTCCTTAACACGTCGTTAAGAAAAATAACCATAACAAATATAATAGGGGGTAACGTCACATGGTTACTGACAAGTGAATGCAGTGTTTTTAGAAACTTGAATGACGAGTCGTGTCAGTGGTGATGTTTTGTAATAATATTTCAAAAACTGCCCATAAGTACAAATGTTACTTACGTTATTAACTTCGATTTCTTCAATAAAATATTAACTGTAAAGTATTTTGTTGGAGAAATCGAAAAAAAAAATCAATCAACGGACAATTGCGCTCTTTTAGCTCTTCTTTGGTGGCGTGGGTGATAGATGCAAACTATCAAAATGTAGAAAATACTTTATTAAGGTAAAATTTGCCTTTTTAAAAGATTTTCATAAAACATTGATGCTTTACCATTTAGTCTTAACCAGGGTATTAAAAATATCGTAAACCGACGAAATGACTAGCAAAAAGCGAGCCAAAACAAGTAACGGTGATTTTTTTATTTTGATTCCTTTGTTCCAACTTTCTTTAGAAAACACAACTAGCAGTTGAACTAGCTTCAAAAAGTGGATTTCGTACATTGCGGTAATGCCTGTGTTAAATTCAAATAGCGGAAAATAAAAATTCAAACTGTAAATAATTAGCAGTGCATAAGCTTTGTTTAGATGAAGATTTTAGTAATCTTTGAAACCAGAGAAGAGTTATAAGGGATGCATCAAATCCATTGAAATTATCGACTGAAATGTAAGCAGAGCCTCAATATATTGGAATGACTGTAATATTCCAGGTTTGTGCAGTATTTCAGAATTTCGAAAGATTTTTTATTCGTATCTGGATTCTAAACGTCATTTCATGAAGGAAATTGGTTGGAAATGCTATCTAGTATGAAACCTTAGTGTGATAATTTATTATCTAGATGATGGTTTGAAGAGTGTATGTAGATAGTTCCGCTAGAGTACGGCGTACGGCAATATGAAAATTGAATATAAGTTGAAAATGAGTGAAGGGCTAATAAATGCGACCGTACTAGTCAAACGCACGCTTCTTTACTCGCACCATTCAAACCATTACTTAACCATGCCGAAAATGGTTAAACATTGTTTATAATCCCTGCTAAACTTAAACTGAAGTGGTTATGGAACTTTACATGAACGATTGTGTGATAAACTTGTAACCTTATGAATTATGGTTTTTTGGAAGTGAACCTTACAAATAATGGGTTTGTTGTTTAGGGATATTGAGGTTATTTAAATTTGCGAGGAAATCTACAATTTCAAGAGCAAACTTTCATTATGTCGTAAGTAACATTCGCACCGATCCGAGAAAAATAAAGTTTTGTTTTGATGACCGAACAGTTATTCCTATTTCCAATTAAACACATATAATCAGCAATGTTTAACATAATTAGCCGGGTTTTAATCATACAAATGCAAATCGCTAGCTTTCATGCTAAGAAATACTGGTTTTTGAGTCAAAAGTTATTATACGTCGTTTGGTGGCCCCTATTGTTACTTAAGTCAAAGTGTATTTACCAGGATATTCGGGAGAATTATCAATTACGTCCCCTTACGTGCAGCCCATTCATCATTTTAGGACCACCGAAATCATCTTAGCAACAAATAGTTCGATTTATTCACTTTAATAATGAGAAAGCGAAACGACGAAAGTACACTTTTACGGGTTTCTCAGTGCTGTTACTTAAGGCAAACGGCATCTCCATAGAAATCGGGTGACTTAAGTAACATCGAAAACTATTTTGATCGGAAGGTGATTACGTCAAAAAGCAATTCGACTGGTAAATAAATTTAAAAATGGGATGTGATCCTATATTCGGACAGAATATATTGTAATAGCAGGAGCATCGATTGACACTGATAGCTCGACTTTGTTTACCTTTGTTACATTCGACGTAATGAAAATTTGCTCTTGATTTAGTTCTTTATGGATATTTAGGTTATTGCATATCCGTGGTGACGAGGCTCGGTAGCTCAGTGGTTACCGTTTCTGCTTACTGAGCAGAAGGTCGGGAGTTCAATCCCAGGCCCGTCCCCTTCCTTGCAATTTTTCACTTTGCCTTATTCTATACCCACTAGATTTTAATGAAAACAAATTCTTCTTTAACACCGATCGCATCACTTACCGCAGTGTGGGTCCTGATCTAAAAATAGAAATTGGATAAGTGCGCGCGCGTGTGTGTGTGTGTGTGTTTGTGTATTATAATCGCTCTACCAAAAAACGATCCCTGCGTGTGCGTGCAACCTTTCCCCACATCCAACATCCCAGTGATTTCTCGTGGAAGCGCAGAGGATTTCTCGGTTTCCTTCACAGCGAGTACCACGTCAACACATTCCTTCCCATTCCCTAGTTGACCTGCATTCGGACACGGCCGGCGCTGGTATTGCTAAATATTAGATCTCCAGTTCTTACACATTGAGGATGAATGTTAGTCCCAAACATCATCTGTTGGTTCTCTGTGTAATTGCAGCTGATCTGGTAATAACAGAGCAGCAACCGTGGGCGGTCAATCTGATTTTTTTTTGATTTTTAGGTTATTGCATATCCGTGGTATGCATTGAACATAGGGTTGCTACCACTTATTTCCTAAAAACATTTGTTTTTTTTTTAACTATCAAATCATTGGATGTTAAAATGATAATAAGTACTTGTAAGTTACAACAATAGTTTGTAATTTAAGTTTTTGGCCAATAAAACTTGTAAATTTCCCTTTTAGAGCATCACAATAAGCGACTTTACGATTCGTGAACGCTCACTCTGAGTGAACACTCACGAATCATAAAATCGCTGATTGTGATGCTCTGAAAACGAAATGGAAAGGATTTATAAGTCAAACACATACTTTGAAACCACTTTTTACAAGCATTACATATCATTAGAACATTCAATAATTTCATAATTCCGAAAAAAAAACATTTTTTTTTATAGCAAGTGAGTGGAAGCAACCCTGGAATATAGATCCAAAAAACTAAATTTCATAAATTTTGATACACTGCAGCTATTTTAAATAAATATGATCACATTAGCAAAAATCACCATCATAGCACCCCTCAGTGGGACTTTGTGTGGGAGCAAGCAGGGTTGCTTCCACTCACTTGCTATAAAAAATATTTTTTCCGAACTATTCAATCATTAGATGATATAATGATATGTTGTACTTGTAAGTAACAAGAAGAGGGCGTAAAGTAAGTGTTTGATTCATAAAACCTGCCAATTTCACTTTCAGGGCGTCACAATCAGCGATCTTATGATTCGTGAGCGTTCACTCAGAGTGAGCGCTCACGGGTCGTAGAATCGATTATTGTGACGCACTGAAAGCAATATTGACAGATTTGATGTGTCAAACACGTACTTTACGATCTCTTCTTGTAGCTTACAAATACTAATTATCATTATACCATCTCATGATTTCATAATTCCGAAAAACATTTTTTTATAGCAAGTGAGTGGAAGTAACCCTGGGAGCAAGCAACCAATCTGTTAGTTTAGTGTCAAAAAGTGAATTTATTATTTTGCTTTAGCTATAAATAACTATGATTCATCTTCAAAATATTACACCCCAACTGTAACCCCAACTGCAAACCTTCAACTTAATATTTTTCAAGCACGTCACTGGTATTTTTATCATGATACCAGGTTGCTCAGAAATATTTCTAAGGACTTTCAGGATATCAAAGATTGTTTGTGCAAACCTCAACTTAGTGTGAACAAGAACAAACAGTTGCTGCTGGTAGTGGAATCGATATATCATCTTCTGTATTGTATTGAATCCCTATAAATAAAAGGAAATAGTCTGTCAGGATGGCCAAATAATCGGTCGTGTTTAATTTTCATCAGGTATTACACAACGTAGGAAAGTTCTGCCCGTGCGTGATGAAAGGTCTTAAGAAAGTCCACTGCATATTTTTCAGGACTGTAGGATGATCAGGTTTTATTCTGAAGAGCTTGAATTCTCCAATCATTCAAATAATGTCTATCAGGTTGGTCAGATACTATTACAAAGACCTTCGCGATATCAAAGATATTAAGGAAGTTATCTGGTATTTGTTTCAAGACTTCAGGATGACTAGGGTTAATTTTGAAGATATGCACCTGTTTATCAATTCAAATCACGTCTCTTACGTTTTATTTTTTATACCGGGCTGCTCAAAAATTATTCCAAAAACATCCAGGATAACAAAGATCTCAAGGAAGTCCTCTGGCTATTTTTCAAAGACTTCAGAATGATCAGATTTTATTCTGAAGACCTTGAACTGTGCAACCATTCAAATTACGTCTCTGAAATGTTCTATCGCGATAACAAATTGCTCAGAAATTATTCCAAAGTGCATCAGGATATCTCAAGAGATCTCAAGAAAAAAAAAATATTTTCTCAATACTTCAGGATGAACAAGGAGGAACAGGTATTATTCTGAAGATTTAGTAGTGACCAACATTTCAAGTCACGTTTCTCAGATATTTTTTTTATCTCAGTACCAGGTGGCTCAGAAATTATTCCAAAGACCTTCAGGATATAGATCTAACGGAAGTCCTCATGGTGTTTTCTCAAAACTTCAGGATGACTAGGTATTATTCCGTAAATCTAGAACCACCCAACAATTCAAATCACGTCTCAGATATTTCTGCGCCTTTTGAGCTAAGAGAACCCCCAAAACTTGGGGCAGAGAACAGGGACAATATGTTTAGCATAAAACATCAAAGAACTTACAAGAACTTTCGCGAAGCTCAGAATATTCCGAAAAGTTTACGTAATACCAGAGAAGTTTAAACATGTTTGCACTTCTTTTAAATTTCCTAAACATCCGAGGGGGTCAATGAACTTTGTTAAGGCTTTTGACCCCTTCGAAGCAACTCTTAACTTTCAAAAAGTTCTCTGAATGCCCTGGAAAATTCTGATCTTTACAAAAGCTTAAGAATGCAAGCAATCCCCAGGATCCCTTTCTTAACCAAGAGAATTGTGATGAAGAATCTGCGACGCTTTGAATTGTAGCTGAGAGAAGTTCCTAGACCGGCAAGTAGCCGATGTTTGCTTCTGGATCAGTCCAGAAGTGAAGTGAAGTACATATGTGGTTTGCAGCCGCAATTTTTTCCCTTGATTTGTTTTCCGTCGGTCTTGTTTTCTGTACCAGTGCTACCGACGCCAGGGAGGCAGCTACCGCATCGGGACTACAGCTAAGTAATATTGACAGATTCTCTTCGTCGACTTTCTCTTTTGATCCCCACGACCATGCAAGGAGTTTCTTCCGGAATTTTCCGATCATAGTCCAAAAGTTAAAATTTTCGTTGTCAAAAACGACAAATATATAAAATTAATTAAAATATAAAATACCGATAAATACCGATTTTTTAAAACCTTTGATACCGATAAGCTTTAAAACATTCTGGCAACGCTGTTGTGGAGGTACGTGAACGAACAAAGAAAGGAGTCCGGCCTCATTTCGACCATTATTTTGAATGGCGAAGCTACTTCCGCGCCCTCTAATGTGTGTCAGCTTATTGCCGAGAAGTTCGCGAGCACTTTCTGTGATGAAGTCGTTCATGATGCTCTTGTTAGCCAAGCTGGCAGCAATGTTTCTATAGTGGAAAATGAGCAATGATCATCATGAATTTATCTTAGGTAGGTCAACCACCACTGTGCCTTACGTCATATGTTACTGATAGACTAACTGAAAGAGTACAAACAGATGTCATCTACACCGATTTGTCTGTGGACTTCGATAAAATCAACCACGCCATAACGATAGCAAATAGACTTTGTTAGTGGTGATATTATACGCTGGATCAATTCCTACCTTGGCGATCGCAGGTTGATGGTTTACGTTGGTGGATTCCTATCTAACGAGTTTTCGGCCACATCTGGAATTCCTCTAGGTAGTCATCTGTACTAAGGGTTCCTCGGCTATCCTACGTCGATGATCATAAGATAACCCTACGGATCCAATCTATAGCTGATGCTTTGCGCCTTCACGAAGAACTTGGCACCTTCATGGCTTGGTGCACATTAAATCGAATGATCGTTAATCCTGAACATCCTGAACAAGCATCAACACCAGGCGAAGAACCTTGGAGTTGTTCTGGATACTCAACACACGTTCAAGCATCATGTTTCTTACGTCGTTGAGAAGGCATCCAGGACCTTGGGATTCATCTTCCGTGTAGTCCAGGATGTGTCTAATGTTTAAAGTCATTGTACTGCTCTTTGGTCCGTTCAACACTCTGCTGCCGTTTCGGTTACCGGGTTACAGAAGTCGATGTCAGTTAATTCATTTGGAAACTCTTCAGTCACGATCATCGCTAGGGTTATGGTTGTAGCGGACACGTTGCAGGGAAGAATCGACTGCCCTGCTATTCTTGAGTCGGTTGACTTGAACGTTCGTCCGAGGGCACTGCCAAACAATGCGATGTTGAGGCTACCTTTCCGACGAACAAATTACGGACAATATAGTGCTTTGATCGGTGTACAACTAGTGTTCATCAGGGTAGCTTCTGTTTTCGATTTCCACCTATCCCGACAAACGATCCGCCGAAACTTTTCGGCAATTTTCTCTAGTTTAGATTACTGATTATTATATTAATGTATTTGTGAATCGACTGTTTTACAACTTTGTATGACACGCCATTTCGAATGGTAGTGACATTTTCGAGTTCTAATTTGATGTCAAATACGAAATTTTGAAGGTTATTGTGCGATTCAAAATGGCCAAATTTCAGCACAAATGTGAATCATTGACAATAACAAAAAATTATGCAAAGATTAATGCTAATCGGGGAAGGTCGAGCCTGATTTTTGTTTTTGCTTTTCGGCCTAGCAATGCTCAAATGTTAATGGTATTAGATATTAAATAAAAAAAAACATTGATAGGTTATCTGCTGATAGCATCACTCTCACTATATCAGTGATAGGGATGATATTCTCTCTCACCTATCTATCATTTTTTCTATCACTGATAATAGGGTTACGGTATGTAATGTGGGTCTAGTCCTTTCATTCGGCCTATCACGCAAATAAATAATTAATTAAGGAATATTACACAAAAAATAAGGAAATTATTGATCACTGATGATTGATAAATGTGTACCACACACAAATCAATTTATATCACAACATTTCAATACATTTTCAGCTCTCGTAAGTAATAAAACTGGTTGAGAATATCACTCTGTTCGGAGTTTTTAGCCGCCATGACTTCTAAGGTTAAGATGGGAAGGTTGCACTGACGATCATCAAATGGCCTGATTATGGCATTTATTGAATGGAATTACCTGATAATACACACTAGACGTAAAACTCACAGTTACTGTTTGAATATTTTATGTTTATTTTAATTGTTTAACAACGTTTTCACAAGTAAATCATGGACCCAACTTTAGGGACACATTTCTTTTCTATGTTCCTAACTTTGGCCCATGAAATTCATTTGACAGCATATAGCAATAAGAGTAACGTCAACAATGTGGTTTGCATTTGGATGATAAGGAACGAACAGGAAGGGAGATTTTTTCTGCCAAATCTGTATAATGAACATCACAATGTTTTGATTTAGATATTCTGCGGTCGAAAGACGATAAGCGAAATTTTTAATTTTTAATTTTTAACTTGAGTGATTTAATGTAGTTTTCGTAAAATTTTCTCTAAGAAATGTTTTGAGGAATGAAGAGTATTAAGTTAACAGTGATAGTGATAAAAAAAAATACATAAGAAAACGTTACCAAGAGCGTTTTTTTGAGAATCAAACAGGATAGGACGAAGTTGCATCCATAAATAGACCCAATTTGGGGACAATAGACCGATATTACATACATTTCCCTGGTGAGTTTTTGTCTTAAAAAAAGTAAGTTTTTCAACTTTTTGCGGTTCCTGATAGCAAACGACATGATAAGCATATCTAAGCATACCATTTAGCAGTAGAATATCGTTTGCAGGTAAATTAATTGATGAGTTATGATTAAAAACGTAATCTATGGCTGCATATTAGACCGAGGTTAGGGACGTATACCCTATTACTGATAGAATCAGTTGTGATAGGTGATAGAGATAAGTGTGAATAAGATTATTGTTAGCGATAATTTTAATCACTTCACCCATAAACGTTCGCCTATAATGCTTAATCTTGACTCAGTGCATTATAATGGACTGGTATAGAGATCTCTGCATTCCCAAATCTTAGTGAAAGCAAAATATTAGTAGATATAGGTATTTTATTTGTTTATAAATTTGCCAAAAATATGTATTAAGTAAATACGTACCTTATTTATAATCTAGAGAAAAAGACAATCTTTGATCGCTAAAACTGACCGTAAACCGCCTCTACTCTCCAGAAAGTATCATATTCGTTGACCGCAAGAGTAGTTTGTAATTCCGGTATCTCAATAAAACAAATATTTAGTCATTGTTTACACCACCTTTGGAAATTTCAATATACTAGGCAGATAAAATTAATCCACATTCTCTCATCAACTGCCTCCATCAAAACACACACACAAATACACAAAATGGCATATGAAATCATCCAAGTAGATTTTATAGGTACCTTAACAGTCATGTTGTTGGCAACAAATCAGAAGAAACAAAATTAATA
Source organism: Ochlerotatus camptorhynchus (assembly GCF_037179485.1). Classification (NCBI taxonomy): domain Eukaryota; kingdom Metazoa; phylum Arthropoda; class Insecta; order Diptera; family Culicidae; genus Ochlerotatus; species Ochlerotatus camptorhynchus. The sequence continues at coordinate 1,064,432 of NW_027040958.1, forward strand.
TTTAGAGAACTATTGACTAGATTATGAGATTTACTGGCCGTGATTGGTATAGAGCAAAATAACAGGAACCATTTCCAAATAAAACTAAATCAAATCCAACCGACAGCTCAATGTTGATCATTGCTGAATCGTGTATAACTAGGATAAAACAATCAACAGCGCTTGGAAACTGTTTTGAAAATTATCCTTAAATAGAAAAGAAAAAAAAAAGATAAGAAGTGTTATACATACGAAAGTAATCTATCCCAAGCAGATAATTTTCCCTTTATTGTAGAAGAAACTCAACAAACACTATTTATTGGATATTGATGAAATTGATTGTTAGGCACCTTTCCCACCTGTTCCTGAATTTTCGATTCATGTAGTTATCGATTGCAAAACGAAAAAAAAAAAAAGAATCAGAAGAGTTATCCTGTAGTGTTGTATTCGTTCATTGAGATATTCATCACGCTTGTGTATTATGCACGCTAATCGTAAGTTACGTAAATTATTCATAAACATAAATAAAGGAAGCAACGTGGCAGAAGAAAATAATCAGATCATTATCCAAAGAAAAAAAAAGCAAAAGCATTTTTAGGTGTTGCATGTAGTTATCTATTGTACTCATTGAAAGCAAATCAAACGATCAAAAACAGTCGAAGGTCACAGAATAACCGAAGAAGATAACATCAGCGTTCTTTCTCTGCATTTATATCGCTCTTTGTGTTGCCTCCATCTCCGTCGTGTGCAAAGAGAATGTTTCATCTTTAGGTTTCAGCTTACTGCCACCACTAACGCGCTATTGTTGAATGTTGATCATACTATTCATACTACTCATATCAAGGGGAGGAAGCGGGGCAATTAGGGATCGATAACGGTTCGTGTCCAGCATTGATACAATTTAGAAATGGATTACTCCGAAAAAAAAAAGTAGGATGGCGTTTCCCAAATCGTAAGTCAGATTCACTTGAAATTTAGATTTATTTTGAGGAAGCCAGAAGTTTATTCAACGACGTTAGGTTTATGTTAGTTTGCGTGGGCGTGTTTTGAATTACTTGAAATGCGTGGGCGTGTCTTGAATTCCTTGAATTGCGAGGGCGTGTCTTGAATTCATTTAGATATATTCTGTACGGCGTGTAAGGTGAGGTGACCTCGGGTGATTGTCACTTCACTATCTTTTCACTGTCACTTCAGGCAGCACGCTGCGCAGAATAGGCCAAATTGTTTACAGATGGCTTTGTTGGTTTCTGTAACTATTTGTTAATTTTGAAAACAGTAGGTGGATGGTCTAAGATCTTCCAACGCAGAGATGCGGCTGCCATTTTAGGTGTAGCTTCTGGGGATAAGCATTTATCATTCAGCCTCTTGAATAGCAGTCAGACGCTGCGAGTCATGTGACTCTCTCTCAACGGTGATTTTCATCTCATGCAAGGTGACTCTTCTTTTGATTTACGCGGGGAGTCACCTCACCCAAGGTGACAATTTTCACTTCACCATCACTACACCGTCACTACACCTCACGCGCCACGCAGAATAGCTAGCGAGCACGTAATTTTTTGATTGTGCCCTAAAAATTTGATCATTGTTTAAGTTTACTGATAATAAATTACGACAATCGTTATACTAAACAAATCTTACATCAATTCGGAAACAACGGGTTTGAAAATAATTTAAATCCATCAATAAGTGGACAAGTTATAAGCGTTTGAAACCTAACACTATTTCGTTAAACAGATTTTAGATTCGCACCCCAGTATAGTCCACAAATACGTAATCCTGGCTTTGTGATTTGAATATGATTGAATTTTTTAATAATAAATTTTATGGTGATTCCTTGTGGCTTCCTTTTTTACATTACACTTAGCAATTTCACAAGCCATGACATAAAAATGTCTGAAATGTACAGAAAAGCATTAATAATGAGATGTTTTATTAGATCTTCAACAAGTTTAAGTATCCAAAAATCATAAAACATTATTTATCTATTAAACTGTAAAGCACATTCTGAGCTCAAAAACTAAACTTACACTCCGAATACGGTGGGTAGAAAATATTACGCCGACTACGAAGCCTCCGAAAAACGTGTAACGGCAATTTTGCAATGACATAGCTTAGCCATTTCTTGATGAATTCCAAAAATTGGGGTACCTCTAGAATTCATAGGGTGTGTAGATTATTTTGATTGTAAACATGTTGGAAATAGGATCGTCTACTTTTTTTACATGCGAAAAGAGTCTATACACGCTTTTTTTAAAGGTGGCTTAAGATCTATAATTAGGATAATTGGGAACAAACGTTCATAATAAGCCAGAATGTATGGATCCTGAACACCACGGAACGGTCCACCGGAAGATCCTGAACATCCGTAAAAGTGGTGCATCCATGAAACTGATCCTAGAGCTCCACGGTTTTTTTTTTCGAAAACACTTGGAACTGTGATGTAAGAAATCGCACCCATTCAAACACACATGGGCCGGGACCAACGTCTTTACTTCCCTTCCGAAGGAAGACGTGACCAGAGATTTTTATGCCTCAGAAAAAATCCCACCGACATCGGCTAGGATTGAACTCAAACCCATTGGGGTGAGAAAGCAGTTACGCTTACCACTACACCACCGGCACCGGCAAAACTGATCCAAGAGCTCCACAGTTTTCTTTTTCGGAAAAACTTGGAACTGCGATATAAGAAAGAATTTGGGGTCATGACATAAACATGTTCGTAGATGGCCATGGGAACGTCGTTTGGAAGATCTGGAACATCGGTAAAATGATCAATCCATGAATCTGATCCTAGAGCTCCAGGATTTTTTTTAAACATTAGGAACAGTGATATAAGACATAATTTGGGATCATGACATAAACATATTCCCAGATGGCTATGAGACCGTTCTCGGAAAGATCCGGAACATCCGTAAAAGTGGTCAATCGATGAAACAGACCCTAGAGCTCCGCGTTTTTTTCGAAAACACTTGGAACTGTGGTATAAAAAAAGAATATGGGGTCACGACATAAACATGGACCCGAACCGCCATTGGGCCATCTTCTGGAAGATCCAAAACATCCGTAAAAGTGGTCCATACATGAAACTGATCCTAGAGCTCCACTGTTTTTTTTTTTCGGAAAAACTTGGAACTGCGATATAAGAAAGAATTTGAGGTCATGACATAAATATGGATCCGTATGGGCATGGTACCGTCCTTTGGAAGATCTGGAACATCCGTGAAAGTGGTCAATCAATGAAACTGATTCTAGAGCTCCGCAGTTTTTTCAAAAACATTAGGAACTGTGTCGAATTTGGGGTTGTGACATAAACGTGTACCTGGATGGCCATAGGACCGTCGTGTGGAAGATCTGGAACATCCGTAAAATGGTCAATCCATGAAACTGATCCATGGGGCCGAAGCCTCGAGTTATTGAAAGATTTACAAAGTATCATTAAGACTTAAGAAGTATTCTGAGTAAAAGAATCGTAAAAATTATCCGAAGAATGCCATGCTAAATGACATTCAGCTGAATGGGTAACAAAGTTCAGTTTAGGCAACTGAAAAATTGTTGTAAGAAATTCTTTTAGAAACCTTGAGTTTAAAAAAAACATGAAATCTGCCTCGAACTTGGATGAACTTGCAGGAAAAAAAATTAAATGGAATTTCGTTGAGAATTGGGATAATTCAATGCTCATTCCGAAGACAATTTCTAGAAAGTTTTGGAAAGTATACTTAACCTTCCAACAGTGCATTGAGCGCACGCACAGAAAACACACAATTTCCTTGGACATTTTTAAAATTATTATGTTACTCTAGAAAGAGGAAGTGTTGATCTTAAAACACAATTAAAACCCAGATCAATAAAAGTGAAACTTTCTCATTGATTCGCTTGCCAAAATGCCGCTCATTTTTCGGTGATTTTACGCAACTGCTCTTGGGTTAAGGAATTCCGAAGAGACTAGAATGTAATTCTGAAAAAAAATTCAAAGGCTTTGTGAGGAAAACTTCAAGTTAATTTTTAGATCATTTAAAGATAGTTATAAGTAGAAACACATAACTATTCTAAAGAGAATTCCAAGGGGATTGTTAAGCTAATTTCAAAGAATCTCTGAGAAGAAATCCAAAAAATATCCAAAACACTACAACTTCAAGTAAGACAAGAGCAATGCAATGCAATCAACAAGAATTGGAATTCTGAAAATTTTTAAGAGAATTGTGAAAAGAATTTTAAAGGAATCTGAATTTGAAGTTGATCGAATTCTTAAGACATCCTGGAGAGAATTTAACCTTTATTTCAACGGCGTCAAGGAGAGACTATTTAGCAGTGTTGAGCTGAATTCCATGGACATTTAAAGTCAATTTTGGACATAATTCCTATCAGGAAATTACAAACATACGAAGCTTCTTTGAACTGTTTGCGGGTAGACATTGCACAGACTCAAAGCATTCTGCACAAACTCACTTAGTGGGCTAATTTAGTGTAATTCCTCTTGACATTTTCTGGTATCCTTCTTACAATCTGGAATCTTTATTAGGGTTCTCAGGAATTCCACGTGGGCTTCACTGAAATCCTTTTAGAAATTTATTTCGGAACTGTCAGAATTCCCTGTTAGTGTCTGCAGTGTATCTCGAAATTGATCGTACACCCTAGAGGACAATTTTTTGAAACATGGTGAATAGATATATTTTTTAAAATTGTGGCTAGTGGTTGAACAGATGCTAATTAATTTATTGCTTTAGTTTTTGTCTTTATTGGAAGAGCCTATAAGTGTGAAGTTAGATTTGTTTTAGTAAAACGCTCAATTTTTAACTTTTTACATAGTGGACGAGTTTAAGCAAAATCAGTAGCATATGAATTATCTATATTACGACTAAAAATGCGCAAAATTTCAAGAAGTTACGATCTTGTTATTTCAAGAAAATAAGGTTTTTCAAGAAAAAGGCCTTTTTTCTTACATTGCTCTAACTTTTTGTAAACTCAAACAAATATGCCCAGTACTGAGCCAATAATTGATAAATGTATGCTGAGTCAGCTGCCAAAAAATCAGAGACGTATCTTTTGAACTTCTGCGATCAATTTTGAGATATACTGTATGTAGTTTGGAGTATTACTCTGCGAGAGAATCACCCAGCACTGACATGGAAGTGCAGTAACGCACGCCTTACTACTTCGATGGTCTGCTACGGAAAGAGGACGATCACCATGCTAACAGCATGAATTGTTACTACCCGAGCAATGCAGGAGATCAAAATGGAATCAAAATTTGCTGTTACAATGTAACTTATTTTGAATACAGTCAACTTTCACTCGTGGGCTATGGTATTTAATGAAAGGCTTTCGTTAGTTGGGATGAGTTGTCAAAGCTGAAAATTGCTTGCGGATACATCGATTGTCTATTATCACCAGAATCGTTTAGCAACTATCCAAACTGTTCATCCATGAACCTTTCGAAAATGAATTTGCAATGTCAAAAATGACGTTTGACTTCGATTTAGGTGGGCTACAGCCCAACTAATAGGAGTCCGACTAAAACGTAGCCCACTTAAAGATAGCCCAAAGAACGAAATTCCATTGTACTCCAGTTGATCTCTTTTTGGATGACATAACGGTTAATACAACAAAAATGAAAGCAAAATATTACACTGTTGAATCAAACGGAAAACTAATCCTGCTTTCAATTAAATCAATTTGATTACTGATTTTGCTTTCATATTATTTAACTGATTACGGGCCTGGCGTAAATGGTTAGCATCCATCACGCTGACTTAAGTTCAAATCTCACCCCGGAGTAGTCACGGACGACCTGTACACGTAGCATATGGGATTTGACCTAATTGGGACCAACATGAAATATCTCGCGATCCTGGACATATAGAAGGTTACTGTCCTCGGCAACGTTGTTCAGTGGATCAATACCTTATCGTTGCTGGACAGAAGTTCGGAATTTTCTCACTACGCGGCGCTAGTGTACATGAATTTGTGATATCCTTGTTTGTGTGATATCTTGAAATCCTTGCCATATAGGAAGTTGCTTTTTTTGGCGAAGTTGTTCTGTGGTGGACAAAAGTTTGGAATTTTCTCACTACGCGGCGCTAGTGTACATGAATTTGTGATATCCTTGTTTGTGTCATATCTTGAAATCCTTGCCATCTAGGACGTTGCTTTCTTTTTCGAAGGTGTTCAGTTGATCAAGAACAATATGGATGGAATATGGATATTTTTGGAATCGGGATGACGTCTAAAACCCATAAAAGAGATGAACTAGCCTATGGCTAAAAATCTCTTTAATAAAAAAAAAATCTAAAACCCATAAATCGATTTCTGACGCCATTTTGAAATCCAAGATGGCAGCTTCCGATTTCAGAAAAACGGAAGCCGCCATCTCGGATTTAAAATGGCGTCGGACATTGATATTCGGCATCTAAATGTCATCTAAAAAATCCATATTATTGGATAGTTGACAGTTTTTCTCAAGTAAATGGCCACCATCTTGCATTACAAAATGGCGTCAGACATAAATTGTAGTACTTGTTGCGAAAATACCGATATTGTAGGGTATTTGGCAGTTTTTCCTAATCTGAGAGCCGCCATCTTGGATTTCAGCATTAGTATCGAACATCGTTTTACGGCATCTACACGCATCCTGTACCGAAAATATTCATATAGTAGAATTTCACAGCTTTTCAGAAATCAACGGCCACCATCTTGAATTCCAAAACGACGTCAGACATCAATTTTCGGGATATACACGTCGAACAAGTGCCAAAAATATCCATGTAATAGGGTACTTGACAGTTTTTCTGAAGTCACTGGCCGCCTTTTGGATTTCAAAATGGCGTCGGACATCGACTTGCGGCATCTACATGTCGTCCCCGTTCCGAAAATATCCATATAATAGAAGATTTGATAGTTTTTCTGAAATCAATGGCCACCATATTGGATTCAAAAATGGCGCCAGACCTTGATTTTCGGGATGTACGTGTAGTACTTGCTCCGAAAATACCAAAATTTGATAGTTTTTCTGCTTTTGAGAGCCGCCATCTTGGATTACAAAATGGTGTCTGACATATCTTTTCGGGATGTACACGTAGAACCCGTTCCGTAAATACACCTATTATAGGGTATATGACAGTTTTTTTTCTGAATCTGAGGGCCACCATGTTGGATTACGGCGTCGGACATCGATTTTCGGTCTCTACACGTCGTCCCGATTCCGGAAATACCCATATTGAAGGGTGTTTGATAGTATTTCCCACTTTTTCTGAAATCAGCAGCCACCATCTTTGATTCCAAGAAGGCGCTGGTCAACATTTTCGGTATCTAGACGTCATCCTGATTCCGAAAATATTCATATTGAAGGGTATTTAGCAAAATTTCCCACTTTTTCTGAAACCGGAAGCCGCCATCTTGAAATTCAAAATGCGCTGGACATCGATTTTCGGTCTCTAACGTCATCCGGATTCCGGAAATATCCATATGGAAGGGTATTTAGCAGTATTTCCCACTTTTTATGGAACCGGAAGCCGCCATCTTGGCTCTAGACCTCATCCTGATTCCGGAAATATCCATATTGAAGGGTATTTGGTAGTATTTCCCACTTTTTCTGAAACCGGCAGCTGCCATCTTTGACTTCAAGATGGCGCTGGATATCGATTTTCGGACTCTAGACGTCATCCCAATTCCGAAAATATACATATTCAAGGGTATTTGGCAGTATTTCCTACTTTTTCTGAAACCGGAAGCCGCCATCTTGGCGACGGAAATCAATTAACGGGTTCTAGACGTCATCCCGATTCCGGAAATACCCATATTGTAGGGTATTTGGTAGTATTTCTTTTTCTGAAATCGGCAGCTGCCATCTTGGATTTCAAAATGGCGTCGGAAATCGATTTACGGGTTTTAGGCGTCATCCTGATTCCGGAAATACTTTTTCTGAAATCGTCAGCCGCCATCTTTGATTTCAAGATGGCACTGGACACCGATTTCCGGTCTCTAGACGTCATCCCGATTCCGAAAATATAAATATTGAAGGGTATTTGGTAGTATTTCCCACTTTTCTGAAACCGGAAGCCGCCATCTTGGGTTTCAAATGGCGTCGAAAATCGATGTACGGGTTTTAGACGTTATTCTGATTCCATAAATATCCACATTCCATCCATATTGGTCTTGATCCACCGAACAACTTCGCCCAAGAAAGCAACTTCCTAGATGGCAAGGATTTCAAGATATCACACAAACAAGGATAGCACAAATTCATGTACACTAGCACCGCGTAGCGACAAAATTCTAAACTTCTGTCCACCAAGGATAAGATCTTGATCCACTGAACAACTTCGCCGAAAAAGCAACTTCCTAGATTACAGGGATTTCAGGATATCACAAAAACAAGAGCATCATTAATTCATGCACACTAGCGCCACATAGTGAGAAAATTCCGAACTTCTGCCCACCAACGATAAGCTCTTGATCCACTGAACAACGTTCCCGAAGATAGTAACCTTCCATATTTCCAGGATCGCGAGATATTCCATGTTGGTCCCCATTAGGTCAAATCCCATATGCTACGTGTACTCCATTTACGCGAATCCCTCGCGTAAACGGAATCATTCGAGGCCAACGTAAATGGAATTCGTGTAGACCGAGTTCGCGTTCTTCGGAGAAGAGTGTAATCAATATTCGTTAGTTCAATTTTCAACAAGACGTTAACAGCAGAACATGAGGTAAAGCTGCATTCATTTCAAAAACTGACAGCTCAATATGACTCATTTCGCGAAAATTAAAATCAAGATGAGTTTTCATTGTGATAGAAACTGCAAACTTTAATATCGATTCGCTTTCATTTTATTCACCGACATTGCTCCGGTTGTAAAGCAATCCGTTCATCCATCGGACAGTTAAACATGGGACTTTGCGATGGCTGTTACACAATGGTGAATAGTAATACCTTCAGTTAAAGAGACTGAATTGGGTAAAGAGGCGACATCTTATCCAATTGACAGATCTTCTGCTCGATTGGAATAACTTTCCTATGGCTTTGACAGACCGATTTCCATTTGTGTAATTTTGACATGTCGTCTCATTATAAATTCAGCAATCATGTGTACACAGTGTCCACCATGTTCCAAATCAATTCAGAATTTTCGCGTCACCTTTAAAATAAACCAATCTACATTGATCGATTCTCTTCATTGACTCTCTCTTTCATTAATAACTCGGGTCCAAACACATGTTCAGCTGTTCTTATGGTCTAATACGCTTAATAATACTTTCTTTTAATAGAGTGTGTACAAATTAGCCCAAAATATCAATGCAGCCAAGTTATTATTGAAACAGAGAGTCGATGAAGAGAATCGGTCAATGTAGATTGGTCTGTTTGAAAAGTAACACGAGAATTCTTCTTGGGATTCGTCGGAATCGAGATACACTAAAATCCTATCGACATTTTTCGGAATCCTATCCTATTTCTTGTTTTTTTTTTACATCTGCGATTCACTAATTTACTCCTTGATATTCGTTGTAATCCTTCTTGACATTCATCAGAATCCCTGTAGAAAATAGTGCCGCAATACCTGTTGAGACTCTCCAAAATCGCCTTTGGGGTTGACTGGAATTCTTCTTGAAATTCACCGGAATTCCTTTTGGGATTCTCTGGAGCACCTTTTGAGTAAATTCCATATCTCTAGAAAACCATCAAATTTCCTTTTGGCATTCGCCGGATACCCATTAGAGGTTAACAGTTTTTATCATTCCTCCATCTTTCGCACCACAGATGCAGAATAGATCGAGTTTTTAAAATAAAGAAATCTAAAGAAACGCCATTCTACAGTTCAAAATCATTTGCAGGACATTCACCCAACGGGTACGGGTAGAGCATTCATAGCGATACAATCATAGTCAAAACCAAACCAAAGATTACGGGATTCAACCACCAAGTTTTTATTAGCAGATGTGCACTTTTAATGTGCTGAGCTAGATTAAATCAAACCAATTTTACGATACGACGCAAACTCCATTAACCACTGCGTTTAGCTTTGCAGTGCAAACCATCCGATCGAACAACGATCTTTTCCATCAGGCTAAGTTGTATACAATGAACGCAACACCTTTCACGAAGCACCTCCTTCACGCATTTGTTTGGAGACTGTCATCAATTTACGCATTATATCTGTGATATTTTCGCGATCATCTACGATGGGTAACCAAAATCTAACGTTAAATTTTATCATCGAACAATCGACAACTTAACCTTACACCGTAAATCCTTCTTCTAGAACAATCCGCTCGTTAGTGAACGACGAATGAAGAAAGAAAGAAAATCGAAACAGAAACTTTCCAATTTTTATAAAACGGCAAACTAGTGCATCAAAAAGAGCAAGAAACGATACAAACAAATAATCAAACCTTTACCAATCAATCACACGAACAACAAGATATGAAAATGAAATCAAGCGAAAACATAAATTCTAAACACTATTTTTCGAGCAAAGTAACACTATTGACTTAAAGAAGATGAAGAATAATAAAACAAAATGGAGTTTAAACTGAAAGCAAGTTGAAACAAGCATAAACTCTATCGTTAACTAGGTCATAATGAAGAGTATAAACTTAAAGTTTAGAGAGCAAACATACAAACTTACACACTGAACCAAACCAAAAGCAACCCAACGTTCCAAAACACCATTTTGGAATCAAAGCAAAACTTACCTGTGTGGGTCAAAGGAAAAATATTCCCCTAAATCCTTTCCTAATTCTAACCAACATTTTGCAGTGCAGGAGGAGAAAACAAATACGACTTTTAACATTGATTGTCAGTCCCCCGTTTATGTTCCCCGAATAAAGGCAAACCAATCTCTAGGAAGCACACTAGACATGTTGTTTTGATGTCCACAAACAGTGCTCGATGACAGTTCCTCGGAGATTTTCGGATACCAATGATTCCAGTACCAGCAGATGCAACAAAATAGTGTATATTAAACGGAACACTTATGGAGCCAAGCGATCGTAGAACCATCCTCCTTCACCCTGGTGCAGCAGTTCCCCATCAGCCGTTTCACCTTCTCTGAGCGACCTCCGGAATCGGATCCGATCGTGCAGCCGATTGGTTTGACCCTGCCAGAACTCGACCATCCTCGGGCGCACCAGATAGCCACCCCAGTTGGGCAGTGGTACGGCTCCGTCCGGTCCCAGTTGATCCTTGATGTCCTGCTCCTTCCGGTCCAGATAGTCACGCGTCGGGATCGGCTGACTTTGCGGACTCGCCAGGGCACCGATCTGACTGGCACGGGGCCGCTGGTGGAAGTACGTTTCCGACTCGGACCGGGAGATTTTCTCCACCGATCCTTCGATCCGGACCGACCGTCTCAGCGGTAGCCAGTAGAACGTTAGGGCAACGTTCGGATTTTCGGCCTGCGGTGGGTATAAACATTTTGGTTAGAGAAGTTCCACTGCAGTTTTGTTTTATGTGTGATGTCATTAGGCCGAGCGCCACTTTGGCAAATTGAATGAGTCTTGGCCATTTCAAAATCATTTCATCTGCACCCAACTTAGCTGAAAATGATGACGATTTTAGCAGATACATTAACTACCTGCATTAAATTGAATTTTATCAAAATTATAGATACTATAGATTCCATAGATAAGCGGAGGCACAAAAAGTTGTTTTGGCAACTCTGAAAAACAAATGATCTTACTGGCATCCGTGTAAAAAGTTACTGCCATCATATCGTTGGGAAGTTTTGTTTTGTTTCGTGCGGAAAAGTTCAAAATGAAGTGCAAAGCAAATCTTTGCAACAATGAACCGAGGAATGGTTTGCTTTATCTTTCGTTCTTCCATTGTCCGCGAAATAAATTGGAATGTGGAGTGTGGAAAGCGTTTTGTGCTCATAATATTACAATACTTCTCCCTCAAAAAACACCATGATGACACTCAGGCAAGTTGACTGGCGAAATTCATAAAATTTGCCTTATGATGCCTTAATTTTTTCCTAAAACATGATTCCATAAGTCTGTTATGGGTTTCATATGGTTTGAATGACTTTCATAAGTGAAAAGGAAGAAATCTTTATGAAATACATATAATTTTCATTGGGGCGCATTATGATTTTCTTTCCTGTAACCAGTGCGAAAAAATCATAAAATTAATCTTATGAAAAAAAAAGTATGGCGAACATTGTGTTGGACGAATTAAGGCTGATCGCAGATTTTCTTGCAGAAGCACCCGCAATTTGCTTGGATATTTTTAAAGGTAATGTTTAATAAAATAAATAAACAATTTACTTATTGCAAAATAAAATTTAATTGCAGGTGCTGGTGACGTATAGTGAGAGCGAGTTGAGTGCAGCCATCAGGGCTGGCCCTGATCCGACGCTCGAAATCGATCAATTATGGTCCTGGATAGAAGATTGGCGTAAAAGGAACGTAAGTATTCTATAATAGTATTAATATGCTATCCTAATTAATCAAAATAAGATTTTTTATTTGATATATTTCAGGGTTTGGTTAATCTCACAATTATAAATAACGAGCTATCCGCACAAGCGGTTTCATATTCTGGAAACTGTGCCTTGGAAGACAGACAGGCGGAAGCAAGGCCGGATGCATATTTTGAACCTGAAAAATATTTCAGTCATTCCCTCACAGCAAATAACATTGGCGGTTATCCAGTCGCAGAGGAGGAGGTCCGTCTGAAGAAGGTTTGGCCTGTATACGATTAGCATTTGTCATCGTCACAAACATGTTTTAAAATGTATCAAGAATTTATTGAAATGGCCAGAATAAAATTTATAAATTACTTTCAATGAAAAGCTAAATGGGAAATAATGCATTTTATTATAATAAATAACGGGTTCCATATTTGCGATGGATCAAATTCTATAAAGCTGATTGTAAATTTTCATAATGCTGCCTTATGAAAAAGGTATGATATCTGTTTGATGAAATTCAGTTAAATTCATAAGGCAAACTAATGAAATGCTTACCGATTTCTTTTGGCAAATAAACATAAGGCAAACGATGAATCTCGCTAGATTTTTTACCTCAGTGGACGTCATACTCGTTTGGCTACACTAACTGACAGTTCGTTTGGCTACATTATACTTTGCCTCCGCTTATCTATGGAATCTATAGTATCTATATGTAGACATAACAACATTCTCTTGATCAAGGCAACCTCTGAGTATCGAAGTCAACATTTCTATATAGAGCAGGAATTAGGGCGTAACAGATTTTGTAAACAATGACTTCTTTCGATGATTTCTAGAAAGCTAAGGTTCGCAAACGCAAATCAACAACACCATCGGGTAGGGAAAGACTTCCCTTACCCGACTGTTTTGTTGGTTTGTGTGGGCGTGCCTTGAGTTCCTAGAAATCATCGATAGAAGTTGTTCGGATTTGCAACTAACACTACGCGGTGAAACCAACAATCAATACGAAACTAACGATTTTAAATTGGCTCACCACTTTAGTAGCCTATTGGTCCCAAGCAAACGATTAACGTACCCTATTCTAGTTGAAATTCTATTACTACACTATGTTTGTTTTGATTCGCTATGAAAGTTTGACAGATAACATCAGGGGTGTGTGGATTCAAGCAGAACATGCAGGGGTGAGTGAAATAGCTTGGGACTGCTTGGGACCGTTGTTCTGGTACTGAGTGAGCCAAAAATAATAATGATTTTCTTCGGGACCCAGTGGTCTTAGAGTTACCTCTATGGTGAAACTGGGGGGTTTGAAAACGGTCACTTGACTTTTTATTGCTCGCCTGTTATTTTGTAAGGATAACACGGTAGATGCGTTCGATTTGAAAGTATATTGTTGACTGACTGTATTGATTTCTGGCTATCTTGTATATCTATACGATCAGTATCAGAGAGAGTGTGTAGAGAACCGAAGGAACACGATTTAAATAGGCCTTTTGGCTCATCTGCGATACCTACTCTAGCTGATAAGGTTTATAAGCAACGAAAGTGTTGCATTGGAGAAAAAGAGAAAAATCTATTCTAGCTGAATAATTTCAATAGGGTTCACTATCCTAGTTCTTCAACAGAAGTCATTGTTTACAAAGGCTGTTACGCCCTAATTCCAGCTCTATCTAGATTTTAATTTCTTCATTTGTGGCTGAGTGTTCATTATCACCTCTGTTGTTCTCAATAATTCGACAGTGAGCATGCATAAGGGCGTAAACACGATGATCGTTTCTCTTCGTCGATTTTCTCTTTTGTTAATAACTCGTTAGATTTAACGTTTCTCGGTGCGTTTGCTGTTGCATTTGATAGTCAATACAACCTGTTGCAGCACTACATTGAACAAATTCCAGAAAATTGTTTCGCTTAGCTGTAGCAATGTAAAGAGAAAATCGATGAAGAGAATCGATCATCGCGTTTACACCCTTATGCATGCTCACTGTCAAATTGTATTCGGTATCATTTTGGTAGAGATGATTTTGAGTCTGTCTCTATTAATTCCAAAGAGTGAAGAGGGTCTGGTAAAATGCTACTGCTTATATCTGAATTTTACGCTGCGCAAGTAAAAACTAGTCTGCCATTTTTCTTGTGCGTTTAGGTTGATTTCTAGTTGCATGATCTATCAATCTTCTTATTGCAATCTTATTTCAATTCTAAAATCTTGTAAATGTATGGTGATAGTAGTGTTTGGTGGGTTATGCTTGATAATTAGTTATTTGTTTTTTTTTTTCGTTTTCCACAGTAACAAAAACGGATTGCTGTATTTTATGCTGGTCATGCTGCGCCCGGACCGATAGAAAACGTTTCTAGCTTGAATATATGGCCCTATTTTGTAGTTATGACCAGAAATGACGCTTTACTTGACTTCCATAATAATATTCTCTGAAAATTTATTGAGGAATGCTTCTTATATTATTTTACATTATTATTAGTTCCTAATATAAAGTCTCCTAATTTTGACTGATATTGACTTGGATTAATTCCAAAGTTACCCATGTCTGGCAATAAAATTTTATCCTAACTAAATTACACAATCGTTGAAAATTCCGCGATGATGGTTTGAAATTTAACATGACTCAAAAAGTTGCATGTAATTTTCTGAACACGTGTAAAATTATGCTAAGGGTGCGTTAATTTTATGTGCGCTAGATTTAGCGTTAATTTACATGTTTTTTTTTCGAACTGTGAAGAAATTCATGGAGCTTTTTCGAATTAAGATCTCTGACAAACTGCAACGAAGTTCCCTATACTGAAGTGACGATCCTTGAAATTCCAAGAAGTTTATTGAACTATCTTTAGATCTTCTACAAAATTCTGTGAACTTTTTAAAAATGCCTCACACTTATATGAAGTTTCACGCAGCTCCTCAAAATGCAACAAAATTCGCAGAATTTCTACAAAGTTTGCTATACTTCTACGTTTCTCGACGATTTCCGCGAAGTTCTACGAACGAAATTTCTTGAATTTGTACGTAATTTGCACCACTATTTCAAGACTATGAGGCCTCAAAAAAGTGCCCTGAAATTATATAGAGGTTCTCAATCAATAATGAGCTTCCCTGAAATAAAATAATGATCCCTTAACTTCTACGAAGCTCCTCAAACTCAAATAAATTTTGCACTTCTACGCAGTTTTCAGAACTTTTCCAAATTCCTTGTTTTTCTGTAGATCGATCTATGAAGTTCCCAAAATTTCTAATAAGTTTCCTCAATTTATACGATGTTTCCTGAACTTCTTAGAATTCTTTGAAGTATTAGGAAGTTCTCAGTAGTTAATGAAAAATCCCTGGGCTCATTACCAATTTGCCCCCTTGGCACCCCCAGTAGTTACGCCAATGCACCTGACGCACACGGTACTTACAATTTCATCTGCTTTGCGGCTTTCGTAGTTGGTGAAGAAGGTAAAGCCCTGATCGGTGATGTCTTTCAACAGTACAAATCTAGCCGATGGGATTGCATCTCTGGAAAAGATAAACAAGCATCAGTGCAAAAGACTATTCTTATCAGTCGTATTATGTACATTGTTCACTTTGGTACCTGCTAGCTATAGTCGGTTAGTAATATGTATATCGAATTCAAATTTTGAATAAAATTAATCATGTATCAGTAAGTTAATGCTGAACATGGTAACCTTCTTAATATTCAACCAAATGTCATATGATTTTAAGCGATAACAAGTTGAAAACTTACTTTGTTGCCGTTGCCAGGCACATTGCATTCGGTTCTATGATCTCCGGTGTATTGCAAGCCTCGTCGAACCATTTTCGGAACAGACTAAACGGTTCCTTCACTTCGATGCTGGATTCGTGAAAGATGTCCTTCTTCTCCTTGTACTTGATTCGTAGAGCTTCAATTGCAACATTATAATTAATCAATTTCTGTCATGTAAAACCATTCGATTACAACCAGTAGCACTCACCAGCTATATCAACCGTAGACATCCTGCGAGCAATATTTAGTATCATTCAGATAGCACCGGCAATTGAAAACTAAACACAACTGAAAAAAAGATACGGCAATCCACGTAGGGAATTCAAAGATAAGCAGTCGTAGAATGACATTTCTTATTGGAAAACAGTTTGCACGGGCCACGGATGACAACTACTGTGCATCGAATGCGTTCCCCTTCCAAACATATGTCAAACGGTTGTGCAACATTCGAACAGTTTTGTCGTTGGTTGTAAGCTTGCATGCAAGTCACATGTTGAATGTTGTTAAGGTGATGCGGTTTGGAAGCCTTTGCTCTGACTACTTTGCTTTTTCTGAAGTATGAAGATCAGTCACCAGAACTACATCAAAATTGCTTTCCCATGTTTGCAAATATGGAGAAGCAAATTCAGTGCTTGAAATCGCAATGGTGTTCGAGCACAATGGTGGCAATGGTGGCGCTAGCACTACACCAAAGTGCGCTTGCCGGACTAGCGACTTCCGAAGTAATTAGCTTGATTTTCAGTCGTATGTACAATACTACCTTGAAAATTTGAAGTGGTAGGGCAAATCATTCGGTGCCGGTGATTTGTGGAAGCAGTATCGTATCACCTTAAGGACAATATTCAGTGAAGCCTCATCTGCTCCAACGCTCCAGAAGGTGTGAATTTTCGCGTAACTTTTCGAAAAGGTCCTAAGCAACAAATGTAAACAAATCGAGTTAATATATACAAACTATTGCCCTTCTATCATTGGTCGTGGCAAAGGTGGCAAAGGATTTGGTTAAGGAGTCGTCAAGTGTCATCGTGTGATAACATCCAGGGCCTGCCATTCGTCGTCTGGCTCGATGTGGTGGTGTCAAGCAGGCATGGCAAATCATTTACATTCATTTCGTGCATTCATTTAAATTCATTTGCCCCTAACTTTTTTCATCAACAGAATTCCATGGAATGATCTATTAAGCTTTTGTAGGTTTTGATATTAGCTATAACCTTTTTGAATAACTCAAATCTGTATATCTTATGCATGATGAACCGGGGCGAACAGAACTTACCTATGTTTTACAGTGAATGTAAATTACATTCACTGAAAAATAGTAACAAGTTCTGCCCGCTCTAGTTCGTCATGCATAAGAGATACAGATTTGAGCTATCGACAAAAGTTGTAGTTAATATCAAAACCTACGTCCAACTAAAATTCATATCAAAAGGTTCTTTTCAGGGCAATCATAGTCATACTAAAGAGTATAAACAGAGAGAACCCCGATAAAATTCCTATTCCTACACAAAACACAAGCTCCTGCTGCAGTTAACAAAAATATTTATTATATCATACCACGTAGTCCTACGTCATCATTTTTTATTCATGAAAATGGAATCGTATTTGATTCCGTGCAGAGGGGCGTTAAGCCTCCCAATGATAAAGTTAGAAAGCGTCATTACCAGGCGTCTTCTGGCTCACCTTCGGTTGTCTACTTTCGGCAGAAAGAGAAAGCCCTAAACTTCTTAGGGATTAAAAGAACGTTGACGCGTCGTTTCCCGGGGACCGAATTTCATCAGGTCAATCGGAACAAACTGCGTATAACCATAGAGGTAACTTTAAGACCAGAAGGTCCCGAAGAATCGTGCTCAACTTTTTTGCTCAGCTCTGGTACTATCTTCGGTCCCAAGCTAATCGATACACCCCTTGAAACATAGGAAAATCCACGAACCCCTCATTTTATCTGTCAAACTTTCATAGAGAATCAAAACAAACATTGTGTAGTACTAGAATTCCGTCAAGAATGGGGTACGTTAATCGATTTTCTTGGGACCAATGGGCTAGTCAAATATTGAGCCAAGATAAAACCGTTAGTTTCCACTGGTTGGTATAACTGCGCCTACATATAAAATCGCAAATGATATTGCTGACGACGAGGGTTATAAAGATTAGTATTACGTCTACATCCCATCTCGAGTGTGATGACGTCATGGAAGATATAGGGTGCCTTCAAAATGCTGCTACATATACCGTGGACGTTCTGGGTTGCAGGATATTGTATTCAGTGACCACGGTAGATGGTCAAAAGACTTATTCTCTTTCAGGCTCACTACAGGTGTCTTTCGCTGGATCGGTTCTCCCAAAGTTTTTAGAAATCGAAAATGTTTTTTTTTCCGGTGCGAATTTTTGTACCAAGGGTATATAATTGTACCAACTGCAAAGAATTGGGACACACAGCTGCCTTTTGTGACAACAAGCCCCGTTGTGGCAAATGTAGCCAAGACCACATGGAGGGTGTTTGCCAACCGGAAGCAACTAAATGTGCTTACTGTGGCAAAGAACCTCTTCATGCTTTGCAGGACTGCCCCGCGTACAAGAAGCGTACCAACAATGTGAAGCGTTCAATAAAAGAACGCTCCAAGCTGACGTTTGCAGAAATGGTTAAGTTGCAAAATGGATCCTCTGTTTCGTTGGCATCAGCCGCTCAAAATGAAAACACTTTTGAGATTTTGTCTTCCGATGAACTGGACTCTGACATAGCAGATGAGAGTGAGTCTCCGGAGGTACACGCCCCCGGTAAAAGGAAGCCGACTAGCTCCCCGGGAGTGCGCCGGAAAAAAAAAAATAAAACCACTCTCAAAAGCATGCAAAAATCTGAAGGTAGCGGGGATTCATTGACAAAGCCGAAGAAATCGGTAATTGCTGCTCCATCTGATCCTTGCTGCAGCTCTGGAATTCCGCGGATTTCCTGCGTCATAGATAAATCAAAATTCACTGAATTGCCGAAATCGGAGAAGATTACACGATTGCGAATATTTCTTGAAGGGCTGACATCCTGTGTTAAATATAGGTAGTACAAAGTCATAAAACATGTTTGAGGATTTAGCTCCAGAAGCTTCTCAAAGTTTTCGATCACCAGTGGGTTCATTACTTCGCAACGGGTGAGGAGCCTCAGAGATAACTCTGAAAAACGGACGGATAGTGGCAACATGCCCGCCAGCACTTCGAGACTCATAGTATGAGTCGAGTGCATGCATCCTAACGCGATACGAAGACAACGATACTGGATCCGTTCCAGCTTGATGATGTGGGTTTTAGCTGCCGACTGGAAACAAAAACTACCATATTCTAGAACCGATAAAATCGTTGTCCGGTACAACGTCAGAAGATCTTGTGGATGAGCTCCCCACCACGTTCCGGTAATTGTTCGGAGAAAATTGATCCTTTGTTGGCATTTTCGTCTCAGATACTCAATGTGGGATCTCCAGGTGCATTTGGAATCGAACCAGACCCCGAGATATTTAAAAGACATGGAATGAGTGATCGGTTTACCCAAAAGTTGAAGCTTCGGTTGTGCTGGGCTATGCTTCCTAGAAAAAACGACCAACTCAGTTTTCTCCGTGGAGAATTCGATACCCAGCTGAATAGCCCAAGTAGACAAATTGTCCAAGGTATCCTGTAAGGGTCCTTGCAGGTCAACCTCTTTTGGCCCTGTGATAGACACTACGCCGTCATCTGCAAGTTGTCTCAACGTGCAATTGTCATTAAGACAATTGTCAATTTCTCTAACGTAGAAATTGTACAAAAGGGGGCTTAAACATGAGCCTTGGGGGAGACCCATGTAGCTAAATCGAAAAGCTGTAGAGTTTCCATGAGAAAAGCTCATATGTTTTTCTGACAGCAAATTGTACAAAAAATTATTCATTAATGGAGACAATCCACAAGCGTGGAGTTTCTCTGAAAGAACTTCAACGGATACTGAATCAAAAGCCCCCTTGATATCCAAGAACACAGAAGCCATTTGCTCTTTCTTAGCAAAAGCTAACTGAATTTCCGAGGAAAGCAACGCGAGACAGTCGTTCGTTCCCTTACCCCTACGGAAACCAAATTGAGTATCTGAAAGAAGGTGGTTCGTCTCAACCCATTTGTCGAGGCGAAAAAGGGGATCTTTTTTTTCCATCAATTTCCGAATACATGACAGCATCGCGATGGGCCGATACGAATTGTGATCCGACGCGGGTTTATCAGGCTTTTTAATGGCTATCACCCTTACTCGTCTCCAATCGTCGGGAACAATATTGAGCTCCAAGAACTGATTGTACAAGTTCAACATGCGCCTCTTAGCGACGTCTGGGAGGTTTTTCAGCAAGTTGAACTTGATTCTATCAGATCCCGGGGCAGAATTGCCACACGAAAGGAGAGCGAGTGAAAGTTCCACCATTGAAAAAGGCTGACTGATTTCGTCTACCGAATTCGCGGTTTCGCGAGGAATCAACTGCGACGGCACGGAATCCGGACACACTTTTCGCGCGAATTTAAGAATCCATTGATCCGAGCATTCCTCGCTTTCGTTGTTAGTAGACCGGTTACGCATTCTTCGCGCCGTACTCCAAAGCGTATTCATAGACGTTTCGCGCGACAATCCGTCTACAAACTGCCGCCAGTAACCCCGTTTTTTGGCCTTGATGAGGCTCTTGAGTTCGCGTTCAAGAGATGTGTATGCGTCGAAATGCTCGCGTGTTCCGCGTTTCCGAAAAAGTTTAAACGCGTCGGACTTTTTACGGTAAACCTCCGTGCATTGTTGATCCCACCAGAGCGATGGTGTTTTCTTACGAATAGACGATCGCGGCACCGGTCGTGTTTGAGCTTGAAGTGCGCTGTCGACGATGAGATTAGAGAGGAAATTATATTCCTCCAACGGCGGAAGCTCTTCCACTGACGATGTTGTATCGTCTATCGCGGATTGGAACTTAGTCCAATCGATGTTACGGGTTAGATCATACGCGACGTTAACGGATTCTGACGAGTTGAACCCACTGGCAATCGAAATTTTGATCGGCAGATGATCACTACCGTGCGGATCCTGGATTACATGCCAAGTGCAATCCAACGATAGTGAATTAGAGCAAAAGGTGAGGTCTAATCTGCTACCATTCGAGGATGGACCAGCCAAACGTGTTACTTCTCCATTGTTAAGTATTGTCATGTTGAAGTTGTCGCAGAGATCATAAATCAAAGTAGAACGGTTATCATCGTACAGCTCCCCCCAGCCTGTACCGTGGGAGTTAAAATCTCCCATGATCAACCATGGAGCGGGAAGTATCGCACATATGTCGAAAAGTTGTTTGCGATTAACAGAGACTCTAGGAGCAATATATACTGAAGCAATACAAAGGCTCTTACCTTTAATGGTAGCCTGACATGCGACAACTTCAATACCGGGGAATTCGGGAAGATTCACTCTATAGAAGGAATGGCACTTTTTGATCCCCAAAAGTACCCCTCCTCCACGTGAATCCTCACGATCCAATCGAATAATGTTAAAATCATAAAAAGGGAGATCAATTTCTGAAGAGAGCCATGTTTCACAGAGGGCAAATGCATCGCAATTATTGTTATGGACTAAATACTTGAACGAATCTAATTTCGGAATAAGACTTCGACAATTCCACTGTAGAACAGTGATCAAATCCCCGACCTCGTTTGGAAAATTATCCATCGAAGGAGATGATAGCTGCAAGAAGGGGCCATTTTGAAGTCAATTGCTTCAAGAAGGATTTCACAGTGGGAAGCAATGTGAGGACAATGCTTTTCAGAGGATCAGAAATGTTGAGGTATTTGAGAATACCGTCCACAATGTCATCAAATGAGAACAACCCAGATGAAGAAGGGGTTTCTGTTCTTAAAATTGGGGCATCAGGGGTTTTGGATGTCCCCGGAAGAGGTGGAAAATCCTGGGTATAGTCAGTTCTGCGGAATCCAGGAGGAGTAGAAGTCTCCTTTTTTCCACCACTCCTTGATTTGGGCAAGCTGATTTGGGGTTCTTTATTTGCAACAATCCGCGAACGGATGCGCTTTCGTTTCCGTGCAGAACCTTCCGGAAAACTGAAAGAAGTTCCCTCCTCAGCCAAGTCAGAGTCAGTCTCGTCATCTGACAAAAGAGAAAAGGGATTTTTGTCATTGGTCGATGGCGTGGCTGTCTTAAGCATTTCTGCAAAAGACCGCCTGGAACGTTCCTTAAGGGAGCGTTTCATTTTGTCCCCGAGCTGTTTGTACGCCGGGCATGACGAGAGAGCATGAGGAGGAGTTCCGTTGCAGTACACGCATTTTGGTGCAGTAGCTGCGCAGGCGCCATCCTCATGCTTCTCCCCGCATGTGGAGCAGCGTGCCTTGTTGCCGCAGTGGGAGGCCGTATGTCCCAACCGCTTACAATTCTGGCAGTTCATGACCCGAGGTACAAACAACCGCACAGGAAGACGAAGTTTTCCCAGCTCGATGTATTGAGGAAGGGCAGATCCAGAAAAGGTCACCCGAAACGAGTCTGTGGGGGTAAAACTCTTTTTACCCTCGCTGAGCGATACTGACTTCATTCTATGAACGGCCAGTATCTTTACCGGAGGAAGCAAGGGGTTCTTAAATCGGCCAACCGCTTGCTTCTCCAGTATCTCGGGGTTCAGGCTCGCCTCAGTGACCACGCCTTCGATCTCCACATCAGAGGCTGGAATGTACACCCTATATTCCAGTGTGAAAAATTGGAAAACAGCAATTTCATTGGCCTGTTTAAGGTTAGCGACGGTCACACGAAGTTTGTTGTGCCTAACCTTCGTTATTTCGGTCACGGCAGAGAATCGCTTTGTCAGATCATCAGATATCTGAACAACATTCAAGGGTTTGTTTTTGGGCTGAAAATAGACAACCCATGGGCCAGTCGAGTCATTCGGGTAGGCCCGCAATCTGGTGCTTTTCTCAGCCTGCCCATCGACAGACTGAGACGACGAACCAGGGATGACATCATCATTTTTCTTAGATGAATGGTCATCCATGTCGTCTTCTGACAAAACATCCATTTTGTTCAACTAGTGGGAGCGCAAAACGCTCTCCCACTGAACGCACAGACACAATACACAGAAAACACTACAAACACAGAAATACAAAATGAAAATTTAACTAATGGGGGAGGAAAAGAAACAAGAAAAAAAACAAAAACTTATCTGATAATCCTATACTACTACCACCGAGCGTTATATGTCTAGGCGTTTACACAGATGGCTGGGAAGCGACGCGCAGCGTGGATGACCTTCGCTGTGGTGCACTTGATCGAGGCGCGGCACTCAGCGCACACAGGCGCACGATGATTGATGAACGATGTAGATGTAGAAACGGGTGCTCACACTCGATGATGATGATACGTGCGCGGGTATGCGTAAGCGCGTATGCGTGACCACGCAACGATGATGCCCAAATTAGTTCTCGAATTTCCAATAGCACGGATTACTCTTTCCGAAAATGACACTTTCTACTAAAAAAAACTCACTTTTCGATCAATTTACCGGGAACTATGCCAGGAGTCACTTAGTGAGAAAAAAAACTGATAATTTATATCAAGCGAATACCGAGAAAACTTCCAAAACAACGGAGCGCGAAACAAGTCGACCGTACTTCTTGCTAGGACGCAGTGAGATCCGAAATGATATAGTTTAGCTGATTTGCATGAAAACTACTTAAAACCTTAAAACTATCCCAATTTTTATCATGTACATTAATTAGGATACATGTCATCGCTGATCGAAACCAGCATGGAACATCTAAGCAATTTGTTAATTTTACCATTGATTCAGCATCCTTAGTAGCACGCTTGTCATATATCGGTTGTAGAAACTTCTTTACGACTTATTTCAGTCATAAACAAGTTGCTGCAACTTTTATTAACGGAAGTGTGCTACTCGGGATAGGACTCCAAGGCCGTTGCCACAGTTTTTACTTAAATTTACATGTCGAAAATAAATTATAATGCTAGAAAATCAGGGGGCGACCCCGGCGTAGTGGTTACCATCCATACCTCTCACGCCAAAGTCACGAGTTCAAATCTCACCCCCGGACAAGTCACGAATAACCCAAGAGTGTTAAAGTGACTATGATAAAAAAAAAAAGAAAAAAAAAAAAACTAGAAAATCTCTCTGTTGTTGATCGTCCGATTTTCGAGAAATTTTTTGTCAAAATTGATTCCTGGTTTGTCTGATATAAGTCTGATAGAATATCAGGTTTATTTGAAAATTTTCCATCTGTGAAATATAAGTTAAAATTCACCAAATGGATCGCAGCCTAAATAAAAGGGAGGTTGACAGCTGCAGTATACTCCTAGCCCCACCATTGAATAGCATTAGTTAGATAAGATGAGGTTGTGACATAATTAAACAAGCTTATTTAATAAGCTCTGCAATCGTCTTCTCTGAGCGTCTTCGAAAACAATTTTATGAATATGTTACTGGAAAAAATGCAATTATTAAAAAGGAGGACATTTTCGGACAAAAGGAGGATGTAGAAAAAATATTGAAAAAGGAGGACATGTCCTCCTTTAGGATACCATATGGTAACCCTACTCATTGGTGAATTCATATCTTTCGATGGATAATTCGTCGAGTGAGGATCAAGATATGATCACTTTATTACAATGCAACCGTCGTAGTTTAATACCTAAATTAGACTCGTTCAAGTATTTGATTCACAATTCTGATTGTGATATATTTGCACTCTGTGAAATTTGGCTTTCTTCTGAAGATGAACTAAACTTTCACGATTTTAACATTATCCGCCTGGACCGAAATGATTCATATGGTGGCGTACTTTTGGGGATCAAAAAGTGCTACTCCTTCTATAAAATCTCAATCCCAATAATTTCAGGCGTTAAAATTGTCGCTTTGAAGAACAAAGATCTTTGCATAGCTTCTGTATATGTCCCTCCAAGGCCTTCCATAGACCGCCGTCAGAATTGGAGCTCAGTTACTCTTTTCCCATCTCCAGTTCTAATACTGGGCTATATTAACTCTTGCGGTACAAGAGATGAACTAGCCAATGGATAAAAATCTCTATAATAAAGGAAAAAAAAACTCTTACGGTACTGGATGGGGCGAATCATACGATGACAATAGAGTGGGTATTTTCTATGATTTGTGCGACGATTTCAAATTTACTGGTGAAGCAACACGTATAGCAAACCCTTCCGGCTCGAGAGAGCTGTCTTGACATATCTTTGTGCTCTAACTCACTATCATTAGATTGTCTGTGGAAGGTTATCAGTAGTGATCACCTACCAATTATTATTTCAATCAAAAGTGGTCGTCTAAAAACAGATCAGTCCATTCAAGTTCCTTTTGACGTCACGAGGAACATTGATTGGCAAAAATTAGTATCGGCGGTAACTCTTGGTATTGATTCTACCGATCCTCTACCACCACTGGAAGAGTATCGTTTCTTTACCGAACTAATCTACAAAAGTGCATTAGAAGCTCAGAAACGACGTGTTCCAAGTGCATCCTTCAAAAGAAGACCCGCCACCCCTGGATGGGATGTCGAATGTACAAAGTTGTATCTTAAGAATTCTGACGCTTTTAAAGATTATGGTAGACATGAAAGATCTGAGCTTTTTTGAAAAGTATCTTCCCAAGTAACCAAAAGTTCCGCATTCGATTAAAATCACTTCCAAGTTCCGTAAAGTTCAAATAAAGTTCCGACCGAACCTTCAAGATCAATAAGGAAGGAAGTAGGCCGCGCGATTGAAATGACGTGTTTTGATTTTGCTAAAAAAAAAGTCTCTGTGTTTTTATGGATTTTATCAAATTTCAACGATTAAAAAAACTCTAAAATTGATTGTGTAAAAAAAAAGATCTTATTCCGGATTTGTATCTGAAGGACAAAAATTGGAAGAAGCTGATAGGCAAACAGAAGGTCATCAAGATGGAGTGAATCAAGCGAGTTGGTCGCCGGTAAGGGCCAGTAAGTGCTGCCAACAGATGAATCAAGAGGTATTCGGAACAAAATTGGTAAGAAATGTCCATTCAAATCGATTTAATACAGTTGAACAAATTTCAAAACTATATACGTGCCAGATTTGGAAATAATATTTTTTGAATCTGGAAGTGTGTTTATGATACCATTATCCATTTGATAAAGGTAGAGTGAACATGCGGGGCTTATTGTAAGTAAAAGTGACCTCGGAGTGGTCGTGAATTACCAGGCATTCTGAAATGGGTCACTGGAGCTGCAATAGAGCTAACACCTTCTAACTCCCGGACTAAACCTGCTTTAATTTAAGGGTAATAAAAAGCAGTTTTCTTCCATAATAACACTGCCGGACAGTGGGGGTTAAATTGTACACACACACACACACACCGAACCTTCAAGATCCATAAAGTTCCGACAGAACTTTCAAGTTCCATAAAGTTCAAATAAAGTTCCGACAGAACTTTCAAGCCACATGAAGCAATCCGCACAAGTCTTTATTAGAAACAAAATTTAATGCACGTAATTATGAAATAATCAGTGGCCCGAATAAATCATAATTCTTATATTTATGCAGTGCATCAACATTCTATCCAAACATAAAAAAAATTAAAAAGTAATTTCTTGGATTCGAACCCGTGTTTTCGTCAAGCGATCTACGAACGCTAACCACTGCGCCACAAAGTGTTGGAATACCATGCGGGCAAAAACCAATTTAAAATTCATCAAGGTGTTGTGCTTCGTATTCAAGTCAGTTAGCTGGACTGAAAACTCCAACAGTAGGCGGGACAACAGCTCACTTTATTATATCTCAGATGACGCAGCGGTTCGTGGTGGAACTCTCACGCAGAAGCACTGGTTTTTTTAATTCTTCAAACAGTTCCAATTCTCTACTACTAATGCTGATAAATCAATACACATTAATACCTGCCTTTATAAATAACTTTCATAAAAGTGCGAACTAAATATAGAATTGGTGTAGAGGACAAAAATCTTTTTTAATATTTTCTAAAAGTTCCGTTCAAGTTCCGCCAGAAGCTGCTTAGAATGCTCTTCAATTATGATACCGGAACTTTCAAGTTCTTATAACGATCTAAAAATGAGGATGCTTAGAATTCTATAGACCACCTTCAACCAAGGTGCTTAAGCCATAAATAGCCTTTTATCAGAACTTTTGGTTACTTGGGTAAAGCTCGAAAAAAAGCTTAAAAACTTACTAAAAGCAAAGAAACGAAATTACTGGCGTACTTTTATCGAGGGAATTTCTAGAGAAACCTCGATGACAACGCTTGGGAAAAAGGCTCGCTATATGCGAAACCACTCATCTTCCAATGAGAGTGAAGAGTACTCCTCCCAATGGATATTCGACTTCGCTAAAAATTAAAGGGTTGTATCCTATACACGACCGCAGTATGACGTAGAACCACGCAAAATTGATGTATGTCATAAATTTTTGACTATTATACTTTATCTTAATTTTTTCAAGTATTTCAATGTTTCGGTTATGGTTCACTTTTTTCCTAGATTTGTTTTCCGTGCTGAGCACCAATGCTACTGACGCCAGGGAGGAAGCTCCCTCACCTGGACCCAGGGTTGCCACATATACAGATTATTCTGTATTTTACAGATTTTCAGGATCATTTAGGGACCGAGTATCTGTAGATATACAGATTTTTATCTAAAATACAGATTATACAGATTTTACTGGATTCCAAATGTTCTCATTATTTTTAAATCCTAGTAAAATTTAAATTGTCATTGAGCATACATTGTATTCAGTGTGCACAAAATACATTAATAATTGCTGAATTTCTCTCATGATCATCCAGCAACTAGGGTATGATACTTTACTACGGGAACTTACTAAGTAGTTAAACAAATATTATTTCAAGATTGTTCTCTGTCAAAAATTTTATGACATCAAAATGTCTGAACGCTCCGAAAACGATGCCTTCGGTAAAATGTGCTACGGAAAATTGGCAATTTTTGAAAAATCATTGCTTAGCAAGTTTTTGATAGATTTTTAATCTATTGATACATAATAAATCTTTAAAGTATGTTTTTTTCCAATGGTGCCAATACAGGCTGTCTGCAAATTATCCGTACAGACTTTGACAGCATGCCAGCACGGATCAACTAAGCATACCAATATGGTTTAATATCTTGATCTATTGTCTATATACGCAGTTAGTTTGGTAAAGTTGTGATTTCAAATTCTTGCAAAATGAAGCCGAATAGTTTTCGCGAAGCTGTTGTTGAACCTTTTCGTCAAGGAAAAACTGTGTCAGAGATTGCTAATACCGCTGAATATGGTGAAATCTACTGTGAGTGACTCAATAAAAGGATTTCAGTAGCTTGGAACTCTACACCCAACCGGTGGATGTAAGATTCGCTTACAATTATGTGGGATTCATCATCAGAGGATGTAAGTGGAGACCGCATGAACCGAGGATGCGATATACCTAGCTGCGGTCCAATGCAAGAGAATTGGAGACCGAAAAATGTAGAGTGTAATAGTGAGGTAAATTAATTATGTCGAAAAAAAAATAGGAAAAAGGTTGCAGACTGAACAACGAACGTTGCGATTATCAGACCTGTGCTTTCTCCACTGCTCTCTCCATGCTTCTGAAAAAGGATAGCCTAAAAACAAACAAGAAGCGCTCATTTCCTCTCACACTCGACTTCGTATGCTTTTTCTGCTGGAGAGATTCGAGGGAAGGGTGTGCGTTGTTCTACCATGTCAAACATAAAAATCAACGCAAATGCTTGCTTGTGTAGGTGAAAGCACAGACAGAACACGAAATAAAAAAGGCAAAAAACCATTACATCGCCTGCAAGGTCAACTTCTAACATTCGCTGCTATGTTTATGAACAGAGGATGATAGGAAATGGAACTAACATTCATTGTAATAGATTTTTGGTTTGCGTGTAGAGAAAATAAAAACGCACCGTTCGGATTTCACAAATGCGCGAGACAATCCGGTAACGAATCAAGCGAAATTCAATTATTTCCATCCGAAAGTTGGTGAAATCACTGAATATGTCGAAATCTTCCACTGCTGTCATAGTTCATGATGACTTAAAGCTTAAATCATATAAACTATTCAAAAGCCACTACTTGAATGTCCCCATGAAAACAAATCGGTTCAGAAAAGTTAAGGTTCTTCTGCACCGGTTGTCCGAGGGCTGCCATCAGTCAGTGCTATTTACCGATTAAAAATTGTTCACTATCGAGCAGCATCACAACCACCAGAATGATCAGCAGTTGCTTCCTGTTACTTCTAAAAATCGAGGAAGTGTTTCAAAGAGTCATCATCCTGCTTCCGCAACTCACACCGGCAAACCCCCGTTGATCTTCATAAACAAAGGGGTACAAGTGAACCAAGCAGTGTATCAGAAGCTGTTGACTAACTCAGTATCTTTCTGGGCATCACAGCATTTTGGCAAGAACGATTAGATTTTTCAGGAAGATTGGGCGCCGGCTCATGGGTCAAAAAAGACTATTAGTCTCTGCGAACGACTTTTTCCGAGCTTTTTGACGAAAGAGGAATGACCTTCCAACTCATCAGATTTGAATCCAATGGACTATTCGGTATGGCTTATCTAGCCTGCAGATCCCGGCATAAATCACTGGAATATTGCGGTCATCGTGGATAACTTCCCGAAACGTTTGAAGGCGTGTATCTCAGCATGGGGCGGCCATTTTGAAATGAACAAATGAGACTGGTTTCTTCTATAAATATGGCTATAATAAACAATGTACATTGATTTTTGAAGTTGTCAATAAAAGATAATTTCAATGCCATTTTGTTGTACGGATTATATTCCCTGTAGATTTTAAATTCGTCAGTAAATGACTGAGCTATGGTTTTTCAAATATTGCAAGTTTTCCGATACTTATTTTCCCGGAGGCTCGTGTTCGGAGTGTTAAGGGATTTATTGCATCTTGTATTAATTACTCTAAGAAACAAATATCATAAACGAACTGTATCCCGGATGGGTTTCACTATCCTATTTTGTTTAATTACAGAAAAATTGGATAAAATATTTATTTCACAAGATTTGTAATGTAATTTTCTATCGATTGGCGTATTTGGATTTTAATTTCATCTATAAATGATAAAGTTACAAGCGTTCAAAACCTAACACTTCTTCACCACTCATATTTTTTGATTTGCACCCCAGTATAGTCGACAAAGATGTAGCTCTACGTCAAAAGGTTTGTCCAGACTCTGTTCCAGCACTACCAATTTTACGGGATACAGCCCGAAGTAACGGTTCTCTGGATGAACCATTCACAATACTGGAATTTTCAATGGCACTTCTTTCATCGAATAACTCTGCTGCGGGAAGCGATATCGCTAAAAGACGATTACTTAACCTATATAATTCATTTATGGAATTTAATATAGTTCCTCCAGCATGGAGACAGGTTAAAATAATAGCTATTCAAATGCCTGGAAATCCAGCTTCTGATCGTAATTCTTACCGTCCGATCTCTATGTTATCATGCCTGCGGAAATTATTAGAAAATATGATCCTATCAAGACTTGACCATTGGGTTGAATCAAACAATCTACTTTCCAATACGCAATTTGGTTTCCGGAAGAGTAAAGGAACAAACGATTGTCTAGCGATGCTTTCATCTGATATTCAACTGGCCTTTGCGCACAAGGAGCAGTTGGCTTCAGTCTTTTTGGATATTAAGGGCGCATTTGATTCTGTTTCCATAGACATACTGTCAGACAATTTGCACAGTAGTGGATTACCCGGTATTTTGAATATGTTTCTGTCAGAAAAACAAATGACCTTCAATCTAGGTCAACTGACAACTTCTAGAATTAACTACATGGGCTTACCCCAAGGTTCATGTTTAAACCCCTTACTTAATAATTTCTATGTCAAAGATATTGATAACTGCTTAGATAATCTATGCACGCTTAGAGAGGTCCACGTGCGGAAATCTTGCAAAGACCAAAATAATCTGTCTTTCTGGGCAAGAAATTAAGGGATCGAGTTTTCACCGCAAAAAAAACTAAATTGGTAGTGTTTACAAGAAAGTGGTTTCCAGCCCAACTGCGTCTAAATCTTTTGGGCAGAGACATTACCCAATCTTTAACCTTCAAATACCTTGGAGTCTGGTTTGATTGAAAATGCACTTGGGGTATCCACATTACGTATTTGAAACAAAAGTGTCAACAAAGGATCAACTTTCTACGATCAATTTCCGGGACATGGTGAGGTGCTCACCCGGAAGACATCATTAAACTATATAAAAAGACTATTCTTTCAGTTCTTGAGTATGGCTCTTTTTGCTTACTCTCGGCAAGAAAAAGCCTCCTAATCAAATTGGAACGTATTCAATATCGTTGTTTACGTATTGCCCTTGGCTGTATGCATTCAACACACATTATGAGCCTAGAGGTTCTAGCGGGAGTAAAACCCCTGCAGAACCGTTTCTGGGAGCTCTCATTAAGAATATTGATTAAATGTAGTGTCAGTAACAACCTTGTGATTGAAAACTTTGAAGAAATGCTCGAATTGAGCATCCAGTCTAGATTCGTGCGAATCTATCTTAATTATATGTCATCGGATATTAGCCTTCCTTGCTATAACCCCTCTCTTGTATGCTCTACTAACTACAGTTCCCCCATTGACTATGATCTCTTCATGAAACAGGCTATTCAAGGGGTTCCAGATCAACTTCGACCTACCGCAATTCCCCGCATTTTTGCTGAAAAGTACCAACATGTCAAATGCAATAGAAGATTTCTCACTGTTGGATCCACTGGCTTCGGCGTCTTCAATGAATACTCAACCGCCTTTCGGAAACTTCAGGAACCTTGTTCCGTTTATGTTGCTGAGCTAGCAGCAATCAACTTCGCATTGGGGATGATTTCCGATATGCCCATAGACCATTACTTCATCTTCTCGGATAGTCTCAGTTCGATTGAGGCTATTCGGTCGATGAAACAAGGTAGGCACTCATCTTATTTCCTTTCAAAGGTAAGGGAGCAGATGAGTTTGCTGGTCGAAAGATCATATATGATTACCTTTGTATGGGTCCCCTCACATTGCTCAATCCCAGGCAATAAGAAGGCAGACTCTCTCGCAGAGGTGGGCGCACAACAAGGCGAGATTTATGATAAAAGAATTTCACATGATGATTTTTTCCCATTAGTTCTCTTTTAAGTTGGCGGTGGTTACATTCCATTAAAGGGCGAACACGAAATTATTGCGACACATTCAACAGGGCATAACTTTTTTACCATTGGGTAAAAATCAACCAAATTTTGCACACTTTCTCATTGATGTGTATTGTGTACATGCTGTCAAACTCGAAGTCGTGTTTTTCGATTCAACGAAAATGGAGGTGAACCAACGCGAGTTGAGAGCAAATTCTTTCCAAACACCTGGAATTTCCTGACCTGTTGCACCGGCAGTTGGGAAAAATGTTGAACATTCACCATTCAACCGTCTCCAGAGTGTTGAAGCGGTTCCAGGAGCGGTTGACGTTGGACCACGGCAAAGGAGCTGGAAGAAAACCGGGACCGGAGAACAAAAAGACGGAGGGAAAGGTGAAGCGGATGATTAAAGCAAATCCCAACGTCTCAAGCCGTGATTTGGCTAAAAAGATCGGCATGTCGCAGAGCTACGTCCAGAATGCAAAGAAGAGAGCTGGACTACATACATACAAGGTACAGAACTTCCCAAACCGCGATGAGCGGCTACAATCGACGGCTAAAACTCGGGCACGGAAGCTCTACGAGAAGATGCTGACAAAATATGGCTGCTGTGTGATGGACGACGAAACGTATATAAAAGCCGATTTTAAGCAAATTCTGGGGTTGGAGTTTTTCACCGGCAAGAGCAAGTTCGATGTGGACGACAAATTTAAGAAGAAGAAAATGTCGAAGTTCGCCTCCAAATATCTCATTTGGCAGGCCATCTGCTCTTGCGGACTGAGGAGTGAGCCTTTCGTGACAAAGGGCACAGTAAATGGCGAGATCTACAAATCTGAGTGCCTCGAGAAGCGCCTTTTGCCGTTCTTGCAGCAGCACGACGAAGCTCCGCTATTTTGGCCAGATTTGGCATCATGCCACTATTCTAAAAGTGTCCTGGAGTGGTATGAGGCCAATTCTGTCCATTTTGTTCCAAAGGACATGAATCCGCCAAACTGACCGGAGCTGCGCCCGGTGGAGCAGTACTGGGCAATAATGAAGCGGGAACTTCGGAAGAGCAAGAAGACAGTCAAAGACGAGAAGGACATGTTAAGAAAATGGAAAAAAAACTGAGAAACTGGTACCGGATGACACTGTAAAGACTTTGATGGAGGGCATCAAGCGAAAATGCGTTCAATTTTACTACAATTAGGCTCCATCGATTAACTTTTCTTTTGATTTTTGAAGTAAATAAATGTATAAAACTACCCTAAAATTTTGGTTTGATTCTAAACATTATAAGAAAATTGGTGTCGCAATAATTTCGTGTTCGCCCTTTATTCCAAATGTTTCTTCGAGAGCGTGGTTCAAAGGTCTGGATGTAAGTCGGGGATTCATTCGAGTGATGTCAAGACTTATGTCCAACCACTACTCGCTAGACGCACATCTATATAGAATAAACCTCGTTGACAGCAATATATGTAAGCGCAGACCCGGTTATTATGATACCGATCACGCAGTTTGGCATTGCCCGGGTAATGACGCCTCCAGAGCACGACTGTTGGATACCCTAGTGGCCCGAGGTAGATAACCCTTCCGTGAAGTAAGAGATGTATTCGGAACACGTGATTTTCCCTACATGCAAGCGATCTACGAATTCCTTTGTTTGTCTGATGTTAGAGTTTGATGTGACCATCCCCTCCTTTCCAAACGATTTCCAGCCATTGCACAGTGGGGAAAAATCGACCCAAAATCCCACTTAATTAGACGGAGCACGATAGGAGTCCTGCAAATAGCCTATCTTATGTGAAAAAATTCAAAAAATCGATTGGTGATGGTCCCGTTTAGGGTTGACTTCGGAAAGTGGTCCGTTTTGCCCGATTAACCCCTAATTTTGGAAGAAAAATATAATTATCATCCAGAAACTGAATTTGGTGCGCTTAGATTGAGCCAACCTAAACTTTTTCCTTGTAAAACAAAGCTAGGGAGTTTAATGGAGCTAGTTTTACTCTGATCAGACGTCAATAAGTGGTTCATTTTACCCGATTTCCCCTTGGCCTATAAAAACAAGATTAAACACTAGGTAGGCAGAATTTGACGGACAAAATATTAAATTTTATGGTCTTAACTATAGTACAATTATCTAAGAAATCGAATGCTGTGAAGTTCGCCAAGTGGCAACTATTGTAAAACCCCATTTCACCCTATATTTCCCTCAAACTTGAACAAACTCATATATCATGTGGTTTTATAGATTAGCGTCATTAATATTACACTCATTTGCACTGGTATTATGTAAAATGTCCAAAGAATCGAATGTTGATGGTACCGTCTTGGCCGGACTTCAGGAAATGATCTATTTTGCCCGATCTCTCTCAAATTAAAAAAAAACTATATAAATCAAGTGGAAATTTAAATTGGTACTATAATATATAAATCTAAATGCACTAAATCATCGTAGAATTATTCAAAGAATCGAATGATGTGAGCCCCATCTTATGGTGACTCATGCAAAACCCCATTTCACCCTATATTCCCCTAAAACTTGAACAAATTATTGCATCATGTGGTTTCATAGATTAAGCGTTATAATTATTACACGCACTTGCACTATACTTATGTTAAAATGTCCGAAAAATCGAATGGTGATGGTCCCTTCTTGGTCAGACTTCAGGAAATGGTATGTTTTGCCCGATCTCCACTAAATCAAGTAGATATTTGAATTGGTACTGTTTTGGATAAACCTATATGCACTAAATTATTGTAGAATTATCCGAGGAATCGAATGGTGCGAGCCCCGTCTTATGACCTTTGCAAAACCCCATTTCACCCTATATTCCCCTCAAACTTGAACAAATTCTTATATTATGGGGTTTTATAGATAAGCGTCATTAATATTATACGCACTTGCACTATAGTTATGTAAAATTACCAGACCGGTAATCAAACCAAGCCGTCCAGCATGATCTTGCTTTGCAGCTGCGCCTTTACCGACTTTTCACAGGGAGGCTTAAAAAAACGACTTATTTGAATGCAAACAAACCAGACAAATTCGCTTCAAGGATGAGGGAAAATTATAGGGTTTCATATTCTGAAACTAGGACATCCGGTAGCATTAACAAAAGAAAACCAAAACGAGTGCGCATCGTGCTCTCTTGCCGTGCGGATCTATTTGATTTTTGCTGAAGGAAGTGTTACTACTACCTAAAGCTACAACAAATTTAAACAGCACTTTTCAGTGCTCATCCTGTAAAAATTTTCTACCTTGTTCAACTCTCATTCCTCTTCGACCCTTGTTTGGACATTACCCGAGGTAATCCTTCTTGGATATCGATTTGGAAAATTCCTCTTATAGTAATCTGCTTGGAAGTCGATTTGGATAAAAATTTACTGCCGCCATGGCGCCCAAACGCAAAAGAAAGGGGCAAACTCGTGATCCTCCTTGTGATTAAATTAATTTGAGTAATAAATTTGATTTGCTCACGGATGATAAGAATGATCCATCATCCAAGAAAAATTCTAGGAAACTTTCCCGGTTTAATTTCAAGAAGGAAAAGATTCCCCCTATTGTGATAACCACTTCCGATTTCCATGCTCTTCGCATGGAACTTTTGAATTTCGTAAAAGTTAAGTTTTCACTATAATTTTGACGTCGTGGTGAATGCCGAGTATTGGCTGAAACCTTGGACGGATTTAAGTGTCTTCTCAAGTATCTTACTGAGAAGCAGCACAGATTTTTTACTTACGACACAAAAACTGAACGTGTGTTCAAGGTTGTCATGAAAGGACTGCCCAGTGCTGAATTCTTGGATCAGATCAAAGATGAACTGGCAAAATTACTTGGAGTTGTGCCACTCCAAGTAATCAAAATGAAAATTAAATCCCGTCCTGGCGATTCGCGCAACGGGATTTCTAATGATTTTTATTTAGTTCATTTCAAGTCTAGTGAACTAACAACCTTAAGGCCTTAGAAAAAGCTAGCCTTATGCTCCATGTCCGAGTGAAGTGGGAACACTTCAGGAAATTTCCAAAACCTCACTCAGGGCCGTAAGTGCCAGGGATGGGGTCACGGAACTAAAATTTGCTACATGCCAGCTAAATGCATGAATTGTGGTGATTCCTCTCACGCAAACGACGACTGTCCTGTGAAGGAAGATCCTAAGAAATTTAAATGTTCAAATTGTGGTGAAAACCACAAATCCAATTTTTGGGAATGTAAAACTCGCAAAGCGACCCTAAAATCTCGTTCGAAGCGACAGGTAGGACACGCTCCACGTTTCCAACCAAGTACAAATTACTCTGCTGTTAACAACGGTCAGCGAGGAGCAAATTCTACATTCGTACCCGTAGGTACAAATATCACCCCTGCTTCAAATTTTTCATCTGTACCTACTCCCCTCGCTGCTAACAATATTCAGCGAGTAAATGGAGCTACCTATGCTGCTATTGCAATAAAATACTAACCATCGTAATTCTAATAATATTGTCATGACTTTAAAATTCAGTAATGGATTTTAAAGCATTAAATATTTTAAATTGGAATGCACGATCTCTTAAAGATAATGAAGACGAGCTATTTAACTTTTTGAGAGTTCATAACGTGCATATTGCCGTTATAACTGAAACGTTCCTTAAACCTGGCCATAAGGTTAAGAAGGACTCAAATTATTTAATTTATAGAAATGATCGTCTTGATGGACCCTGTGGTGGCGTTGCCATC
The DNA here is from genome assembly GCF_037179485.1 of Ochlerotatus camptorhynchus. NCBI lineage: Eukaryota > Metazoa > Arthropoda > Insecta > Diptera > Culicidae > Ochlerotatus > Ochlerotatus camptorhynchus. The sequence continues at coordinate 1,101,423 of NW_027040958.1, forward strand.
ATTATTCATAGACGAATCAAACATAAAATTCTTTTTTCATTTGAAACCAAAGTTTTTGAAACTTTGGGAGTTTCTGTTGAAACAAAATTTGGACAACTTACGTTTATAGCTGCCTATTTGCCATTCCAATGCGTAGGCCAGCAAAAGAATTTTCTCAAGGGTGACCTCCAGAAACTTACCCGTCATAGGTCTAAATTCTTCATTATTGGTGATTTTAATGCAAAACACCGCTCATGGAATAATGCTCAAAGCAATTCCAATGGTAATATTCTGTTTGATGATTGTTCTGCAGGTTATTACACTATTCAATATCCAAACAGCCCAACATGCTTTTCTTCTGCAAGAAATCCCACCACTATTGATTTGGTCTTAACTGATTCATGTCAACTTTGTAGCCAATTGGTTATCCATGCTGACTTCGGTTCTGATCACCTTCCAGTAAGTTTTAAAATATCCCAAGAAATAATTTGTAATCCCAACAGCTCTACTTTCAATTACCATAGAGCTGATTGGTAGCAATATCGAACATTTATGGAATATAATTTCGATCCAAACATTTCTTTGCAAACCAAAAATGAAATTAATTATTCTCTTGAATCTCTGACTACTTCTATAGTTGAAGCAAGAGCTGCCTCAGTACCAAAATGCGAGGTTAAATTCGATTCAATTATAATAGACAACGATCTTCAGCTCTTGATCCGCCTTAAAAATGTCCGTAGGAGACAATATCAAAGAACACACGATTCTGCCGATTATCTGCCCTGAGGAACAAAACTTTTGAAAATAATGTTTCTAAATTAGACCCGAGTTCCAAACCCTTTTGGAAACTCACAAAAAATTTGAAAAAACCTCAAGAGTCTATTCCAGCACTGAAATAAGGTGGTAAATTTTTGATCACAAATTTGGAAATGCTCAGAAACTTGCTAAGAAATTCGAGAGTTCCCATAATTTCAGTTTGGGTCTTACAAGTCCTATTGAGAATCAGGTTGCTCGGGATTTTCTGAATATTTTCTCTCGGGAAAATATTTTTGATGATTCCTGGGGGACTGATTTGGACGAAGTAAGGTCTATAACTAAAAAGTTTCAAAACATGAAAGCTCCAGGTGATGATGGAATTTTCTATATCCTCATCAAAAAACTCCCAGAGAGTACCTTGTCTTTCTTGGTAAAATTATTTAACAGATTTTTCCATGTGGCATACTTTCCAGATAAATGGAAAAATGCTAAAGTGGTTCCAATTTTGAAGCCGGATAAAAATCCAGCTGAAGCCTTTAGCTACCGTTCAATAAGTTTGCTTTCTTCAATAAGTAAACTTTTTGAAAAGATAATTTTAAATAGAATGATGCTTCACATCAATACACCCAACCGGTGGATGTAAGATTCGCCTACAATTATGTGGGATTCATCATCAGAGGATGTAAGTGGAGACCGCATGAACCGAGGATGCGATATACCTAGCTGCGGTCCAATGCAAGAGAATTGGACACCGAAAAATGTGGAGTATATTAGTGAGGTAAATTAATTATGTCGAAAAAAAATAGGAAAAAGGTTGCAGACAGGACTCGAACAACGAACGTTGCGATTATCAGACCTGTGCTTTCTCCACTGCTCTCTCCATGCTTCTGAAAAAGGATAACCTAAAAGCAAACAAGAAGCGCTCATTTCCTCTCACACTCGACTTCGTATGCTTTTTCTGCTGGAGAGATTCGAGGCAAAGGTGTGCGTTGTTCTACCATGTCAAACATAAAAATCAACGCAAATGCTTGCTTGTGTAGGTGAAAGCACAGACAGAACATGAAATAAAAAAGGCAAAAAACCATTACATCGCCTGCAAGGTCAACTTCTAACATTCGCTGCTATGTTTATGAACAGAGGATGATAGGAAATGGAACTAACATTCATTGTAATAGATTTTTGGTTTGCGTGTACGAACTCAATTTTTGCAGATGAGCAGTTTGGATTTCGCCATGGGCATTCAACTACTCATCAACTCTTAAGAGTTACCAATTTAATTCGTTCAAACAAATCTGACGGCTACTCAACTGGAGTTGCTCTTTTAGACATAGAAAAAGCATTCTGATCGACTACATGTTAGAGCAGGAGTTCCTCAGGGTAGCATTCTTGGGCCTATATTGTATAACATTTTCACTTCGGACCTCCCTGATTTGCCTCAGGGTTGCCACAAATCTTTGTTCGCTGATGACACAGGCATTTCCGCTAAAGGAAGAAGTCTCCCGAGCAAAGTCTGAGATCAAATTGAAATCTAAATTTGATGTTGTGATTTCGCTGATAATGATTACTCAGGTTGTTGTCGTTTTGGTCGTTTTAACGGTTAAAATATCAAAATTGAGAGCAAACATATTTTCCTGTGACATCACATAGAAAACTATTTCTGCTATCAGTGAGAGCAAACTGAAAACCAAATTTGCTATCCATTTTTCCTGTTGATAACAAAACAAGTATTCAATTTGATGTAATGCTAAGGTAATGAAAACAAACCCGTAACAACATATTTTTAAAGAGCAAATGTACAGCAAAATGAAATCTAAATTTGATATCAAATTTGTCAATGTGTACCCAAGTAACACATAAAACATCTTTTTGAAAAAGAATTAGAACGGCTTGTTGTATAAATGTATTATAAGAGATGCAGAAAACATCCCACGTTATATATGAGGTATAAAGATGTTTTCTTCATACTTCTTTGATTCAACATTTTCCAAAATAGTTTTCTTTTGCTTTTATCTTTAAATGTTATTTGAACGTGCATCTTACTGTTTTAATACCACTATAAAACTTGTCGTATGCAAAATCAATCCAGATTGACGTAAACATTGACGGTGCCATTGAACCGGACTGTCTCTTCATGCATTTGATTGACAGTTTCATTCAGAAGTTTGTTATAAAGAAAGTTGAAAATACTTTTTTATGACATCTCATAAATTAATACAACTGAAAATGTGCAGGTTGTCTTATAAGGAGTTGAAAATACGTTTAAATAACATTCTGGCAATTAAATGTACGCTTTGCTACTAACAAAACGTCTTCATGATGGATCGAAGGCGTGTTGAACGAGAAAACAGTTTTCATGCCATTGGCAAGAACATGATAAATACTTATAACAAACCTTTCATCAAGCGGTGTTGGTCTAGTTAGGTAGTAACAAGTCTACCACGCCAAGGACCAGTGATCGAATCCCATGCTCAAGTTTTTTTTTATTGTTTTTTTTTGTCGCTGGTTTTTATGATGTTTTCAAAACATGTTATAAGACCAGTATTTAGTTGTATAAGCTCCGCGTCTTGCGCTTTTTAGGTTGAATAAATGTATTAAATGATGTAATTTAAAGTATTAGTGATTCTTTGCGTTAGTCATTACAAAGTATTTTCAACTTCAACTTCTTTGTTGCTTGGGTAAACTGAAATCAAATTATGATTTCAGTTTGATGTTGATATCAAAACTTGATTTCAATTTGCTGTCATTTTGATGCTAGACTTTGCTCGGGCTTCGTGTTATTTTCAGCAGACTGCAGAAAAGTTTAGATATTTTCTCTTCTTATTTAAAAAAATGGAAGATTTCTCCCAACGCTTCCAAAACTCAACTTATAATATTTCCACATAAACCTAGAGCTTCCTTTTTGTAACCTAGTAGTAGTCACATAGTCACTATGAACGGAGTTCCAATTTCCTGGTCAAACCAAGTGAAATATCTTGGATTAGTAATTGACCAAAAATTAACTTTTAAAGATCACATTGAGGGCATTCAAGCCAAATGTAACAAATATATAAAATGTTTGTATCCTCTTATTAACAGGAAATCCAAACTTTGCCTGACGAATAAACTTCTAATATTTAAACAAGTTTTTAGACCGGCCATGCTTTACGCTGTGCCAATATGGTCTTGTTGTTGCACTACCAGGAAAAAAGCACTTCAATGGATTCAGAATAAAGTTCTGAAGATTATTTTAAAGTTGCCTCCCTGGTACTACTGCGGTACATAGAATTTCGAATGTTGAGACTTTAGAACAAATGTCCGACAATATAATTAATAATTTCTGGCAAAAATCGTTGCAATCCTCAATTGCAACGATTAATTCTCTTTATACTTAGATAAGATTTAGTTTTAGTTTTTAGTTTTAATATACCAATTGTTATACTGACATGCAGGTTAAAAAAAACTGTTTAAAATACTGAATTGCCAAGACATGAACAATGTAAAAACACTTAGATATATATCATAACAATTCAGGCTGGTAAGTTACTGTAGTAACTGGAGCACCTAGGTTAAAATGAAATGTACTATATACAAATTGCTTATCAAAGCATGTTCTGATAAAGTACATTTTTCTGCAAATTTATTCTTAAGGGGGTATTCCCGATCTTTTTTTTTCAAAAAATCAAATTTTTTTTTTCACGTTTTTTTGTACTTTAGACTATATACTTTCATCCCCCCAAGCCGTTTTCCGATCAGCGAATTCGGTGTCCAGGCATAGCTGACTAATGGTAAGAACCCCCAAATGGTTTTAACTAAAGTCAAAACTTTAAACGCGTTTTTCTCGAAACCACATTTTTTTTATCGGGCGAAGATTTTTCTCAGAAACTATAAGAGATATTGACTTGAATCTTTGCGCATTTTGTTCCTTATTAAATTCTTTGGAGCTTCTCCCACTTTCAGCCAAAAATATTAACATTTAACATTGTTTGAAGCACCTTAAAGCTGCAAAAAAGCGGGCTAAAAATCGCCTGTTTTTTCATATGGCCGCCATTTTGTTAATTTGCAAGATTTTTTGCTGCCAACGGGAGAAGCTCCAGAGAATCTTATGCAGATTATAATTTCATCACGAAATCTGTTTCAGATGAAGCCGTTCCAGAGAAAAGTCTTCGCCCGTCCAGGCGTTTGCGGCGAACAGGGGTCTGTTTGCCGCCATTTTGTGACGTCAATAATGTCTTTTTTTATGTCGAAAAAAATTTATTTGTAAACTTTAATGTTCAATAAACAAGAAGCCCAAAGAGTTAGGCGCATTACTATTCATTTTCCTTGAAAAAAAATTAATTGAAAAACAGGCCGAAAAAAGGCAAAAGATTGGGAATACCCCCTTAATTTCGTTAATTCTTGAATCTATTTTGGCAATTCCTGCCTCTTCGTGTAAATTTGTTATTCTAGTGTCGAAAGGACGATCAAGAACCATCCTCAGCACTCTATTCTGTGCGACCTGAATTTTGTTCCTATGAGTCTGTGTACATGATTCCCACACCGGAGCTGCGTAGAGGATCGCAGGTGCTATGATTTGTTTGTAGACGGCTAGTTTGTTCACCCTTGAGAGGCGGGGTCTGCGGCAAATTAGCGGATACAGACACCTAACAAAAGCGGAACACTTGATTACGGTTTTTTCCACATGCGAGCGGAATAGGAGCTTTTCGTCAAACAACATCCCGAGATAGGTTACTTCGGCGGACCACTCAACCCTTGTTCCATCCATGATTACAGTACAAGAGGGAGCTGGTTTTAGTTTGGGAGATTGCCGATGGAGGAACATTATTGTTTGGGTTTTGGAAGCATTGATTTTGATTTTCCACGTGGTGGCATAATCAGCAAAGGCGTTAAGGCATCGTTGAAGTTTGTTCGTTATTTCGCGAGGCATCCTTCCTTTGACGGCTATTGCGGTATCATCTGCGAACAGGAAAAACACGCAACCGTCTCCAAGGGGAGGAATGTCGGAAGTGTAAATGCTGTAAAGCAAGGGGCCCAGCAGACTGCCTTGCGGGACTCCTGCTGGGATGGAAAACGTGTCTGAAAGACAACCATTCAACGATACCTTAAACGACCTTTGCTGGAGGTAGCTACGGGTGATTTTAACCAGATGTAATGGAAAGTTGAAGTTACAGAGCTTGTATACAAGCCCATTGTGCCAGACATTATCAAACGCTTTCTCAACGTCTAACAAGGCCATGGCTGTGGACTTGGATACTGCTTTGTTACTTCGGATGTTATTCATCACCCGCACTAGCTGGTGATTGGTGGAGTGCCCCTTTCTGAACCCAAACTGTTCCGGAAGGAGAATGTTATTTTCCTCGACAAACTTGAGCAAACGATAGAGAATGAGTTTCTCGAACAATTTGCTCAGCGCTGAAAGGAGGCTGATTGGTCTGTAGCTTGAAGACAATGTTGGATCCTTACCGGGTTTGCGGATTGGTATGATTTTTGCTACTTTCCAGATGCTTGGAAAGTAGTGCAGTTCCAAACATCTGTTGAAGATAGCGGTTAGAAGAGACTGCACTTTCATGCTGAGTCTCTTCAAGATCAAGTTGAATATACCGTTAAACCCGGGAGCCTTCATGTTCTTGGTGCATTTCAGCGCTGAGCAAATTTGTTGTACTGTAATCATATCCGCCGGAGGCACGACACAAGGGGAGGCATCTAGGTTTTGAACGCATTGCGCAACCTGATCATCGAGCGGACTTTGGAGAGTCGAGCCAAGCAAATGCGATGAAGCGACATGCTTGCCGATCACATTTGCTTTCTCCTGTGGGGTGATTAAAAGCCGATCGTCATCATTATCGACTCTGAGAGGTGGAACGGGTTTGGGATGAGTTTTCAGGACCTTGGCTACCTTCCAGAATGGTCTGGAGCGGTCGTCCAGATTCTGGACAACACGCCCGAAACTTTCATTTCGGAGTGAGTCCATTCTGGAAGCAATCTGCCTGTTCAGATCGGCCATTTCACGTTTTTTGCCCAGATCTCCAGTCCTCTGAAACTGGCGTCTACGAACGTTTCTCAGGCGAATCAAAAGTTGGGTGTGGGAATCAATGGCAATAAACTTACCCCTCACAGGAACTCGTCGGATGCACGCCTCGTCAGCAACGGTTATGGCTTGGTGGAGTCCCTCCAACGCTCGGTCGATGTCCTCCACGGTGTCGAGCAGTGGATTTTCATCCACCATTCGTCCGTACTGCACCCAGTTGACATGATGGTAGTCTTTACGCAGGCAGCTTCTAGCAGGAACCACGTTGACACCGACTTCAGTCACCACCGGTTGGTGGTCGGAGCTGAGATCGTTGTGCGCCTCCGGCTTGGATAGTACGATGTTTGACAGGAAAAAGTCCAGAGTGGACGGATTTCCCGCCGGAGAGATAAAAGTTGGTTCGTCCGAAAACTGCACAGTGTACAGTCCATATTGTGCGTGGTTGAACAATGGACATCCATTCCGGTTCCGCTGGTAGTTTCGCCAAGCTTCATGGCGGGCATTCAGGTCGCCCCCAACGATGAATCGGGAGCTAGTACGGGTGATGGCGGTCAGGTCGTTCTTGAATTGGATGCCTAGGCCGTTGCTTGTGGTACACTGGCGTGGGCAGTAAACAGCGATAAACCGGACGTTTCCAGTTGGTGATTCCACCTCCACACTAACGGCCTCGATGATAGAAGTGCGGACGTGGGGCAGAGTGCAGAACTTGATTCCCTTTCTGACGATGACCGCTACACCCCCCCCCCCCCCTGGAGCTGGTGCGATCAAGCCGGATAATGTTGTGGTCAGGCAACCAGAAGCTGTCGCCGGACTTTAGGTGGGTCTCGGTTAGAAGGCCCACGTCGATGCTGTGCTTGCGGAGGAAGTCGGCAAACTCAATCTGTTTTGCTTGTACAGAGCAAGCGTTCCAGGTAGCAATGGTTAGCGGTTTAGACACCATACTGGATGATGAACTTACCGAGCACTTGGATCTGTTCGGGTTTATTGCGGCACTTACGAAGAGCACCGGACATGTTGACGAGAATTTCCATCAGTTCATCCGCTGAGAACAGATCGGGGTTGTTGTTTTGCGCTGGTGGTTGTCTCCAGAATCCAGGGGGATTGGCCAGCAAAATCACCGGATGTTGCTTGAGCGGGATGCACCCGCGAATTCGCTTGCCTTTGCTGAGGAGCACGAAGAGGCGGGAAATCCTCCGTCCGAAATGCCGGGACTTTGTCCTTCTTGCGTCCTGGTTGGTTGTTAGTTGCCGCCTGTTTTCGGATGCGTTTGAAGTCCTCGCGTTTGGAGCACTGTCTGTCGGAACCTTGGTGAGCACCACCACAGTTGGCGCATTTTAACGCCACGGCTCCATCCGCAGGGCAGTCGGAAGTGGCGTGGTCTTGAGTGCAATTGCCACAGCGTGGCTTAATGTTGCAGTTGCGGGTGCCGTGTCCAAAGTTCAGACACCGTTGGCACTGAGTCACATCACGATGGCCGCCACGGTAGGGCTCCCAACGGACGATGATGGAATTGATGGAGCGGATGGCCTTCAGCGCGTTGAGCGTCACCGTTCCCTTCTGGAAGTGTACCAGGAAAAGGCTATCCGGATACGTCTTCACATTTTCGTCCTTCCTTGTCATCCGATAGACGGCACTTGGGGCCAGCTTGTACCGGTATCTGATTTCAGCTTCGATTAACTTATGGTCAAATTCAAAGTGTTTTTTATGTTACTTCATACGCGAAGTTAACGATTTTCAGAGTTGGTTGGAAATGCTAACATGAAGCTTTAGTGTGATGATTTATTAGCTAGAGAATGATCTTTAGAAGAATGTAGGTGGATAGTTCCGTTAGAGTACGGCAGTATGAAAATTGAATAGAAGTTGAAAATGAGCGAAGGGCCATTAAAGCGACAGTTTTCAAGATGACGCACATTTTTGCCTAGCCCGTACGATGTACGCGGGGACTTGAAGTATGTCTCCAAGTCCACAGGCTGGTTTTATGGTCAAAGTTTGGTAGGCCCCTAATGACGACCTTGAATGGCTTCTCACCGGGAATGTCGTGTGTGAAGAATTCCACCTTGGAAGTCCTCAGGTGGGCGACGACCAAGTCATACTCCGCTTTGGTACGGAGCACCACCTTGGTGCCGACTCTGCCCAACTTGTATTCGGCTTTAACGCCCAGCGTCGCTAGATCTGCGATGAGCTCATTAAGATGGGCATTTTTCACTACCAATGGAGGTAGCTTCACTTTTGCCGCACTCGGGCCGGCAGAATTTTCGTTGCCGATGGCGTCGCCGAAATCACCGATGTCGCTGGCGTTCGTCGCAGTGACATCGGACTGGCCTCGATTCTTCTTTCTCTTCTTGCTGTGTTTTTTCAACACAGCTGGCTGGATATTCCCATCCATGGGGAGAACAGCAAACCTGTTCGAGGTAGGCACACCGGAGCTTCCTTCACCGGGGTTTCCCCATTTCGGGGCACACACACACACGCACGGCGAAAGAGAGCGCGAACACTATCGCCACGAACTTTTCAAACAACTCGAGAGAGCGAGCTAGCACCGAACTGAACTGCTTGACGATCAAGCAGAGAATCCTGAGCAGAGGCAGGAGAGCAGCGCTGATTTATATCTTTTTAGGTTCAAGCAGAATGATGTGCAACCAAGTGGTATTCGTTTATGATGACTGGGTTTGGGAAAAAGGCTTATTTCATGAAAACAGTGATAAAATTATCATTTGTTCATTTTCAAAAGTTTAATTACAGAAAAATTGGAAAAATATTTATTTCAGCAGGTTTGTAATGTAATATCCTATCGATTGGCGTATTTGGATTTAAATTTCATGTTTAAATGACAATGTTACAAGCGTTCGAAACCTAACACTCCTTCACCACACATATTTTTTGATTTGCACCCCAGTATAGTCGACAAAGACGTAGTTCTACGTCAAAAGAGTATCATTTTTCTGAAGATAAGCTTTACATTTTTCGATAGGTCATTTTCAAAATACAGGCGCGATTTAAAGTGGTGATCTGAAGAGATCTGAAAATGCAAAATGGTATTTTTAGTCATGAGGAACGTTTTGACAACTTTCACCCAAATCAAATAATACGGAAAATAATGGATTTGCGAACTCGTCTAGAATCGCTCTATAGTGTGCTGTTACCCATGTTGGCTGGGATTGTCAAAGGCCCTAAATATGTTAGTGGAAAATACATGCACTTGAAATTTTGTATACTTTAAGCTAATATTAATTACGATTTTCATTTTTGTCGATGTTAACACAGGTTTTCCACGTGGAATAAGCACGGCCAATCATACCAACTCAGTGACTGAGAATAATTGACTCAGAGAATTTTCTCTCCATACGAAATTTACTCAGATTTGGAAGAAACTGCAGTTAATCATAGCTTATGAGTAACTGCAGTTTCTTCCAAATCTGAGTAAATTTCGTATGTAAAGTAAATTCTCTGAGTCAATTATTCTCAGTCGCTGAGTTGGTATGATTGGCCGTGAGTGTTGAAAAATAAAACAACACAGAACAAAACAACACAATGAACTCACGACCACCGTTTCAAACAAAAGCGTTTTCTTCTGTTTATGCCAATTGTAAAAAGCATAAAGTAAACATAATTAAAACACGTATGCGTTGTACAAGTTGATTACAACTTTTATTCGTAATGTTTTTTTTTTTTTAATTCTTTATTTAAGAGATTTTTAGCCTTAGGCTAGTTCATCTCTATTCGTAATGTTTTGTAATATTTCAATATAGTCTCGTATAGTAGATCAACCATAACAAAATGTAGCTAGAACATACCAAAAACCGTAACAGTAGAAAGTAGTGTTTTGTTTTTGTTTATTGCATTCCATAAACCATAACAAAACTATGTTGTATAAAGTTAGCATAGCTAGTAAGGTGTTAGTGAAGTTCGAGCTGTTCTAGAAATGGTATTTTTTATGCGGGAGTTTAATATTTTTTCCATGGAACGGACTTCGAATCCTGATGCGGATGACCAAGAGTAAGAAACTTTTATTTGTGGTGTAATTTCCCAAACATCAATCAAATTTTCAGCCAAATGCACGCAGCTTTTACAACCGCTTCCGTTCCCTGCTTATCGAAAGCCTTAAAAGAACTCGAATATCTTATTGTGCATAAGATACTTCTCGAAACAAACGATGATGGAAGAGGCTAAAAGTATGGAGCTTCCAGCCAGAGCAGCTTCTCCCACGCGCGCAGCCCCCGTGTTTGTAAGTTTGTTGGTTCTCTGACTCGTGTAGGTAGTCAGAGCAGGCAAACATACGCTCGGCGAAGCAACACAACCGACAACAGTTGATGCAAGTTTGTTTCGGTGTGCGGAGCAAGTTCACCGTGAATTTAGTTGTAACCTCAATTGCTTGTTTTTTTCGCATTATAACAACACAGGAATGTCGAAAAAGTTGTTGAAATTCCAAATTATCCTCGATAGGGATTCGGTGCTCTATCTGCCGGGTCAAGTGCTATCCGGGCGGGTGCTGCTGGAGACGCAAGAACACACAGCTGTTATGGGTGAGTGCGCTTCTCGGGACGTGCTGATTTTAGAAAATTGAAGGATGTGAAGCAGTATTCTTTTTCTTTTTAAATGGAATCCAAATAATTTGTTGAATTACATAATAAGGTGAAACGTTCAGTGATATTTAAATACCTTGCTATTAGTTTCGTGACAAATCGTAATCATTGTGTTGTGTCGATCATATATCAGTGTTACATAGTCATCGATCTCGAGCGATGACCTTGCAGTTCCCCTGGACGTAAAGCGGCCACTACCAGGGGAACGACACTTATTTGGATGCATTTTTTTTTAGTTTAGACTTCTCTGACGTTTATGAATTGCACAAGTATTAGTGCTGAACTTGGGGCATTTGACAAACGTCAAAGAAGTCTATAGTAATTATTTGAGATTTTCGGCGAAAAACATAATTGATTGTTTTAAAGCTTATCGGTATCTAAGGTAATTAATCGGTTTGATCGGTATTTACTATATTTTTGCCGTTTTTGAAAGCGACAATTTTAATGATGGTGACGACTTGAGGCGGGACTTGAGGGGAATTGCTTTGTTCGACGGCTTTCTCAGTCTTAAAACAATCTTTAATTTTTTATTTTTTTTCTTTTAAATTATCGTTGCCCTCAAGTGGTGATCAAAATTGTGACCAAGTAATTTTTTCAATTAAATATCATTAAATAACCAAAATCTGTAAAATCAGCCACAACAACGACTAAGCTTTTGACAATAACGACAAACAATGTTTTCCCTTGAAAAAGGCCACAACCGATGGCCGAAATGTCGGGCAGATTACATCGTAGTCGTTGTAGTGTTTTAAGACTGAGAAAACCGTTAATCAAAGAAAATTTTAGCTTTTGAACTATGATCGAAAAATTCCGAAGGAAAACTCCGGGGAATGTTTGAATTAGCCTCTGAACGAAGCTGAAAAAACATCCAGAGAAAGACGAAAGAAGCTCTCCTGGATGAAGTTCAAGGAAAATTCTAAAAAAGTTGGAAAAACATCCGGGAAACTTCCAAGACACAAACTAAGAAACTTGTGGCAAAAATATAAATAAACTATCAAAAAAAAAAATCGAATGTCACATGCAAAGGAAGCCCAGGAAATCAAAACTAAATTTCCAGAAGTAGCCATTTCCAAAAGAAGCTCGGAAAAACCATCCAATAAAATTCTATCAAAAAAACCTTTGGCTTATGGTCAAACTTACAGAAGAAGACGAAAGAAATTTCTGGGAGAATTAATTGAACTTCCTGGAGGCGCTGGCAGAATCTTCCTAAGGTAGATTGGAAGAAACATCTGACGGAAGTGGGAAGCCAGAGCGCTTACGGAACAGTCGAAATTAACAAGGACATAATTCATAAAACATCCCTGAAGACTGCGTAATTTCCCTGAAGTTTTCAGAACATTCCTGAAATGCACTTAGGAATAACCAGAATTCCTTCAAATTCCTTAAAAGTTCTTGTAATTTTCCTGAAACTAGGGGCTGGTTTGGTTCTCTGGTCATCCTTGAAGCGTTCAAAATTTCCTTGATTATAATGAGAATACCGAAATAACTCTAATCATCTTTGAAGGTCTCTGGATTTTATTGATGTTTACGAAATCTCTTTAGTGCTCTCACAATTTTCTTGAATTTAGTGTAACGTCAGCATTGCAGTTCTCTGATATTTTCGATTTTTTTTTTAATTTTTTTAAGGGATCAAAACTGCCATTAAAAAGCATAGAACTTCCCAAAAAATGTTCTTACATTGTTCTAATGTTCATGTAACTTCCCTTACGTTTCCTAAATTTACATGAGCATTGCTAAAGTTTCCGGAAATTGCCTCACTGAAATTAATTGATCTGTCCTGATGTTCTCTGAGCTCTACTAAAGTTTCTGAAAACCATTAAATTTCCCTGAAGTTCTTTGGACTTGCGAAGTTTCAAAAACACTTATGATGATTCCTTAAGTTCACTGGAGTTTGCTGGACTTTTCTGAAATTTCCGGGTTTTCGAATTTTAAAAGAAGCTAATGAAATTGTCTTTGATTTATCGAAACTTACACAAAATTCTGGACTTTTCTGTAGTTTCAGAACTTTTTAAATGTTCATGCAGCTAGTGTGGATCCGAAATAAAAATCTTATAGCATCCTTCAAGTTCCGGGAAAGTTGAAAAAACTGGCAGGAGGTGATGACAGAATCATTCGAGTGAAGGCTGAAGAAGCTTCCAAGGTCAGGTGGAAGAAAATACCAGGAAAAGTTGGATAAAACTTCAGGAAGTTTAAAAATGAATAAAAACTTCCGGAAGTTAAATAATGTTTAAACAAAATATTTCTCGATTTCCTAGGAATTACCGGAAAGAGCCATCGACTATTTCTCGATTGATGGGTAGCCAAAAACGGTGAGGAAATGCAAACATTAGTCGAAAGAGTATCAAGCATAAGGCATCTTTAGAGATGATTGTTTAGAATGTTGAAGGCTCAAGATCTATGAGGTATTCAAAAAGATACAAGTCTCTTACAAAAATTTTCTTCAAAATTCGAGTGCGGGCAGGCAATAATAATTTATAATCGATATAAAATCTCAAAAATCGGTATTCTGAGGAACCTTATCTAGTTCGGAAATCGGTATAAATACCGACAAATCGGCAACGCTGGTGAGGGGTGTTAAATATGTTCAGGGGGATATGGGGAAGAGGATAAGGTCGTGGCCAGGGTAGACGCGACACGCGAAACGACGTGATGCGACTCACGCAAGGAATAATAATAAATAATAAAATTCTCTTGAATTGGTCACGTCGCGAATCGCGTCTACCCTGGCCGCGGCCTAAGTGTAAAAAAGGTGAAAAATCTCGCGTCACTTTTTGTTCTAGTAGGGTGCAGACAAGGGAACTCTCGGATAACGGCAATTAATAAATCTTACTTAATCAACGAGTTCTTTATTTAGTCCGCTCAAGTACGCGTCGTCGATTCAACTGATTTCTACACTCTCATCAGAAACTCATCATATTTAAGTAAATGCAGAGGGGCGTGACACTTTGGGTAACCTTGAATTTATCACAACACCTTCCCTCTTTTGCAAAACAAACGCAACAGATTTAAGAAACAATAAAATCTCTATACTTAGCTGGCATTCTGATTTCTCTCTTCGGACGGCCCCGACTCATGGGTAAAGACAACATCTCTCCTGGAATAGAACTGACATTCACAACATCGGACGTCTTATCGGTGCACGGTTCAGCCTCTTCTACGTTACTGGTGTGAAATGGTTCATCGGTCAGAACGGCTGTCTCCGCTCTTGATGTTTGTGGAAGATCTACAGGCACTGTTGATGATTTGCTTGTTTCCACCATTGGAGATCCAATTGATGCAAAAGAAACTGCAGGTTCTTTGCGAGGCTTATTGTTTACAGCATCCCGACGATAATTGGTTCCGTCCAAATTAACTAAGTATGATCGATCACTAAGTTGATTACTGACGAATCCCGGAGACCAGACCTTAGATGATTGTGGCCGTGCTTGAACGTACACTGGCGATCCAATTTCTTAAGCTGGCATTTGACGTGAGTGCTTATCGTAATTGTACTTGATCTTTTGATGATTCTTCCTGATTGCTTCTGGAACGCCTTCAACGACTTTCTGCAATCGATTCGTTGCCGGAATTGGTATTCCACAACGGGTACTGCGTGAGAACAATCTGGATGCAGGACTAGTTCCGATATTGTTGGGTGTGTTTCTCCAAAGTTGTATTACGAACCAAAGATCCTGTCCTGGCTCATTCGCTGTACGGATAAGCTGTTTGGCGATTTTTACAGCGGCTTCCGCCTTACCGTTGGCCTGTTGGTGGTGTGGCGCAGACGTAGAATGTAGAAATCCCCATAGTTTTGCAAACTGAGTCATCTCCTCGTTTACAAAGTTAGTTTCATTATCGGTAACTACCAACTGAGGCGTCCCGTGACAAGCAAAGTTTCGCTTACACGCATCTATAACAGAAGCCGGTGTCAAGTCCTTTATCAGATCTAACTCGAAATAATCTGAATAGTGATCAACTGTCACTAAGAAATTTCGTTGCTTTCCTTTGTATGCTTGAAAGAAAACGTCCATTGACACCAATTGAAACGGGTAGATTGGTACGGCGTGGCTCTTCATCGGTGGGCTTTGCTGGGATGCTCCAAATTTGGCGCATATTGCACATTCTTGGACACGATCCTTAATCTGTCGACTCATTCCCGGCCAGAACACGTTGGTTCTAGCCAATCGCAATGTGGACTCAATGCCGGTGTGACTGGTGTGCAACTTTTCAATCAACGAACGATGAAGCTTTGCCGGGATAACGATTCGATCACCTCGAAAAACCAATCCACTTTGACGCTCATGACGATGTTTGTAGAAGGGTTTTACAGGAGCTGGAACTTGATCCACTTTTTCCGGCCATCCATGATTGATGTACAGCAGTATTGTTTGTAAGGCACTGTCGCTTACAGTGTACTCAATAATCTCATTAATGCGATCGTCCGAAATACTTAGATAACTGCTTAGATCGATGTTTTCTACTTCGCCGAAGACTCTGTATATGTTCATTTTCCTGTAGTCTTTCAAATCATTCTGTGTATTGCGAGATGGCATCAGCTAGAACGTTATCTTTACCGGATACAAACTGGAGCTGGACGTTGTACCTTTGCAGTTTTAGTAGCATGTGCTGCAACTGCTTCGGAGCCTTGAGAAGCGGTTTCTGGAAGACGTTTATTAGTGGTTTATGATCTGTCTTCACAACTACCCTCGGGTTTCCGATGATTATTCGATCAAACCGGATACAAGCGAATAGCACCGCTAGAAGTTCTTTCTATATCTGAGTGTAGTTTTTTTTTCCGTTTGTGTCAGTGTTCGCTATGCATAACCGATGATCCTGTTGTCCTGGCATACTGCTTCTCCGAGCCCGAAAGAACTAGCATCACACTCAATCCAAAGGGGTTCCTTCACATCGTAATACTGAAGGGTTTTGACGTCGGACACCATTGCCTTGATCTTGTCGAATTCCTTTTGTTCAACGGAACTCCATATCCACTGCACTTTTTCGGATATCAGCTTGCGTAGTGTGTGGAAATTCACGCTAAGGTTAGGAAGAAATCTGCTAAGATAATTCACCATTCCTACGAACCGCATAAGGTCCTTACGGTTTGCTGGAGCTGGATAGTTTTTAATAACTGATATCTTCGACTCATCGGCCTGAAGGCTCCTATCGGTAAGGACATGTCCAAAGAACCTAACTGACGGTCTACATAACACGCTTAAGCTTTATATTGCACTGATTAAGACCTTCAAAGAGTTTCTCCAGACAACGGTTGTGATTCTGCATCGCCTCTTCCAAGGTTTCACCGCATCCAAAAATCAACAAATCGTCCGCAAGACATTCTACTCCATCGAAATCTCCAATCGCCTTCCGCAACTTTAGCTGGAAGATCTCCGGAGCCGATGATATTCCGAATGGCAGCCTTATCCAGCGGTATCTTCCAAAGGGAGTCCAGAAGGTGGTTAGGAGGCTGCTGGCATCATCAAGAACAACTTGCCAGAACCCTTTCCTTGCATCCACCGTTAAAAATACTTTTGCTTTACCCAATTCCGGCATGATCTCATCGAGTGTATTGAATTGAAGATTTGGTCGCCGAATAGCTTTATTCAAAGGCATAGACAGATTCTAAAGGACTCACCTGATGATGAGCAATTTACTAAAAGTGTATTGCTCACCCAGTCCGTGTGACGGGATTCCTTCACGATGATACCGTCTTTTTCCAGTTTCAGCAACTCTTCTTTAAGTTGTTCATGGAGCGCGATCGGTATGCGCCGAGGTTGTTGGATCTGCGGCTGTACAGTAGAGTCGATCTCCAATCACACTGTTCCTTTCATTTTTCCGTAGCCACGAAACACTTCAGCATATTTTTCCACTATGCGGCTTGCTTCGATACGGTGAATTTTCCAGGTATCAGAGTCTTCAGAAAAACCAGGTTGCTTGTATGTCACCGAGTTGCAGAATTTCACTAGCCCCAACTCATAACATACGTTCGCAGATAGCAACGGACGATGGTCAACATCAACGACCTGCAGTACTAATTTGTACTTTTCTTCTTTATGGCGACACGGAATTTTCACTTCGCCGATTACCGGAATAGATCCTCCACCAAAGCTCTGTAGTTTGAATTTTGACGGAAAAAGAACTGAATCCTTTTCACCATACAACATGCGAAGCCAATTGTAACCGATAAGGCTCGTGTTTGCTCCGGTGTCAAGCTCGCACTTCACCGTCTTCCAGCGATCACTGATTTTTAGATGTAAATCTGCCAAGATATGGCCACCACTGGATGCATTGTTGTGGACTTTTCCAATTTCCCGCTCAAAATCCGATTCTTCAGATGCACTGGTCTCGTACGATTCACTACTGTCACTCGTGTCATCGTCTTTCAGCACTTCCATGACCTTTTTCTTTCCTCTTTTCTCCCACTTTTGCTTCGGGCACATCTTCTCAAAGTGGTTCTTCTCTCTGCATCTTCTGCACTTTTGTCCATAAGCAGGGTAAAAACCCTTTTCTAAGACGTGACGTCCTCCACAGAATTTACACTTCTCTCTTCTTTCCATTTTCGATTCAATTTTGTTCACTTCAGAGGCACTTTCACAACCGAGCTGCTGGATCCGCTTTGCAGAAACTTCTTCCAGTCGACAATCATTAACGACTTTTTCGAGAGTTATTTTACTATTGGTTGTTAAGCTCTTTCGGAGGTGTGGCCATTAATTAGCCGTCACGATTTTGTATGTAATAGCACGATCTTCTTGTTCCCCCAACTGACACGGCTTCACCAACATCTTCAACTTTGTGTGGAATTGATCAATCGTTTCCAGCTCTTGTTTCACAGAGAGAAACTCCAACAGATCAAGGTTCATATTCCGCGGACGAACAACTTTTTCTTTGATAGCAGCGAGAGCTGCTGCTGGTGTGCGACGCTGTTCTTCCGTCAATTGAAAGTTGAAATATTTTCGCAACGCTTCAAATCCTATCATTGATAATAAATAACCGACTTTCTTCGGTTCCTCTTCGGCAGACCACTGATTCATGCCAATTGCACAAGCGTAATTTTCCCAATTACGCTTGAAAAAATCAAAATTTTGTTCCATATCCTCTTCCAGACATAGCGGGGGAAGTTGAGGAACAGGCTGCGATGGACGAGGATTTTGTACCTCCACCTGCGGGGCAGCCATACGATCCAAAAGAGCACCGGACACTTCATTTTGCCGTGCGAGAAGCTGACGTAACTCCTCCATAATTGCAACGTAAACACCGCAGTCACAGTAGGAAGTCCGTGACCAAACGAGTCACCAATACAAAATCAGAGAAAAAAATACACGAATAATTTCCCCTCTTCTCAGCGACGGGAATCATACACTTTCGTTATTCGGCAAACACACTAATACAGCTACAGATAAGCTTCTCCTTTGACTACAGCTTTGACTGCACACCGACGAACAAAGGAAGGAAGCCCTTGCTTCGCCGATCCAAAAAGTCGCGTGATTGAAAAAACAATTCCGGATGGTTGTCAGCACTCCAACCACCAACAATTCGCGACCACTTCTGACACCATGTTCTAGTAGGGAGGGAACTCTCGAATAACGGCAATTAATAAATTTTATTTAATCAACGAGTTCTTTATTTAGTCCGCTTAAGTACGCGTCGTCGGTTCAACTGATTTCTACACTCTCATCAGAAACTCATCATATTTAAGTCAATGCAAAAGGGCGTGACACTTTGGGTAACTTTGAATTATCAGAACACAATCACAATTAGGTCCTGTCCACATTGATCGATTATCTCTTTCGTTAATAACTTGGCTGCATTCATGTTTGAGGCTATTTTTTCTATATATTTTGTTAAAAGAAAGTATTACCAACCGGTGGAAACTAACGATTTTAAATTGGCTCACTACTTGACTTGCCTATTGGTTCCAAGCAAATCGATTAACGTACCCCATTCTAGGCAAAATTCTAGTACTACACAATGTTTGTTTTGATTCGCTATGAAAGTATGACAGATAAAATGAGGGGTTCGAGGATTTTCCTATGTTTCGAGGGGTGCATCGATTATCTTGGGACCGAAGTTAGTAACAGAGCTAAGTCAACAAGTTGAGCACGTTTCTTCGGGACCTACTAGTCTTAGAGTTACCTCTATGGTATTACCATAGAGGTAACTCTAAGACTAGAAGGTCCCGAAATAACGTGCTCAACTTTTTGGCTCAGCTCTGGTACTCTCTTCGGTCCCAAGCTAATAGATTCACCCCTCGAAACATAGGAAAATCCACTAATCCTTCATTTTATGTGTCAAACTTTCATGGCGAATCAAAACAAACATTGTGTAGTAGTAGAATTTCGACTAGAATGGGGTTCGCCAATCGTTTGCTTGGGACCAATAGGCTAGTCAAGTAGTGAGCCAATTTAAAATCGTTAGTTTCGTATTGATTGTTGGTATTACCATAGAGGTAACTCTAAGACCACTGGGTCCCTAAGAAAATCATTATTATTTTTGGCTCACTCAGTACCAGAACAACGGTCCCAAGCAGTCCCAAGCTATTTCACTCACCCCTGCATGTTCTGCATGAATCCACACACCCCTGATGTTATCTGTCAAACTTTCATAGCGAATCAAAACAAACATAGTGTAGTAATAGAATTTCAACTAGAATAGGGTACGTTAATCGTTTGCTTGGGACCAATAGGCTACTAAAGTGGTGAGCCAATTTAAAATCGTTAGTTTCGTATTGATTGTTGGTACATATTACTGAGCGTATTGGACTAAACGAACAGGAGCAGAGTTGTTAAAGAAAAAGAGAGTCGAGAAGAGAATCGATCAGTGTAGATTAGCCTGTTTGAAAAGTGATGCAAGAAATCTGCTGCAGCCATATTAATCAAAGGTCAACGAACGAAATCAGCAGTGGCATCGTGCCCGTTCGGCACCTTTCATGCTACAACAAACCGACGCCAGGTTGCTCTTCTCCGTCGGATTCAATCCAATCGAGCCATCACTTCATCCTTGGCCTTCAGAACATCTACCATTTTGCCGACGATGTGAATGTGTATCTTTCTTGTAGTAAATTCGTTTATTATTTAGTTCCACCCTGGATTGGCTATCAAGATTGGGTTTGCCTCTTTTCTGACAATTGTCAGTTTGATTGTTTGTTTTTAAAATCTAGCTCAGGTTGAGGTTCACACTGATAAAAAGTTCATTTTCGCACCAGTTCCCACCCAGATAAAAAAACGAATTCTCGTGTCACTTTTCAAATAGATCATTGGTCAATTCTCTACATAAAGTCTCTTTTTCGTTAATAACTTGGCTGCATTCTTATTTTTGGGCTAAGTTTTCCACATAAAACTGTTTACATCATGCTAATAACACAGAGAACAGACATCCAAGTCAAATTCCTAAAGTGTGTAAGAAATTTAACTGCTATTTTGAATAGACATTTGAAATTAGCAATATCGTGGTGGCCCAAGTGTCGCTGCCCATAGAGATTTTCTCGCCTGGTTGTATTGGTGCACTGTGTGAAACCAACAATCAATACGAAACTAACGATTTTAAATTAGCTCGCTACTTGACTAGCCTATTGGTCCCAAGCAAATCGACTAACGTACCCCATTCTAGTTAAAATTCCAGTACTACACTATGTTTGTTTTGATTCGCTATGAAAGTTTGACAGATAAAATGAGGAATTAGTGGATTTTCCTATGTTTCGAGGGGTGAATCGATTAGCTTGAGACCGAAGATAGTACTAGAGCTGAACCAAAAAGTTGAACTCGTTTCTTCGGGACCTTCTGGTCTTAGAGTTACCTCAATGGTGAAACAGTGGTAGCAACAATCAATACGAAACTAACGATTTTAAATTGGCTCACCACTTTAGTAGCCTATTGGTCCCAAGCAAACGAATAAAGTACCCTATTCTAGTCGAAATTCTAGTACTACGCAATGTTTGTTTTGATTCGCTGAAAGTTTGACACATAAAATGAGGGGTTATTGGTTTTTCCTATGTTTCGAGGGGTGAATCGATTAGCTTGGGACCGAAGAGCGTACCAGAGCTGAGCCAAAAAGTCGACCACGTAATTTCGGGACCTTCTAGTCTTAGAGTTACCTCTATGGTGGTAGTGAAAATCCGAGGAAAATACATAACAAACTGCTGACAAACTCAACTACTTTACACATGTGGCGATAGACCTCCGTTAGCGTGCGTCCGTTAAACGTCACTAATCTCTATTGACGTCGATGACCGGCAGACGTCCTCTTAACATAAATGTCAAAATTGTTGTGAGCAAAACATTGTTTGTTTAAAACCGATCAAAACATGGGCCGCAAGAGCTAGTTTTATTGATGCGCAAATAAACCAAGCGAAATTCTTTTCACAATTTTCCTATGGACGCTGAATTGCCCGAACTATAGGAGACTTTCTTCTCACGTGGAGTCCAAGCGCTTGTAACGAAAAAGTTATGATGCGACTGTGGCAGATAGAGTTGGTATAGAATAATAATCATGTACAAAGACGAAGCAGTGAAGCTTCGGTTTGTTCCCACATTGCATGTATGTGTGCGTTTCATTGATTATCAAATCAACGCTACACCCTGACTCAACTATAGAGATTAGTGACGTTTAACGCACGCACACTAGCGGAAGCAACTCCGTGTAAAGTTGTTTATTATTTTCCTCTGGCTAACTTAAAAAATGTATGAAAGTAGACCTGTCAAAATGAGTTTGACATCGATTTGTTATGTATTTTCCTCGGATATCCACTAGCACGCTCTCACATATCGCACCAATACAACCCAACGTGAAAATCTCAATGCTCAAATCGTTCGTGACATTATTGTACGACTACACGCTGACACAAATTTACTCAACTTGAGTGTGGTGCTATACGACTCAACTTTCTTTTTTTCTGTGTTCAAATAATTAGTTACCATTATTTACCATGATTATTATTCTATACCAACTCTATCTACCACAGCGACCACTTCCCCGGATGCTTTCCGAATTTCTGGAAGAACGGATTTCAGAATTTAAATGATGGCGGATTGGAGTTCACACCCTCACTTAATCATTTGAAGATACGCCGCCAGTGAACTAAAAAAAAAATCAGTTTTGCTCCTGACTACTATGTCCAGTTAAAATTGGAACGATAAACGGTTGTAGATCTACAGGAAACTGTTAAAGAGCTTAAAATAATAATGGTTCCGCAGAAACTGAACTAATTTTAAATTGGCTCACTACTTGACTAGCCTATTGGTCCCAAGCAAATCTATTAACGTACCCCATTCTAGTCGAAATTATAGTACTACACAATGTTTGTTTTGATTCGCTAGGAAAGTTTGACAGATATAATGAGGGGTTCGTGGATTTTCCTATGTTTCGAGGGGTGCATCGATTAGCTTGGGACCGAAGAGAGTACCAGAGCTGAGCCAAAAATTTGAGCTCGTTTCTTCGGGACCTTCTGGTCTTAGAGTTACCTTTATGGTACCAGAGCTGAGCCAAAAAGTTGAGCACGTTTCTTTGGGACCTTCTAGTCTGAGAGTTACCTCTGCACTGAAACAAAACATCATCCTGGCATCGAATGATTATTGCCTCACTCAAGCCCTATAACTTAATAGTCTGATAATTCAGATGATTTTGAAATGATCGTCATTCGATTTATCATCTGTTGGAATATGAATAAATCAAATGATAATCATCCATATAATGAATGATTTAAGATCGATTTTCAAAAACCAAAGTAGTCATATATCAAACATTAAACCATACACGGTAAGAAAAAATACTCAAAAGTAAGTTCTTTTCACTCATCTCGGCACTATAGTACAGGAACCCAAAAGTAGGTAAAGCGGGTCAAAGTAGTTTGCATTTACTTGTGTGCAATTCGTATGGTACCCAAAAGTAGGTATATGTGATTATACTCAACGTTGGGTTCCTACACTTTACTACCCCTGTTGGGTGGTTTTGCTCCCCCGTTTTTGACAACATTAGAAGGAGAAAAGGAGACAAACTAGTCAAAAGTAGGTAAAAGTGAACTGGCCGTTGGGTTCTTTTTTCTTACCGTGTAGGAAATCGTATTGTTTTCAACTAATTATAAAATGAAATTATATAATGAAATTTCGGATGAAAATCAGGTGGAAAACATTAGATCATGTTTTGCAATTTATTACGATTATATGATTTACTAGTTTTGATTTAAACTGAGCTAGGTCCTTGAAAGACAAATGATGACGGTGATGTAGAGCCAACCGAGGGGCAAAAATGTTGTTATACAACAGATTGATGTTGGCTTCGTAGACCTGGCCATTGCTCTGGCTCTTGGGAAAAGTTTGAAACACTAAAAATGAACACATGAATAATACTCGCGTAACATTTGAAACGGGCCTATATATATATATATATTTTTTTTTATTATAGTCATTTTAACACTCTTGGGTTATTCGT
Organism: Ochlerotatus camptorhynchus; assembly: GCF_037179485.1. NCBI lineage: Eukaryota > Metazoa > Arthropoda > Insecta > Diptera > Culicidae > Ochlerotatus > Ochlerotatus camptorhynchus. The sequence goes on from NW_027040958.1 coordinate 1,125,147, forward strand.
GACTTGTCCGGGGGTGAGATTTGAACTCGTGACTTTGGCGTGAGAGGTATGGATGTTAACCACTACGCCGGGGTCGCCCCCCGACGGGCCTATAAACTTTTGTAAAAAAAAAACTTGTTAAGCCCATTTCGTGCGAACCGAATACACCCACGCAAACTAACAACACAATCGGGTAGGGGAAATTTTCCCCTTCCCAATAGTGCTCTTGATTTGCGTGGGCGTACTTCGGTTCTCGTGAAAAGGACCTAGGAAGTTGTTTTCAAAAGTTGATAGGCCCTCTTCAAAAGTTACGCGAGCATTATCCATGTGTTCATTTTTAGTTAACAGGGCCCCGCTGCACTCAAAAAATTCCACACGTCATCATCATGTGTCTCACACTTAATTTTGCGCTTATTGTGAAACACATCCATTTCATGTGTGAATCTTATGCTACACACTAATCGAGTCAGTACGGTTTTACTGAGTTTTTGAATTGCGGAACTGTTCGGTAAAAGTTTAAAAAACTGTGGAAAATTTATTAATTAGAAAATTTGCTCTGAACTTGTATATGCTTAGTTATGTTAACCCCATTTAATGATAGAAAAAAAATTGGTCGATTTCATTGATTCCTTACGGATAACGGTCATTTGAATTTTTACCGACTTCTTCAGCAATTCAAAAACCCAGTAAAAAAATACTGACTCCTGTAAAAAAAATCTTAATGTGTATGAACCATGCCTGAACACTATGGATTTGAATTGTGATATACTTGGATTCTATGTGCCTCATATGGTGATATCAATAGCTTTGCACATCCTAGTTCAATATTCTACGACTTCTTCTTTACCGACTCTAAACATGAATCGAAAAATATATAAACAAAACTTCCAGAGGCCATAGCTTTCACATATCTTTTTAATGGGTCTGATTTGGGACTCGATCGTGGACTGTTGGGAGGTATGCTGCTGCTGGAGTCTTCGTTCGATCTCACTGTGCCACGGTTGTTCTCATATATGAGGCGGGTTGATAGGATAAAGTCACAACTCTTGTTTTCGATGTTTACCTTTCTGAGCAAGCAATTCGCATCGTATTGAAATGCAAAACACTTTAAATTCATCTGTTTTGAACAGTAGTGTGATTCAATGTGCAATACACTTGAATAGATAGTGAAAGGTTTTCAACATTTCAAATTTTTAAACACTATAAATTAACGTGTACAACACATTGAACCAAGCTGAAATACACTTAAAGTAATTGTGATTGTGCGTTTAAAAAATCAAGTGTTTAAACACTTGACACTTTTTGTCGAGTGAATGAACTCAAATCCATCCGTGCACTCGTCTATAGTTCTTCAGGGCTATTAGGTTCTGCAGCGTGACGTTACGAATGAACTCAGTGTTCATTGGATGAACTTTTAGACAGATCAGTGGCACTTAGGCTGTGAACCATTTGCTGAGTGACATTTCGAAAGTTATTTTCTATGTTCGAAAATCCCCGTGCTGTCGATCGACCGGTTTTCGAGCCACGGTTGTCAAAATTTAACTTCTAGTCTGTCAGAAATAACCATGCTCGTGTATCGATAACTTTCCATCTGTCAAATGTTAACCAAAAGTTAAAAAAATCGCGAAATGGTTCAGAGCCTTAGAATTGTTTTCCAAATAATGTAATTTTGAAATGCGCAGTGAAAGCACAAACGAAGTGACAGACGACTAACTGGCGAAGAAATCAATTAAAATAATAAGGTTCGTTGTAATAGAATTTTGTTAGAAGCTTGTGCCATCAGCCACCAGTTGGTCTAATTTTTGTTTTAATTTGAACAAAGTTGATTTTGTGTGCAATGGTCTTTGACAGCGTGCAAAGAGTGTATCATTTTGTCATTTTTTTATGCATTTCAATTTTGAGTAGAGTGAAAGAGATAGAACCAAAACATTCTAGTACATTTAGTGAAAATGCTAGTACAATCCAGTAGTAGTGTTGCCATGTGGTACACTGAAAAAATGCAATAGCAGGTTCGTCACCAAAATTTTCGAGCGCTCCGTCTGTCACTTCGTTTGTGGTGAAGGGATGTTGGTCGCAGACATTGCAGAAGTGTAATTTACATCTCACTCCAGTCTGAAAAATTATCGAAAAACCTACCGAAGAAACTGAACTGTCATCCGATTGAGGTTCACCCCGGCAGTGCACAACCTAATTGCTTTGACTTCCACATTCATCCACCCATTTCGTTCTCAGGTCTCTACTTCCACGTGCTGGGCGAATGCACTGTGAACGTAACCAAGGTAACCCGCCGAGACAAATCGCACGACAAGGAGAACTACATCGATTTCCGCATGAAGCTGCTGGATGATTTCGACAATAAACCGATCCTCTTGTCACCTGGAGTGCACTGTTTCCCGTTCAAGCTGGGACTGCCGGTATCGCTGCCTTCCACCTTTCTTGGACAGCACGGTTATATTCAGTACTACTGTAAATCCAGTTTGAAGGAATCGTCCGGTATTACCCACAAGAACCAGCAGGTCTTTATCGTGCTCAATCCGATCGATCTGAACCTGGAGGATCCAATGCTGAATGTGAGTGTGACAAGCTTATGCAGACAAGCATAACGAATGACTCTTTTGTGTTGTAGGACCCCCTGGAAGCCAGTGCCAACCATCGGGTTGGAGTGGGTATGCTCGGCGGGACGATCCGGTGTAACGTGGGGCTTGACAAACGGGCCTACATTCCAGGGGAGAAAATTCTACTCACCGGTGAGATATACAATCAGAGTAATGTGACCATCAAAGCGGTGAAATATGCACTGATCGAGGTAAGCTGGCTTTCTTGCGTGCTGCCAAAATGCAAGCTCTATGTATTAACATGCACTAACATGCAGTACGCGGAAACATTGTGTTCTCTTCCAGAAAAATCACGAGCCGTATGGCTGAGAAAATTAGTTGCTTTTGAGCATTATCTTTTGTTTTCAAGATCTTCCGCATATCAAATCAATTTAAGAAAAATCAAATATCAAGATTCGCATATCAAATCAATTTATAAATTCGTATACAGGAGAAATTAATCTAATGTTGGCCTATGGATCTCAGATTGGGCCCATCGCTAAATATCTGCTATTTATCAATTTAATCTAGATCAACGCGTCATTGTCCCGTCCCGGTACTAATGGATATTTTTGTCGCTATTGAAAATTTAGTCGATTGCTAAATTTATGTATGGGCCCAAGTTACATCCATTTTCTCTATATTCGAGCAGTTCAACGCCAAATGACGAATCGGAAAAATTCGACCTTCTCCAAATTTGCATAAAACTTTGCATACTTGCGTGTTATAGGCAATCTTTCACATTTTATCAAAAATTCGGCCATTTTGGATATTGTAAATTTTCACAACATGTCCTCGATGCCATTTTTCAATAAATTGTAGCACGAAAACGTCATTTATGATCTAAATGATGTCTGAGACAAAGCTGTAGATAAAAATAAAGGCTTCCTTTAAAAATAAACAAGATACTTTTTAGTTATTTGGAGTAAACATTAAAATAAAGTATTCAAAACTCAAATATCTCAAAAAGCATATTATTAATCATCGCACCTTGTTTTTCGTAAACTGTTTGCAGATTGGACAGACAACGATTACCGTTCCTTTGTCAATTCGACTCTTTGTCCCTTCGACCTTTTGTTCCTTCGATCTTTTGTCCATTTGTCCTTTTGTCTCTCTATGTTCAATTTGACCTTTTGTCCCTTCGACCTTTTGTGCATTTAACCTTTTGTTCATTCGACCTTAAGTAAGTAATACTTACTTAAGGGTCCTGTGCACCACCAGCGGTGCAAAGAGCCTACGTGAAAGACTTCCTTCCTGGGCGGCTGCTCGCTTTTGCCTTGACCTGGGCCCAGGTCAGATTCCTATCGACTTGCTTAACTTCCTTATTGAGGCTCCGCCGCCATGAGCCCCTGGGTCTGCCTCTGCTGTGATGTCCTGCCGGATTCTAATCCAGCGCTTGCTTGCAGATTTCGTTTCCGCCCCGTCGAAGTGTGTGGCCGACCCACCTCCACTTTCGCTCTCGAATTTCTGTTGCTATCGGTTTCTGATGGCATCGACGATGGAGCTCGGCATTCGAGATCCAGTTGTGAGGCCATCAGGCACGAATTATATACCGCAGACATCGGTTGATGAAGACTTGCAGCTTTTGAGTGTTCTCCGCTGATACACAACACGTCTCGCCGGCGTATAACAACACAGATTTCACGTTCGAGTTGAAAATTCGGATTTTGGTGCGTTGACTTATCTGGTTGGATCACCATACGTTTCGTAAACTCGCAAAGGCAGCCCTAGCCTTCTTGATTCGTCCACCTATGTCGCTCTTGGTCCCGCCGTCCGACGCTATTTGGCTGCCAAGATATTGGAAACTTTCGAACTTCTCCACTGCTTGCCCCGCTACCGTAAAGTTGGAAGGGTTGCCCGTGTTGATATCCAACGATTTGGTCTTGTTGACGTTGATGGTGAGACCCGCCGCAGAGGAGCGTTCGGTTAGGTCATTGAGCTTACTCTGCATATCAGAGCGCCGTTGTGCTAGTAGAGCAACATCATCAGCCAAATCGAAGTCGTTGAGTTGCTCCATGGTGATAGGCTGCCAAAGCAGCCCACGGTTCGGTACACGGTCAATTGCACCTACCATGATCTCGTCGATTACGATGAGAAACAGTAGCGGTGATAGTATACATCCTTGTCTCACACCAGCGACTACCCGGATAGGGTCGCGCTTCGATGAGGTTGACGATTTTATCCGGGACTCCCTTGCATCTCAGGGCGCCCCACAGATTCTCGTGATTGAGACGGTCGAAAGCTTTTTCGTAGTCAATGAATACCAAATAAAGGGACTCTTGGAATTCATTGACCTGCTCCAGGATGATGCGGAGCGTGACAATATGGTCCACACAAGATCTTCCGGCACGGAATCCTGCCTGCTGCCGTCGGAGAGTCGTGTCGATCTTCTCCTGTACTCGATTCAGGATAACTTTGCACAGAACTTTGAGAACAATACACAGTAACATGATGCCTCGCCAATTGTCGCACACAGTCAGATCCCCCTTCTTTGGGACCTTCACTAAGATGCCCTGCATCCAGTCGGCCTACAGTCTAGTACTACACAATGTTTGTTTTGATTCGCTATGAAAGTTTGACAGATAAAAAGAGGGGTTCGTGGATTTTCCTATGTTTCGAGGGGTGCATCGATTAGCTTGGGACCGCAGATAGTACAAGAGCTGAGCCAAAAAGTTGAGCACTTTTCTTCGGGAGCCACTAGTCTTAGAGTTACCTCTATGCTACTACGGTATGAGCTATAGGTTACGTGCATGCAAAGAAATCCAAGGCATTGTATGCACAGGTGAAACGGGAACCTTATTTGTACACAGCTAAAAAAAGTAGTGTAAATTTCCGTCACGATGATGCACATAAATGGAGCGTCATATATCATAAAAGTTTAGATTATAGATCGTGTAAATTTATGAGACATGTAATGCAATATTCCATATATTATATTCAACTGTCCACTTTTGTTTGCAACATTTCTTGCAAGCTGCTAGTTTACGTGAAAAGGAAGTTTACATGTATGAATGTTTGCATGCATGGATGTTTACATCGCTAGTAAAATTCAGAATTTTTTGGTGTGTACGATGGGGAAAACATTATCACGCATACGGTAATATGTTTGGCCTGTACTCGGATTATGTTTCGGCATAATTACTTTATTCAATTTCCTTTCCATCGCTGAAAGCCCGCACCTTTCCCTTAAGACCCCTCATTACATTTTGTGCAATGGTGGAGCCGACCTTTTTGGTCACTTTCGTCCATTCTTTCTTCAACTACAGCTCGTTCTTAAGCACCTTGGACGATTTTCGAACTTTGGCCTTCATTATGGCCCAAAATCTTTCCACCGGACGAAGCTCTGGTGAATTTGGGGGGTTGGCGGTTTTTGGTACAAAAACAACGTTATTGTCTCTATACCAATCCAACGTCGATCGTGCGTAATGGCATGATGCCAGGTCCAGCCAAAATAATGTCTCGCCTCCGTGGGACCGCAGAAAGGGCAGCAGACGCTTCTGGAGGCACTCGGTGCGGTAAATTTTGCTGTTGATGGTACCCATTGTGTTGCACGGTATACTCAGTTTACCGCATTGGCATATGTCCTGCCAGAGCAAGTATTTTTTTTGGCGAATTTGTCCACTTTCTTCTTCCTTATGTCTTCCGGAACATCAAACCGTGATTTGGCAACGTAGAACTCCAGTATCTGCTTTGCGTCTGCCTTGATGTAGGTTTCGTCATCCATAACCGCACACATCGGTTTCGTTAACCACTCTCGATACAGCTTCCTTGCGCGGGATTTGATTTCTGTATGGGGGTACACTTTGTGAAAACCGAAAATGAAATATGTAACAAAATTATGAAAGATTTTTAATGTTAATAACTCAGCTGCTGCTGGACCAATTTCAATAATTTTATAACCAATCGATCAGAAATATTTCGACGCATCAATAGCAATCCTTGCGACTGTTTATTTTCAACAACAAACTATTGAAAAAGTGGTATATGTTAAGCACTGTCCAAAAGCGACGAAATAACTAACAAATCCACCAATTACGTACATGCATATGCTGCTTCCCCAACACTGTCATCAGAGAATCATTCCTAGACGAAACATGTCGATGTAGCATTGCTACTTCCCCAACACTGTCATCACAGAGTCGTTAGTAGACGAAACGAGTCGTGGGCGTGTGCGAATAGGAGGTATGCAATTGCGTAACATTTTGCACACTCATCGCCATATCCAGAACCACACGCCCCCAACGACCACACAAAATGCTCTCCAGAGTTGTAATCTTGTAACCAAACTGCAAGTGCAAGGTGCAAGTGATTTTGATCGATTCTCTTCATCGACTTTCTGTTTCGTTAATAACTCGACGGCAAACACATTCATTGATACGTTTGTTGTTCTGGATGATAGAAGAGCATAGCAGAAATAGTGCGAAATAGGTTAGTGAATCCATGGTGATCAAAAGAGGAAATCGATGAAGAGAATTGCCTTTCACCCCTCAGCTTCTAAGTCCCTTAATTCAGTCGTCGTCATAGCAATGAAAACTAGCATCGCACCGCTTTTTATTCTTGGGTTTAATTCACTTCCTGGTTGAAATTCTGCTGTTCGATATTTTCGAAGGACCACAAAATAAAAACATGAAATTACACTGTTTTCTAGGGATGCATAAAAGTCCAATTATTCGATTAAGGATTAATCGCAAAGATTTTCCAGCTATTCGATTAAATATTTATCGAACTTTCAATTATTCGAGCACGTAACCAACATTCCTTCTTATTTATACTCGTTTGATTTCGCACAACAGAGAAAATAAATAAAAGGACTAATTTATCTGAACAGGCATAGAGAAGAACCATGACGTGAAACAGGATCATAAATTCGCCGAAAAAAGTGTTAAGCGTCTTTCTGCTAAAGGCTAAGATTTATCAACTTGTTGAGAGAAGGAGTTTGACGAGAAAAACTAAAAATAGGAGAAGCTTTAGCTGGGTGGATACTGATATTCTGCCGCCTTCAAACCTGTCGCAGACACCAGTTTAACCCCTGTCCAGCAGCAGACGGGTCGAGACTCTTGAGAGTTCCCAATCATTGAACCGAAGAATATGGGATTGTCCGGCCCAATTTTCTGATCCAGCTGCCTACACGTCATCATCATCTTCCAAAGGCTTGAAGCCTGTACTAACATCGGTTATTTCCAGGGCCACCAAGATTTTCCAAAAGAGTTAAATTTCTGAACAGTTCCCAACTAAAATTCATTTCAAAAGGCAAGAACCAGGGCAGGGCAATCATAGTCATACTAAAGACTATAATCAGAGAGAACCCCGCTCAAATTCTTATTCCTACACAAAACACAAGCTCTTGCTGCAGTTAACGTATAAAATTTATTATAAAGACCATGTAGTCCTACATCACCATTGCGTACAAGCCCATAGGACTGTCTCTTGAGTTTTTTAAATTTAATTACCGTTGTTGTTCATAAATTTTTACTATGTAGTTAAACACTCGTGGAACAAATTTAATTAAGCTGAATATGGATTATGTAGAAAATCATCAAAATTTGTGGATAGTATTGAAAGTTTTTTAGATTTTAACATTATGTTAACCATTTTTTTTTAAAATTATAGTCCCTTTAACGCTCTTGAGTCATTCGTGACTAGTCTAAGGATGAGATTTGAACTCTTGGCTTTGGCGTGAGAGGTATGGATGCTAACCATTACGAGTCGCCCCCATAATGTAAACCTGAAAATAACTAAATAATGCCTGCAGAGCGTTAAAGCGTTATCATGTCACTCTGGAATGGGTCTAATACTCATTTGAACTAGCCATGTAGCACACATATTTCTATATACAAGAAATTTGTGAAACATCTTTGACAAGGTTTTGAAGTTATTTTTTGACGTAGGACTACGTCTTTCATTTCTATATGGGGGTATACTTTGTGAAATCCAAAAATGGAACATGTAACAAAATTATGAAAGATTTTGAACGTTAATCACTCAGCTGCCCCTGGACCAATATCATTAATTTTATCACAAATCGATCAGAAATATTTCTACGCATCTATTAAATTTAAGCCTTTATCATTTCTCAAAATGCCACTACTGAAAATTGCACGAATGTGCAACTGTTGCTTTGATAATTAAAATTATCATCGATTGCCTGCGAAAACTGCTTTCCCTAACACGGATTTCAAAGTTGGATTCCATCCGGTCTCACCAAACGGTGTTTATTCAATCACCACGTGGTTAGTAGTTGTGTTCTCCAGTACACTACGAAAGGATCCCCGCATCCAGCTAGCTATCAAGGCTGCCCTCAACCGCTGATCGGATGCAGTTCCAATCACCGTGTGTGGTGGTGTCCAGTCGGTCGTCATCAGCAGAAACAGCAGCAGCAGTGCTTTCGGCGCGTGGCGTTGAACATTGTTCTCCAGTACACAATGAAAGTCTGCCTGCAATCAATGAGCTGCAGCACAAATGAGCATCCATAGAAGGAGGAAGAAGCCACACCGCTATTGATCGGAATCAGTAGCTCTTCGTGAGTCGCTGTGGGCCATCTATGCCAAGCGCGTCACCCTCATTCCAAGCTACATACCGCTCACCAGCCTCATCTGTGTTTAACACCCTAATAGCTCAGCATTACTCAACCATCACGACAAAACGGTTCTTTTCATTACCACCATAAATTTGTAAAAGAGTATTGTTCGGACATTTGCCAAGGACATTAATCGAATGTCAGTTCCCATATCAAGATAGAGCTGGAATTGGGGCGTAACAGCTTTTGTAAAAAATGACTTCTTTCGATGATGTCTTGAAAGTCTAGGCTCGCCCACGCAAATCAACATCACCATAAGGTAGGGTAAGACTTCCCCTACCCGATGGTAATGATGGTTTACGTGGGCGTGCCTTAAATTCCTAAAAATCATCGAGAGAAGTCATTGTTCACAAAAGCTGTTACGCATAATTCCAGCTCTATCTAGATATGTTTAAATCTAACATACCATGTACTTAAAGGCAACATTAGAGGTGCAATTTCAAAAACTAAAGACGGTTGTGGCTTGAAAGTGATCTGATCACCGCTATTGATCGGAATCAGTAGCTCTTCGTGAGTCGCTGTGGACCATCTATGTCAAGCAGGTCATATTAAAGAGTGTAAACAGAGTGCATCCCGCTCAAATTCCCATTCCTACACAAAACACAAGCTCCTGCTGCAGTTATCAAATAAGATTTTTTATATAAGACTACGGCTGTCCCTTGTAGTTTTTGACGTAGGACTACGTCTTTGATATCTATATGGGGGTACACTTTGTGAAAACCGAAAATGGAACATGTAACAAATTAAGAAAGATTTTGAACATTAGTAACTCAGCTGCCCCTGGTCCAATTTCAATAATTTTATCACCAATCGATCAGAAATATGGCTATGCATCGATAAAAATGTCGAATGTTTTATTTTTAACAAGAAACTATTGAAAATCTGGTAAATGTCCAGCATTGTCCAAAAGCGTCGAATTAACTAACAAATCCACCAATTACCTACATGCATATGCTGCTTCCCCAGCACAGTCGTCAGAGAGTAGTAAGTAGACGAAACAAGTCGAAGTGGCATTCGCCTCCGATCCTCGGGCGCCTGCGAATAGGGAGGATGGGATTGCGTAATATTTTGCACACTCGTCGCCATACTCAGAACCACACGCTCCCAACGACCACACCACTGTGTGGTGGTGTTCGGTCGTCGAAATTAGTAGCAGCAGTAGCAGTGCTTTCGGCGTGTGGCGTTGAAAATTGTTCTCCAGTAACAACGCAAGGCTGCCTGTAAGCAGCGAGCTGCAGAGCCCACATAAGCAACCATCAAAGGAGGAGGAAGCTGCACCGCTATGCTATGGATCGGAATCAGTAGCTCTTCGTGAATCGCTGCGGGTCGGTCATCTATGTCAAGCGTGTCACCCTCGCTCCAAACGACATACAGCTCGACAGCCTCATCCGTGTTGAACACCCAGCCAAAAATTTGTTAAAGAGTATAGTTCCCGCAAGCAGCTAGCTATCAAGGCTCAACCTGTCTATAGAAGGTGTGGAATTGTAGGCCTGAATATATTGGTGCAATTAGTTTTTCCTCGGCTTTCATTCCCCACGATTCGTTTCTTTCGTTTAATCAATCACCCTTGTAGTGACGTCGAAAAGATTATTTCAATCGGCGCTTACATATGAAATTTAAAGTGGATTATAGAATTTGTTGTATGTTACCAAAATGTATGGATGGTTTGCCAACACGGTTTGCTTTTTGTTTACCGCTTCTAGTTTTGTGCTCCAGATTTATTTCCAAATCTACCCAAATACGCGTTTTTAAACACCCGTTTTTATTCGTCTGCATACCCAAAGTGCTTTGTCGTGTCACCAACATAAAGTTTTGGTCTATTGCCTGTTCCGTCGCGATTTTTCTTGGTTCTGTGTTGACCGCTCTTGCATCAAAAAGTGTTGATCCGTAGCTGTTTGTTTTCATTACCGTCATCATTCATCGCCTATTGTCCGCTACATACATCGATTCACCGTGAACTGCATCATTCGGACTGTTTCACGGAAACAAATTTGACTCGTTTCTGTTCGTGTTATTGTGCTGCCTACGAGAAGGCGTTCAACAGCAAGTTTGCGAGTGGGAAGCCAAGTGAAACCGAAATGGCAAAACAACAATGTGGCGAGTGCAAACAAGAGATCCATGATCTCGAGCCAATTTGCTGTGGTTTTTGTGAGGCTTCTTATCACATTAACCAACAGTGTTGTGGTTTGAATTCTCGCACGATGAAAGAAGCACTCTCAGCCGGGAAGGCAATGTTTATTTGTCCTCCCTGTAGAACTGTGCTTAACGGCCGGTCCATTCGCACTTATCTTGCCGAAAACCTAAGGTGCCAACACATTGATACGCCACCGCTTGCTGATTTGCCTAAGCAAGTACAGGAGCTGTCCATCGTGGTGGAAAAACTGAGCCAGAAAATTGAAAGATTTGCTACTCAGACAAATCCCGTTCCCACTCCGTTACCTTGGCCAAAACCCGTAGACCGCCGTGAAGACCGTAGACCGGAGATATCTGTACCTGCCGTTAACGGAACGAAGGCAATTGATTTTGGCGAGATTCATCTTTCTGTGCCGTCTATCGCGCAAGCTGCGGCACCAGAAAAGTTTTGGCTGTTCATGACTGGCTTAAATCCGCTAATCAGTAACAGTGACGTGCAGAACATCGTTGCGCGTTGTTTGTGTACTTCGGATGCTGCTGATGTGGTGCGCCTTGTTCCGAAGGGCAAAGATACCACCAACTTGACGTTTGTATCTTACAAAATCGGATTGGACCCTAACCTCAAGGAACTGGCGTTGGAACCCTCGTCCTGGCCCGTTGGTATCCGTTTGCGGGAATTTGTCAATTTTTCTAAAAACTGATGCTTTCTGTTGGTTCTACTGGATCAACGATCGACCACCGCAAATTTCCGGAAAAATCAACTGACCACGAAACACGACGATTGACTAACGGAGTAATCCATGATGGACTAAGGACCCCGCGACGCATGTTAGATAGCATTTTGGAGGCCTCTTCTCAGCCCGACACAGTCCTGTCTCTTGCTGCCAGCGATCATCTTAGTCGTCGCGATCCTGTTGTCGAGTCTGCAGTTGAGGTCCTCCAGCCTGCTCTTCCAGGCAAGTACGTTCAATATCATATGCTTTCACTACCTGATCGACATTCCGTTTCCAGCGTGTGTCTCGTCGAGGACACTATTGGCTACAAAACACCGACACTTAGTCCTCCACGACTTTTCTACGCTTCCTCTTCACACCATTCTCCAACCCAACCAAGATCACCGCCATCGAACCCGGGACGCATGACACAAAGCAGTACGGAAGCCCCTGACCCGCCTCAGTCGCGCCTCCAGCCATCGTCGAAAACCTGTCGCAGTTCTCTCGTTCCTGCCATCCAAGTCGTCCCGGCCCTGAGTCTAGCGCTGGCGATGGGGTCTTCCAAGCTGCCTATCATGGCAAGTATCCTATTAGTAACGGCAATCCCCGCTCTGACGAATCTTCAATCCCTAGGACTGCGCCTCTAGCAAGTAATGCTGCACCTGCTTCTTCGAATGTCCTGATGTACTACCAAAATGTTGGTGGGATCAACAGCTCTCTCGCCGAGTACCAATTGGCCTTCAGCGACGGTTCCTATGATGTTTACGCACTTTCCGAAACTTGGCTCAATGGACATACCTCAACGAATCAGTTGTTTGGCGAATCATATTCCGTTTATCGACAAGACCGGTCGCCTTCGAATAGCAACAAAACCACTGGAGGTGGTGTTTTGCTGGCTGTTCGCTCGAGTTTTAAATCCCGTACGCTGGACCCTCCTGATGGCTCGGCGGTTGAGCAAATATGGATCGCAATTGCCACTGTCGATGCCACACTCTACCTATGCGTTGTGTATATTCCCCCTGATCGAGTAAACGATGAATCTTTGATCGAAAAGCATATCGATTCGCTTAACTGGGTGGTTTCGCAGTTAGGACCAAAATACAACGTTATCATCCTAGGCGATTTCAACTTGAGCTCGATCTCTTGGCAGCGTAGTCCACATGGTTCCCTGTACCCGATTACATCACGATCCTCGATTAGCTTGGCATCACGGAAGCTGCTTGATGCGTATAGCACCGCTGGACTCAGACAAATGAGTGGAATTGCAAATGAAAACAATCGTACGCTTGATCTGTGCTTCGTCAGTGAGGAACTTTGCGAGCACAGCACAGTTATGCAAGCTCCATCACCGCTCGTTAAAATCTGCAGGCATCATCCTCCTGTACTGATGGAATTCAAGATAAGTCCACAGCAACGCTTCCAAGATACCTCTGAAAGCATCGCCTATGATTTCAGAAAGGCTGACTTCAACAGCATGAACGAGTTCCTCGCACATGTCGATTGGGACGAGGTGCTTCAAAATTGTGATGCCAACCTCGCTGCGTCGACCATATCTGGTATCCTGTGGTATGCCATCGATCAGTTCGTTCCCGTGAAGTCTAGACACGAACCGGCTAAGCCAGCCTGGTCAAATGCTGACCTCAAGCATCTTAGGACTGTGAAGCGGGCAGCTCTCAGACGACATAGCAAGTATCGCACGGACTCCACGAGAATGAGATATATGGCGGCGAGCACTGAATACAACCAACTTAATAATCGTTTGTACAACGCATATCAGGACCATCTGCAAAGGCGCTTCAAGACAAATCCGTTACGTTACGGCAATCACCAACGGATGGAATCCTGACTGCCCTCTACGATGACCAACGGATTGTTCGAAGCTGATTCCACCACTGACATCGCCGACCTGTTCCGTTCTCAATTCAGCAATGTTTTCACTAATGAACACATCGACCCGCAGGATGTAGCCGTCGCCACCAGAAATGTTCCTCAACTTTCGGCCTCTGGGCTACAGTTCGTGATCACGAACGATATGGTTATATCAGCCGGAAAGGATTTAAAATCCTCCACGGGATGTGGTCCGGATGGGATTCCATCGCTTGTCCTCAAATGCTGCGCGGATACACTTGCAACACCACTAGCAAGAGTATTCAACCTATCTTTGGCTACTGGTGTAACTGCTGGAAGTAGTCGTATGTTTTCCCAGTTTTCAAGAAAGGCTGCAAGCGGATTGTTTCGAACTATCGGGGCATAGCTGCGTTGAGCGCCACTTCTAAGCTGTTTGAGGTGATCGTTCTGCATAAGCTGGTTCAGAACTACGCACACTACATTTCGATTGATCAGCACGGATTTATGCCTAACCGTTCGACGACAACTAATTTGACTTGTTTCACTTCGTTCGTGATCCGCCAAATAGAAAATGGTCAACAAGTAGACGCTATTTACACAGACTTATCCGCGGCGTTTGATAAAATGAATCATCAAATCGCAGTTGCTAAATTCGACAAGCTGGGAATGAACAGTAACTTGCTTTCCTGGCTTCGATCCTACCTAACCGGTCGAAGTATGTCCGTCAAATTTGGAGACCACGTTTCGCCCTCCTTTCCGGTTTGGTCTGGTGTTCCCCAAGGAAGTCACTTGGGGCCGTTTCTATTCTTGCTGTATATGAACGATGTCAATTTTATCTTGAAATGCCTAAAACTCTCGTATGCCGATGACCTGAAGCTTTACTACACGATAAAGCAACCACAAGACGCGTTTTTTCTGCAACAACAACTGGAAGCCTTCGCTGAATGGTTTCATATTAATCGAATGTCGCTGAACGTGTCCAAATGTTCGGTTATTTCATTTGGCCGCAAGCAATCACTCTTCCATTTTAGCTATGCTCTGGGAGGCGTGAATCTACAACGTGATTCGACATTTAAGGACCTGGGGATTCTGGTTGATACAAAATTAACCTTCAAGGATCACGTCGCGTACGTTGTGTCTAAAGCCTTATCGCAACTAGGATGTTTATTTCGCTTTACAAAAAAGTTCACGGACGTTTACTGCCTAAAAGCTTTATACTGCTCAATTGTGCGCCCTATCTTGGAGTATTCGTCTATCGTCTGGTCTCCTTATTACCAGAATGAAACTCAACGCATCGAAGCTGTTCAGCGAAAATTCGTCCGGTTCGCTCTACGTCATCTTAGGTGGAGAGATCCATTCAACCTGCCCAGTTATGAAAGCCGTTGTCTACTTATAAATCGGGAATTACTAGAAGCAAGACGCAACGTGGCAAAATCGTGCTTTGTTGGGGATCTTCTGCAAGGCAACATTGACAGTCCTACGCTTCTTAGTTTCTTGGACAACCTTTGCGAAGCATGTCCCGTGTATTCAACCGGTGTTATTATGTGTACGATTTCAACGTGTCACGAGAAACAAACAAGCGTAGTTTTAAACAAGTTTTATGTTAATTTATGTTATTCGTTAGTTTTGTATTTAGTTGTAAAACAGGTGTCATTGGGGTAAACATTTTACCTGTTGACTGATAAACAATAAACGATAAATGTTGAGATAATTTATTGATTATTGAATTATCACACTGTATACCATGAAAAAGCAGCCTGTTTGTGAGTTTTGCCTGTTTGCAAGTAAGGAGTTATCATAAAAAACAAATCGCCAGCTGGTATTTCCCGGCGACTTTACAAATAAATAAAATCAAACAAAATCATCATGCAGAACTAGCTAGGATTTGTTTTACTTCATATTTCACAAAATTGCTTGCGAGTGTTAAGACATCGTCTCCCGCAAAGTTTACATTTTTCCCTCTTCCAACACATACATCAGCTCTAGATAGATCTCCACAGGATCTATAGAATCCACGCAATTTCAAAAAACCAAAATGCACAGCATTACGAAAAGAGGTCAGGTTTCGACCAATAGCAGATATATTTTAATTCTAAACAAGCCAAACGATTGGAAATTTATCTACCAATCTGCTAAAATGAACTCTTAGTTAATTTTCAATAGGTCACTATTGAAAAATACCAAATGTCCAACTGTTACAATGGTGATCAAAATTATCACCGAATGTCTGAAAACAGCACATTCCCTAACACAGACCTAAAAATCGAATTCGATACGGTCCCACTGAACCGTAAGTGGTGGTGTCCAGTCCAGCAGCAGCAGCAAGAGTGCTTTCAACAACAACAACAACAACAACGAAAGGCTGCCTGCAAGCAGCGAGCTGCAGAGCTCATATGAGCAACCATAGAGAAGGAGGAAGAAGTCCCACCGCTAGGCTAGGATCGGAATCAGTAGCTCGTCGTGCTCGTCAGCATTACTCAACCACCATACATTTGTTAAGAGTATTATTTGGACATTTGTCAAGGTCATCAGTTCCCGCAAGTAGCTAGCTATCAAGGCTCAACCTGGTCTCTATATAAAGTGTGGAATTGTAGACCCGAATGTATTGGTGAGATTAATCATCGTCCGACCATTTCCAGAACACGCTGGTAGGAAGTGTTAAAAATCCATATAGAATTTGAGAGAAGTGAGAATAATTCGCTCTGGGTGTATATTCAGTCCCCAGAAAGCCAATAAAATCAAATTTGTGAGAAAATTAGCTCTCACGAGTTCAATCTCTCGAAGTCCCTCCTTTTTTTACATATTCTGCACATACAATACTTCCATATTCAACATTCATATAATTTGGAAGGAAATCCTGTGAGGGGTGAATTGAATATTAAAGTATACCAAAATGCTCAAAACTTAAAAATTCATATAAAACAAAAACAAATTAAAATACACCTTTTAAAGTCGGGTAGATGAATCGAAAATACTCAAGTTGACAGTCCCTTGGATTCTCTTCATCAACTTTCTCTTTGAAATAAATACTACAAATTTGATACGCTTACAAATAAAAAACGGAAAGAGTTAAGATAATTGATGATTGATCAATTAAAAGAACTAAATGTTCACATTTGTTCCGTCCACTAGCGGTCCTACGTCAAGCTTCCGTTCGTGCCCCTAGGCACAGACCCTTCTACTTTTATTTTTTTAAATTTGGCAAATAAAATGTCTGATTTCCAACCTTACGACGTAATGCGAATCACTATGTGGTTTTATCCTTGTACAACAGAACACAATTGATTTGATTTATTAATGTTGCTCAAGCATCTAACCAGCAATTATCATTACACTTTTTTTCAAGACCATAATTATCTCTCATTTAATTTGCACACTCAAGCTGCATTACCCAACGGAACAGACCGCAATCATCCTACCGTCCATTTCAATTTAATGCTGCTTCCATTTTAATTACTTTCAAAGGCAAACTCAAAATGAGATTCAACTAGGTAGGGTTAAGCATCAATGTCCGTCATACTAAGCATGACAACTCGCACATTTCCTGATTTTTTTTCAAACGGATTTGTACAAAAAAATCGTATATTTTTACTTAAGATGACTTCTTTTTATCCAGTTCGCTTATTTGGAAGGCTAAATCGCGTTAGCTTTCCGGAGCCGATAATTCATTGTTAAAGATGACTTCTAAATTTATTTACCCTACCATTGGGTTCGATAAAGAACCACAAATTGTTTACATTTTGTTATAACCTAGCCCTGCATGTCGAAATCATTGATATATTTTATGTCTCCTGGCCGACATGATGGAAAAAGGCTCTTAAGCCGGATTAGTTCTCTACCCGACATAAATAGCACTGTACAAATTAATCTGAATATGTTCCTATCTCATTCTACGCTTCCATTTTCTCACTTCATAACCTGTGCCACATCCGGATGCCAGACCATTCACTACTATGCACACGGCAAATTGTTGCACCAGGAACGTCGAGAGCTGGCAGCAATCGTACGGGATCGTATCAAATCCGGCATCAGAGATGTGCTGCAGAACGGACATCTGACAGTGCCGCCGTTGCCACCCACCAACCTGCTCGGGTGCCACTTGATTAGGATACAGTACAGCGTTTGCGTGAGTATTTAACTTGTTCGAATGGGTCCGAACATTGATGTTACCTGGAGTCTCGGTGAAATTGGTTTGAGTTTATTTTATTGAAGACATGCCTGAACTGCATTCATTTTACCGCTTTCATCCGCGTCAGTTAATGTTGTGTCCATTTGCTGTTCCCTGTCCAGATCCTCGTCGAACCAAACATGATGGAGCGACAGGTGGCACTGCGGGTTCCCATCACCTTGGGTACCTACCCGTTCAAACGAGACGAAGAAAACCTACAACAGTGGGTGGAGAACTACGTTCGTTATCCGGCTACACTTCCCGTTTCCCGAGTGCCACTGCTGGCAGATGAAAGTGTATAAACTAACCCGTTTTACATACGTGCTAAATAACCACCACTACACAACTGACACTCGATCCGTACGTACTCTACCATAACGAACTGATGTAGCAATAAGTAGACTGTAAAGTGTACTTGCATGGCACCCACGAGAAGAAGTAGAAGATGTTACCTTTAACTTGTGCAAATGTACCATAACGTAACCATCGGAAAATGTTGGTTTGTATTGATGTTGTGAAAAAATCCTTTATCTTCCAACGATAAACCAGACATTTAAATTTTTATTAAATTTGTAACAGTTAGTTTGCTGGATGTTCGGCATCAGACATTCGACTCGTGCTGTATTCTTCTAACAGTGTAAACATTTATTTTTCCTCTAACACACGACAACATCTCTTAAGTTTCTTCGTAAAAAATTCTCTAGTGCTACCTTTGATAGAAAAATAGTAAGTGCAACATCGAGCCCACTTCGGAAAAGGGAAGTGGACGTGGTATTTGGCGCACCAGAGAGCTCTCAGTACTAGACAGCCACCGTACGGGAATGAGCAATGCAGTGCTGCTAGCTGCTCGGTTGCCAGGTCGGCTTCGAACCGTACCGGCAGAGTAGCACCTTTTTGAAGGCATCCCGGAACGCCTTGTTGAAAATGGTATAGAAAATCGGATTGACCATACTGCTGGCGTATCCGAGCCAGGTCACAAACTCAAACACCCAGTGGTTGATGCTTTCCTCGCACTCCTGGCATACGCTCGGCAGCAGGTTCAGCACGAAGAACGGAGCCCACAGTATCACGAAGGTGAAGAATACCACCCCCAGCACCTTGGTTGCCTTCTGTTCCAGACGAATGATGCGTCCATGGCGCGAGGAGTTCCGCGATATGACGCTGGAGTTCCGGGAGTGATGGGACCGAATAGTGGTTTGCCTTTGAATCAGACACGGTGACGAGCTGTTCTTCTTTGGGACTCCCGATACAACGATCGACGGTGTACTTTCATTGTGATGCCTCAACGTTGCCGAGCGTCGCAGAGATGTACTCGAAACGCTGGGCTTCGTCGGTGTTAACAACAAGGATGTTCGTGCCCCACCGAAACTCGATCCACGCCGTTGATGGCGGCGTGAATCCCACGTCACCACCGAGACGCTTTTCAAATTGTTGCCTTTTTTATTTGGAGACACCACCGAAGATGCCGGCAATGTCGATAAACTACTCGAGGTCGATCGGGTCGAGATATTGCTATAGACGTGGGTATCAAAGTTCGAGATTGAGCTAAAGTTCGAGGTGGTTTTGACGATTTTTATCTCGGCTGGCCGGATTCCTTCGTACTGCTGCTTGCTACAGCCCTCGCCAAAGTACGGACACTTACAGGGTGGGGGCAATTTCAGCGGGTTAAGCGATGTTCCCTCGCTGATTTCGCTGTAGCTACGGCTACTGTCGTCATTTTCGGTCATTGCCTGCGAAGGATCCTCATCGGTGTGCCGGTAAGCGCTTTCTTTGCTGCGTTGTGCGAGTGCTTCCTGGAGGAAGAACTCGTCTACCGTGATTTCCGGATCGGTTCCTTCCGGTGGGCCCACTGCAAAGGGAAGACTCTTGAAACGTTTGCGCACCACCGTCGAGGGAGGCGTAACCGAGTTGCGACGATTGATCCACGCTGACGTTGAGCTGCGACGTTTCTTCAGCGATGAAGGTTTCGTTGATTGGCAGAAGGACTTTTTCCTGGAACGAAGGAAGAACCGGAGGGAAACGGTGTTAGAACATACGGAAATAATGTTAGTGCATATCTAGACTAGGTTTGTTAGTACCGGGACAGTTTTATGAGAGTACAGCTATTCCCCGAAGAACGCGCTACCCACTGAGTTGCACCCACCGCTTTTTCTCTGCAGGGTTTCAACCAGTCAGACCGATTTTTTGCATGTGAGTAGTGCCAATGGAGAACTAGTCATTCGCATAAAATCAGAGCGCGTTCTTCGGGGGAAAGCTGTACTCGGTTCATGAGTAGGTAGGATCCAGGTGTGGGAGCTGCCTCCCTGGCGTCGGTAGCATTTGTGCTCAGCACGGAAAACAAGATCGACGGAAAGCAAATCAAGGAAAAAAACATCTACTGAACAAGAAGCTTGCCCAAGTAACCAAAAGTTCTGATAAAAGGCTATTTGTGGCTTAAGCAGCTTGGTTGAAGGTGGTCTATAGAATTCTAAGAACTTGAAAGTTCCGGTGCCATATTTGTAGAGCATTCTAAGCAGCTTCTGGCCGAACTTGAACGAAACTTTTAAAAAATAAATTAAAAATGGTTTTTGTCCTCTACAGCAATTCTATATTTAGTTCGCACTTTTATGAAAGTTTTTTTTCTGAAGGCAGGTATTAATGTGTTTTGATTTATCAGCATTAGCACCGGCGTGCACAGGGTGGGGCAAAGTGGGGCAATTGCCCCTCCTTTTATCTATAAGACGTGTATTTCCACATTTCCAAATTATGATATAAAATAACTTGATTTCTTGATAGCTTGATTTGAAGGTAACTAACTTCATTTCATGCTATAAGGGTACTGAAAACCTTTTATTGCGTCAATTCTTTTGAAATAGTGTCTGAAAATTGCACCACAAAGGTGCATGAATGGACAAACTTCAATGACAATTTTTGGTCAAATAATTGCACCACAGTGGTGCATACAAAAAAAAAATCTGGTGTAATTTGTTTTTTCAAGTGGTTCATGGAGGGTTAAAAGAAGAGGGTAAATTTAAGGTTGAAAAATTCACCTTTGTGGTGGTAAATCGTAGAAAAAGCTTTTTATTGAATAATTCTGGTGGAAAAATTGAATCATGCAAAAAAATTGGAGGTGCACATTTAACTGAAAATTTCTGGTGGAACGTTCGCAACACTTGTAGAAGCAAGGTTTATTCATGTGCATAATTTGCATCTTTCTGATGAATGCAAGCTTCATTGAAAATTTATGGTGGAAAATTTGCACCTTTCTGGTGCATGAAAAGGCAAAGCCTGAAAATTGCACCACAAAAGTGCATGGTGAAATAAACTTCACTGACAATTTTTAGTGCACCGTTCTGGTGAATGAAAGAACATGCTTTATTGAAAATTTCTGGTGCAAAATTTGTTTCGCTATGATAAATGAAACGAACAGAAAATTTCTGGTGGAAAACTTGCACTGGTCTGGTAAATGAAGGCACAAGCTTTATTTAAATTAAACTATATTGAAAACTAATGGAGGAAAATCTGCAACGTTCTGGTGAACGGATGGGCAAGCTTTACGGAAAATGTTTGGTCTCAAATTTGCATCCTTTTGCTCAATAGAGGAACAAACTTTAATAATAATTTCTGGTGTAAAATTTGCACTATTATGATGATTGGAGGGAAGCTGTTTTACTGAAATTTATGCTGAAAAATCTAAAATTAGGGGCAAGCTTTATTTGATGGAAAACCTGCTACATTCTATTGATAGGATAAACAAGCTATATTGAAAATGTCTGGTGGAAAATGGAAAAAGGATATCTGCACCAATCAGAAGATTGGAGAATAATTTTTATTGAACATTAACGGTGGAAAATTGTCAATTGAAATTTTCTGGGGCAAGTTGTATTGAAAATTTCTGGTGCAAGATTTGCAACAATCTGCTGCATGAAGGCGATAGTTGAATTGAAAATTCCTGATGTACTGTACATTGCACAGTTCTGGTGAATGGAGGGGCAAGCTTTATTGAACATTTCTGGTAGAAAAAACTACAACATTTTGGTGAATGGACAGACAACTTAAACTTGACTTCCGAGAAGAATTCTGAAGAAAAGTTCCAAAAGAAATGATTTCTGGGGATGATTCCATGAAAATTCTGCGAATAATTTCTAGTGAATCCTGCAGATAGTTCCAAGATAATTTCGAAAAGAATACCGAGAGAATCAAATTTTGAATGAAATTCCAAAAGGATGTTGGGGAAATTCTGGAGAATATAGAGGAAATTCTTCTGAAAATTGAGGGGAATTTCAGTTCCTAGGTGTTCTGAGAAAAAAAAGTTCAAAAATATTCCGAGAAGAACCTCAATTTCTAGTACATCCTGCAGCTCGTTCCAAGATAATTTCGAAAAGAATACCGAGAAAATTAAATTTTGAGTGAAATTCCAAAGGGATTTTGAGGAAAATTTCAAGGGAGTACCGATAATTTCTAGCTCATTCCGGGAATAATTTCTGGATAATACTGGGGAAATTCTTCTGAAACTCTAAGGGAATTTCAGTTCTAAGGTGTTCTGAGTAAAAGTCAAGGAGAGTTCAAAAAATAATTCCAGAGGACTTCTGAGAAGAATTTCAAAAGAGCTCATAGAGTTCAAAAAAAAAAAACTTTTGGATTCTCTAATTGAAAAGTGGGTATTAGTTTGCCATTGAACCTTGGTCGATTGTTGTCTTACTAAAAAATCGTCGCAGAATCTTCTCTGAAAATGTCAATGCACAGCTTTGAGTGTGTTGGTTTGTTTCCTTTTAATTCCGTTATAATTGCTTATCTTTTGACAGATACGCATATTTCGTCTTCTACTTGCAGACTTCATCAGAGCCAAGCACCCAATATCACTGATCAAGATTGGATTGATCAAGAGCAATATACTGTTTGTTCACTGCTATGAGCACTGTTTGAGCCTTGTAGTTGTCGACGCAGTGTGCATGTGAAAGGAAAATGCGATTCTTATTGGTCATTCATCTCGGTTTGTCGATGCAATCACCACCAACTGACGTGACTTCAGCTGAATTCAACGACCAAGGCAACAACATTGCAGCAAATGTATAATTTCTGATAAAGCCCTACTATCGCAACCATTTGACGAACCGATCATCATCGACATCGTCGATGGGATTAAATTGCCAACTTCCATTGGCTGTCTGAAAGCAGTTTGCATTGAAGAAGATGAACCACAAAAAAAAATAAGTAAAATGAGCTAAATTGAACAGTAGGGAAAAAGTGGGAGGAGGACAGCACCATCTACGACGTACTTTGGAGTACTCCCCATCCCCAGATTAAATGCACCAAAGAAAAAAAATTGCCCCTCCTTAACAAGATTCCTGTGCACGCTAGTGAGCATTAGTATTAGATTTGGAGCTGTTTGAAGAATTAAACTCAGTCCTCTGCGTGAGAGCCCCAGCACGAACCGCTACGTCATCTGAGATATATTATAGTGAGCCTAGGGGCATCCCAATCTAAACTTTAGTTCCAATACTCATTAAGTATTGTTAAATATCTCTTTAGTATTTTTAAGTATTTTCAAATATTTTTATCTAGACGTTATTTTGATCAAGCAAGTCATGGCAATAACCTCGATTTCTAGTGCAATTGTTTTTTTTTTTATTTCGATGTCAAACATTACGCGTGAATTTTGCGAAATATCTACCTAAGAGTTAGTCTTCGGTACGGTAAGTAAAATATCTATTTCACTATACTCATACTGATAGGATAAAATTGATATTTTGATGATTTGAATATAATTTAATTGACTATTGCTGTTACTCATTTTATATTAAATATTTTATTTACAGTCATCATTCAACGGTGCTTTGGTGATTTTGCCGAGGATTTTCGTATTAAGATGAAAAAGGTGGACGTACTGGCATTTTCAAGTAGCCTAACCATAGCGCTCTTGAAGCCTGAAGTTACATCACAATTGGAAGAGAACATAAGGACGAAGACAGAGTTAATTTGGAAACGGTACGCCGTCAACTATGCAGACATGTATGGGGACTTCAGTGAAACTCCGAGAACTTCCACCTGTTTACCCAATTGTTACCCCTAACCTCGAGCATGCCACGAGTAATCGGTCCTCGTTCCACTAACATTAGTTTAAATAAAACTCTGTTAATGTTAAATTGAACTTCAGCTTTGTGAAGCTAATGCAAATGGGCTTTGACAAATAAAAAACATCGATATATATATATATTTATATATATATTTTTAAAAAGAAATGGTTTACATTTGGCTCTCTGTTCTCTTTCACATGTTTACCTAATACTAATTTTGTTCAATAGAATTCAATTGATCACTTATATATCTACCATTATTTTGATCAAAACAAATTTTCAAAAATACTTATGACAAATCCGTTTCGATCCAAATAGGGAATAGGAGTGAATATTATAATGAAACTTGTTCAGAAAAAGTGTGTTTGCTCAGATACTATCTCAAATATAGCTACATAAATAAGAGAGACGGGTACCTCAGGTTGAGAATCGGTGCCGCAGGAAAGCAGATTTTTTTTTTAAATTGTCTCTTATGTCAGAAGAAAAGATACATTCTCATAAACGAAATACCATAATTGACCTTTCCTCTGAAGTTGTAAATCTCTTAATTTGTATGATCTAAATACTTTAACGATCGCAATGCACAAAATCCAACCTAACACATTAAATCCCTGACAACATTGAGTAAACAAATAACAGAAATTTGTTTAGCAACCAGGGAAACAATCTAGTAATAAGTATTTCTTAAGTATTTTTAAGTATTTATAGGTATCTAAGACTTCAGTTAGAACTTTATAAGTACATCGTGAGAAATACAAAGTTTAGAGTGGGATGCCCCTAGTAGTGAGCTGGGGTTGAAACAGTTGACGTTTTTTACTACACTCGCTTCGTTGTCGTGCGCGACATTCTGTTTGTATTTGAACACTCATGCTCTACCGTCGTCTCTCTCACACAACACGAGCGGTAGAATAACATTCGAGCTAAAAGAAAATTATCAAAATAGCTATCATATAACATGTGTGATTTCGTTGTAATTCCTCAATTTGGTGTAAATCAAACCATTTCTGATCAGAAATATTATTAATAGGACATCATTGCTTGCTATTTTCAGAATTCGCACAAGCACACCATCAGCAGCTCTTATTATGAGAAAAACTAAAATACATACATTCGTGACGGGTCTTCGGCGACAGTATCGTATGACAGAGCCTGTCATACGACATTTTAGTTTGGTACTGTACTATGATAGCTTGTTTTGCAAGTGTCGGAGGCAAAGGCAGTCAATTATCACAGAAAATGTGTCGACTACCGTGACCGCTTACAAGACTGGTCCCGCCTACTGTTGGAGTTTTCAGTGCCAGCTGACTGACTTGAATACGAAATAAAACACCTTGATAACTTTTAAATTGGTGTTTGCCCGCATAGTATTCTAACACACTTGTTACGCAATGGTTTGCAATCGTTGATCGCATGCCCGAATATACGGATTCGCATCCATGAAATTTCTCTTTTATTTATTGTTTAAAGTTTGGATACAATATTGATGCATTGGACGCATTTCGCGCCAAATCGAATCGAAGCTGGCAGCACCCTCTCAGATTTCAATGAAATTTTCTGCATGTGTAGACTTTGACTAAATAAGCACTTTTGCATACTCAGTTTTTCCAAAATTTATCTAGACTAACATTTGAGAAGGGCCAAACTTTTTCTGCCGATTTTTTTTCAAAAATATGTTATGGAAAAATGACAACTCCTACAAAAATTTGTTGTATGGATGACTTTTAGGAAATTAACCAAATTATCAAAAAAAAATGAAAAAAATTTCATATGAGACCTACACTGAAAAAAAAAACGATTTTTAATATTTAAAGTCGATTTAAAAAAATGGCTATGTTTAATTTGAATGAAACTTTGCCTCAAGATAGGTAATTATGTTTACTATCAACCGTCCATACATCTCAAGATGGGCACTTTTAAGGAAAAAAAGTTTTTCGTACAAAAACTTTTTCATGTCTGAACTGATTTTTTAACGTACCATTTTTACACAAAACTAAACCAGTGAAGCTCAAAATCATCTCAGAATCCCAATGAAGCTCCATTTGTGATTCAATTTTGTCTAATCAGCAACTAATCACTTGGATTAATCGAGAATTCCATATGAAAAGATTTTATAAAAAAAAGAAAATAATATAATTGATTATATTGTCTACTACTGAGGCAAAATCCGATACTCCTATAGCAACTTAGAATTCTTAGCTCAAATTATCCATAAAGAATTAGGTATGAATAAAATTTAAATTGAGATCTTCTTTCGAATCAACAACGATTTGGGAAGTCAACGTATCGCATCATAATTCTATATGCCCTTTTGTTATTTATACCAAAACCATTAACATTATATACCGTCTATCACTTCATTCTACCTACGAGCACTATATAACTAAGGTTGATTTCATACAAGCAGCTGTCAATCTGATAACGAAAGTTGTGAAGACAAGTTGTAGTAAAATTATTATCATGGTAAGTAGTAAATTAAGGCTCAAAGGATTGAAATGTTGTGCAAATATAAATAATCCGAGATGCAACCGGAATAAGTTACGGGCCATATCGTCAACGATGGTAGAAAAAATACATTCTATGGGATATAACCACGAAATTGATGAAACGATGAGCATTTGTGAGTCATGCCGTAGTGTGATATCTCATAATAGAAGTCCAGTTATGAAAAAACGCCGATCGGTTGGAAATGAAGTAAATATCCAACCGTCAACTAGTGGGCAGCTGCATAGTGATGATCCAGGTCCATCAATGAATGGCCATCAATCCGTAGATGAGCTAGGTAAGAACAGTCATCCTGATGATACTATCAACTTTTAACTGCAACCTCCTAATTGCACATATTAATTATTTTTTCTTCTTCTTTCCTTCAGATACGGTACCATCGGTTTCATCATTGGAGTCAGTTCCATCAGCAGATGATCTGCAACGCCCATACAATGTTGAGAAGTTTAATGGCTTTGTGGAAACGTTGAATTTATCTCCAATTTCATCGAGGAACATGAGGAGCATGGATTATCGTTCAATAAAATCTCTAGAAATTACACAGGCAGTGCGAAAAAATATATTTGGTCTAGATACAGCAGCCATTATCAAAGTAGAGGCATACGAAGAAATGATTGTGCAGCTAAAGGAGAAGTTCAATTCCCCTACAGCTGACAGAAAAGATCAGATAACAGTATTATCAGTATTGCCAAAGTCTTGGTCCGTGAATAAAGTTGTAGCAGAATTCAACGCACCAACGTACATGGTGAGGCAGGTGAAGAGCCTTGTTAATGAGCAGGGTATTCTAAGCACACCCAACAAAAGAAGTGGGCATGGGATCAACGATGATAAAAAAAAAACTAGTTAGGGAATTTTTTGATGACAATGATATTAGTAGACCTATGCCCGGAACAAATGATTTTGTTTCCGAGTTTAGAAATGGACGAAAAGAACACGTTCAAAAACGCCTGTTAATGATGTCCCTCATGATTTTTGTTGATAAATATAAAGATATTAATATTAGTTTCACTGTATTTACACAATTGCGACCAAAAAATTGCATTTTGCTTGATTCTACTGGTATACATAATGTATGTATTTGTAAAATTAATGATCAACAGTTTAAGAATTATGACACAAGATGCAATAATAGAAAAATGCTTTGTATTATTTCTACTAGAACAACTGATTACTTTTTCCGTGCTTGCGAAAAGTGTGCTTCCAATGATCATATTGAAGAGGAACTTACTTTGCTATTAGAATCAAATGACAAACAAGATGTTGTGTTTCAACAGTGGCTGAATACTGATCGTTGTAATTTGGAAACGATTATCAAGCCTGTTGATGAATTTGTTCCGTATCTCATTGATAAAATTAACAAACTCATGACTTTATTTACAAACAACAGTCATCTTTTCTAAGAAATAAAAAAGAATCATTAAAAGAAGGTGAAATTCTAGCAATTTGTGATTTTCTTGAAAATTATTCATTCATTATCCAAAACGCTGCTCAAATATATCACTGGAATAATTCTCAAGCAACAATACATCCATTTGAAGTTTATTATAAGAAAGACATCAAACTTGAAAATGACTCACGATACAGTTGCAGTTCAGTTGTTCATCTCAAAAATAATAGATTTTTTAAACAATCGATAGATTTTTCTAAAATTACTTTTATGTCGGATGGGGCAGCCTCACAATACAAAAATAAAAAAAACTTTGCTAGTCTATGTAGATTTCAGTCAAAGCATGGATTAGAAGCAGAATGGCATTTTTTTGCAACGTCTCATGGAAAAGGTCCCTGTGATGCCATTGGTGGCACTCTCAAGCGAATGGCAAAGAGAGCTAGTCTTGCTCGAGATTATGGAAACACCATAACAACTCCACGAGAATTATATAACTGGGCAGTTGAACAAACAGATAAAAATATCATAAAACTACGTTTCGAGTACATATCCACTGAACAGTACATCGAAATGTCAGAAGAACTCGAAGAACTATATAACAGCACAAAGACAATATCTGGCACACGGAAATTTCACAGTTTTGTGCCTATAACTGGTGAAAAAGTAGCGGCAAAAAGGTATTCTAATTCAGAAGATGAACCAAAAATATTTAACTTGATTGGCAAAAGGAAAAAAAAATAGCATGTATGAAAATAGGTTTAAAACATTGAAAATATATAAATAAATGATATATGAAAAATCTTGTCTTTTTTCTCTCCCATATTATCAAATTTTGCATCAGTAGTAGACAACAGAATAAGGGAATGATATTTTTTTGTCAAGGTCTACATGTCCAAATAGTTTTATTGAACTCTGAGAGGGTGCTGCCAATTCCAAATACGATTTGGCGAGAAATGCATCATGAGCCCTTTTCATATGAAATTCTCGATTAATCCAAGTGAACTTAAGTGCTGATTAGACAAAATTGAATCGCAAATTGAGCTTCATTGGATTCTGAGATGATTTTGAGCTTCACTGGTTTAGTTTTGTGTGAAAATGGCAAATCAAAATCAAAATCAGTTCAGACATGAAAAAGTTTTTGTAAGAAAAACTTTTTTTCCTTAAAAGTGCCCATCTCGCAATGTATGGTTTGGTATGGTTGGTAGTTAACATAATTACCTATCTTGAGGCAAAGTTTCATTCAAATCAAACATGGCCATTTTTTAAATCGACTTTAAATTATAAAAATCGTTTTTTTTCAGTGTAGGTCTCAAATGAAATTTTTTCCAGTATTTTTTTTCGATAACTTGGACAATTTCCTAAAGTCATCCATACAACACATTTTTGTAGGAGTTGTCATTTTTCCTAAAAAAAAATTTGAAAAAAATCGGCAGAAAAAGTTTGAACCTTCTCAAATGTTAGTCTAGATAAATTTTGGAAAAACTAAGTATGTAAAGTGGCATATTTAGTCAAGGTCCACACATCCAGAAAGTTTCATTGAAATCTGAGAGGGTGCTGCCAGCTCCGAATACGATTTGGCGCGAAATGCATCATTGCATAAAGGGCGAACAAGAAATTATTGCGACACCGAAAATGTCATGCCAATTTTCTTATAATGTTTAGAATCAAACCAAAATTTTAGGGTAGTTTTATACATATATTTACTTCAAAAATCAAAAGAAAAGTTAATCGATGGAGCCTTGAGTGTAAAATTGAACGCATTTTCGCTTGATGCCTTCCATCAAAGTCTTTACAGTGTCATCCGGTACCAGTTTCTCAGTTTTTTTTTTCCATTTTCTTAACATGTCCTTCTCGTCTTTGACTGTCTTCTTGCTCTTCCGAAGTTCCCGCTTCATTATTGCCCAGTACTGCTCCACCGGGCGCAGCTCCGGACAGTTTGGCGGATTCATGTCCTTTGGAACAAAATGGACAGAATTGGCCTCATACCACTCCAGGACACTTTTAGAATAGTGGCCTGATGCCAAATCTGGCCAAAATAGCGGAGCTTCGTCGTGCTGCTGCAAGAACGGCAAAAGGCGCTTCTCGAGGCACTCAGATTTGTAGATCTCGCCATTTACTGTGCCCTTTGTCACGAAAGGCTCACTCCTCAGTCCGCAAGAGCAGATGGCCTGCCAAATGAGATATTTGGAGGCGAACTTTGACATTTTCTTCTTCTTAAATTTGTCGTCGACATCGAACTTGCTCTTGCCGGTGAAAAACTCCAACCTTGGAATTTGCTTAAAATCGGCTTTTATATACGTTTCGTCGTCCATCACACAGCAGCCATATTTTGGCAGCATCTTCTCGTAGAGCTTCCGTGCCCGAGTTTTAGCCGTCGATTGTTGCCGCTCATCGCGGTTTGGGAAGTTCTGTACCTTGTATGTATGTAGTCCAGCTCTCTTCTTTGCATTCTGGACGTAGCTCTGCGACATGCCGATCTTTTTAGCCAAATCACGGCTTGAGACGTTGGGATTTGCTTTAATCATCCGCTTCACCTTTCCCTCCGTCTTTTTGTTCTCCGGTCCCGGTTTTCTTCCAGCTCCTTTGCCGTGGTCCAACGTCAACCGCTCCTGAAACCGCTTCAACACTCTGGAGACGGTTGAATGGTGAATGTTCAACATTTTTCCCAACTGCCGGTGCGACAGGTCAGGAAATTCCAGGTGTTTGGAAAGAATTTGTTCTCTTGTTGGTTCACCTCCATTTTCGTTGAATCGAAAAACACGACTTCGAGTTTGACAGCATGTACACAATACACATCAATGAGAAAGTGTGCAAAATTTGGTTGATTTTTACCCAATGGTAAAAAAGTTATGCCCTGTTAAATGTGTCGCAATAATTTCGTGTTCGCCCTTTAAATATAAGAATTATGGTCTATTCGGGCCACTGATCATTTCATTTTGTTACTCATAAAGACTTGTGCGGCTTGCTTCATGTGGCTTGAAAGTTCTGTCGGAACTTTATTTGAAATTTATAGAACTTGAAGGTTCGGTCGGACCTTTATTTGAACTTTATGGAACTTGGAAGTGAGGCGCTATGAAATTCGTAATAAATACCAAATCCAGCGGACGCCTCTATTAGTGATGCATCTGTGAAGAACGATCTTGCGGAATCAACTTGGCCAAACTTTGCAGCATAAGTTGACGGAACAATCATGGAACGATGATGTTCTGGGATCTTACGAATCTCCCGCGTCATAGATAAATCAAATTGAACAGAATTGCCGAAGTCGGATTTGACAGCGATTTGTTATGTATTTTCCTCGGATTTTCACTAACACGCTCCCACATATAGCACCAATACAAACGGACGTGAATATCTTTACAGCTTGTGAGATGTCATCAGTCATGACGGTATATTTAAGGAAACCTTATTTAAACGTTTCCGTCTGTTTCTCTGTGATTAGGCCTTCTCGGGGGACATCTGTCGAGAAGCTGCGGTCGCGTATTTTGAAATTTTTCTTTCTGGATCATTGTGTCGAAACAGATAAACCCAGCTTGATGTCATGGTTTTAAATTGAAGGCGGCGTCCATAAATTACGTAACGCTTAAAGTGGGATTGCTACGTATGGAAGGGGGAGTATAGCTTTTCGTTGCGTAACGAAGAGGGGGGAAATCCTTCCTTTTCCTTTATTTAACGTCGGTCTCTGTTCCGCAATCTAGTGCCAATCACCGACGGACATCGATTGCCATCCATTGACGGCAATCGAATGTGCAGGAAGACAGCTTCCACACCTGCGTAGGATATCGTACCCATTCACAACACACATGGGCCGGGACCAACGGCTTTACTTCCCTTCCGAAGGAAGACGTGACCAGAGATTTTTATGCCTCAGAAAAATCCCACCGACCTCGGCTGGGATTGAACCCAGACCCATCGGGGTGTTAGAAAGCAGTCACGCTTACCACTACACCACCGGTGCCGGCGAAGAGGGGGGAAATGAAAATAATGATTTTTCGTTATGTAAGGTATGAAAATAAAGGTCATTTAATTTCAAAACTAAATCATGCGTGCAAATTTGGATTTTCCATCTTGAGTATTTTGCTTTCATTAATCTTTTGAAAGGCAGGTACGCTTATCGTTTGTTTTTAGTTTGAGTATGATAAATGAAAATTATACAAAAATAGGGGATTACTTTCCACGTTACGTTTTGTTACAGTTATTTCGATTTTTAGCGTTACGTAATTAATGGACGCCGCCAAAGCAAAGGACGACCAGTTACAGGAAATAAATCAAATCAGAAGAGGAGAAAAATGCACAACAGAAATTCAATTTTCCTGTTTCGCGTGGCGCTATGTGCATTGTTCAACGTTTGGCTGGAATGGCCACCAAATGGTTCCCCCGGCAGGATAGTGCGCGCGCCATAGTGAAGAGATTTATGGTATCCCCGTTATATATTGGGAGGACATTTTTCTTCTCCATCTGTCATACTTCGAATCCAAGCAAGCTCTCGCGATTGAATATCCATCGCTGGGGAAGGGAGGGGGGGGGGCGTGAGAAAGAGCAGCACAGGGGAGTAAAATACATTTATTCTGGTGCTTCCCAAGCCATCCAACCGACGGAAAGCTCTGTGCCATGCTATGAATGAAAGGCGGCTGCCGGCAAGAAGGACTGCACAAACAAACGAACGAAAGGGATACGTAGAAATGATAATGATGCAAAACGATGATGATGATGGTGATGATGATGATGATGATAAAAAATTGGATACTGGCAACCGTGGGTCCTTCCTTGGCAAGGGCTATTACATTACATGGCGTTGGTACGTGGGTGTATGTGTGTCTGTAGAGACAATCTTCTCAAGTTTCGCAATCTTCAATTTCCCCATTAAAGGAGCGCTTTGCAGATCAATCATCCGCTTATTTGCATCCTCAACCGCTCCTCGCAAGGCGTCGATATGGTGGGTGGATGGGTAAGCAAAGTGAGGACCAATTTGGTCGAGGAAAATAATCTGATCAACTTTCAGTTCGTGGAAAGTCGATGGCGAACAGTCTAAGAATAACGAGCACGGTTATTTGGGTCACACGTTCAGCGTGACAGTAACGTATTTACCCTTGTGCATTCATAAATTACAGTACCGTTGCAAGCTGAAATGGATCGTCGGAAGAAAAGTTTCTCCAGGGGTTATGAAGTTGGAACTTTAGTTGAATGAGCTAAGAGGAACCTTAGCTGCCCAAAAACCTTCAAATGTGTTGGTGGCCGACCAAATAAACAAACAACTAATAGTTCATGCGCTGTGGCCAGCGTTGCCAGGTCATTTTCAGGAAAATCTGGGCCAGTTAAAACATAATGCTATTGAAATCAAAGTGATATACCAATCTCCCGTAAAAATTGGTCAGTATGATCATCTGGAATTTATTTAAAGTATTAGAATGTTTATGAATTAGTGAATATTTAACAGTAGACAACGGACAACACACCACACCCAGTAGACCAGCTCACTTCGTGGCACTTACAATACGCCTGAACGACGGGTGAAGTCGCACGACCACCAAGCCCACAAAGATGGATGGAACTCTACTCAGAATTAGCTTTAAATTCTCGTTTGATTTTACAAGGAATTCACATTACACTTCACTGTGAACTATTTTCAGAATTATGCTAAAATTCCAATAATGTCCAGTGATATTTTTAAAGCAACATGTTTAAAAAATCTGGGAAAATCTGGAACATATTTAAAAAATCTGGAAATGTATGTGGTCTGGCTGTGTATCTGGCAAGACGACTAAAAATCTGGTAAATCCAGATAAATCTGGAATACTGGCAACGCTGTGGCTATGGTGAGAGAACTCACAGTTCTTCGAGTATAGTTTTCAGCACGAATCAAGCATTTAGGGTAGGATGGTGCAAAACGCACCGTTTAAGCAAAATCGTCAATTGCTGGTGAATGGAAGCTAAAATCAAGAAGAAAGTAATGGCGTTTGGTTCATTACCATGTTTTCTACGAAGATCGAGTGATTTAGAACTACAAAAGGATAATATTCCATGACTTTCAAGGTATTTTAAAAATTTCTTCCAAAATGATAGCGGGGCAAAACGCCTGATTCATGATGCAATATGCACCACAACATTGAGGCAAGACGCACGACAACAATGGCCAAAACGCACCACAACATTGGGGTAAAATGCACCCCATGGTTGACAAACCATAACCCCTGCAAGTAGATAATGCAAAGGGATGCGGTATTTCAAATGATTATTTCTTTATGTTACATCAGAAATAAGGTCTCAAATTCTCAAAAGAATGCAAAACTGTGATTCATCAAGTAAAATATCTAAAAAATAAACGAAAAGTAAATTCGTTAAATTTTGTTGTGATATATGATGTTAAAAGCTTAATTTGCAGTCGATGATTTTAACAACTGTGTCCTGTTTTGCATAAAATGCTATTTTTTAAAGGAATCAGTAAGTCAATATACGATTTTATAATCAAGAATTATTTGTGAAACCTCCAGTTGAAAACAATCACAAACCGTTACCCGGAAAATGCATCTGAGGAAAAGTTATCGTTGTTTTTCTATAAGTGGGCATTTTACCCCAGGGGTGCATTATGGGCTGTTCTCCCTTACTCTTGTGATCGGAGATGTTCTTGATTTTATTCGGCTCATTGCACAGTGGTGCAAAAGGCCAAATTCATGAACTTTTTTCATTAGCACCTTTTACAGTGGTTTTTTCAATAGGGTGTCTTGAGAAGAGTTTTTATAAATGACAAGACCCATTGAATGAAGTTAAGTTTTAGTTCGAAACTTCACCACAGATGGCGCTGCAAAATCTAACTTTTTAGTTTGACCAGATAGAGATATAAAGTTTTGAGTTAAGTTGTAAGTTGCTTTATAACTAAAAACTTTGTAAAAGACGCCATGTCTCTATCTGCTTGCGGTTTTGAGTTATGAAGAGTTTTTTTTATAAAAGGGCCTCAAAAATCCAGTTTTTGTAAATATTTCCGAAATTATTTGTTTTAGATGACTATAATGTTCTGCAACTTTTTAATAATCAATAAATCACACAACTTTGCTCAAGACAAAAAGGTTCTATCTGCAAAACAGAAAATGTTGTAGGCAATATCAGCTCAAAAACAGCCAAATTTCAAGCATCCACAAACTTCAAAGAGGCAAAAAGGGGCAGACGGCTCCTCAATATGATGAAACTATAGTGAAAATACTATCATTTCATCTAGTAGTCATTTGTATCCCGTTGTATCCATGTGAGCTGACCAATGTTTTATTAACAGCATTCTAACCACCCACCATGTTTTGTGTGTTTGTTTTTGACATGCCAAAGAAGCAACCCATGATTGCCATTTTTTAACTGTCATTCGAGCGTTATGGTACAAAACGTTCGTTGCATTTGCGTTCATCAGAGTAAAAATTCGTTTGCAAATAACATTATGAAAATTTTGACTGCACAGAAGGTAAAGGGTGATACGGTCAAAATTTGGTCAATATCAACTTGACGTATTTCTTTCAATTTTGCATTTAAAAAACCTGAACACCCCTCATTTTGAAGGTGTGTGTGTGTAGAATGTTGCTCCTATTTTGATTTTGGAATTCACTCTTCAGTTGTCAAAATGCCGTCCAAGCAAGAAGAGCAGCGTATCAAAATTTTGCTCGCGCATCGCGAAAATCCGAGCTACTCGCACGCAAAGTTGGCAAAATCGCTAAAAGTTGCCAAATCAACCGTTACAAATGTAATTAAAGTGTTTGGGGAACGTTTGTCGACAGCCAGGAAGTCTGGATCGGGGGGAAATCGAAAACCGGAAGCCGCTGAGACGACAAAGAGAGTTGCCGGTAGTTTCAAGCGAAACCCTAACCTCTCTCTCCGAGATGCCGCAAATAAGCTGGGTGTATCGTCTACAACCGTGCATCGAGCCAAAAAACGAGCCGGACTATCGACTTACAAGAAGGTAGTGACTCAAAATCGCGATGATAAACAAAATACGACGGCCAAAGCGCGATCCCGGAGGCTGTACACGACGATGCTGACGAAGTTTGACTGCGTGGTAATGGACGACGAAACCTACGTCAAAGCCGACTACAAGCAGCTTCCGGGACAGGAGTTTTATACGGCAAAAGGAAGGGGAAAGGTAGCAGATGTTTTCAAGCACATGAAACTGTCAAAGTTCGCAAAGAAATATCTGGTTTGGCAAGCCATCTGTACCTGTGGCTTGAAAAGCAGCATTTTCATAGCTTCCGGGACTGTCAACCAAGAAACTTACGTGAAAGAGTGTTTGAATAAACGTCTGCTGCCTTTCCTGAAGAAACACGGTTGTTCCGTACTGTTTTGGCCGGATTTGGCATCTTGCCATTACGGTAAAAAGGCCATGGAGTGGTACGCCGCCAACAACAACCAGGTGGTTCCCAAGAACAAGAACCCTCCCAACACGCCAGAGCTCCGCCCAATTGAGAAATACTGGGCTATTGTCAAGCGGAACCTAAAGAAGACCAAAAAAACTGCTAAGGGCGAGCAGCAGTTCAAGGCAAACTGGCTTTCTGCGGCGAAGAAGGTGGGCAAGGTGGCTGTACAAAATCTGATGGCAGGGGTCAAGCGTAAGGCCCGGCAATTCGGATTTGGAAAAGCGGAAGCCTAACTGAATATTTTTCCTGAATTTTATACTAATTGAACTTGAAAAAGAAATTTAATTTGATTTTTTATATAAACGATTTCACCGATTTACACGCGTTTTCCCTTGACCAAATTTTGACCGTATCACCCTTTAGGTCAAATATTGTTTACTTATATGAATGGTTTTGCGTTTTGTTTTCTGGTTATTCTGCATTCATGTGTGATTTATTGCTGGGGGATGGTTTCTGAGCAACTACCAGTCAAATATACTGAACAACATTAAAATGAGGTTATCGATTCTCTATTTCAGTTGAAATAGATAAACGAAAGCTGTTTTCAATTTGGAAAAAAAAACTCATTAGGAGATGAAAAGGTTGCCTCCGTTTGCAACGAAGTTTTTACTCATTATGGAATTAAACCTGAGCTCATGGTAGCACATAGAAGCTAAACAAATTGTACTATCGATGTGTAAATATTTTAAAAAGCTATGGCAAAAACATAACCGAACCGAAGAAAAAGTATATTTTTATGATTACTGTACCCCTTCGAAAAGTATTAATGGCATTCCTTCGTCATCCTCACCTGCTAAACGTGGCAGAAAGTTACTGGCATTCGAAGACAGCAGCGAAGTTGTAAAAAGACGGAAGACATCGGATTTAAGGAACAAATATCCAACGGCTGAGCTAGCATATGATACTCAAATGAAACTACGAGAGAAGGGTAAACACGATTCCGCGACTATTGTGCAAGATATTACACAAAGGAGTCCATCAAGAGCAACGCAAGTGTCGTCATTGCAACGTTAAGTTTCTAAATCTCTTGTTTTGTTTACAAATAATAATGGATCTGAATCTGACATAAAATCAATATGAAAGATTGCGCAAAGGTGCCGTTCAGTGCAACGCAAACCTTTATCCTTCATACCACAAAGTGTTGGATGCAAAGAGAAGTTGTTACCCCGTAAAAGAATCCTTGCTGATCTCAGAAACTTCAGCTGAAGTAAAACTTGGGGCTCTTTTGAGACACACAAGCCGTAGAATAATTGAAGCAAATATTAATATCCTGTACAGACGACTTATATAATCTAGTTTTCACTGAAAATCCTATGTATGAGTGCTCATTGCAAGACAGCCTATATTAAATACATGATATAAATCATAGTCTGTACGGGGTATAAGTCTTTATAACGACTTTCTTGCGCCTGTTCCGACAATTGGCCTATTGGAACTAGAAAGCTTTCCACAACTTTAGATCCGTGAATCAGAATTTTTTGAACAGTAACAGGCTTTACTCTGATGAACGCAAATGCAACGAACGTTTTGTACCATAACGCTCGAATGACAGTTACAGAATGGCAATCATGGGTTGCTTCTTTGGCATGGCAAAAACAAACAAACAAAACATGGTGGGTGATTAGAATGCTGTTAATAAAACATTGGTCAGCTCACATGGATACAACGGGATACAAATGACTACTAGATGAAATGATAGTATTTTCACTATAGTTTCATCATATTGAGGAGCCGTCTGCCCCTTTTTGCCTCTTTGAAGTTTGTGGATGCTTGAAATTTGGCTGTTTTTGAGCTGATATTGCCTACAACATTTTCTGTTTTGCAGATAGAACCTTTTTGTTTTGAGCAAAGTTGTGTGATTTATTGATTATTAAAAAGTTACAGTACATTATAGTCATCTAAAACAAATAATTTCGGAAATATTTACAAAAAACGGATTTGTGAGGCTTTTCTATAAAAAAAACGCTTCATAACTAAAAAAAAAGTTATGAAGCCAACAACAACTAAACTCAAAACTTTATATCTCTATCTGGTCAAACTAAAAAGTAAGATTTTGCAGCACCACCTGTGGTGAAGTTTCGAACTAAAACTTGTAACATCCTTTAATGGGTCTTGTCATTTATAAAAGCTCTTCTGAAGACACCCTATTGAAAAAAAACCTCTGTAAAAGGTGCTAATGGATTTGGCCTTTTGCACCACTGTGCATTGTAGAAGATGATGAAGTTGATCGTCCCACTGCTTACCTCTAAAAAGGTTTGAGCTTGACGATTAATCTTCAGGATAATTAAGTATAACATCTTAACCAAATTAGCAAACAAAACCAAACTGGTTACAATTACAGATATAAATTCCTTCAGAACTCTCAGTTGCTTCTCAGCGATATAAATGTGAAAAGCTTAGATGTTAACTTCTTTGTTCACCTTTTTGTCAACCTCAAATATATATCTTTTTTCAATGTTCCGTTTTTTGTTTGTCTATCAAATGTTAAAATCATGATTGTATCTTGGCCCCTCTTTAGTGAATTCATATCTGTCGATGGATAATTCGTCGAGTGAGGATCAAGCTATGATCACTGTATTACAATAAAACTGTCGCAGTTTCATTCCTAAATTAGACTCGTTCAAATATTTGATTCACAATTCTGATTATGATAAATTTGCACTCTGTGAAACATGGCTTATCCGCCTATCCCACAATTTTAGCATTATCCGCCTGGACCGAGATGATTCATATGGTGGCGTACTTTTGGGGATCAAAAAGTGCTACCCCTTCTATAAAATCTCAATCCCAACGCTTGCCAAATAAATGTGAAGAACAAAGATCTTTGTATAGCTTCTGTATATGTCCCTCCAAGGACTTCCATAGACCGCTGTCAGCTTTGGAGTTCAGTTACTCTTCTCCCATCTCCAGTTCTAATACTGGGCTATATTAAGGGGAAGCTCACCGGCCCAAAAATAAAAAAATATTTTCGGTACGTTTTTATTTTTCTAAAAATATTGGGAAAAATTATCAAAAATCCAAGAAAATCAGTTTCTTCCTTAGATTTTTGTCAAAAATTACATGCAAAAAAAAAATTTTCTATCCCATCATGAAAAAAAATTGGACTCTCAGAAAAACCGAAAAGTTGATGTTTTGTGGTTTTTTGAGTCCAACTTTATGCCATAATGACTTATAAAACATGTTTTTGCACGTGAATTTTCTTTAAAAAATTAGAAAAAATTTGATTTTTTTAGATTTTTGATACTTTTTTTTCAATATTTTTAGAAAAATCAAAACGTAATTTTTTTTTTCGGAGCGGTCTACTTCCCCTTAACTCTTACGGTACTGGCTGGGGCGAA
This sequence comes from Ochlerotatus camptorhynchus, assembly GCF_037179485.1. Classification (NCBI taxonomy): domain Eukaryota; kingdom Metazoa; phylum Arthropoda; class Insecta; order Diptera; family Culicidae; genus Ochlerotatus; species Ochlerotatus camptorhynchus. The sequence continues at coordinate 1,164,832 of NW_027040958.1, forward strand.
TCATACGATGACAATAGAGCGGGTATTTTCTATGATTTGTGCGACGATTTCAACTTGACTATCTTGAACACTGGTGAAGCAACACGAAGAGCTAAAAATCCTGCTCAGGAGAGCCGTCTTGATATATCTCTGTCCTCTAACTCACTATCATTAGATTGTCTTTTAGTGGTAGCGATCACTTTCCAATTATTGTTTCAATCAAATGTGGTCGTCAAAAATCAGATCAGTCAATTCAAGTTCCTTTTGATGATGATGATGGTCCCACCTCTTACCCCTACAAAGGTTTGAGCTGGACGATTTATCTTTAAGATAATTAAATATGACATTTTAATCAGGTTAGCATTATTATTATTTAGCTTTATTAAGGAGGCTTTCAGCCTTGGGCTGGTTCGCCTCCAGCCATCAGGTTAGCAAACAAAATCGAACTGGTTACAATTACAGATATAAATTCCCTCTAGAGTTTACAGTTGCTTCACAGCGATATAAATGTAGAAAAGCTCAGGCGTCCACCTCTTAGTTCGCCTTTTTGTCCACCTAAAATATTCATAAGTATTACAAGCAATCAAGAGTTAGTTAACAATCAACAAAGAATCCTATTACACTAGCAATCCCGCAATCTGATGCTATCATAATGTTCAGCAATGTCAGGAATGCTCACGAACTCCCAACATTTGCCAGAAAACTTACTACTAACTCAAGGTTTCTTCCAAATAAGCTGCAAAATTGCTTTTTTTTTTAGTTGAAGATGCTAATTTCAAATAACAGACCGTAGTGGTAATTTTTATACGATAGATGGAGTAGATGAAAGCATAGAGTTGATAGTTCCGTTAGAGTACGGCAGTGTGAAGATTGTATATAGATATTAGAATAGCGAACTAGGACAACTTTTAAGGAAGGTACAAATCGGTTTTTTCATCTCTCTTTACCAAACTCCCCCTTTGGAGAGGGATGGTGAGGGGTGTCCCCCCCCCACCACCACTGGCAAAAAGAGATGAAAACCGACCCGTTCAAGTACCAACTGTGTGTTTGAAACAGTTCTACCGATTTTTACCGCACTTCAATTGTTATTTGAAGGAAGGCATCCAGTCGTAGGTTTGGAAATTGCAACTATTGTTTACCCCTACCACGATATGTGCTCCTGTCATCGTTGACTTGACGATCTCGAGGGGACACGGGTGGGGTAGGTGTTGCTTCCTTCAAATAACAATTGAAGTGCGGTAAAAATCGGTAGAACTGTTTCAAACACACAGTTGGTACTTGAACGGGTCGGTTTTCATCTCTTTTTGCCAGTGGTGGCGGGGGGGGGGGACACCCCTCACCATCCCTCTCCAAAGGGGGAGTTTGGTAAAGAGAGATGAAAAAACCGATTTGTACCTTCCTTAAAAGTTGTCCTAGTTCGCTATTCTAATATCTATATACAATCTTCACACTGCCGTACTCTAACGGAACTATCAACTCTATGCTTTCATCTACTCCATCTATCGTATAAAAATTACCACTACAGTCTGTTATTTGAAATTAGCATCTTCAACTATGTAAATCGTTGACTTCACGTAGAAGTAATACTAAATAACATATAGTCAAAGTGCTTTTTTTTTATCAAATGTTAAATTCAGTCCTCTATATCCGTAATACGTATGCGAGGCTCAAACCTTTGTAGACTACTTTTTTTTAATTAATCTACTATTAAATCAAGTATTGAAAATCTATGATCACTATCGTGGCGAACAGAAATAGTTTTTGCAGTGCTACAATAATTATTAAAAAAGTCGTTATGACAGCTATCCATATAAAATAATCCGTTAGAGATAACTTCGTCAAGATACATAATATGTCAAATCAAAAAAAATACTGGATAACTGTTCAACAGACAGTTTTAACGTGTGAAACGCAGTGTCTTTTAAATACTGTAAGTGTTCCTGAACGTTTTATATTTCTAGGCATCGAATTGAAAACATTTATTCCTTTAAAAAATAATGAATTCTGTGAAGCACAAGTCAAGAAATGTGGTGTTCTTATTTCAACCGCGTTTCTAGTATTATATCTATGAAAGTCACTTCCTCTTTCAATTCGATCACACAAATATCGAGGCAGCAAACCGTTAACTACTTTAAAAATTGACGCCATAGTCTAATATACAATTCTTTGCTTCACCGACAACCATTGTAAGGCGTCTAGCATGAAAGTTGAGGAAGTGAATCTACTACATCTCAAAATCAAACGCATTATTTTATTCTGCAATAGCTGTAATCTCGATATTTGTGTTGCATTGGCCAGAAATAAAATGGAAGGGCAAAAGTCAAGATGAGGAGAGATGATTGATTTGTATAGCTGTATTTTACTGGCAATAGTTAAATCGTTTTTCAGTCGACATAGAATTCCATACTTCTTGGAAATTTTCTTGATGACATTGTCAATGTGAGAGTTGAACTTAAGTGTGTCATCAATAATCACGCCAAGATATTTAATCTCCTGAACGCGAACAATAGTCTCATCATCAATTACTCTATTTCGCTAAATTACCATAAATTTAGTTTTACTTGTATTCAATTTTTACTGCTTATACTTTAACCATCTACTTAGAGAACGCAGTACTTCATTCAAGTATAAAACGGCATCATCTAAATCCTTAGCTGCAATGAATAACACAGTATCATCTGCAAAAAGATTAATGTCGCAAAATCGGTGAACACGTCGCAAGTCATTACTATACATAATAAATAAAAGGGGCCCTAATACACTTCCCTGGGGCACTCCAAGGTTCTTCCCCACGGGACTGGAAACAGAATCATTAAAAACAGTCCGTTGAGTTCTGTCAGACAAATAGCTTTCAAACCATTTATATGCAGTACTCGTAATTCCAAAGCGCTTGATTGTACTTAACAGTAAGGGCCTAGAAATTGTTTCAAAAGCACTTTTAAGATCAAAAAAAAACCAGCAACAATCGTATCTTTACACTCCAAGTTATTTTTCCACTTCGCTAATACCAAATTCAACGCGGTTTCACAAGAATGACCTTCCCGATATCCCGATTGTTCTGGTATCAACAAACTATTACTATTTAAATACTCCAACAGCTGGCCTTTATCAACAAGTTCTAAAATTTTCTCTAATGTATGCAACATGTTGATGAGACGAAACTCTTCGGCTTTAATCGTTCCAGCAACTTTTTGAATCGGGACCACTAAGGATTCCTTCCAAATTTGTGGTACATGTCCAGTTTGTAATGATTCATTAATAAGGTCCAGCAAGATGTGGCCAAAGACATGAAAGCAGTCTTGAATAACTCTAGCATTAACATTATCTACTTCAGCCGATTTTCCTAATGAAAAACAAATAACTCTAAGTTCATCTAATGTAACTGGGTGAAAAACTTCAAATCTACAACTACTATTAACTGGCTGTTTTATTTCGTCAGGTTCATCGACCATTTCAATGGATTGATTAATCAATGAAACACTGTCTACCAAATAATCTTTAAATTTAGCTGCAATTACCTATTCTGACTGTTCTAATGTGCCATTAAAAGTTATGGACCGCGGTTTGCAATTACTAGGTTTTAATAAAGATTTCAAAATTTTCCATAACTCTTTGCTGTTGTTTTGATGTTGATCAATCTTCCTTTGAACATATTCACAACGAGTTTTCTATATCAATTTTGAATACTTATTACGCGCGATTGTGTACCTATTCCAATGATTATCATTATTTCATCTACAAAACTTTTTGTACCATTTGTCCCTTTTCCGTTTAAGACGCAAATGATCCAAATTGTACCAGTTGTTCGAGTTTTTCAAAGAAACAAACTTTTGCTCAACTAGTTGATTGGTACACGTTTTCAAAGCGTTATTAAGAACAGCTGTAGATTCGTCTAAGTTACCGGCCGCAAATGGAAAATCCACGCTCCTCTCAACAAGATTCGAGACAGCTTGCTTCGAATACTTCCTCCAGCACTTCAATTTTACAAAATTATCGTTATCGTTAGCATGGCATCGGTTATTTTCAAATCAGTATCCGTAGCTGAACAAATAGGATCAAAATCTGAATAAACGTGGTCAATTAAAGTTCTACTGTTCCTGGAAATACGCGTATTTTCATTTACCGTTTGCTTTAAATTAAAAAAAAAGTAGAAGGGTCTGTGCCTAGGGGCACGAACGGAAGCTTGACGTAGGACCGCTAGTGGGCGGAACAAATGTGAACATTTAGTTCTTTTAATTGATCAATCATCAATTATCTTAACTCTTTCCGTTTTTATTTGTAAGCGTATCAAATTGGTAGTATTTATTTCAAAGAGGAAGTTGATGAAGAGAATCCAAGGGACTGTCAACTTGAGTATTTTCGATTCATATAGGGGAATTTACGTATTCTCGGCAACCTAAGCAGCGACCTTCTTTCTATAGCCTTTTTCTCTAAGGAACGCACACATATGCAGTATTGGTTTGTTTACAATCTTTTGCTGCCAGCTGCTCTAACAATTTCAGTCGAAAGAATTGTCAAAAACTGTTTTGAAACGCTTTTACAAAGCTCCAATCTTCTCTAGTGAGAGCGAGTATTGTCGGCAACCAGTTTTTCTTCGGCAACCGTTCCATTTGAACTGCATGTAAATCTGCTGTTCTATTATCGGCAACTCGAAATCAGCTACAATTTGTAGTGTGTGTGTTTCATTTCAAGAAAACCTTGCTAGATTGCTTTTGCTCAGTGGTAAAAATATAGTCAAATTGAAGCTGAAAGCATAAAGAATCGTTTGCATGCATTCAGCGAAGTGTTTTCGTAAGAAAATCCAGTGAAAATAGTGTTTCAATTTGGGTTGCCGAAAATAGTCTGGCATGCCGAAGCCGTCATTTCCCCTACCAGACTTTAAAAGGTGTATTTTAAATTTTTTGTTATTTATGAATTTTTAAGTTTTGAGCATTTTGGTATACTTTTAATATTCAATTCACCCCTCACAGGATTTCCTTCCGAAATTTATGAATGGGGCGGAGTGGAAAGTATCGTTTGTGCAGAATGTGTAAAAAAGGAGGGACTTCGAGAGATTGAACTCGTGAGAGCAAATTTTCTCACAAGTTTGATTTTATTGGCTTTCTGGGGACAGAGCGAATTATTCTCACTTCTCTCAAATTCTATATGGATTTTTAACACTTCCTCCCAGCGTGTTCTGGATTCAGGTCTACAATTCCACACCTTCTATAGAGACCAGGTTGAGCCTTGATAGCTAGCTGCTTACGGGAACTGATGACCTTGAAAAATGTCCAAATAATACTCCTAACAAATTTATGGTGGTCCTGAAAAGGACCATTTTGTAGTGATGGTTGAGTAATGCTGAGCTGAGCACGACGAGCTACTGATTCCGATCCTACCCTAGCGGTGGGACTTCTTCCTCCTTCTCTATGGTTGCTGATATGAGCTCTGCAGCTCGCTGCTTGCAGGCAGCCTTTCTTTGTTGTTGTTGTTGTTGAAGGCACTCCTGCTGCTGCTGCTTGACTGGACACCACCACTTACGGTGATTGAATGAGCACCGTTCAGTGGGACCGCATCGAATTCGATTTTTAAGTCTGTGTTAGGGAATGCGCTGTTTTCAGACATCCGGTGATAATTTTGATCACCCTTGCAACAGTTGGACATTTGGTATTTTTACATAGTGACCTATTGAAAATTAACTAAGAGTTCATTTTAGCAGATTGGTAGATAAATTTCCAATCGTTTGGCTTGTTTAGAATTAAAATATATCTGCTATTGGGCAAAACCTGACTACTTTTCGTAATGCTGTGCATTTTGGTTTTTTGAAATTACGTGGATTCTATGGATCCTGTGGAGATGTTTGTGTTGGTAGAGGGAAAAATGTAAACTTTGCGGGAGACGATGTCTTAACACTCGAAAGCAATTTTGTGAGATATGAAGTTAAACAAATCCTAGCTAGTTCTGTATGATGATTTTGTTTGATTTTATTTATTTGTAAAATCGCCGGGAAATACCAGCTGGTGATTTGTTTTTATGATAACTCCTTACTTGAAAACAGGCAATTGTAAGGCTGCTTTTTCATGGTATACAGTGTGATAATTCAATAATCAATAAATTATCTCAACATTTAGTGGCAAACCGTCCATAAATTTTGGTAACATACAAAAAATTCTATAATTCACATTAAATTTCATATGTAAGCGCCGATTGAAACAATCTTTTCGACGTCACTACAAGGGTGATTGATTAAACGAAAGAAACGAATCGTGGAGAATAAAAGCCAAGGAAAAACTAATTGCTAATATATTCAGGCCTACAATTCCACACCTTCTATAGACAGGTTGAGCCTTGATAGCTAGCTGCTTGTGGGAACTATACTCTTTAACACATTTTTGGTGGCCCTGAAAAGGACCGTTTTGTAGTGATGGTTGAGTAATTCTGAGCTGGGTGTTCAACACGGATGAGGCTGTCGAGCTGTATGTCGTTTGGAGCGAGGGTGACACGCTTGGCATAGATGACCGACACGCAGCGACTCACGAAGAGCTACTGATTCCGATCCATAGCATAGCGGTGCAGCTTCCTCTTCCTTTGATGGTTGCTTATGTGGGCTCTGCAGCTCGCTGCTTACAGACAGCCTTTCGTTGTTACTGGAGAACAATTTTCAACGCCACAAGCCGAAAGCACTGCTACTGCTGCTACTAATTTCGACGACCGAACACCACCACACAGTGGTGTGGTCGTTGGGAGCGTGTGGTTCTGAGTATGGCGATGAGTGTGCCAAATATTACGCCCTATTCGAACGCGCCCGAGGATCGGAGGCGAATGCCACTTCGACTTGTTTCGTCTACTTACTACTCTCTGACGACTGTGCTGGGGAAGCAGCATATGCATGAAGGTAATTGGTGGATTTGTTAATTAATTCGACGCTTTTCGACAATGCTGGATATTTACCAGATTTTCAATAGTTTATTGTTGAAAATCAACATTTGGACATTGTTATCGATTGGTGATAAAATTATTGAAATTGGACCAGGGGCAGCTGAGTTACTAACGTTCAAAATCTTTCTTAATTTGTTACATGTTCCATTTTCGGTTTTCACAAAGTGTACCCCCATATAGAAATCAAAGACGTAGTCCTGCGTCAAAAACTCAGCTAAACGCTTCAAATTATTCAAATTATGGTTATCACGCCAAGTAATAATAAAATCACCAGCCAACATATTTAATTTACTAGAATCAAGGAATGTCTCGAGCCAGTTCTCTAAAACTTCAACAAAATGCTGGTCACTAGAACTGGGAGAATGATACAAAACACCATAATTACCCATCTTCATGCCACGTACAACTGTAATGCCCAAGAACCAGTTGCCATCATAGCTTCGTTGGTACGAAGGTTGAATTGAACTGATTCTTTGACATAAATAGCAACACCGCCAGTGTGTCTAGAATGTGATAAACAAGCAGCAAGTTTCTACAAATGAGTTTCAGATAATAAAACTAAAAGAGGACGTTTTTCCTCAACAATCTGATTTAATGCTACGTAGTTTGTTTACAACTCCGCAATATTCAAATACAAAAAATCGAATTGATTCACATTCCTGGAACTTGGCTGCTATTTATTGAAACGCAAGCTGGTTTTCTTCTGATCAAAGAGTCTTTTACAGAGCAAACATTCAGAGCTGAATGCGGCATGGTTGACGTCCAAGTTCATTTTACGTTCTTTATTCATCTTCAAACAATTGATTCATTTCAATACAGTTGACGTACACTCTCACAATTTTTGCAATCCATGCTCTTGTGTTGCTCTCCTCCTCATCACATTGGTTCAATGTGTTATACACGTTAATTTATAATGTTTCAAACTTTGAAATGTTGAAAATCTTTCACTATTTATTCAAGTGTATTGCACATTGAATCACACTGCTGTTCAAAACAGATGGATTTAAAGTGTTTTGCATTTCAATGCGATGTGAATTGCTTGCTCAGAAAGGTAAACATCGAAAACAAGACTTGTGACTTAATCCTATCAACCCGCCTCATATATGAGAACAACCGTGGCACAATAAGATCGAACGAAGACTCCGGCGGCAGCACACCCCAACAGTCCATGATCGAATCCCAAATCAGACCCATTGAAAAGATATGTGAAAGCTCTGGCTTCTGACAGTTTCACATCTCATTCGCTGCCAGACTGTTGAGCAGTTCAGTCGATTTGAATTCTCTCTAGTTTCGTTCGTTCGTTCGCAAGTCGAATTAGCTCCGCGTTGTATAGTGACGCTCTCGCTGACCCAACCATGGGTAAGAAATCGCGCGGTAACGCGAGTGCCGGCTTACCGGGAAAACAGACTCTCCCAGGAGACGGCGCGACCACCGAGCCAGCTCAGAAGAAGCAGAAGAAAACCCCATTGCCCGTCCCGACAGGCGTTGCGGACCCGCAGCCGGGGCCTCCCGGAACTAAACGACCCAGACCTGAAGACATCAGCGCCACCGCATCGGCAGCAAAAAAGCTGCTGAGCAACAATCCGTTCTCTGCCCTGCAGAACGGAGCCCAGCCGCAGTCGGACCCTGAGACGGTGCCTAAAAAAGTTAAGTTGCCACCCTTCTATGTGAAGGGCTTCCCTCCCGGGCTATGGGAGCAGCTGGATTTCTACATTAAGCAGGGCCTTCGCTGCACCATTCAACGGTGCACGGAAGGCTACAAACTGATGGTCTCGGCCGAAAATCACTACAACGCAGTCCAGGCCCTCTTGGACAGGATGAAGCTGGAGTACTTCTCCCACGACGTCGAGGCCACCAAGCCGCTGAAAGTGGTGCTGCGCGGGCTCCACGACATGAACACCACCACCTTAATGGACGAGATTAAGGCGAACGGCCTCAAGCCGGTCGAAATCCACAAGATGACCCGCAGCAAGGCCATCAAGTATCGTGACCAGCTCTACTTGGTCCATCTGCAGAAGAACTCCACAACCGTGAAGGATCTCCATACGACACGCACACTGTTCCACATCGTAGTGAAGTGGGAGCGGTATAAGCCAACCCACCGTGGCGTCACTCAGTGCTCGAACTGCCTATTGTTCGGGCACGGCACCAGGAACTGCCGCATGGCCAGCCGCTGCATCAAATGCGGCAAAAACCACAAGATCGACGACTGCGACAGCATCGAGGAAGCCGCTCCCACATGCGCCAACTGCGGTGCTGCCCACAAGGCCACGAGTAAGGCCTGTCCGAAGCGGGCCGAATACGCCGAGATCCGGAAGAAGGCCTCGTCCAACAACCAGCCCGGTCGCAAGAAGGTCCCGGAAAACAACGCGCAGAACTTTCCTCCGTTATTACCGGTCCAACCACGGCCAATTCCAGTGTTGGCGCCGCTCCCGCTCAACCAACAGTTGGCTGCTGCCCAGTCGGCTGCCGCTGCAGTACCCGGTCAAGCCTCCGGGCCATCGACGGATCCCCCTGCTCCGGGATTGGCCGGTACAACCGGTGAAGCTACAGACGATTCTCCGCTGTCAACGGATGAGATCGTCACACTGTTGGCCCAGGCCATCATCATCAAGCGCACCTGCGCAACAAGAACACAACAGCTCCAAGCTATCATCTCCTTCGTCGCTAATTATGGACCGTGAAGCCATAAAGATCGCCAACTGGAACGCTCGCTCCGTAGGGGCGAAAAACATTGAGCTTGCAGACTTCCTCCGCAAGCACGACATCGACGTGGGCCTTCTCACCGAGACCCACCTCAAGACCGGTGACAGCTTCTGGCTGCCCGACCACAGCATTGTCCGGCTTGATCGCAGCAGCTCCAGGGGGGGCGGTGTCGCGGTCATCATCAAGAAAGGCATCAAGTACTGCACCCTACCCCACTACCGCACTTCCATCATCGAGGCCGTCGGCGTAGAGGTGGAAACATCGACCGGAAACGTCCGGTTCATCGCCGCCTACTGCCCCCGGCAATGTACCGTTAGCAATGGTACAGCACAGCAGTTCAAGAACGACCTTGCCATCATAACCCGCACCAATGCTCGCTTCGTAATCGGAGGGGACCTGAACGCCCGGCACGAGGCCTGGCGGAACTACCAGCAGAACCAGAACGGCCGCCTGCTATTCGACCATTCCCAGCATGGTCTCTATTCCGTCTGGTTTCCGGACGAACCAACCTTCACATCATCGGCGGGCAACCCATCGACGCTGGACCTGTTCTTGGCAAACACCGGATTAGCCAAGCCGGTTGCCATCAACGACCTGAGTTCGGACCACCAACCGGTGCTGACCTAACTGGGCTACAACGTGGCCCCTGCACCGTGCCTGCGGAAGGACTACCATCGAGTCAACTGGGTCCAGTTTCGACGCGTGGTCGACCGCCACATCGACGACAACCCACCGCTCGACACAGTGGAGGACATCGACCGGGCCCTGGAGGGTCTCCATCAAGCCATATCCGTGGCTGACGAAGAGTGCGTTCGACGAGTTCCTGTGAGGGGTAAGTTTCAAGCAATTGATTCCCACACCAAACTTTTGATTCGGCTCAGAAATGTTCGTAGACGCCAGTTTCAGCGGACTGGGGATCTGCAGCGTAAATACGAAATGGTCGATCTGAATCGGCAGATCGCTTCCAGAATGGTCTCAATCCGGAACGAGAGTTTCGGGCGGCTCGTTCAGAACCTGGACGACCGTTCCAGACCATTCTGAAAGGTTGCCAAGGTGCTGAAGTCTCACCCCAAGCCCATTCCACCACTTAGAGTCAATGACGAACGGCTTATCACCAACGAAGAGAAGGCCAATGCAATTGGGGAGCACATTGCCCAGTCGCATTTGCTTGGCTCTACAATCCCAAGTCCACTCGAGAACCAGGTTGTGCAGTGCGTCCAGACGTTAGATGCCTCCCCTTGTGCCGTCCCTCCAGAAGAACGGATTACAGAGGAACAAATTTGCTCAGCGCTGAAACACAGTACGAACATGAAGGCTCCCGGGTTTGACGGAATATTCAACCTAGAGTTGAAAAATCTCAGCGCGAGGGTGCACTCGCTGCTGGCTGCCATCCTCAACAGATGCTTGGAGCTGCACTACTTTCCAAGCATCTGGAAGGTGGCAAAAATCATCCCGATCCGCAAACCTGGGAAAGACCCTTCACTACCGTCAAGCTACAGACCGATTAGCCTGCTCTCAGCGCTGAGCAAGCTGTTCGAAAAATTGATCCTCAGCCGACTAAACAAGTTTGTGGAGGAACATGACATTCTTCTTCCGGAACAGTTCGGGTTCCGCAAGGGGCATTCCACCAATCATCAGCTAGTGCGGGTGATGAATAACATCCGAAGTAACAAAGCTGTATCCAAGTCCACAGCCATGGCCTTGTTAGACGTCGAAAAGGCGTTTGACAATGTCTGGCACGACGGACTTATATACAAGCTTTGTAACTCCAACTTTCCACCATACCTTGTGAAAATCACCCGTAACTATCTCCAGCAAAGGTCGTTCAGGGTGTCGTTGAATAGTTCCCTTTCGGGACAATTTCCGATCCCAGCAGGTTTTCCGCAAGGGAGTCTGCTGGGACCACTGCTTTACAGCATCTACACGTCGGACATCCCTCCTCTAGGAGACGGTTGCGTGTTCTTTCTGTTTGCAGATGACACCGCGATAGCCGTCAAGGGTAGGATGCCTCGTGAAATTACGAACAAGCTCCAACGATGCCTTGACACCTTTACTGATTATGCCACCACGTGGAAAATCAAAATCAACGCCTCGAAAACCCAAGCGATCATGTTCCTTCACAGACAATCATTAAAACTTAAACCGTCTCCCTCCTGTACCGTAATAATGGATGGTACAAGGGTCGAGTGGTCCACTGATGTTACTTATCTCGGGATGTTGTTCGATGAGAAGCTCCTGTTCCGCTCGCACATAGAGAAAACCCTAGTTAAGTGCTCCGCCTTGGTTAGGTGTTTGTATCCGCTCATTTGCCGCAGATCCCGCCTCTCAAGGCAAAACAAACTGGCTGTCTACAAACAGATCATAGCCCCCGCGATCTTCTATGCCGCCCCGGTGTGGGAATCGTGCGCTCAGACCCACAGGAACAAAATCCAGGTTGCACAGAATAGAGTGTTGAGGATGATCCTAGATCGTCCATTCGACACAAGAATAGCAGACCTCCATCAAGAGGCAGAAATTCCCAAAGTAGATTCCAAAATTGATGATATGACAACTAAATTTATTCAAAAATGCAATCTTTCTGAACATGCTTTAATAAGCAATTTGTACATAGTAGGTTAAGTGTATATAGTAGAGTAGGTTAGTTTTAAGCTGTAAATAGTAGTATTAAGTAGTTTCTCTTCAAATTCTAAAAACAAAACAAACCAATCCCACCAAGGTGGTCGACCGTGTACTAAGTCTAGGACTAATTCTGTAAAACAAATTTTGAATTTTGCCCATACCTAAAGATGAAGAAAGCAATTAAATCACTTAGTAAAAATTTATATGGTAATCGTCCAAGTTAAACTGAAATAAAGATCATTTAAACGAACTGGCTTCTGGCAGTTTTGTTCATATATTTGTCGATTCATTTTCAGAGTCAGTAAAGTAGAAGTCGATATAGTAGAATATTGTAGAATATTGAACTATGATGTGTAAAGCTATTGATATCACCAGATGAGGCACATATAATCCAAGTGTGTCACAATTCAAATCCATAGTGTTCAGGCATGATTCATAGCATGAGATTCCGACATGAAATGGATGTGTTTCACAATAAGCGCAAAATTAAGTGTTAAACAAATGATGATGACGTGTGGAATTTTTTGAGTGTCACTAGGCGCCATAGAAATGCTGCGCTAAACATATTTTAGTTATACATGTTTATCCACTGAGAAAATCGTTCATTGCATTGGAATCATAAGTCCCAGGATGCTTAAATATTCAACCAGTGTAGCTATGAACCTATAGACCAGAATTCCTATTTTTTGCATTGAATATCATTCCTACATACATCGACTCTTCGTCATCTCTCATATTCTTCTCATATTCATCCATGCAATCGTGACACCAATGACCTGTGTGGGTGTAATAAATCATTTGGTCCAACGATGTGTCCCTGGCTTCACTCACTCGGGTGTCAGTTGCCGTCTATATAGGTTTTTTACCTTTCCATCACACCTGGGAAAGGGCTAGCAACCGTTTGCTACCATTTATGATGCATACTATTATTATTATTTAACTTTATTAATGAGGCTTTCAGCCTTGGGCTGGTTCGCCTCCATAAATGATGCATACTAGACTTCACGACCGAAGGTGGATTAGTTGAGCTTTTTTTCAGAGACGTCCATCCGGAAGCATTCACAGCATGATATTATGCCTATGTGCGATTGTTCTGCCATAGAAAAGGACACATCCAGCTCTGTTGCTGATTTGTGACTGACGAGATACGAACGATGAAGTTGGAAGTTGATAGATTGTCAAACACCATAAGTACGATTGAGATTCAAGCCAAAGCTGAGATATAACATTTCGCTTGCTTTGTGCTTTAACCCATAGGCGTAAGATCTTATCTTATCTTTCTTTATTAAAGAGACTTTCAGCCATCGGCTGGTTCATCTCTGCCATAGGCGTAAGAGATTCTCCTCCTCCAGCTACAAAACAGCAAATATATAAAAAGGGAAATTCTCCGATGGATTTCGGTCACTCCGAATGAGCCAAGGAAATCCTTCCTTCCTGTCACATTGTATCACAGAGGCATTCATTTGCACACGGTAATGTGATTTTTTAACTAAGCTCGTGATCACATCAACCAGAAACGAGCGGACGGCAAAGTTCAGAGATTTTTCTCTGTCCATGTGGGGGTTGGATTAATAGGTAGCATGATGGCCGTAAACTTCGGAAATGAATATATGGTTATAATAGTCCTCGGTGTATGTTAAGGTACCAACAGAACACAACCTACCATCGCACTGTGGCTACATGATGCTAGGAGAGTAGGGTAACCTTGAGCTGACTTTCAACTGCAAGCTTTAAGCGTACGTTCGACTGGTAACCCTGCTAATGTGGCGTCGTCCTCCATCCACGATGACCAAACTCCCTTTCAAAAGCAACGCCAGCACCGGGCTGGGGACTTGTTGTTTGTTTTGTCCGAGCGCTGCGCGCTGTCGAGACAGGATAATAGCGATATAATCATTCCAGACTCTATTATTAGCAATCTATTTGCCCCTAATCTGGGAATGATGTAGTAACAAACAATGTAAGCTAAGGCCAACCGACGGCGCGACAAAGTGGTTAGTGGGATGCTTTTGGATGCTTGAGATACATGGTCGGATATTCGATTTGATTTCTTGTGTCCTGCGAGCTATATTAAGTCATTATTTCGGGATACGCTGTTTTCCGGAAGGGTTGTGTCCATGGGACGTGAACATCTAATCATTTCCATTGTTCACACGAGCTAACAGTAATCAGCTGAACGAACGGATATTCAATTATTAGAACCGCCCAATTTGTGCTTTGGGTTGAAGATACCCGAGCAAAGTCCAGCATCAAAATAACAGCAAATTGAAATCAAGTTTTGATATCAACATCAAACTGAAATCATAATTTGATTTCAGTTTCAGCAATTGACTAATTTGATACCAAATTTTGATTTCATTTTGCTGTACTTGCTGTGCTCTTCAAAAATATGTTGTTGCAGGTTTGTTTTCATTGCCTTAGCATAACATCAAATTGAATACTTGTTTTGTTATCAAGAGGAAAAATTGATATCAAATTGAGTTTTCAGTTTGCTCTCACTGATAGAAGAAATAGTTTTCAATGTGATGTCACAGGAAGATTTTTTTGCTCTCAATTTTGATATTTTAACCGTTAAAACGACCAAAACGACAGCAACCTGAGTAATCATTATCAGCGAAATCACGACATCAAATTTAGATTTCAATTTGATCTCAGACTTTGCTCGGGTACCCATCCGTTAAGGCATAATTAGGCAAGCACATCTCGTTTTCTGTCAATTCCGACGAAAATGTTCAAATCCCCATTATGGACCGAGAGGTCAGCATTTCTGAATGATGTGAGTCTGGTTACTTATCATTGAATAATTTAATTAATGGATTTTTATCGTTCTCATGCAGGGCTCTAGCTGGATAATGGATGTGGCCAATGTAATCCTAGGCACTTTATTGTGACCGCTTTGCATAGCTTTTTCTAATCAGACAATCGCACCAATTAAGTGATATACTACAGAGTATCCACCGACGGAAAAAGCGGGAAAAATAAACACAAACCACAGGGCAATGCCATCTTCTAATTAAAAGTTGCTTCCCCAAGTACTATGCCGTGTTCAGTGAGTAATATCAGGCGTAGCATCGTATCGGTATCGCAAACCATATTTTCGATTCAGTTAGCAAGGCTGCTTCGACGCACTTCGTTGTAATAAAAGTTTAAATATGAAATCATCAGATGCTATGTTGATATTGTGTATATGTAAGTTAGGGGCTATCCATATATTACGACACATATTTAGGGAGGGGGGGGGGGTTTACGTGGCAATTTGTGATATATGAGGAGGGAGACTAAGCCCTCATTTGCTTAGTAAGCAACATATCATAATTGATGAACAATTCAATTGAAGTAGCACGATTTCAGGGCTGGTAGTGATTTAAGTGACCATTGTTAGGGAAACTAGGATACATAATTGTGTGCATCACTGTAGATTAGGGAATCCAGGAGAAATGAGTGACCACGATCGTCTGCATGTACCTACACGAGAGATAGGCACGATAGGCTATCAGTGATGTGCTCTCGCAGCATCACTTGCAAATAGAGATAGTAGAATAACCAGTTAGCTCCCGACCGCCGACGGTACCGGTATCGATTCAGTTCGATCGCGTTAAATAAATACAGTCCACTTAGAATAATACATGCGTTTAGTAGTGCATAGAGTAAAATTATTAATTAGTGATCGTATCACAGCGGTGTTAATCTGAACGAGCTATTCGCGAGTGCGCACGTAGTGCAAAACGGGGAATTACCCAACATTTGGTCCTGGCGAGCCGGATTTGCCAGACCCGTTGATAACTTGTTCGGTGATAGTGCGCGTCGATTGGGTTCGATACGGTCATCGAACTACCGGACAATAGACCAGTGGTGTCTGATTGTTTGCCGTTTTACTGGTGTGGTGGTACACTGTCTGCGTCAACAGCGTTTGGATTTCTACATGTGTGATTGCAGTAGGTGATACCTGTTTAGGTTTGAGAAGGATCTCGTTCATCTCCTGTGGACATCACCATCGATTCCCAAAGGCCTAGGGCCAAGTCAGCTAAGTACAGTGTGTGTGAGATTGTGTGGTTGAGGTGGCTTGGTTGGTTTGCATTGTGCGACAGCCATAGCAAAAGCTCTACGAACGGTAGAGAAAATTAAAGCTTGATGAGATAACATTGCATGCGAGATTGTACTCATCATCAGTAGAATACTGTGGAGAACGTTTTTTGCATTTCTCCGGGTTTTATAATTTATTGCATTGCTGGCAAACTTTGAGATTGCTGGTAATTGATTGAGTTTTTACCACTTGGTGGTACATTTGGCCTGTCAGTTGTCAATCGTTCGATCGCTTGAGGTCTCGGGAGTGATTTGGGCTAGTGATTCGTAGTAAGTGCAAGTGCAAGTCTTCTGTAACGATGCCAGTGTCTGAACTGAGACAGCTAGTGAAGCTGGAACGTCATGCGTGGATTTCGTTGGAGAACATCGAGGAGTTCCTGGCTTCGTATCAAGAAGAACGTGATAAAAGTGCAGTGGAATTACGTCTAAAGAAGATCGACGAAGTGTATAATAAATACTGTGAAGTGAGAGTAAAAATTGAAGTGCTTACAGATGATCTCGACGTAGATGATGGCTCGCAGAATGCAGCTGAGGACGTAGCCACAGAGCCGATTGATATGGCTAAGGCGCGCCAGAGAGAGAATGAAGAAATTTTCAAGGAGTTTGAAAACAAATACTTTCGACTGAAGCAGGCACTTCTTTTGAAATGCAGCGTAGATATGGGAGTTGTTGCTGAACGGCAACCTGCAGTTCTGGTCTGCCAGCCATCGCGGACGAAGTATCTGGAGCTGAGGCTACCCACATTCTCGGGAAAGCTGTCGGAATGGATCAACTTTCGGGACAACTTCAAGTCGTTGATACACGACAACCATCAACTCTGTACAATCGATAAATTCAATTATCTACGTACCTCGTTGAAGGATGATGCTCTTCTGCAGATCAACCAAATTCAAGTGACTGCTGCCAACAACACTCTCGCTTGGGGAATTCTGGAGTCGAAGTTCGAGAACCACAAGCTCATCGCACAGGAACATTTGAAGGCATTGTTCGCTGTTGCGCCAATGAAATTGGAGACCTTTCAAGGATTGAACCATGTTCTAACGATGTTCAGGATCAACCTCCAACAGTTGGAGAAGCTGGGTGAAAATACGGAAAACTGGAGTACGCTGTTGGCTTTCATGCTATCCCAGAAACTGGACGATGATACGCTTCGCCAGTGGGACACCCACCACAGCTCGAAGAATATTCCCTCCTACAAGGCAATGGAGGAGTTTCTGGAGAATTACTGTGGAATCCTGCAGTCAACGTCAGCGCGAAGAAGTAACGAGTGCAGGAAGTCATACAAGAACCCAGTAGTTAGAGCTGTGGTATCGTCGAAAGACGATTGCCCAATCTGCAATGCTGGACCACATTCCGTGGAGCAGTGTAGACGTTTCGGGAATATGAAGGTCGTCGATAGGAAGATGCTTGTTCGAAAGCTCGGATTGTGCCTGAATTGCTTGCGTTCCGGTCATTTCGTAGCGGATTGTTCGAGGTCTACGTGCAATAAGTGTGGATACAGCCACCACTACCTGCTTCAGCCGTACACCGCATTCGCAAGTAAGGGGCAGACATCGAATCAGCCCTCCTCCCAGAAGCCTGCCAAAAGACCTCAAGACGCGAACTTTCAGTCACAGCAATCATCCAAAACACACCACCATACAAACAATGCATTGTTATCAACCGCTATCGTGAAGCTCGGTGATCGTCACGGAAACACCGTTCTTGCACGCGCTTTGTTGGACAACGGGTCTCAGATTAGTCTGATGACCGAAAACCTTTCTCAAAAGTTGGATTTCCGACGAACTCGGGAAAATGTACCAGTGAAAGGAGTGGGTGGTGCCCTTTCTGTTGCTAAACAAGCCGTATTAGCAACGGTGTTGTCATGTAACTCGTCGTACACGTCTTGCGAGGTCAAGTTCTTTGTACTGTCGAAGATTACATCAAGCCTGCCGCAGCAGCACATTGAGGTATCATCGTGGAATATACCTCCAGGAATTTGCCTAGCAGATCCATCCTTCAATGATCCTGGATCTATCGATGTGATTCTGGGTGTAGCTGTTTTCTACGAGCTGCTGCTAAGTGCACAGTTGAAACTCTCTAATTCAGGTCCGATTCTACGCCACACGGAGCTTGGATGGATTGTTGCTGGAGAATTACCTGAAACCTTTGTTGTCAGCTACAGCACTGTAGCTTCGTCATCGGTAACTACGGAAGACGTCTTCGAGGAACTAACTAAGTTCTGGGATTTAGAATCCTGTCGAACGACGAGCTGCTTGTCCATCGAGGAGTCTGCATGTGAAGCCATCTTTGAGGAGACAACCACAAAAGATCCTGATGGAAAATTTCGGGTAACATTGCCGAAAAGGAAGCATATGCTGGAGCAACTGGGAGAGTCTAAGGCGATAGCGAAGAAACGGTACCTTTCCATGGAGAAACGGCTGAATGCCAACCCGGAAATGAAGGCATTGTATTCGACTTTCATGCACGAGTACCTTTCCATGGGTCATATGACGGAGGTAGTAAACGACGATGAGGAATCTGGTCCGGAATATTACTTGCCGCATCATGCAGTGCTGAAACCAGACAGCACTACTACAAAACTAAGAGTAGTTTTCGATGCATCGTGTTCTACGGATTCGGGTGTGTCCTTGAATGACGTCTTGATGGTGGGACCTGTCGTTCAAGACGACCTACGAAGCATCCTTTTACGATTCCGGTTGTTCAAGTATGCTGTTGTAGGAGACGCAGAGAAAATGTACCGGATGGTATGGCAGCACGAACTGGATCAGCTGCTGCACAAGATATTCTGGAGAGATTCGGTTCAGGAGCCATTGCGGACGTACAAGCTATCCACTGTGACGTACGGTACATCATCTGCACCTTATCTTGCCACTCGTTGTCTGAACAAGTGTTCTGAGGATGGAGCAGAGCGCTATCCCGTAGCTTCAGTGGTGGTCAAGAAGAGTTTTTATGTTGACGACATGCTAGCCGGCTCTCATACCGTTGAAGAAGGTGAACAGCTCTGTAAGGAGGTACTGGAGCTACTGAAGGGATCAGGTTTCAACCTCAGGAAGTGGAACTCCAACAATCCGAAGATTTTGAAGGCAATACCCTCGCATCTGCGCGACGATCGAGAACTCCTGAATTTAGATGAGAAGGCAACTGTGAAGACGTTAGGTCTCACTTGGGAGACGGCTACGGACACACTGTGGATCAAGGTTCCGGATTGGAGGCCAGGTGGGCCAATCACGCATCGTGTTGTTCTATCCGAGATAGCACGTCTTTTCGACCCTTACGGACTAGTTGGTCCGGTAGTAGTCCAAGGAAAACTATTTCTTCAAGAGCTTTGGAAGGCGAAGTACTCCTGGGATGAACCACTAAGTGATGAGCCAGTCACAATGGTTGGAGTTCAGAACCAATCTTTGCGAGTTAGACGCTGTGTCTGTTCCTCGATGGATCAGGTTCGGAAGAGATGTAATCACATGTGAATTCCCTGGATTCAGCGATGCAAGTGATAAAGCATACGGTGCCGCGATATACTTACAATGTGTGAACCGGGACGGAGAAGTCACGATCAACCTACTGATGGCCAAATCAAAGGTTGCGCCGTTAGAGGACCTTAGTAAAAGGAAGAAGAAGCAATCCACACCTCGGTTGGAGTTATCTGCTGCGCTACTGTTAGCGCACCTGTATGAATCTGTCTCCACCAGCATGATGACAGCAGCCAAATCATTCTTCTGGACCGATTCTACAATTGTAAAATTCTGGATTTCGTCACACCCGTCTAGATGGCAGGTCTTTGCGGCCAATCGTGTATCAGAGATACAACATGTGACAAAGGGTGGAATCTGGAACCACGTTCCGGGAATCGAGAATCCCGCTGACATAATTTCGAGAGGAGCCACTCCAGCTCAGCTAACGAGCAATTCTCTGTGGTGGAATGGTCCAGAATGGCTGAAAAAGGAAACCCAGTACTGGCCTGTAAGCGCGCAGGTTCCAGAGCAGCATTTCGATTCGGTAATCCTGGAGGAGAGACCACTAGTGTCAGCAGTCCTACAGACTCTGCCTCCAAGTGAGATTTTCACGCTACGTTCGTCTCTACTGAACCTTGTTCGTCTGACCGCTTGGATACGCTGTTTTTCCTTCAACTGTCGACCAAGAAATCGGTTGCATAGGAAAACTGGATTGCTGACAGCTGGTGAACATGATTCATCCTTGATTCTCGTAGTGCAGGTAGCCCAATCGGAATGTTTTCCGTTGGAATTATCAAACCTTGTTGCGGCTAAGGGCGAAGTTAGGCCTTCGTCGAAGCTGCATGCTTTGAATCCTGTGATGGTTGATGGGATACTCTGCGTTGGCGGCCGGCTCGGAAATGCTCCTGTTTCGCGAGGAAGGAAACATCCGATGATTTTGGATAACCATCATCCCCTCACGAAGCTCATCTTGGTGGACTATCACCGGCGATTGCTGCACGGAGGACCGCAGTTGATGATATCGTATGTTCGAGAGAGGTTTTGGCCGTTGAGCGTCAGAAACTTAGCCAGGAAGGTAATGCACGAGTGCGTAAAGTGTTTCAGGGTGAAACCACGCGTCCATGATCAGTTGATGGGAGATCTTCCGTTGGAACGAGTATCACCAGCTCTTGCTTTCCAACGAGTTGGTATCGATTATTGTGGACCATTCGAACTGCAGCCTGTCACCCGGAAGAGCGCTCCGGTGAAATGATATCTCTGTTTGTTCGTTTGTTTAGTCTGCAAAGCCGTCCACATTGAGGTCGTGATGGACCTCACCACCGACGCATTTCTTGCTGCTCTTCGGAGATTTGCTGCCAGACGCGGAAGACCGGAGTTGATACTCTGCGACAACGCCTCCAATTTCGTGGGAACACAAAGAGAACTGCGTGAATTGCATCGAATGTGCTCAAGATTCGATCGAATTCAAATTCATCCCTGCCAGATCACCCAACTTTGGTGGCTTGTGGGAAGCCGCAGTCAAATCGCTGAAAGGGCACATGAGGAGAGTAATCGGCAACAGAATGCTGAAGTATGATGAACTGCATACCGTTGTGACGCAGATTGAAGCATGTCTAAATTCGAGACCGCTGACACCTCTCAGTAATGACTCCGGTGACTTGGAAGCATTGACTCTTGATCCAACGCCCACTCACCGCAGCACCCGAACCAAGTCTCCATGATCTACCAGAGAATAGGCTCAATAGATGGCAACGTGTTCAGAACTACAGTCAATTGATTTGGAAGCGCTGGTCAACGGACTACTTGTCAACTCTGCAGAGTCGCAACAAATGGACAAGGCAAAGAAATAATTTGAACGTTGGAACAATGGTTCTTTTGAAGGAGGAAAACATTCCACCTCTCAAGTGGAAGCTGGGACGCGTCATGGAGACTCACCCAGGGCCAGACGGGAACGTGAGAGTTGTCACCGTTCGTACGAAGGATGGCTCTTATCGCCGGGCTATTTCGAAGATATGTATTCTTCCCATCCGAGATAATCAACTGGATGTCGAGGAATCGCAGTAGATCCAGTACAACAATAAGTATTATCGCCCCCGTTGGGGCACTTTTGGCATCTTGCGGTGTAACCCCGCCGCTGTTGCCAGGGGGCAACCTATAAGTTACGTATTATATATTCTGTGTATCCGGGAACATACTGATCTGTTCTCCCTCGACAGTCATAACCTGCTGCTCATATGCTTGGCTGGAGTCAAACATAATACGGATCCACCTCTGATACCTTGCGGCATCGTAGATCACTGAAGATCAACACAGCTAAGTATGGCCCCATATGGGGCAAATTTGACGGTAACCGACAGTCCATGTTACGTTTATTAGAAATAAGTAGCATTTCGGAAGCCAATCGAATTCCCTTCCCCTTTTCCAACACTTCAACAATCAACGGTCGTCAGAGATGTATTCTCCCATGGATCGACAACCAAATCGGGAAAACTAAGATAAGTATGGCCCCAGTAGGGGCACATTGGCAGCTGACGGTGCTTTTAGCCGTAATCGCCAGGGGCCGCACTAAAAGTTACGTTTTCCAAGCTTAACAAGTTGTTCGGAGCCCAATCGGTTTTTCTCTTCAACAGAAATCCTCTGAGATAACTTTTGATCTTGTACGATAACAACTTCCGCTGAGCATTTCACGCCCCCATTAGGGCAAACTTTGGCAACAATGGAGAGTTCGTCCGTTATCGCCAGGGGGCGACAGTTAAGTTATGTCTCTCCAATAACGAATTTGTTCCGGAATCAAGCCGTCTTATTCTCCAATAGCATACGAGGGTCAATTCCACCGACAGAGGCCAGCATGTTCGTTCCACCGGCAGCGGAAGCATGTGCGCTAGAGGCGTATGGTTGGGAGACATACGAAGTCAGTAAAGTTTCCAACATCGGAATCTACGGATTGGGTTAGGAGTATCGTCATCGTTTGGTTTGGCTTGACGGACGGTCAAGGCCAGTCGCCGATCGCGAAGAGATACGACTTCCACGAGGTTGTTGAAGGAGATAGAGAGGATCTGTGTATATATTTGAATTTATCTTTTGTAGTTATAGTTATATTTTGAAATGTTTTCGTTTTGAGTGAACTCAAGGCGGCCGGTATGTTAGGGAAACTAGGATACATAGTTGTGTGCATCACTGTAGATTAGGGAATCCAGGAGAAATGAGTGACCACGTTCGTCTGCATGTACCTACACGAGAGATAGGCACGATAGGCTATCAGTGATGTGCTCTCGCAGCATCACTTGCAAATAGAGATAGTAGAATAACCAGTTAGCTCCCGACCGCCGACGGTACCGGTATCGATTCAGTTCGATCGCGTTAAATAAATACAGTCCACTTAGAATAATAAATGCGTTTAGTAGTGCATAGAATACAATTATTAATTAGTGATCATATCACAGCGGTGTTAATCCGAACTAGCTATTCGCGGGTGCGCACGTAGTGCAAAACGGGGAATTACCCAACAACCATGTTGAAGAAATAAGTGACCAAATAGTGACTTATAGTTGTAAAAATAGTGACTAAAAAGTGACCTAAGAGAAGAAAAGTAGTTTTTCTGATGGCACACCAAATAAATGTTTGATGTTTTAGACTTACTCGATAAATATATCATAAGCACTTTTGTACGATATGAACCTTTAAAGCGAAATATTCAATAGAAAGTTTATGACCAAACCCACGGTATTAGTTAGGGTGTCTACTAACTGCAAAAACCTGGAAATCCGGGAATCCTCAGGACATTTTATTTTTCCTTAAAATACCTGGAAGGTTTAGATAATTTAATAATTTTATTACTAAGGATATTTAAAAAAAAACGTAAAATGCAAGCATTTAATTTTTCTCGTTATTTTCATTTACACTTCAACATTATAGATCGAGTGGATTAATGTTCAGTAACAAATAAATGTTTTGTTTTTGTTTTTGAACTAGTTCCGGACTTAAAAGCGATAATACTTCAAGAAATTTTCAAGAATCTGGAGTCAAATTCCATGCACAGTTTTAAAAGCTCGTGGAATTTTATTATAATTTATTAAGGCCTCATTTTGAGGAAGTTCTTGGAAAAACTTCGTTCAGAAAAACATCAAATGCAATCTGCTTTCAAGGTGGTTCTGAGGGATTTAAGATTTCTTGTGAAGCCTGATAGTTTTGAATAGAATTTCAAGAAACCCTGAATTGAATTGAAAGCAAATTTTAATGAAAACTCTAAGTAATTTCTGAAGAGCAACTTCTTCAGAGGAAAATTCCAAGGGTCTTGTGAGGATAATTTCACAAAGTTTGTGCGAGAAATCGAATTCGGGGTATAGTAAGTTCTTGGAAACTTTTTGAAAATACTAACAGGAGGATCACAATTAAATCTGAGAATAACTCCAGAACATCTTCAAAGGAATTCGGAAAATAAATTCAGGAGATTTTGTCAAACAAATAATGAGAAGAAATCTAAGGAATTTGTGAGGAGAATTGCCAATGAATTCTTAAGAGACTTTCAATGTGAGTAGAATTCCAAGGGAAAGAGTGAGATTCAAAAAGAAATCTATAATGAATTCAATGAATATTCGGAGATTCTTTCCAAAGGGTTTCTTATTGTGGTGAATTTCAAGATGTTTCCAAGGAAAACCAAAAAAAAATTGAATTCGAAGCTTCATCGAAATGTTGAGGTATATTTCAATGGAAATCAGAATGGACTATTCTGAGGTCTTCAGAACTACTTGAAAGTTCTTAAATTTGTCCAGAAGTTAATGAAACTGCTTTTCTAACAATTTTTCTAACGATCATAGATCTCTTCTAAAGGTTTAACAATTCGCTGAAGTTCTCTAAACTTCTTAAAAAAAATTATGTAAACTTCTCTAATGTTCTCGCAACTTCTCTTAGGTTTTTGCAGTTTTCATGAAGCTTGCAATTCAACGTATAACATCGTCTCTCTTTCACTTACGAGACAATAAAAGTCACTTTGTGAGGTGACTCTCCATGCAAATCAAATGTAGAGTCTTGTCACAAGGCGTAACTATCATTGCCTCGCAAATGACAGAAGATCAACCCGATGTACATAATAGGGGTGATTGCTTAAGGCCTTGATCTTGACTTGTAAAATTCCATCATCTTTTTGCTCCAGAATAGTGAGGAGGGCACCGAATACCATTCTGTGATTTACATATAACCCGAACTTCTTGAACTCATAAAGATTTTCGGGACATTGTTTACGACATAATTTAACCTTACTCAATGATCATAACTCCAGAATAGTTTGGAAGCAATTTGTATTTGATCACTGATACTCTACGGGGCTGTCCAGAAACCACGTGGTCCAATTTTATGATTTGAACCTCTACCCACAACGTAGTCATGCAGTGGTCTTTCGTGGTTTTCCCCCTAAATTGACTACGTGGTTTCTGAATGGCCCCTAAGGTGCATATTGCGTTAAATATCAATAGTAGGGACCTGTTGAAACCACATTGATTCAAGAGGACATCTAGATCTCGACTTCAGGACATTTTGTAGACCTTAAGATATTACATGACTTCAAAAACATCTTGAAACTAATCATAAATCAAGACAAAAATGCATAAAAACCACGAACATATTTTTGGCCACCTTCTTGTATGGAGATTCCCCACTGTGCCCTGTTCGGATCGGTTTTCGGTATTGGAAGTTTCTCGGACTCGTTAGTTAGGATCTTGGGATTTCGGTGGGTATACTCACTCCTTTCTTGAGTCACTCGGGTCTGTTGGTCTTGTTCCCGACACTGTTGACGAATTTTAGAACTGGTTCATTTGGCCAGTATCTAGCCGGGCATCGTAAAACACGACAGATGGTCCTCTTCGGAGGTGGCGCTTAAACCATTCGTTTATTTAACCGATCAGGAACAAACAACAGCACCGTTGCTGCCTCGGGGCCTCTACAATTGTTATGTTATTTTACAATGCTTTTTATTAAGAAAAGGCCGTATTTTCCAACGAAGTGTCTCATGAGTGATTACATATAATGCTTGTAGCGGGGAGGATTTCACATCAAAGGCAACTCCCACCTTTCATTGAAATTAATAGCAATATGTAATGTTTGACAGCTGCACATTTTGTAGACTGCTTCATCTTGAGCTTATAAGTTTTCATGCTCAAAATGAAGATATTTAATTTCAGTCTTCTTCAATGGACCCCATATAATACCTTTTATAGTGTTCAAGTGAATTGGAGCAAGGTAAAAGTACGGATGGCTTTATTATTTTTCCCCTTGTCCTCCACCTATTTTCCTCCTCCTTCTAGGGGCCTCCCTTAGCTCAGCCGGTAATGGCGCTGCTATAAAGAAAGACTATGCTGGAGGCAACTCGATTCCCGGTCCGATCTAAGATATTTCCTGGTTGGAGATTAACTCGACTACCTGGAGCGTAAAGTATCACATTAGTAGAGTATGTTTCCAAACAACATACGAATGCAAAAATGGTGCAGGCAATGAAAGCTCTCACTTAACAAGTGAGTAACTAAGCACTCAAAGAACACTCATTGAGAGAAGGCGTAAAGCTCCAGTCGGAACGTAAAAGCCAAAGAAAAAATAAAGATTTTTCTCCTCGTCCTCCGACGACGGTGATCGGGAGCACGTGTACCATATCAACAACCGCACGAAAGTTTTTTGTTGATTTTTGCTCTGCAGTCCTTTGTATCTAGGGTAAATTTGCCTTTTAGGGACCCCTTCGTTTAGCAGATTAATGTAGTTTTAAAGAAAAATTTGAGTGATTTACAGGTAAACTCCATCGAAAAATATCTCATAAACACTGTTTCAACCAAGGAAAATTTAGAAGCACGCAGCTGTCAAATTAACAAAATGTCCAATTCAAGGCGGGAAATCTGATTTTTTTTTTCCTTTGGTTTGTTCTCCGTCGATCTTGTTTTCCGTGCTGAGCACCAATGCTACCGACGCCAGGGAGGCAGCTCCCACACCTGGCCCCTACCTATCGATCCATCAACTCATGAAACGGGGACCAACGGCGTGATCAGAGATGTTATGCCTCAGAACATCCCGGAGGCGCCGTCTGGGATTAAACCCAGGCCTGCTGGGGTGAGAGGTGATCACGATTACCACTACACGCGGGGTTATCTCTGTTTATACACTTTTCTATGACGCGCTTGACATAGATGGCCCACAGCGACTCACTAAGAGCTACTGATTCGGATCAATAGCGGTGCGGCTTCTTCCTCCTTCTATGGATGCTCATGTGGGCTGCAGCTGCAGGCAACCTTTCGTTGTGTACTGGAGAGCAATTTCAACGCCACGTGCCAAAAGCACTGCTGCTGCTGTTGCCGACAACCGGACAACACCACCGGTGATTGGAACTGAATTCCATCATCGGGTGTGGGCAGTCTTGATAGCTAGCTGCTTGCGGGGAACCCTTCGTTGTGTACTGGAGAACACCACTACTAACCACGCGGTGATTGAATCACCGTTTGGTGAGACCGGATGGAATTCAACTTTGAAATCTGTGTTAGGGAAATCGCTTCTCGCAGGCAATCGGAGATAATTCGAATTATCATAGCAACAGTTTCACATTCGTGCAATTTTCAATAGT
Source organism: Ochlerotatus camptorhynchus (assembly GCF_037179485.1). Classification (NCBI taxonomy): domain Eukaryota; kingdom Metazoa; phylum Arthropoda; class Insecta; order Diptera; family Culicidae; genus Ochlerotatus; species Ochlerotatus camptorhynchus. The sequence continues at coordinate 1,192,186 of NW_027040958.1, forward strand.
GACATTTATTATGAATTATGAAGTCTTAAATTGATCAGATGCGTAGAAATATTTCTGATCGATTGATGTTAAAATTATTAAAATTGGTGCAGAGGCAGCTGAGCTATTAACGTTCAAAATCTTTCATAATTTTGTTACATGTTCCATTTCCGGTTTTCACAAAGTGTACTCCCATTAAGAAATCACAGACGTAGTCCTACACCAAAAAACCAATGGCGTTTCAATGCGGTAGGACGGCATTGAAACACGTAGAACGTATTTGGAATCAAAAATCTATGTTAGATTTCTAACAATATTCTCAATAATGTGTGACTCTTTATCAAATCCAACGGTACGTATAGAAAGATAAATAAATTTTAAAGTAATCTATAGTAAAGGTTGACTTGAAGTAAATTGGTACGCCCCCCGCGTGCCGCTAGCACGCTTCTAGTGTTGGGAATCGAAAATCTTTGACAATGGTTTGTTTACACTTCTATAGAGAACAACTGGTGCAAGTTTGATCAAAGTCGATCGCGTTCAAAAATAACGTCAAATGGAACTCGAAAGAAGAAAATTTTTTATGCTCAAACACCTGGAAAATCTGGACTGGTCCCGATCCAAGCTGGCTAAAGTACTGAAGATGCCGAAAACAACAGTTTGTCAAGTGCTCAAAACCTACAATGAAACCCTGAGTGTGGAAAGGAATCAGTGGACCTACAAAAAAAATTGGAACTGTCAGCTGCGCAGCAAGGTTCGATCCGAGATGTGGCCAGAAGGTACAACGCCAACTTTCAAACGGTGCGGAACATCCTTGCCAGGGAAGGATACAAGTCGTACAAAGCCAGTAAACATCCGAACCGGCACATGAAGCAGAATTCCGTGGCCAAAAAGTGTACGAACGTGTTTTGATGAACCACAAGGGCTGCACTTTGATCGATGACGAAACATACGACAAACTCGATTTCAAGCAGCTTCCCGGTCAAAAGTTTTACATCGCGACGTGGACGTGGGGATGTGCCGGGAAGATTCAAGTTCATGTTTGCCGACAAGTTCGCGAAGAAGGTCATTTGGCCAGCTGCCACTACTCCAAGGTTGTTCTGGAGTGGTATGCTGCCAACAAGATCGATGTTGTCCGCAAGCTAATGAATCCTCCGAATTGCCCGGAATTTCGACCAATCGAAAAATACTGGGTAATTTCAAAGCAGCGACTTCGACGAAGCGGTGGGGCAGTCAAGAACATCCAGCAAATGCGGGCAAAATGGAAGAAATGCGCTTATTCCGTGTCAGTTTCCACTTCCAAGTAACATAGCAGGTTTTATCGAGGTTTTATAGCATTCTACAAGTCTAAATCATGGTTTACAGAACCCTCATAAAACCAAAATTGTTACTTGGGCTGTGCGGGCGCTGATGGGCTCCATCAAAAGGAAGGTTCGAGATTTCGTTCGAAATGGAGAAATGTAACCAACGGCGCGGTGGTGTAGTGGTAAACGTGATTACCTCTCACCCCAGCAGGCCTGGGTTCAATCTCAGTCGGCGCCGCCGGGATGTTCTGAGGCATAACATCTCTGATCACGCCTTCCTTCGGATGGGAAGTAAAGCCGTTGGTCCCCGCTTCATGAGTTGATGGGTCGATAGGTAGGGTCCAGGTGTGGGAGCTGCTTTCCTGGCACGTCGGTAGCATTGGTGCTCAGCACGGAAAACAAGATCGACGGAAAAAACCAAACCAAAGGAAAAAAAATAAATGTAACCATCTAATGCTGTAACTTTGAAGTTTTAATAAAAGTCCTCTAAAGCAACCATTAATAGACTTTTTAAACTTATTGAATCAGGAATTACACACAATTAGAAAAACTGATGTATATTTATTTAGGTGCTCTGAGACTGACATATACGAGCGTCAATTTTGGCATAAAATTGAGTCGTAATTGACGCGAAATTCAGTTCAATCGAACGTACTTTCGAACTTTTCAGTCTCGGAGCACTTAATTTTACATTACATGTTTGTTTACGTCTCTTCCTTTATGTCAAATATGGATTCCGTCATGTGTAAGATTAAGTATTTCTAAGTGTGGAGGTCTTTATGTGCGTACCAATTTACTTTTAGCCTTTAGAATCACTCCAGTTTTAGGTTAATATTCGATCGAAAATGAGAGGTTAAGTGTGAGTTGTGCTTAGTAGGACGGAAATTAGATTAAAATCCCTAGGTACCTCTGTATCTATTGAGCGCATCGTGTGATGCGAGAGATATCTAAGGAAAAGCACGACAGACGGTATGTTCTTGTTCGGTGAAGATTGTGGGAAGGAACAAGCAGGGTGGCCAGACCTACCGATTATAGAGATGCTAGACAAAATTTTATAAACTACCGATTTTTCACTTTATCACAGATTTTTAGTTATCTTGAAAAATGTTCAATACCTACCGTGCACTCAGAATTACCATTAGAATTAGAAATATTGATTTTGGCACGTTTAAAACAGAAGAACTGAAAGACAGTGAATTGTTCTGAAGCAAAGTTTCTGACAGCAGCTTTCAATTGTATGGGCTGTTGGAAGACCGACATTAGAATGTATAGCGAAGAACAAAGTTCTGAAAATGTTTTTGAAGTTGCCTGCCTGGTACAGTACTACCGAAGTACATAGAATTTCGAATGTTGAGAGTCACCTCACTCTCGGTGACTATTGTCACCTCACTAGTGACAGCGAGTCACCTCACCTCAGTCGCGGCGCAAAATAGGCGTAGTGACATAGTGACATAGCTAAAAAGAGCAAAATGTAGAAATTTTATCATCGCTAGAAGCAAGGATTGAAATGAAATCGACGCTTTTTCGAAAATCTTCTTACCCCAAAACTTGTGTAAAATATTACTCTATTGAAAAAAACAAAAAAAACATTGCTGAAACAATCAGTAGAAGGTAATCCATTCAGCGTCAATGGACAGGCTACTAGGGGGTCCATAATTGACCATCTTACCCTACATATTCTTTTTCATAACTGTTAATCGCAAAATTTGTTTGCATACCTGAAAGGAAACTTTTTTCCATCAGCATCAGTCCCGGGTCCACTTCTGTTCTCGTTGCTGGCGGCAGTGACTGGCAAGGCGGCAGCGGTGGGGCAGCCACTTTCACGGGATTGTTGACCGTTTTGCATTGTGTTGAAATTTTTGCCTCGGACCGTTTCCAGGCCACGCGAAAGCTTGAGCATTTCCTCCCCGAACTGGTGCAGTGCCGTCATGGTCGATGGCGTTGGTTCGGGAATGCTGGGAATGGAAAAACATTGAATTAAATGGGCTCCCTCGAGAAGCATAACCATTAGAACAAATTGATACTGGTGCCTGTGTGTGTGAGTGTGTGTCTTACCTGGACTCCTGCAGCCAGAGATCATGATTGTCCAACGTTGAAAGCTCGGTGTCGGTTGACGCGGCCGAGTGGGCATGGTTCGGCGTCGTCGGGAGGCTTAGTTTAATAATCCGCTTCCATGTATTTCGTCGATCGAAGGCAGGCGCCTGACCAAGCCACCCGCTCGACCAACTGCCGGTGGCGCTGGCAACGGCTCCGGCGGCACCACCCAGGTTCTGACTTTGCTGGGCCAGCAGCCGTACCGTCAGGGTGTACGTTATCAGCATCACGCACAGAGGGATGTAGAAGCAGACGATCGATCCGACCAGCTTGTACACCGGATCCGGAATCTGACAGGTGCCCTCCACCAGCACCGAGGCATGGTTCTGTGTAATTACAGCAATAGTAAATTATTAATATGAGCTGCCCCAAGGGGGATTGCAAGGGAAAGTGAAATGGCTGCGTCGTTCCATGTTGAATCGGGAAACACTTCAACATTGAACATGTTGGGAACCAAAACGATGGAATCAAACAATTTAGCGATTTTGCAGAACTGGACAAGTAATATTTTAGGGCAGAGTTATAATTTGAGCGTCTAGTTGAACCAAGGGATAAAAAATAATAATAGGGAATAGGAAGTTAAGTAAAAGTAAAGTAAAAGTAAAGTAAAAGTAAAGTAGAAGTAAAGTAAAAGTAAAGTAAAAGTAAAGTAAAAGTAAAGTAAAAGTAAAGTAAACGTAAAGTAAAAGTAAAGTAAAAGTAAAGTAAAAGTAAAGTAAAAGTAAAGTAAAAGTAAAGTAAAAGTAAAGTAAAAGTAAAGTAAAAGTAAAGTAAAAGTAGAGTAAAAGTAGAGTAAAAGTAAAGTAAAAGTAAAGTAAAAGTAAAGTAAAAGTAAAGTAAAAGTAAAGTAAAAGTAAAGTAAAAGTAAAGTAAAAGTAAAGTAAACGTAAAGTAAAAGTAAAGTAAAAGTAAAGTAAAAGTAAAGTAAAAGTAAAGTAAAAGTAAAGTAAAAGTAAAGTAAAAGTAAAGTAAAAGTAAAGTAAAAGTAAAGTAAAAGTAAAGTAAAAGTAAAGTAAAAGTAAAGTAAAAGTAAAGTAAAAGTAAAGTAAAAGTAAAGTAAAAGTAAAGTAAAAGTAAAGTAAAAGTAAAGTAAAAGTAAAGTAAAAGTAAAGTAAAAGTAAAGTAAAAGTAAAGTAAAAGTAAAGTAAAAGTAAAGTAAAAGTAAAGTAAAAGTAAAGTAAAAGTAAAGTAAAAGTAAAGTAAAAGTAAAGTAAAAGTAAAGTAAAAGTAAAGTAAAAGTAAAGTAAAAGTAAAGTAAAAGTAAAGTAAAAGTAAAGTAAAAGTAAAGTAAAAGTAAAGTAAAAGTAAAGTAAAAGTAAAGTAAAAGTAAAGTAAAAGTAAAGTAAAAGTAAAGTAAAAGTAAAGTAAAAGTAAAGTAAAAGTAAAGTAAAAGTAAAGTAAAAGTAAAGTAAAAGTAAAGTAAAAGTAAAGTAAAAGTAAAGTAAAAGTAAAGTAAAAGTAAAGTAAAAGTAAAGTAAAAGTAAAGTAAAAGTAAAGTAAAAGTAAAGTAAAAGTAAAGTAAAAGTAAAGTAAAAGTAAAGTAAAAGTAAAGTAAAAGTAAAGTAAAAGTAAAGTAAAAGTAAAGTAAAAGTAAAGTAAAAGTAAAAGTAAAGTAAAAGTAAAGTAAAAGTAAAGTAAAAGTAAAGTAAAATTAAAGTAAAATTAAAGTAAAATTAAAGTAAAAGTAAAGTAAAAGTAAAGTAAAAGTAAAGTAAAAGTAAAGTAAAAGTAAAGTAAAAGTAAAGTAAAAGTAAAGTAAAAGTAAAGTAAAAGTAAAGTAAAAGTAAAGTAAAAGTAAAGTAAAAGTAAAGTAAAAGTAAAGTAAAAGTAAAGTAAAAGTAAAGTAAAAGTAAAGTAAAAGTAAAGTAAAAGTAAAGTAAAAGTAAAGTAAAAGTAAAGTAAAAGTAAAGTAAAAGTAAAGTAAAAGTAAAGTAAAAGTAAAGTAAAAGTAAAGTAAAAGTAAAGTAAAAGTAAAGTAAAAGTAAAGTAAAAGTAAAGTAAAAGTAAAGTAAAAGTAAAGTAAAAGTAAAGTAAAAGTAAAGTAAAAGTAAAGTAAAAGTAAAGTAAAAGTAAAGTAAAAGTAAAGTAAAAGTAAAGTAAAAGTAAAGTAAAAGTAAAGTAAAAGTAAAGTAAAAGTAAAGTAAAAGTAAAGTAAAAGTAAAGTAAAAGTAAAGTAAAAGTAAAGTAAAAGTAAAGTAAAAGTAAAGTAAAAGTAAAGTAAAAGTAAAGTAAAAGTAAAGTAAAAGTAAAGTAAAAGTAAAGTAAAAGTAAAGTAAAAGTAAAGTAAAAGTAAAGTAAAAGTAAAGTAAAAGTAAAGTAAAAGTAAAGTAAAAGTAAAGTAAAAGTAAAGTAAAAGTAAAGTAAAAGTAAAGTAAAAGTAAAGTAAAAGTAAAGTAAAAGTAAAGTAAAAGTAAAGTAAAAGTAAAGTAAAAGTAAAGTAAAAGTAAAGTAAAAGTAAAGTAAAAGTAAAGTAAAAGTAAAGTAAAAGTAAAGTAAAAGTAAAGTAAAAGTAAAGTAAAAGTAAAGTAAAAGTAAAGTAAAAGTAAAGTAAAAGTAAAGTAAAAGTAAAGTAAAAGTAAAGTAAAAGTAAAGTAAAAGTAAAGTAAAAGTAAAGTAAAAGTAAAGTAAAAGTAAAGTAAAAGTAAAGTAAAAGTAAAGTAAAAGTAAAGTAAAAGTAAAGTAAAAGTAAGGTAAAAGTAAAGTAAAAATAAAGTAAAAGTAAAGTAAAGTTAAAGTAAAAGTAGCCCCGTAACGTGGGTAGATCATCTTTTCGTGGTATGTTACGGGATGTAAGATCTACCACCGATTCCTAGCCCTGACTACTTCAAACTAGGGGAACAGGATTTTTCAGTAATCCAAGGAACACATCTTAGTCCTTGTTACTTTTTATGCCTTGTTGATAGTGACAAGACTCGGCTTTGTCCACCGAGGATGATCTTGACCCAAGGAAAAAATGAGTTAGTTATCTTCATCTATGTGATTCCTAATCTTCTATTCGTTGTTTCCTAGTTTGAAGTGGTTAAGACTAGGGTTCTGATGCATGGTCATTATCGGTGTCATTCCTTAATTTTGTTGTTAAGGAATCCAGTTTTGACTGACAAAGGGGCACGCCTTTGGAGGGTGTTACAACACTCCAAAGGGTATAAATAGCGGAACCTTTCAATAAGAGTCAGATCCTTCCGATAAATGCGATAATGACAACTGTAAAAAAAATCGAATACTTCATCATTCCTCAATAGTGATGGAGTAATAAGACATGCACTAAACTAAGGACACGGTATATACTACAATAGATCAAATTACTGGTCGCAGTGGTGTTAGGTCCCGAACAGAGGAAAAAAAAGTAAAAGTAAAGCAACATTTTGAATAATTACAGTGTAGGCCAAATACACATCACACAGCAAAAAAAAATGATCTCCTCAGAATTCCATAATACTTTTCATAATTGTTCGCTGTTAACAATAAATTAAGTTTGAGCTAGAAATCGACGATTTTGACTGACATCTATTTTTTTTTTTTCAAAATGGCGTTTTCGATATTTTTTAATAAATCATAGAACAAACACGGTTCTCCTTAATGAGATGAAATCTGAGACAAATTTGTAAGAAACTAGATTGTCTTTACAGAAGAAAAAAAAATGCATTTCTCACTATCGCACTAAAAAAAAACTGCTGTTAAAAACTTCAGAAACAAAAACGTACTGGAATGTCTTTTCAGAAGAAAATACACTCATAAAAAATTTGCGTTTTTTCATTTAAAAAACCGGTAAGAACTTCCATAACAATACAAGTGAATTTCTTTGAAAGCTTATCAAAATTTCTTTTCTGGAATGAACCCTGCAATATTGACCAAAATCGTAGAACAGAAACTTTTAGTAAAATGCATAAACTTTTTTTCAATCAATATGTATGTGAATACAATTAAAACTATTTGAGGAAAAAAAGTTCAAAATTTGTACTAATAGTTGATTTTAGTAAATTTTGAAACATCCATTGTGTGTGTTTTTTCAAGTTCAAATAAACATAATTTAAAAAAATCTAACAATTTTTAATTTTTCTTACTAAAATTTTGCAACAGTTTTTTTTTTTTCATTATTGACGAAAATTTGTAATTTTTATACTGTGCATAGATTTTTTTCAGAAAGGGCAATCCAGTGTCCTACAACTTTTCTCAGACGTCCTTTCGATTAAATGAGCCGTGCTTTGAATTATTAGAAAAATAGCGAATACGCCATTTTCAAAAGTTATGCGTGACTCAAAATGGTTCAATACTGGCACAAACTTGATTCATTGTCCCAAGTGAACAATTATGCGAAGTTTCACGGAATTCGGAGAGGGGGGAGTAAAATCGACTCGTCAGTTGGCGTATCTTTGCTCTATAGAGTACACAACAAAAACATAATTTTAATATCAAATCAAAGTGGATGCACTTCAATCGTGTCGGAAATATGATGTAATATTACTTGCCAAAATAGGACAAAATTATCATTAATACAGTGCATGAACTGAAATTATGCTGCTTTTACTGCATTTGTTTATTTTTATGACCATAAAAATTACATGAGATTTCGACCTGATTGAAGTGCATCCTCTTGGACGTAATATTAAAATTTATTTTTTGCTGTGTATGTCAAACAATAACCTACTTGTTCACATCCCACTGCAATGCTTTCCAGCATGGAACGACACGGTAGGTGAAATTTTGAAACTGGTAAAGTTGCACAAACCTGCCCACTCGCTCTCGCTCACTTACCTTCGAGTACATTAGGCTTAATGGCAAACTCATCGCAATCGATAGCAGCCATACGAAGCTGATTTTCAGTACCACCCGTTTCCGGGTCTTGTTTCGCCCGAACCGCATCGGATATCGAAGCGAGAGGTATCGATCGACGGAAATGGTGCACAGATGCATGATGCTGGCAGTGCAGAACATCACATCCAGGCAGATCCACAGCAGGCAGTACTCGGATTGCAGTGGAAAGTAGCCTAAGGGAGACAGCCAGAGATGAACATACATTATAAAAGCGATAAAGTGTGATAGATCAGAGCATGATGATGATTGGATGGAAACATCATTCACGTGAGAATCACTTCATCGACCAGTATCTTCCTTCGCAATATGGTTTATTTTCTTAAGTTGCGTCAAACTTTCCTAGTTTGAGATTACTTTCAAATACTGGTGCCTCATTTTTTCAAAAATATTCATTTACAAAACGTTGCCATTGGAAACTGGATCGGATCAAATGGGAGGAGTATTGGAGGATATTGGCCTGGATAGATTTCTAAATCATCAGCTGAATATTCGCCTGGCTTTGCAGTTTTATGAAACATTCAATCTATCGGTGAAAACAAATCTGAAAATAAAACCCACTCACGGATCATCTGATGAAACATAACCCGAAAAAGCAATCCACTGAATTCAATGGAACAAATAAAAAAATCGAAGCTCTTTCAATTCGCCATTACCGTCTGAGTAAGTGGAAACGAGTCTATTTTTGTGCCACTGAGAGCCCACCTACTCCCGCATGGCCATGGCCGTGTTGGTGGCACCGTGTGCTTGCATATTGGGCGGCCAAATTTTCTCCGCGGGTGGTATTAATGTTGTGTTTAGAAATTGATTTTCATTCATGCGTTTTTAATGATCCCTCCTGCTTCGCTGACACGGCACGGTCTTAACCCGAATCTGTGTGTTGCTGATGGCTGCTAGCTGGACTTCAGTATGGTAGAAGCTAGCTCACTGTTCCACCCTCTTTCGCCACGTTGAGGGTGGCATCCGGAAAATGCTACCTTTATTCGTGAATAAATTAACTCGCGTATGCATGTAGCTAAAGAGCTACTCTACTAACTGTTTCAATGATTGCTAAACACAAACTGAATTTGAACCATCGAAGCACCCCTAGTAACATCAGAATCCATAATAGTTCTGCCACGTGAGTTTCGAGTGTAAACAATCTTCTGCTTCAATAGTTTGTTCATGTGAGGCATGCGGTAATGATAGGAACGTTTGCTCATTTAACTCCACTTCTGAGTGACTTAGAGTTTGTGTTTTCATTTGTTCAGAACATCTGAACGGTTGTGCGCTACCGTGGTTTCTACGGTTGTGGTAGTGCACCGGTTCAAACCAACACGAGCTCCCGGAATTCTACAACTACTATGCGTTCTGTCTGATGAGCATCGGTATAAGAGTGTAGAACACTGGAAGGGTTATACAGCTGGGGTGCCAGATTTGAAAACAGGCCTTCATTTTGAATACATTTGAAATTCTGAGATGATATTTTTCGCCCATAAACATTTGGAGCACCTTTAATGTTTTGTGAAGATTGTGGAAGACAGGCAGTATATAAGTTAAACGGAATCTTTGACTGAGAACTACGTCTTTGTGGACTAAGGCCAGTACTCGAAAAAAAAATGCACCATTCAAAAGTGTTCGCCAAAAATTTATTTTGAGTCGGATTTTCTTGAAACTTTCAGAGAATGAACTAGGAGAATTTACGTATTCTCGGCAACCTAAGCAGCGACCTTCTTTCTATAGCCTTTTTCTCTAAGGAACGCACACATATGCAGTATTGGTTTGTTTACAATCTATTGCTGCCAGCTGCTCTAACAATTTCAGTCGAAAGAATTGTCAAAAACTGTTTTGAAACGCTTTTACAAACCTCCAATCTTCTCTAGTGAGAGCGAGTATTATCGGCAACCAGTTTTTCTTCGGCAACTGTTCCATTTGAACTGCATGTAAATCTGTTGTTCTATTATCGGCAACTCGAAATCAGCTACAATTTGTAGTGCGTGTGTTTCATTTCAAGAAACCTTGCTAGATTGCTTTTTCTCAGTGGTAAAAATATAGTCAAATTGAAGCTGAAAGCATAAAGAATCGTTTGCATGCATTCAGCGAAGTGTTTTCGTAAGAAAATCCAGTGAAAATAGTGTTTCAATTTGGGTCGCCGAAAATAGTCTGCCATGCCGAAGCCGTCATTTCCCCTAATACATATGGATTATGTTTCGGCATAATTACTTTATTCAATTTCCTTTCCATCGCTGAAAGCCCGCACCTTTCCCTTAAGACCCCCAATTGCATTTTGTGCAATGGTGGAGCTGACCTTTTTGGTCACTTTCATCCATTCTTTCTTCAACTCCAGCTCGTTCTTAAGCACCTTGGACGATTTTCGAACTTTGACCTTCATTATGGCCCAAAATCTTTCCACCGGACGAATCTCTGATGAATTTGGAGGGTTAGCGGTTTTTGGTACAAAAACAACGTTATTGTCTCTGTACCAATCCAACGTCGATCGCGCGTAATGGCATGATGCCAGGTCCGGCCAAAATAATGTCTCGCCTCCGTGGGACCGCAGGAAGGGCAGCAGACGCTTCTGGAGGCACTCGGTGCGGTAAATTTTGCTGTTGATGTACGTTGATTTCCCATTGTGATGTACGGTTTACTCAGTTTACCGCATTGGCATATGGCCTGCCAGAGCAAGTATTTTTTGGCGAATTTGTCCACTTTCTTCTTCCTTATGTCTTCCGGACCATCAAACCGTGATTTGGCAACGTAGAACTCCAGCCCCGGTATGTGCTTTGCGTCTGCCTTGATGTAGGTTTCGTCATCCATAACCGCACACATCGGTTTCGTTAACCACTCTGCATGCAGCTTCCCTGCGTGGGATTTGGCCGCCGTGTTTTGTTGATCACTCCGGTTCGGTGCCTTCCGGACCTTGAATACACGAAGCCCAGCTCGTTTCATGGTTTGCTGAACGAACCAGGCGGAACACTTTGCCTTCAGAGCCACGTCGCGAATCGAAAGGTTCGGATTACGCTTGAAATAATCCAACACCTTCCGGGCCTTCACAGGGTCAGTTGTCTTCGATTTTCTTCCACTTCCAGCCCACCGCTCGGTCTTCTGGGACTCCTTAAACAATTTTACCACCCGAGACACAGTTGTATGGGTGATTCCCAGTTGTCTTCCGATCCATCTCATGGTCGCAGTCGGATTTTCCATTTTTTCTTCTTGTTTCGATGACATCTCAATTACCACTGAACCGATTGTTATGAAATTTTGCACATGTAAACAATTAACTCCAAACTAGTTATACTCAGATTGTCATCAATTTTTACTCACGGATAAAAAGTTACACTCGGATAAAAATTGTGTATTTTTTTCGAGTACAAGCCTTATTGGAAGATTGCCGTAAAAGCTCAACGCAGATGTCGCCACTGCATGATGATGATAATGTTGACAGACTGCATATAAAATTTGTGAAAATTAGCGTTAAATCATAATTTTTATCAAGCCTGTGTAAAATCCTTCCAATATAACATTCGAATTGAAGAAGAAAAAGTTTTTACGATCAGACTGATGTGCATCTTTGACTTTTTCAGTTGAACTTTCATAAGATATATTCATTTCATTTCACGGCTCCATCAATGCTGCATCGTAAATATGATGTAAACAGAAGTAAATTGCTCAATGACTCAAAATAAAGATGATTGGTCATCTTGTTATCACTTTGAAGACCATCTAGCACCATTTTATAGTATGGTGCGTGTTGAGTAAAGCAAGTTCCGTTGCGTTTTCCGTCGAAAATTGTATGTTTGCTTATAAAAGGCCAAAATGAACATTTATTGAATATTGGCGTCCTATACAACCAATTCTCCATTACCACCAGCATGATACAACCTTTCCTAAGTAAATTAACTTAATATCCACTTTCATCTTAGTGGAAATCGCACATATTCACCATTTTCCGAAAAATGCAGCTGCGCAGGAGGTAACCTCTCGCTGTGGGTGCAAACTCGTTATGCATTATTTTCCATGAAAACCTCTCCGATCCATACCGAAATAATAACAATTAGTTTTCAAACACGTTTTCTTACACGATTCAAGCAAAAGTTTCCACAGGAAATTATTAGTTTTTCTTTATGGACCGATTTGCCCCAAAAATCGTCTGTTTTACTTGGACAATTTGGTAACTATCCTCCTTCTAGTAGTTCTCACTTCGAAATGTAGGAGGCGAAAGTTTGGAAAAGTTTCACTGCAAGACGCCAATACTGAGGAATAAATTTAAATAAAAATGAGTGGTGAAATAGTTTTAGGTTTTGAACTTTGTTATTTTTAGACGAGGGGCTGTGAACTTGAGTATTTTCGATTCATCTACCCGACTTGAAAAGCTGTATTTTGTATTATTAAGTTTGGTGTATTTTTGTATTAAAGTGTATTAAATTCATTATGAAATGTTTTTTCGTGTACAAAGTACTTTCGAGGTATTTTTGAGTATTTTTATTAGGGTTTTTTAGTTTCAGTGTGTACGCATTTACGTATTTTTTGTATATTTTCAGAAGTGTGTATTTACAATTCAGCTGATTTATAAAGTTGATAGGAAATAACTGAAACCATAAAAAAAGTGTAGAAAAATGTATAAATGATAATTTTATTTTTGCATCGGATAACGTAGTGGTGGACCAGCTCAGGACCAAATTTTTTTTTTTCAGAAAGAGTTATATTTCTGGGAAAAATCGGCGGTATGCACCGATTTTCTGTGAGACTACAATATTATTTCCCTCGTAAGTCCCGTTCAAACATTATGAATTTCAAAAAATATTATTTTTACAAAACCGCATACGTTTGACACGTAACAATGATACTTACCTTACCAATCAGGCTAAGGCCTTGTTGTCCTCTGCTGTCCGAAGAAGTCGTCTCCACTCTACTCGATCCATGGCCACAGTTCGCCAGCCTCGTAGTCTGCGAAGGGTCCGCAGGTCACCTTCTACTTGGTCGATCCACCTTGCCCACTGTGCGCCTCTTCTTCTTGTTCCTGTTGGGTCGCTTTCTAGAACCATTTTCACTGGGTCATCGTGCGGCATTCTTACGACGTGCCCAGCCCACCGTAGTCACCCAATTTTTGCAATGTGGACGATGGATGGTTCTCCCAGCAGCTGGTGCAATTCGTGGTTCATTCACCTCCTCCACGTTCCGTCATCCATCTGCACTCCACCGTAGATGGTACGCAACACCTTCCGTTCGAAAACACCAAGGGCGCGTTGGTCCTCCACGAGCATAGTCCAGGTCTCGTGGCCGTAAAGGACCACCGGTCTAATCAGCGTCTTGTAGACAGTCAACTTCGTGCGGCGGCGAATTTTTTTCGACCGGAGCGTCCTCCGGAGTCCAAAGTAGGCACGATTCCCTGCCATAATGCGTCTTTGAATTTCTCTACTGGTATCATTTTCGGCGGTCACCAGTGAGCCCAAATACACGAACTCATCGACCACCTCGATTTCGTCACCGTCAATCTGAACTCGGGGTGGGAGGCTAACATTGTCTTCCCTAGAACCTCTTGCTTTCATGTATTTTGTCTTTGATGCGTTGATAGCAAGTCCAATCCGTCTAGCTTCAGCCTTCAGTCTGATGTACGTTTCCGCCATCATCTCAAAGTTCCGTGCCATAATGTCAATGTCATCGGCGAAACCAAGGAGCTGGATGGACTTCCTGAATATCGTGCCACTCGTGTCTATCCCAGCTCTTCTGATCACACCTTCTAACGCGACGTTGAACAGCAGACACGAAAGTCCATCACCCTGCCGTAACCCCCTTCGAGATTCAAAGGAACTCGAGAGTGTCCCCGATACTCGAACAACGCACATCACTCGATTCATCGTCGCCTTGACCAATCGCGTCAGTTTGTCCGGAAATCCGTACTCGTGCATAATCTGCCATAGCTGATCTCGATCGATTGTGTCGTATGCGGATTTGAAATCGATGAACAAATGATGTGTGGGCACGTTGTATTCGCGGCATTTCTGCAGAACCTGCCGAATCGCGAAAATTTGGTCCGTGGTAGCGCGGGCACCCATGAATCCCGCCTGGTATTGCCCCACGAACTCTCTTGCATATGGTGACAGACGGCGGCATAGAATTTGGGAGAGTACCTTGTAGGCGGCGCTCAGCAGTGTGATCGCGCGGTAGTTGCAGCAATCCAACTTGTCGCCCTTTTTGTAGATTGGGCATACGACACCTTCCATCCACTCCTCCGGTAATATCTCCTCCTCCCAAATCTTGGCAATTACCCAGTGCAGCGCTCTAGCCAGTGCTTCACCACCGTATTTCAATAGCTCACTTGGTAGTTGATCTACACCAGTTGCTTTGTTGTCCTTCAGCCGACCGATCTCCTCCTCAACTTCTTGAAGATCAGGGGCCGGTAGCCTGTCGTCTTCTGCGCGTGCTCCAAGGTCTGTTGCCGTGCCACCTTCGTTTTCTGCTGCTTCACCGTTGAGGTGCTCGTCATAGTACTGCTTCCACCTCTCAATCACCAAGTCCTTGCACATATCGGCTTGCGGCACGTAGCCTTTGCGCGAACTATTTAGCTTCTCGTAGAATTTCCGTGTGTCGTTTACACGGTACAGATTTTCCATCGCCTCGCGATCTCGGTCTTCCTGCTGACGCTTCTTCCTTCGGAAAACCGAGTTTTGTCTGTTCCGCGCTTGTCTGTATCGCTCCACATTCAATCTCGTGCAGTGTTGCAGCATTCTCGCCCGTGCTGCATTCTTCTCCTCTACTAACAGTTTGCATTCGCCGTCAAACCAGTCATTTCTTCGGTCCGGGATTGCAGTACCTAGTGCCACTGCAGCAGTACTACCTATGGCTGAACGGATGTCCTTCCAGCCATCTTCAAGAGAAGCTGCGCCAAGCTGCTCTTCCGTGGGTAGTGCAACTTCCAGCTGCTGCGCGTAGCCCTGGGCAATTCCGGCGTCCCGTAGTTGCTCAATGTTGGGTCGCGGCGTTCGACTTCGACGTGTGTTATGCACCGTCGAGAGTTTTGAGTGCATGCATACTGCAACTAGGTAGTGGTCCGAATCTATGTTCGCACTGCGGTACGTGCGGACGTTGATAATGTCGGAGAAGAATTTCCCGTCGATTAGAACGTGATCGATTTGGTTTTCTGTGTGTTGGTCAGGTGATCTCCAGGTGGCTTTGTGGATATCCTTGCGGGGGAAAAAGGTACTTCGAACTACCATACCCCGGGAGGCTGCAAAGTTCACGCATCGTTGGCCGTTGTCGTTCGATACGGCATGCAGGCTGTTTGGCCCGATTGCCGGTCTATACATTGCCTCCCGTCCTACCTGAGCGTTCATTTCGCCGATGACGATTTTGACGTCCCGTTGCGAACAGCCGTCGTACACCTGCTCCAGCTGCGCATAGAACGCTTCTTTCTCGTCGCCGGGTCTCCCTTCGTGTGGGCAATGCACGTTGATGATGCTGTAGTTGAAGAAACGGCCCTTAATCCTCAACTTGCACATCCTCGCGTTGATCGGCTGCCAACCAATCACGCGTTGGCGCATCTTACCCAGCACCAGTGCTGAAACATTTCGACAATCCACGGTGATACTCCAAATTCTGCTTTGGTCACTCGTTTGAGCTAACAGTCATTGTCAAGGCAAACCATGTCAATTGTCAGTAGCATTTTTGTCAGTGACGAACATGTGCTGATTTGTTTATTAGCTAAATTTGAAATGAAATTAAATGGCTTGAGCAAAACAATTACATGGAGCCATTAAAGTGAATAAGCATCTACGCCCTGAACCGCTTGGATAACAATAATGTGTCTCAAAATGCAAGAAATTACACTTTCTGTTACCAGGTGAATCTTTGTCATTGACGAAAAATGAATGAGATTTTGACAAAGATTTTTTTGACGATCAAGTCTATCATTGACTATGTGAAAAACAATTTTGTCAATATCGCGCAAAAGTCTGTCAATGACAATGACAAATATCAGCACTGCCCAGCACTACAAAGCCGGTTCCCAGCTCGTTGGTGGTGCCACAGCTCTGGTAGAAAGTAGCCGCTCGATGCCCGCTTTTCCATACCTTTTGTCCCGTCCAGCAAAGTTCCTGCAGTGCTACGACTTCGAAGTTGCGTGGTTGAAGTTCGTCATAGATTAACCTATCGCAACCCGGGAAGCCGAGCGATTTGCAGTTCCATGTTCCGAGTTTCCAATCGTAGTCCTTATTTCATCGCGTAGGTCTGTGCCGATTGTTCCGATCCGTATTTCTTTCTTCGGTATTTGTAACTTTGTTTTTTTTTTTTTCCAGGGCGGCTTGTTGGGCCTGCCCCAACCCCCTGTCTCGCCGGGGGACCATCGTGCACAGCTATGTTTAGAGTCCCACGCTGGCACTAGGACGGTGATCAGCCGCTCCTAACATGGAGAACGTACTATGGTTACCGCGCCAGTGTTCGCGTCGCACCTCTTCACTTTGCTATTGCCGGACTGGCAACATTGCCCAGGCTACGCCACCCAGCTGTGTCCATGTTTCAGCTGGTAGTCTTTTGTTATCATATGACTCGAGGAGGCGTGAAGTAGGAACTTGTGAGGACCAGGGCTAGGTATTCCGCTCCTTCCAGGTTGTCAACTCACCATTTTGTAGCCCCACGTAACAATGATGCTTACTATCAAAACAATGAACAAGTGGACCCGGCATACGAGCTTTTTACTTTGAAATTCAATAACTGAATCCCCCTAGTTGTCAATAAATGTTGTAGTCAGCAACAATTTAATTTTAATATCACATCAAAGTGGATGGCATTGTTTTCATTTTCTTCTGTCATTTCGCTTTTTCTCATCATCGTACTGCAGAAGTCTTCACTGTTTTTGCTGTGCATTACATATTCGAGTGTTACGTTTTGCCTGTGAGCAGCGACCATTACTGGTGGTTGTTGTTTGCCATGGCTCTACCTCTCACTGCGTGACAAAACGTTATGTCATTGATAGTCGATTGATGCGTTGACGAGTGTCGAGTGAGTGTCATAATATTTTGCATCACTGCTAATGAGCAAGCGAACAAACTGATGTTTCACTTATTACAGATACAGTCCACATCGTGCTCTCTTGCCGTGAGGATCTATTAGTTTTTTGATGAAGGAAGTTACTGGGTTCCTGCTACCTAAAACTACAACAAACTCATACAGCACTTTTCAGTGCTCAATATACCTGTAAATTTTCTACTTTGTTTGACTCTTATTGCTGTAAGATCCTCGTTTGGACCCTACCCGAGGTAATCTTGCTTGGATATCGATTTGGAAATTTCGTCTTCGATCCTTCAGGTTCTTATAGTTATCTGATTGTAAGTCGATTTGGATAAAAGTTTTACTGCCGCCATGGTGCCTAAGCGCAAAAGAAATGGGAAATCTCTTGATCCCCCTTGTGATGAAATTTATTTGAGCAATCAATTTGATTTGCTCACGGATGATGAGAATGATCCATCATCCAGGAAAAATTCTAGTGAACTTTCACGGCTTAATTCAAAGAAGGAAAAGATTCCTTCTATTGTGAAAACCACTTCTGATTTCCATGCTCTTCGCACGGAACTTTTGAACTTCACGAAATTCTAGTTTTCACTGCAAATTGGTCGCGGGGTGAAACCCGTGTATTGGCTGAAACATTGGACGGATTCAAACGTCTTCTCAAGTATCTTACTGAGAAGCAGCACAATTTTTTTCTTACGACACAAAAACTGAACGTGTGTTCAAGGTTGTCATGAAAAGATTGCCCAGTGGTGAATCCTTGGATCAGATCAAAGATAAACTGGCAAAATTACTTGGAGTAGTGCCAGGCCAAGCAATCAAAATGAAAATGAAATCCCGTCCTGGCGGTACGCGCAACGTTTCTAATGATTTTTATTTAGTTCACTTCAAGTCTAGTGAACTAAACAACCTTAAGGCCTATGAAAAAGTAATCCTTATGCTCCTAGAAGACTGGCAGGACAAGTGAGTAACAAATTCTACATTCGTACTCGTAGGTACAAATATCACCCCTGCTTCAAATTTTTCATCTATACCTACTCCCCTCGCTGCTAACAATATTTAGCGAGTTAATGGAACAACTTATGTTACAATTGCACCGGGTCGAATTCAAAATACTAGCCAACGTAATTTTAACAGGATTTTTGAAAAAATTGCCTTAGGAAGCATTACTTTTTTTTTTTTTTTTGTAGTGATCCAGTGGCAGCACTTGCTTAAACTCTACACTGGACCCCTTTTATTGATAATTTTTGCTTCTATGAGCCTCTATTTTAAATCAACACACAGACGTTCCTAGGCTATGGTGCCCATGTGGTCACTGTTGTTTTTGTGCTGATCCAAATAGTTTTGAAAAATATAATTGCGCATTCTTTTTTTTTTAAGGTTGATTTTTGTCCCAGTCTTGTCTTCTGTCGTCATTTATTTTGTCATTTTGTCTTGTGTATTAACCCCCACTTGTCTTGTTGTCAATTACAGGATAATATGGTTGTTTCTCGATTACTTTTTCAAAGGGAAGCACCAGCTCCTGCAAACAATGCATCCGATCGTCGACCCGGCGCAACCGGCAGCTCGCGCACGCCCAACACCACTACCAGGTAGAGGAAAATTTCCCTATCTGATGATAGTGCTAGCATGCGTGGGCGAGCCACCAGCTACGCCAAATCGACGACCAAACGCACCGCCCTCAAAAGCCGATACGCTCCCTTGAAAAAGTTATCGAGATTTCTACTATTTAATGAATTATAGACAATTACCTCTCATGATCGTTGGCTCCACTTTGATTTAACTTACCACTTTTTGATTATTTATCAATTACCTCACCGAGTATATAACGCCCCAATGCCTTGTTGATTTCTGGTCTCATTTGAATTGGTCCTGAATTTGTTTGATATCCTTTTCGAAGTTATTCTTTTCCTTCTCCTTAGTCAATTGAAATCCCCGTGTCTCACGTCATATGATTCGCCGTTCATAAAGATAATGGGTTAAAAGGGAGTAAAACATACAAAAAGGTAGATTAGTATTAGTTGTACTTGATCCAAAGACTAGAAAGAAGCATAGATAACTTAGTAAAAAAAAACTAAATAAAACTAATATATAACTAGTGCAATGGATAAGTGTTAGTTCCGGGATCATTTTAGTGTTAGTAGTTATGTTAGTTTTGATCCGTATTCAGTCCTGCCGGCCCCTCCAGCACTATTTGCAGCAATTGTAATAAGATTATGCGACACTGCTACTACTACTACTATGTTAGATGTATGACTTGTCAATTTTCGCAACGCAATGTCTTTCAATAAATCACTCGATCACTTTGATGTCTGAAAATTTGCTCAAAAGGGTTTTGTTGACACATCATACCTTACCTAAAGCACAACAATCCTAATTCTTATTTCAAACCCATCAACATATTTAACACATCTTTCCTAAAACTTTACTTGTTCGTAAGCGTCTGATTGAAGATATGACTTTCGCTATTAACATTACCTGTAATTAACAAATACACTAAATAGGAAGATTTATTATACAACTTCAAAGGCTAGTCGCCTCCCTAAGCGGACCCCCCGCGTCCTATCTCTTATGTTAATTAACTTTCTGAATTCTCTAATTGAAGTTTATTTAATAAATAACTGAAATCTCTAATCTACCTAAACAATCATAATTCATGATTTAAACTTAAATTTAACATGTTTCAAGTACTTCTGGCTTTGACATATATTAATTATATCTTTGTTCGTCCCAGGTGACACCTTCAAGTGACTAAAATGCTTCACTTTGAAGTAAGTTTCCAAGCTAATTTTAAATTGCATATTGTATAGGGTAAATGTTCCAATTACGCTCTTACGTTTCCACTATGTCGCACCACAAAAATACATATGGGTATGTCACAATAAAAGCACACCACAGTGGAAATCCCGAGTCATAGTTCAAACACTTATCCCAAATCAAAATGAAGCACATATAAGATTAGTTACAATACCATGTACAAAAATGGTGTTTAACATTGTTTCCTGAGTAATACTTCAATGAAAACAACAATGAAAGCTTGTCACGCAAATAGAAGGAGCACCGATGGGCACTTTCTGAAATATTTCAATAGTATAATGCCCTTGCAAACCCAAATAAATCTATCTGCGTAAAAATAAATAAATTAAGAGTGATTTGCGGCAAAACCCGCCAGTATCACACCCAACGTCAGTGCCTATACGTAAGCGTACTACGACGCGGCTCTCAATTAAAGGAGTAACAAGTGTGATACTATCACTGCTAGACTAGATCTTTGGTTCTCTCATGCAGTGGTTTATCAGAGAGGGGAAGCTTAGTAATCCCCATTGCCTGCCCATGGCGCCATTCTATCGCGGCATGAGCCAGCAACGCCGGCCATAAACCTACCGTCTCCAACACTCCACTAAAAAGCATGAAATTAAGCCCGCCCACCAACATCAAGGTGCAAAAACTAGCCAAGGGGAGGGTGCCTTAGGAAGCATTACTGCTCCTAAAATGGAATGTTTACAGAAATCATTGATTGACATGATTACTGATATGCGAACAATATCGTCATGACTTTGAAATTAAAAAATGGATTTTAAATCATTAAATATTTTAAATTGGAATGCTCGATCTCTTAAAGATAATGAAGACGACCAACTTCACTTTTTGAAAATTCATAACGTGTGTATTGCCGTTATAACTGACCATAAGGATAAAAGGGACGCAAATTATTTCAGTTATCGAAATGATCGTCTTGATTGAACCAAACATAAAATTCTTTCTTCATTTGCTGCCTATTTGCCATTCCAATGCGTAGGCCCGCAATAGAATTCACTCAAGGGTGACCTTCAGAAACATACCCGTTGGTTTAAATTCTTCATTATTGCTGATTGTAATACAAAACGCCGCGCATGTAATAATGCTCAAAACAATTCCAATGTTAATATTCTGTTTGATGATGGTTCTGCAGGTTATTACACTATTCAATATCCAAACAGCCCAACATGCTTTTCTTCAGCAAGAGATCCCTCCACTATTGATTTGGTCTTAACTGATTCATGTCAACTGTGTAGCAAATTTGGTTCTGTACACCTTCCAGTAACTTTTGAAATATCCCAAGAAAAAATGTCTAACCCCAACAGCTTTCAATTACCATAGAGCTGATTGGGAGCAATATCGAACATTTACGGAATATAGCTTTGATTCAAGCATACCTTTGCAAACCAAAGATGAAATAAATTATGCTCTTGAATCTCGGACTACTTCTATAGCTGCCTCGGTACCAAAATGCGAGGTTAAATTCGATTCAATTATAATGGACGACGATCTTCAGCTCTTGATCCGTCTTAAAAATGTCCGTAGGAGACAACATCAAAGAATACGCGATCCTGCCATGAAAATTATCTGGCGGGATTTGCAAAAACAAATTAAAAAGCGATTCTCTGCCCTGAAGAACAAAACTTTTGAAAACAATGTGTCTAAATTAGACCCGAGTTCCAAACCCTTTTGGAAACTCACAAATTTTTTTTGGAAAACCTCAAAAGCCTATTCCAGCGCTAAAGAAGGTGGTAAAACTTTGATCACAAATTTGGAAAAAGCTCAGAAACTTGCTAAGCAATTCGAGAGTTCCCATAATTTCAGTTTGGGTCTTACTAGTCCTATTGAGAATCAGGTTGCTCGGGATTATCTGAATATTTTCTCTTGGGAAAATATTTTTGATGTTTCCTGGGGGACTGATTTGGACGAAGTAAGATCTATAACTAAAAAGTTGCATAATATTAAAGCTCCAGGTGATGATGGAATTTTCTATATCCTCATCGAAAAACTCCCAGAGTTGGTAAAATTATTTAACAGATGTTTCCATTTGGCATACTTTCCTGATAAATGGAAAAATGGAAAAGTTGTTCCAATTTTGAAGCCGGATAAAAATCCAGCTGAAGCTTCTAGCTACCGGCCAATAAGTTTACTTTCTTCAATAAGTAAACTTTTTGAAAAGATAATTTTAAATAGAATGCTGCTCCACATCAATACGAATTCAATTTTTGCAGACGAGCAGTTTGGATTTCGCCATGGGCATTCAACTACTCATCAACTCTTAAGAGTTACCAATTTAATTCGTTCAAACAATCTGAAGGCTGCTCAACTGGAGTTGCTCTTCTAGACATAGAAAAAGATTTCGACAGTGTTTGGCATGAAGGTTTGATTGTTAAATTGAAAAAGTTTAATTTTCCACTTTATATTAAGAAATTAGTTCAACATTATTTGACTGACAGAACTCTGCAGGTAAATTATCGAAATTCCAAATCTGATCGACTATCTGTTAGAGCAAGAGTTGCTCAGGGTAGCATTCTTGGGCCTATATTGTATAACATTTTCACTTCGGACCTCCCTGATTTGCCTCAGGGTTGCCACAAATCTTTGTTCGCCGATGACACAGGCATTTTCGCTAAAGGAAGAAGTCTTCGTGTTATTTGCAGCAGACTGCAGAAAAGTTTAGATATTTTCTCTTCTTATTTACAAAAAATGGAAGATTTCTCCCAACGCTTCCAAAACACAACTTATAATATTTCCACATAAGCCTTCCTTTTTGAAACCTAGTAGTAGTCACATAGTCACTATGAACGGAGTTCCAATTTCCTGGTCAAACCAAGTGAAATATCTTGGATTAATACTTGACCAAAAATTAACTTTTAAAGATCAGATTGAGGGCATTCAAGCCAAATGTAACAAATATGGGTCATTCCAGCTCAAGTGGGTACACCACCTGTGGTCGATGTCACCGATTTGAGCCAAACTTGGCCAAAACGCTTATTTTAGAATTCTGAACAAACGCCTTTTTTGATTATGCTCTAAAGTGCCTAGATCCTTCTGGGCTACAACCCTGGATTTTCGAGATTTTAAAAAAGTTCAACTTTCAGAAAAGATTACTCCATAACCATATGAGCTATTCATAATCTTAGAACGTCAACTTGAAGATTTTTTAATGTTGTTTCTTATATGTGTACAAACATTCTGTTTTTGTTATAGTACTTACAGTTAGCAGACTGATTACCGGCAAGTATCCAAATTGTTCAAAAATTGTCTATTTTCACCATGGGCGGGATTTTTTGTTTTTTAATATTTCGTCTACTATTTGCAGACTTCATCAGTGCCAAGTACTCAACATCACTTAGTACTTGGCACTGATGAAGTCTGTAAATAGTAGACGAAATACGCGTATCTGTCAAAAGATAAGCAATTATAACGGAACTTAAAGGAAATAAACCAACACA
Source organism: Ochlerotatus camptorhynchus (assembly GCF_037179485.1). NCBI lineage: Eukaryota > Metazoa > Arthropoda > Insecta > Diptera > Culicidae > Ochlerotatus > Ochlerotatus camptorhynchus. The sequence continues at coordinate 1,215,605 of NW_027040958.1, forward strand.
CTCAAAGCTCTCCGTAAAGCGATTCCGATAAAAAGGTTCGACAAATTTAAAGGATTAACTACGGCACTTCGTTCCATCAATGCTACAGCTAGGTATCTTTTGTTTGTAATCCATACAAAGATACCTAGTTGTAAAACTAAGCGGACGAATTGAGCACTTAAGTACTTACGGCTTCGCCCATTTATTTACGTCGACGTATTCCCATAATACGCAGGTCGACTACAAATGGTACGCTCACGAATCGTAGATAAAGCACTAGCTCGTGCGTTCAGTTTGCTTATTTCCACGTTGCTCGCCAACAAATGCAACAGTAGTCGGTACTTCTGATTGCTTTGCTTCCAAATGCAAGCATAGGTCGAGCGAGTTATGAATATTTTATGGAGAAATTTTAATCTGTTTCCATGGTGTGCTTGCTGGCTTCTGGAGGAATGAAGCCTTAGAACGACTAACAGGGATGTTCGAACTTATGTAACGAATTGTGCCAGTTTGGATTGTGGAAACTGGTTTTCAAAATATTAAAAATGAAAGATTGAAGGGTCTGTGCTTCATCTTTTTGAAGTACATGTTTGTCCTTTCCCTCCAGCATGACTATGTATTACAGCTTGGCCGTTATTTATTTACCAATCAAATACAGTTAGGCTAACCGCGTTGCAAGTAAACACACACATCTGTTGCAATACGACCGACCGACCACCACTGACTGTACTGGCTTCAGATGAGAAACGAAAATCTGTCAACGGCACTTTCTTCATATTGTTTGGTCGGGAAGATGCAAACAAAACACTCTGAAGCACAACATCAGCATCAACCAACCAACAACCGGCTGATGCAAAAGACAATCAGTCCCGAGTTGTTGCTTTTTTCCATTTTTGTTCTGTTTTCTGGAACGAATATTAAATTTCCCTTGCTCCACCGAGCGTGCTTGATGACATTTTTTTTATTCTTATTATACATTCAGTCCAATGGGTTGTCAGCTACATTTTCTTGCGATGAACAAAGACTTTGATGTTAAATACAGAGTTTCATCAAAAATCTTGAATATTCGTGGTTCAGATTTCATTATCATTTCTCATGTAACACAAATTCAAACAATTTAGTTGAGCAAACTTCTGTAAAACCAAAAAAATCATACAAAGGTTAAATAAACATTTAAACAATGTGTTTTGTTCGGGTAGCTTGGAAAATCTTAGACTTAAATTATAAGTTATTATATAATGATAGATTATTGATTGTTGGCGTTAATAAACGGCAAAATGATGAGTTTCCATCATTTAATAAAGTAATAAGTTCAAAGTGTTTTTATGTTACTTCATACGCGAAGTTTGCGATTTTCAGAGTTGGTTGGAAATGCTTTCTAACATGAAGCTTTAGTGTGATAATTTATTAGCTAGAAGAGGGTAGGTGGATAGTTCCGTTAGAGTATTAAGGGAAGTACACACAAGTCTAGAGTAGGGGAAAAAATTGAAAATATTTTTTTTGGCTTTTGAGTTTTCAGTTTAACGGTGGATCAAAACGTTAGGATGTTTCATGTTCGACGTTTCAGTCTTTGGACTTTTCCGTTCAGTCCAAAAAGTTCTATGATCTACAAAAATTATCCCTGGTGAAAATCCCAATCCGTGGATCAAGCTTCTTTTTCATATTCGCATTTCAAGCTTATTGCTTAGCGCATATATTAGCTTATTGCGTGCTCTCAACTTAGTGTTCTAAATGCACTTCCACAGTTATTAATTGAGAGCTTTCGATGCCAATACCAATGCATGAATTTGTATATTGTGTTGCAAGGCAAGCACAATGATACTCTATGCCCAGGGAAGTCGAGAAAATTTCCAACACGAAAGATTCCCTCGACCGGACCGGGAATTGAAACCGCCGCTTCCGGCTTGGTAATACCGTGCCTTTACTGACTAGGCTATGAGGCCCGTGGATCAAGCTCCAACCATAATTAATAATTCTTCAAGATATTTAAAAGTTTAGACTTTCCAGAAGTTTTCGATGCTTCTCTGAAGTTATCGGTACTACCCTAAAGATTTCTTAACCCCAAAAAAATGCTCAAGACTTCCCTGAATTTTTCAGTACACCCAACCAGGGGATGTAAGATTTGCTTACAATTATGTGGGAATCATCATCGGATGATGTTAGTGAAGACAGCATGAACTTACTTAAGGGTCCTGTGCACCACCAGCGGTGCAAAGGGCCAACGTGAAAGACTTCCATGAAATTCCATCCTGGGCGGCTGCTCGCTTTTGCCTTGACCTGGGCCCAGGTCAGATTCCTATCGACTTGCTTAACTTCCTTATTGAGGCTCCGCCGCCATGAGCCCCTGGGTCTGCCTCTGCTGTGATGTCCTGCCGGATTCTAATCCAGCGCTTGCTTGCAGATTTCGTTTCCGCCCCGTCGAAGTGTGTGGCCGACCCACCTCCACTTTCGCTCTCGAATTTCTGTTGCTATCGGTTTCTGATGGCATCGACGATGGAGCTCGGCATTCGAGATCCAGTTGTGAGGCCATCAGGCACGAATTATATACCGCAGACATCGGTTGATGAAGACTTGCAGCTTTTGAGTGTTCTCCGCTGATACACAACACGTCTCGCCGGCGTATAACAACACAGATTTCACGTTCGAGTTGAAAATTCGGATTTTGGTGCGTTGACTTATCTGGTTGGATCACCATACGTTTCGTAAACTCGCAAAGGCAGCCCTAGCCTTCTTGATTCGTGCACCTATGTCGCTCTTGGTCCCGCCGTCCGACGCTATTTGGCTGCCAAGATATTGGAAACTTTCGACCTTCTCCACTGCTTGCCCCGCTACCGTAAAGTTGGAAGGGTTGCCCGTGTTGATATCCAACTCACTATGGGCAAAAATGGGTCCAAAATTACCCAAAATTCAATATCTCAACAGCACGCTGAATTCCGGCCATGAAAAACGACTTTTCCAAAGGGAAATCGTCCGAGGAATCGATTGCACGTAGTCCCATAGACCGGAGAGCCTTGTAGGTATGTGTTTTGGACCGTTTAACCCCATTTTCCCCTACTGTTTTGGAGGAAATGTTTTTTCACAGCTCTATTTTTCGTAAAACATAAGCACTTTATGCATGGTTTTAGAATACTATGTCTTTAAACAACAGTTCAGGAGATATTAGGGGAATACGGGGTACACTTTATTGGGGAGTAAGGGGTAAAAGTGAATAAACAATCAATGTTTTTTAATACAAAATCCTTTTTTTTTAATATCTTAATATTTTTTTCTTAAAAATACTTTTAATTAACTTTCATTTGGTATTTTGAGTTCCGTCATCGGCCAAAAAGTTCAAAAATTAAAAAATTTTGAAAAAAATCGAAAAAAAAATTTTTTTTTTGACCGCCTCAATATATAAATAGTCACCCTAATGACAAATTAAAAAAATAAGGGTCTAATATGTTGCGATTAGGAACAAAACTACAAATTTTTACAAAATTCTGAGAACCACTATATCGTTTTGCTGTATACAGACAAAAAAGTGAAAACTCTTTTAAAACAGATAGCAGTAAATTAAAACTTATTTAACCCCAATTAACCTTAAAATTAAAAAAAAAATCTTATTATTGCAGGCAACCTTTGGGTTCATTCAAACAATCGCATCGTTCAACATGTTTATGAATTAAAATAAATTTAGCGAGGGTTCACTTTTACCCCTTACTCCCCTCTAAAAGGGTGGGATTTCGCTGAAATTTAAAGAACTAAAAATATTTATTGGATAATAGCTATGAAAAATGGACTTTTTTCAAAAATCTCGTCGGGGCGACCTCTAAACAACATTTCCCAGAGTTGCCGCCATACAAAAGTTTGTTTATAACACCCTTAGCTATCATTTGGAGGGTGAGCTCCCAGATTTCCAGACATAGTGCAATTTTTTAGTGCACCCTATATAGAACTAACAGACGTAGTCCTACGTCAAAAATGCATTCGCCATTGTACTAATTTTACCGTGCTACATACGGCTATTTATTATACTTCATTGACTTGAATTAATTAGTACGGTTGAGTGAACTACTAAACTAGAGTGAACTGTAGCAGTGTTGCAAGCAGTGTTGCATTCGAATAAACTGAATGAAGCTTACATTACCCTCATGAAGTAGATCGCCCATATATTTTGTGTCCACTGCTATTCACCAAAAGCAACACCAGTCCAGAAGCCACCGGTGAGAAATTTGAAATAATTTAATTCTATTACCAGAGGAATCTGTACTAACTTGCCCTATGACTATCTATCTAGGACTTGCCACTAAACGACTAAAGTGAACTAGAACTATACATAAGGACACTAAACGTATGTTACAAATTGTTATGCACACTTACATCTAGCACTAAGACACACTTGAGAACACCATGAATGCTACGCGTACATAAATGTTAGTCAATACAGGGTGCGTGACGAATTTTTGCAGTAAATTTCAAATAGTAATTTCTCATGCTTGTGCATCATGATTTAGATATATTTGGCAGCACTGGATAGCTGATACTGTTAGGTGTAAGATTTAAACAAACAATGTTGGGTAAACGTAAAGATGTCGAAACAAGAGAGCAATCTGTCAGCCGTTTTCGCTTTGTTGCGCGCCGGAGTATGCATGAAAGAAATAATTCGGTCGGTAAATGTGTCTGAAAGAACAGTGTATAATATTAAAAAAGGCTTGGGAAAGTGATAAGACGGAGCACCTGCTCATACTGCTAATAAAGCACAGAAATGGCTTACGGCAAATATTTCGTAAATTTGGGAGGAAGAAATTTGGCCCCCAAGCAGTCCCGATATCAATCCGTTGGATTATTTTGTATAGGGCGTCGTCCACCGGGATACCAATAGAACCCCTCACACCACACTTAAGTCGCTAAAAGCTAAAATCAAGGCAGTGATGACATCTATGGATCGAAACATTTTAAAACGTGCATACTGCAGTTTCCGGAAGCGTCTAACTACAGTCGTCGAAAGGGAAGGAAATTTTTTTGAATAAATTTACTTACAACTTGTTGCGAAAGAAAATAAATCGCACAAAATTCATTGCTAGAATAACTAACTGGTGTATTTTTCTCAAATATGCCATTTACTGCAAAAATTCGTCACGCACCCATTATATATAAAGGGTGTTTGGTTGATTGGTGCAAAAATTTAAATGGGTGATAGAAGATCATATTTGGGGTTGTGTGCAAGACACCACCGCATCCAGGCAGTTAGGAACGAAGATGCTTGCTCACTTTAACGGTTTCTTGGCATCGTTTTGCTTAATTCATTTGATTTCGTTATGCTATTAGCTGAAATATTGCTAATAGCGCTGCTTAAGTTGACGAGAATACGTAAATTCCCCTACCACAATCTGTAAATATTGTTCTTGACGGTAGATGTCATGCTTGACCTTGATTGTTCGAATATCTTAACTTGGTGGTAAACATCCACATTCTTATGCCAAATCCTACGTGGACTCGATTTGGTTTCCATTAACGTATTCTCTATTAAGCTGCTATTGAGCTCTTCGTGAGATTGTTGTGATCAAAAATTGGCTTGCATACTTCATAACTAGTTTCTCGAGAAATACACGTCGATTGGCAACTCAGCACCAACATAAATAGAATCACAAAACTCATGGCGCGGAAAACTTGTAGCACTTATAATTCCACAACTAGTGATCTAATATGTTCATAAATAGCTTCCATTTCGCAAGCCCAACGCCATCGCATTGCGTCGTCATGCCACCGCTGGACAACTCAAGCCCAACAGGACTTATGCATTGACATATGAATATTTCACAATCCCGTTTCCCGAACTCGCTGCCATGCTGCGTAGGATGTTAGCAGTTGAAGATGAAAGCATCAGTCCATTGGCCATTCGGTCCCTTTTTTATGGGAAAGATGCTTCCTTTTAGGCACATTTCCAGAGTTTGATCTTTTCACCTTCTCCCGATTACAAACAAGGGTATGTGTAGGTAGGAAATAGAGGCGGGGGAGGGGTATTTGATGATTTATGTTCGTATCTTTATTCCTCGAAAGTTAGTGGTGACATGCAAGCAAACAAATAACGTTGATTTTTCCGTCCAAGAAATCCATCCCAATTGATGTGCAAACACCTCCGTCCCTTTTCAACCCATGGCACGGTAAACTTGATAGGAAAAGTTTGCTTTTAACCCCCACTGACTCGCTCTCCGTGCCGGGTCCTAAAATAGGACCAGAAAAGGATTCACTCAGTTTCGGTTGGTTGGATGGCTGGTACATTACAGCCTCCGGCTGGCAGATGGCTGTTGCTTCTTACCGTTGGAAAGTTTTCCGATTTATCGCTTTAGGAAATTAGATTCCCATCAGCGATTACGATTTCAAAGGCGAAAGAGTTTCTCACACTTTACCCAACGGGTGCCATTTACCATGTCGAACCGCACAGTCGCGTATTTCGGTCAAAAGCTGGCCAACATTATGTTCATGTGGCTTTCGGGGACGTCTTGTTTCCGTGCTACCGTTGTACTTTAAAATATTGCATCACTTTTTAAAGGGAATCCAGATCAAATTCACACTTTGCACTAACCAAAATATCTTTAAACTCGGCCTCTCATAACAAAGAGTGTCGAATTAACAATCCTTTCCTCCCGGATGACCCAAGGACATTGCCAGTGCCGATACTGATCTTGAAAGTACTGGTTCACAGGTGTCGGTCTTCAGTGCTTATGCTCTCATTGACTATTTAAAGGTGTTGTGATATGAGGGGCTCGGAGCAGAAAATCTTGGGATCCAACTTAGGCTCCAACATTTGAGGGTTCCGCATCGTCGTCATCGTTGTCGTCGGTGCCGGTTTTGAACGGTTACAATAGCAACTCGATCATAAGTGGTGGGATGTGATATGAGGAGCTCGGTGACCGTAGAGTGTCTGCTTTTGTTTACTGAGCAGAACATCATGAGTTTAATCTCAGGCCCTTTCATATCCAAGATTCGAAGGATCGCAGAAAGCCGCGCTTGAAATCTAACGTGCTTATTTTTTGACCTAGGACTACGTCTGTGATTTCTATTTGGGGTACACTTTAAGAAAACCGAAATTAGAACATGTAACAAAATTATGAAAGATTTTGAACGTTAATAACTCAGCTGCCCCTGGACTAATTTCAATAATTTTATCACCAATTGATCAGAACTATATCTACGCATCTGTAAAATTCAAGACCTTATCATTTTTTAAAATGTCACTATTGAAAACGGCACGAATGTGCAACTGCACGAATGATAATTAAAATGATCACCAATTACCTATGAAAAGAGATTTCCCTAATACAGATTTATAAGCTGAATTCCACCCGGTCTCACTAAATGGTGTTTATTCAATCACCGCGTGATGAGTGATGGTGTTCTCCAGTACACAACGAAAGGCTGCCTGCAGGTAGCGAACTGCAGCCCACGTGACCATCCATAGAATGAGGAAGAAGCCGCACCGCTATTGATCGGAATCAGTAGCTCTTCGTGAGTCGCTGTGGGCCATCTTTGTCAAGCGCGTCATACTAAAGAGTATAAACAAAGAAAACCCGCTCAAATTCCTATTCCTACACAAGCCCCTGCTGCAGTATAGAAATAAGATTTATTATATAAGACTACGTAGTCCTACGTCACCGTACTGGCAATCATCTGTACCTATCTAGCGGCGAGCACGGATAACTTCCCAGTGTAACCCTTTCAACTCGTGACGTTTTTAAGATGCCTAGTACTTGTGAAAAGTGCGCGAACGAATTCACCGGAGAAGTTTTCAAATGCGGCGCATTTTGCTCGTCGCAATTTTGCCTGCGTTGTTCTGGAATAACAGAAGAGCTCAAACAAATGTTGAACACTAATCATCATGTCGTATGGATGTGTTCAGCTTGCAAAAACTTGCTGGCCAAAGCACGATTATCCAATGCTATGGTTTCTACTAACGCAACCAATGACAACATTGTTGAGTCGTTGAAGAAGGAAATTCGTGACAGCACTTGCGCCGTGAAATTCGTTCCAATTTCAAATCTTGGGTTGACTCTGTACCAGTAACTCCTGTTGCAAGACAGCGTTTCCCGTCTATTTCTTCCGTTCGCTCTAAAAGACAACGAGAAGTTGAAAATGAAGAAAGCTGATGGTTTTTTGCATCGTCCATAGAAGCTTCTTTGCGGAACAGGCGCTTGTCCAAGGCCAACCTTGTTGCAGCAACTACCAATCAGGAGACTGATACCAAATTCTGGCTGTACTTGTCGAACATTCATCCAGATGTCAGCGATGAAACGGTAACGTGTATGGTGCGCTCAAATTTGGGAACGAGTGATACCACTGTAATTAAACTTGTTCGTCGTGGCAAACACGTACGTTCCCTAACTTTCGTGTCCTACAAAGTTGGGATGGCAGCGAATCTGAAATCCAAAGCAATGTGTTTGGACACATGGCCCTCTGGCATAAGATTCCGGGAATTCGAATACACTGGTAAAAAACGGGATTTTTTAAAGCCAGTCCTATTGAACCCACTACCATCGTCAGCTTCCGAGACAGCGAATCCGAGCAAGTAGACTCTTGCTCTAGTTCCGCAAAAATGGTTCAAGTACTTCATCGTCCGAATCCACCAGATGCGCTCCCCCTTACAATTTTTTACCAGAATGTCCGCGGATTAAGAACTAAAACTAGCGATCTTCGTTTGGCATTATCATCTTGTGACTATGACGTCATTGCGCTGACCGAAACGAGGCTTGGCAGTGACATATTAAACTCTGAACTCTCGTCCTACTATGTGATTTATCGTCTCGATCGGAATCCAGCCACATCTCAACTGCTACGTGGTGGCGGCGTACTGATCGGTGTCAAAAAGCATTTACGTTGTAAGTCGGTTCCACTAGTTAATGCCAACTAGTTAGAGCAAGTGGCCGTGTGTGTTTCGTTGCCAATGCAGTTGGTCTACATATGTTGCGTCTACTTAAGGCCTAACCCGGACTGCGCCATGTACTCCAATCATGCATCTTGTGTTCAAGAATTGTGTGAGCTTGCTGAAACTACCGATACAGTCATAGTTTTGAGAGCCTTTAATCTGCCTAGACTATCATGGAAATTTGATGCCGACATGAATGCTTCATCTGAACAAGAAATCGCTTTGACCCAGTCGATCCTTGCATGTGGATTACAGCAGGTTCAGGATGTACGTAACGTAAACGAGAGATTACTTGACCTGGCTTTCGTTAGTGATACTGACAGAATCGAACTTTTCGAATCGCCCTGTGGAATTTTAAAACTCGACGCTCATCACAAATCGTTTATCATCAAATTTGACTACTTTCGTAATACTGACGACGTTGGGCTGGACCGCTGTTATTACGATTTCAACTTCTGCAATGAACCCCTTATCAACGCCCGGATAGGCTCGATAGACTGGACGACGCTTTTGACTGATTGTGACGTTGACGATGCTGTTTTCCGGTTTTATGATGCCATTTTCGATATCATCCACGAAATTAATCCTATTCGACGACATTGCCTCCGTGTTCACTACAATCAACCATGGTGGACTACGGAACTTAGGAACCTCCGAAACAGGTTACGGAAAGCAAGGAAACGTCTTTTCAAACAATGGACTGAGGAAAACAGGCGATTGCTTCACGACATGGAGGAGCACTACAGCAGCCGGTTGAACACAGTTTCCCATGAATATGTATTGCGCATTGAGTCGGAGGCAAAGCGGGATCCATCGTCTTTTTGGACCTACGTGAAGAAACTTAGGCGGAATGGCGGTATACCACTCAATGTGTCCTATAAAGAAGCTCGTGCTGACTCCGCGGAAGAAGCTTCTCATCTCTTCGCAAAATTCTTCAAGGATGTTTTTTCGACTACCCCTCCCGCTCATTCTCCAGATGATCGTCGTGACTGGATGAGCAGCATAGCTCATTACAACTTACATTTGCCGTAGTTGGATGTATCTGTTGAAGAGGTGATGAAAGTTCTTTCATCTGTAGATCCTTCTAAAGGCCCTGGTCCAGACTGTTTGCCGCCATCGTTCATTATGAAATTTTCTGCATCTCTCGCTTCACCTGTGTCGATTATCTTCAATCGTTCGCTAGTTAGTGGTGGAAGGTTGCGTCCATCACACCTATTCACAAAGCTGGAAACATCCACAACGTTGAAAATTATCGCGGAATTTCGATTCTAAGCTGCTTCCCAAAAGCTCTGAAGAAGATCGTATATGAGGTCGTATATCAAGCGGTTAGGCCAATAATTACCGAACATCAGCACGGCTTCGTGAGGAAACGCTGTACAACAACCAACTTAATGGTGTTTGTCAACTCGATGATCAACTCCATTGAAAAACGACGACAAGTTGATGCGTTCGATAAGGTTCCACATGTGCTTGCAATGGACAAAATGAGGTGTATGGGATTACCTAATTGGGCCACGAAGTGGCTACAGTCTTACTTAACTGACCGCTCAGCCTATGTGAGCATTAACGGTGTTAATTCGCCTAGTTTCGAGATACCCTCTGGTGTTCCCCAAGGTAGCCATTTGGGGCCTTTAATTTTCATCCTGTTCGTGAACGATCTGCGTAGTCCACTGTGTTCTTCGAAACTTATGTTCGCCGATGACTTAAAGATCTTTCGTACAATTAAGTCAAGACTTGACTGTTGCGCACTCCAGAGGGATATTGATTCCCCTTTCCGCGGGTGTACATTGAACGGTATGCAGGTTAATGTCACAAAATGCTGCGCAATATCTTTTAGCCGTTCACGCGAGCCCTTACGACATGACTATAGGATAGGACTCAGTAGTTTGCTCTTCGTTTCTTCAGTTAAGGATTTGGGTGTTATCATCGACTCTAAAGTCAGATTCAATGAGCACATCTCCATGATAACTGCTAAAGCATTCGCCACATTAGGTTTCTTGAAACGAAACACAAACGCATTCCAGAACATCTACGCGCTGAAATCACTATACTGTGCTCTCGTCCGCAGTCTTTTAGAGTATGCTGTTGTTGTGTGGGCACCCTTTCACGCTATTCAAGCTAACAGAATCGAAGCCATTCAGCGAAACTTCGTAAGATACGCTTTACGTGTTCTTCCCTGGAACGATTCGGTAAATTTGCCGCCTTACGAAGAACGGTGCAGGCTGATTGACCTGGACACGTTGGCAGCAAGGAGGAAACTACTTCAGCGACTCTTCGTGTTTGGATTGCTTAACGGTGACGTGGATTGCAACTCTCTTGTGAGCCAAATCTACATCAATGCTCCTCAAAGAGTTCTACGTAGTTACACGCTTCTGTGACAACCTACCCATCGGACCAACTATGGATTCAACGAACCGTGGACTTTGTACTGTCGTGTGTTTAATGAAAGGTTTGATGTATATGATTTTAACATTAGTAAGTCTACTTACAGACATAGAATTCGACACCTAGCCTAGAAAATATCTGTACAACATTATGTTGAAGATTTAATTATATAAATAAACGACGTTGTCGTGCGACATCTGACGCCTACGCGACGTCACAGTGCAGAAATGCGACACCCACCACGGTGTTGAGGGTCGCGCGACAGCCGGTAGGGAACGAATGACTACGGTTGCCGTGATGCAGTTGCAGCAGCAGTACGGGGCCCCCAACGACACGTGGTGCAAAGAAGACTAGCGTATGTATGTAGAGTAGAATTAAGCACTAATAACATGCACATTATACAGCATTATACCATTGAGTGGCAAGACCATTTTGCGCGATCACTTCGTACCTGATAGAGTTTCTTGCGAATGAAGTCATTTTCGTTTCATTCCCGGCCATCGGTAGCTAGCGCACCTTAATTGCTGTGAGGGCTAGCCGGCCTGCAAAGAGTATTGAGCGGGAACCACTTCTCTCTATCGTGGTACTGTCACCGACATTAACACTGCTATTGTGACTTTAATTGCTACTATACTTTGAAGAAGTGTTCGACAATTCACCAACCAAATAGGAGATTGTTACAAATGGAACTAACATTCATTGTAATCAATTTTTGGTTTGCGTGTACCTAGGCAAGTGTGCATTCTGAGTTAAACTTTTGCGGTAGGATTAGAAACGCGTGTGACTATTGTGCTGCTTCTCACTGTTTGTGTGTATTTCTGAGACTTTTTTACCCTTCTTACAAAGAAGGGTATAGATATCACTTGAAAAACCGACTATCGATCCGAGGCCCGGAGGGCCGAGTATCATATACCATTCGACTCAGCTCGACGAGATCGGAACATGTCTGTGTGCATGTGTACGTGTGTATGTGTGTATGTGTGTGTGTATGTAATGAAATGAATGCGCTCACGTTTCTCAGCAACCGCTCAACCGATTTGGACAAACTCGGCGCCAAATGATAGGTCTTGGGGTCCCATTGAACGCTATTGAACGGTTTTGGAATCGGTGAACCGGTTCCGGAGATATGGCCGGAATAAGATCCGGTGAATATGGGCCTTCACGCTGGATTTAACGGAAAACGTATAAAAACCATCATGCGACACATCAAATTACTACAGAATTCAAAAATAAGATCAATGCAAGTCGTGTCAAGTGTTCCAGACCATATTGGACACACTTGGACATGTTCCGGGTACCTCGGGGAAGTTGCTTGAATATGAATTGAATTAAAACCCATTAAATCACATTAAAATACGATGATAAGGTGATTGGTAGCCTCACCAAATAGACTACACCCGGATATATTCCGGGTACCCCCAGGCAGAGGCGTTGCGTCACTGGATGACACGGGGGTGGGGGGCTTGGTCACTGATAATGACAATAAAATAAATAAACTTGAATAAGTAAGAAGGGTCTGATCACACCATAGGTGGATAAATTCGGGTTTTTACTGTATATTCTGTTATTGAGTTGGGGTTTGTCTGCTATTGATTGTATTAATATTTGTGTAGTTTTTGAGAGCATGTAGAATTCTACGTTTGTATATACTGTTTTTACTATTGAAAATGTGACACATTTCAAATAGTGGTAATGCGTATTTTTTTTTCTTTTTTATTATAGTCACTTTAACACTCTTGGGTCATTCGTGACTTGTCCGGGGGTGAGTTTTGAACTCGTGACTTTGGCGTGAGTGGTATGGATGTTAACCACTACGCCGGGGTCGCCCCCCTGGTAATGCGCATTTGTTTTCTTGTCTATCTATAATTTTCACTTTCCTTAGATCAAAACGGTGGTTGTTCTCGATGCTGTGTGGCAAAATGCTGTTTTCTCGGCAGACTATGCAAAAATAAACAACAGCGTAGCTTGCCAAAGTTTACCAAAGGACATCCTATTAGATGTTGCAGGTGAGAAACTCTAGAATATCTACTTAATTTAAAAACATATCGAACACATGAATTAAGTGCCACCTTAAGTTTATTGAACGTACCAGCAGATACATCATCGAGGAGAAAATCACATGCCAAAAAATAAGGAAGAAGGAGGCTTTTGAATAGTTTAATTTTAACGTCAGTTCTAAGAAATGATGATGTTATGTGAAGTGAACGTAAACAAGTATAAATTTTTCCACATTGGGACAACACATATTCATCCCATCCAAAATTGGATCATAACCCATGCTTTATTAAGTACCAGCACTTGTGCTTGTAATCTAAAATTAAACGTGTTTCAAGTACTTTTGATTCTGACCTATACCTATTTATTATATCTTAGTTCGACCCAGGTAACACCTTCATGTGACTAAAATGCTTCATTTTGAAGTTAATTTCCTAGCTGATTTTTAAATTATATAGGGTATATGCTCCAACTATGCTCACACGCCAAAAATACGTATGGGTATGTCACAATAGAATCACGCCACAGTGGAAATCCCGAGCCATAGTTCAAACACTTATCCCAAATCAAAATAAAGCACATATAAGATTACTTAAAATACCGTGTACAAAAATGATGTTTAACATCGTTTCCTGAGTAAAACTTCAATGAAAACAACAACGAAAGCTTGTCACGCAAATAAAAGGAGCACCGTTGGGCACTTTCTGCAATTTTTCAATAGTATAATTCCCTCGCAAACCCAAATAAATCTATCTGCGTAAAAAGAAACAAAATAAGAGTGATTTGCGGCAAAACCCGCCAGTATCACACCCAACGTCAGTGCCTATACGTAAGCGTACTACGACGCGGCTCTCAATCAAAGGAGTAACAAGTGTGATACTATCACTGCTAGACTAGATCTTTGGTTCTCTCATGCAGTGGTTCATCAGAAAGCTTAGTAATCCCCATTGCCTGCCCATGGCGCCATTCTATCGCGGCATGAGCCAGCAACGCCGGCCATAAACCTACCGTCTCCAACACTCCACTATAAAGCATGACATTAAGCCCGCCCACCAACAGCAAGGTGCAAAAACTAGCCAAGGGGAGGGTTTTTCAACCTGGAAATATTTAGATCAAAACTCCAACACAATTTTGACGTCCTAAATCATCAAAAAATATCATTCCGGTTTTTTTTTTAATTTTTGTTTTTCTAAAGCCTAATAAAAGCAAATAGTTTTTTAAACTACTTAATATTAGACTGAAACCAAAAAAAATGGGCAAGTAACGGCAAACATACTTTTGAATATAAAAACCATTAAATGATCCATAAAATATTGAAAAACGTTCCATAAAAAACATCCAAATGATCCATTAAACTTCGGAGAAAATCCTTAAAAAAGTGTGAATGAGCCATAAAAAATATCATTATAATCCATATTTTATGTAAAATTTAGCAACGCAATTGTTAAAATGTACCGCTAAATTTCTAAAGAATGAGCATTGAAACTGTACGAACTACCCATAAACATATTGCAATTGATCCATAACACATTCAGCAGTAAACCTTAAACTAAAGAAAGTGATCCATAGAAAATCAAGTTTGCACACTTAAAAATATAGTCATGTTCGGATTAAGCTAATATAAAGTCTAAACCAATCTTAATGCTTATAATAAAACCTTTATCAGATTCAAGCAGTCCAAAAAGAAACTTCTCTGAGGAAGTTGCTTTCATTAATCCGAAGCTTCTAGAAGAACAACATCGGATATAATCTCAAAATGTCAGAGGGATCAACACCACCGTTGAGTGAAGAACAGAACAGCGATCGAAACTGTAAGCTTTTTGGAGGCCATGACCACGTAGATGATATGATCCAGTGTGATGTCTGCGATTTTTGGACCCATTATAGTTGTGCTGATAAGACAACAGCTGTAAAAGAGGTTCCGTAGACGTGATCAAAGTGTACAAATATGCTGAAGGTGCCGAAATGAACCAAGAAGTCTGTTCCAAAGAAACCACCTAGCAGAAAGAATAGTGCGAGGAGTGATGCCGGATCCGAATCTGGAAAAGGAAGTACCAATGAGGTCAGCCTGGAGGAATCCCTAGACCAGTTGAAGCAGGAGAAAA
Source organism: Ochlerotatus camptorhynchus (assembly GCF_037179485.1). Taxonomy (NCBI): domain Eukaryota; kingdom Metazoa; phylum Arthropoda; class Insecta; order Diptera; family Culicidae; genus Ochlerotatus; species Ochlerotatus camptorhynchus. The sequence goes on from NW_027040958.1 coordinate 1,230,968, forward strand.
GCGCTGGAGGAAGAGAATCCTCTGAAAAGCGAAAGGCGGCTGAGCGGGAGATTTTTCAAACCGAGAGTTATCTTCCGTCACTCTTTCAACAAAAATTTAGCTAGCTTTTGGATTTATGAATTCAATTATTATTTTAGTTAGGCTCGCAAACGATGTAGAATGAGCTATTTACACGTTACTTAGGGTAAATCAAGTATAAATATAGCGTTTAGGAACAAATTGTAGGTTACCAGATTTGATTATCAAATTGTAGTATCTAGATTAAGCAAATAAAGGGTTATTAAATTAATATTTTCACGAATTCCCTTTCCAACTAACCAACTTCAGTAGCTTGTTCACTACAAATCACTACAATTTAATTAAACGATAGGTATAGTAACAAATTTAGGCAATTATCTTAATTAAGCTCTTTTTTCTTGTACTTACTCCGACCTATCTAAACTCACAGTTCCGTTGAACCAAACCTGACGTCTGCTATTTCTGACAGCGACCGTTACCGTAGCTCCCCGAATCTACGTTCTTATTATGGTGTGTTCCAATTATATTCTATGGGATGTACCTATGTTTTTCATGTTTTGGACCCTTTTTTTAATTTGATCAATAAACCTTGGAAAATTGCTACATTACTGCGTAGCTACTCAGGTTTACTCTTCTGCTCGTGTTTTTTTTTTGTCCGAAGAGTGGAACGATGGGCGAGCGTATAGAATAAGCTTAAAGAAGTTTCTAAATGAAGTTTCAGGTTTCTTCTTAAGAATATTGTTATAGAATCTTCTTTTGGAAGCTATTTCTAGACGCTTGCCCATCGCTTCGCATTTTTACCTAAAATACACAGACAAGACAGAAAATCTAAGCAGATAAGCAGTGCAATTTTTAAAGGTTTATGGATCAAAATTTAATAAATAATGTCCTAAACATGAATAATATACGTCTAATTTATGGATCATGCTATATTTTTAAGTGCGCAAACTTGATTTTTTATGGATCACTTTCTTTAGATTGAGGTTCATTGCTCAATGTTTTATGGATCAATTGCAATATATTTATGCTTAATTAGTACAATTCCAATGCTCATTATTTAGAAATGAACCGTTACAATTTTACAATTGTGTTGCTAAATTTCACATAAAATATTGATAATATTGATATTTTTTATGGGTCATACACACTTTTTAATGGATTTTCTCCGATGTTTTATGGATCAATTGAATGTTTTTAATGGAACGTTTTTCAATATTTTATGGATCGTTTTATCAATACTAAAGGTGCATTCTTAGGGCAGCCGCAAGTAACGGTTAACACATGAAATCGAAACGGCTGCCAAATATCACACCAGCCATCTAGGCGGCGGTGGTGACGAACAGTGTGAGGAGCTTAAAGGTGGGAGTTTAAAGTTTTCCGATTTTGGCCAACTTTTCGACTCGAATACTCCTCTGTGCACTCTTGCAATCTGTATCAACTTTTCGGTAGACTCGGTTGAACGGAACGTAGAAAGCGATGGAACAAATAAAAAGAACATCCCGTTTTCGAGAAGGACAGAGAACGACCGGATGCTAGCGTGTTGACTGCATGGGATCGTAATTGTGGCAATTCTCGGAAGGTTCCACCTTCGAAGGCCAGTAGGGTTTCGAAATCGGACGCGTAGTGGATTACAGTGGAATTAGCATTGTTGATTGAGTTGATCAACGTTCGGTCGATGGGTGGATTTCGGGATTGAAGATTTCCTTCAGGAATTTGAAACACGGGATTATTTTAACACAATACAATTAAAAGTAAATGTGTGATTGCGCGCTATCAAGATTCAAAATAGTAAAAAAAAGAACATGGTTGTGCATTCAAAGGTATGGTAATTATCAGTATATCATTAATCAAATTTAAACTCAATTGTTATTTCATATGTATCTTTGAAAGTTTCACATATAGCGGTGCCACCAGTGCAGTGGTAACTGTGATTGCCTCTCACTCCAGCAGACCTGGGTTCTGTCCCAGTCGGCGACGCCGGGATATTCTGAGGCATAAAATCTCTGACCACGCCTTCCTTCGGAAGGGAAGTAAAGCCGTCAGTCCCCGGGTCATGAGTTGATGGATCGATAGGTAGGTTCCAGATGTGGGAGCTGCCTCGCCGGCATCGCACAGTGGGGCAATTCGTGTGGCCAAAACCTCTAGCGCCGTTGCACAGGAGTGGAACTTCGGCTCAGAAAGTGGCTCCACTAGTCATTTGCGAACACTAGCGCACCTAGCGGTAGAAGGCATCTTCTGCCTGCAGTTAAGATAGGCACAATAGGCAGCATGCTATGATAGTGTGAGTGCACATAGAAAGCCCGTGTGGAACGCTACCACAACACATCGCTTGTTGAGCAGAAAAACGAACCACTTTTTGATTCACCGATTTGTTTGCACTTCTCCTTCTGTTCTGTGGCCGTTGGTTTGCTTTCTACAGCGATACAATGTTCTACAAAGTTGCTCAATACTAAAAGCGCCATCTTTTGAAAGTTTCATATCAGTTCATTTTTACGCCACATAGGTGGCGCTCGAGTCTATCTTTTGAACGAAGCATCCTAGCCGAATGGTTTTTTCGGCAAAGTTGTGTAATTTGAAATGTTGAGAAATGTTGTCCAAAACATCGAAACTCTATGACTCATATTAAGCGAGATATCGAGCAATTAGGAAAATTGCGTTTTTCCTTATTTTCACCTATATTCGTCAAATGTATAAGTTTTATACTCTGATAATTATCAAAATGGTTTGACTCATCCAATAAACACCCATTTCTTTATATATTATGCTTTATTATAAAGTTATTTACATAGTCAATTACTCAAAATATAGCAAAAAGTAGCAGCCAACTTTTTTACAGTGATTAGTGTAGACCTTGCTAGGTAAAAAAACGACCACAGTTCAACAGGCAACTGCAGGCATTTTCATATAACATCATTTGAATATTGCAAATGGTAAATTCTTTCAAATTTGTTGAAATTTTTCTTTGTGTGTAAAACATGATAAGTTGTTATTGATGAATGCAATAGATGCATGATTAGATTACTAGGAGACTTAAAACTGCTGGTTTAAAATGTCCATCCTCCAACGTCCTCCATAGGAACCATTCGACTTGTTTTGCGACTGTATCGTTCCCGAAATTTTCTGAAGTCTTTATTTCTGGCTTCCTGAACCTCCTCGCTTAACATACCAATTGGAAGCAACGCAATTTGGATTGCTTGCGATCCGTGGATTAAAACCTTATGGACAGAGGCTGGCATTGGAAACCATTTATAAAGGCTAACATAAAGACGAGCAGTTTCTTCAGCAAAATTTCGAAATGCTGTTATGTTGATCGAAAATCCAGAAGACCACGTACGAAGAATTGTATCGCATTGGTCAATTGGGTTCTTTAATGTTGAAAAATATATCGGTTTCTATACATCATCTGAAAGGGCTTCGTTTTCTGAGCACAACAATATTTTTTTTCGTTCCCATTTTCTTCTATCTTGATTTTTAAAATCAAGATTTAAAGCAAACTAATCACTTCACTGTTTGACACAAAACTAACATTGGTCACTTACGTCGTGCTGGTCAGGGGATCAAGCAGCACATCTCGGTGTATTAAAATGGCCTATCGTCTTTATGAGCAGTTTTAGATGCACAAAAATTGCACGAGTACATTACTATGGTGATAAGGTAAAAACTCATTAATTTGTTTCCTTCTGTGAAAGCATGTTTAGTCACCAATCGTGGATTTTCTGATATTTTCCATACTGCAAAAATGATTTTCCTACCAATGAAGGGGCGACATCTCTCGGATCCTCAGTATGACTACTACTCAAATCATATAATAAATTTGTTTGGAATGAATGATGTTCAAAAAAATTAAAAAAAGGAAACATACTGGCCTCGAAACATGAACGTTGCGATTATTAGGTCTGTGCCTTCACCACTCGTCTGTCAATAGTTGAGAAATCGAGCAGTCTTAAGGCATATAAGAAGCGTTTTTTTCACGAAATGTGAAAGCTAGTTACTAGAGAAACATGTAAAAAAAGGCCTATTTACCAAATGTAAACAATGACTTGAAACGTTTTTTTTTTTTTTTTAACTCTTTATTTGTTCCAAATTCAAAATAAATTATATTTCATTTTAACCTAGGTGCTCCAGTTACTGCAGTAACGTACCAGCCTTAATTGTTATGATATATATCTAAGTGTTTTTACATTGTTCATGTCTTGGCAATTCAGTATTTCAAACAGGTTTTTTAAACCTGCATGTCAGTATAACAATTGATATCTTAAAACTAAAAACTAAAACTAAATCTTATCTAAGTATAAAGGGAATTAATCGTTGCAATTGAGGATTGCAACGATTTTTGCCTGAAATTATTAATTATTTTGTTGGACATTTGTTCTAAAGTCTCATCATTCGAAATTCTATGTACCTCGGTAGTACTGTACCAGGGAGGCAACTTCAAAATCATTTTCAGAACTTTGTTCTGAATCCTTTGAAGTGCTTTTTTCCTGGTAGTGCAGCAACTAGACCATATTGGCACAGCGTAAAGCATGGCCGGTCTAAAAACTTATTTAAATATTAGAAGTTTATTCGTCAGGCAAAGTTTCGATGTCCTGTTTATAAGAGGATACAAACATTTTATATATTTGTGATCTTTAAAAGTTAATTTTTGGTCAAGTACTAATCCAAGATATTTGACTTGGTTTGACCAGGAAATTGGAACTCCGTTCATAGTGACTTTGTGACTACTACTAGGTTTCAAAAAGGAAGCTCTAGGCTTATGTGGAAATATTGTAAGTTGTGTTTTGGAAGCGTTGGGAGAAATCTTCCATTTTTGTAAATAAGAAGAGAAAATATCTAAACTTTTCTGCAGTCTGCTGCCAATAACACGAAGACTTCTTCCTTTAGCGGAAATGCCTGTGTCATCAGCGAACAAAGATTTGTGGCAACCCTGAGGCAAATCAGGGAGGTCCGAAGTGAAAATGTTATACAATATAGGCCCAAGAATGCTACCCTGAGAAACTCCTGCTCTAACAGGTAGTCGATTAGATTTGGAATTTTGATAATTTTTCTGCAGAGTTCTGTCAGTTAAATAATTTTGAACTAATTTCATAATATAAAGTGGAAAATTGAACTTTTTCAATTTAGCAATCAAACCTTCATGCCAAACACTGTCGAATGCTTTTTCTATGTCTAGAAGGGCAACTCCAGTTGAGTGGCCTTCAGATTTGTTTGAACGAATTAAATTGGTAACTCTTAAGAGTTGATGAGTAGTTGAATGCCCATGGCGAAATCCAAACTGCTCATCTGCAAAAATTGAGTTCGTATTGATGTGAAGCATCATTCTATTCAAAATTATCTTTTCAAAAAGTTTACTTATTGAAGAAAGCAAACTTATTGGGCGGTAGCTAGAAGCTTCAGCTGGATTTTTATCCGGCTTCAAAATTGGAACAACTTTTGCATTTTTCCATTTACCAGGAAAGTATGCCAAATGGAAACATCTGTTAAATAATTTTACCAAGAAAGACAATGTACTCTCTGGGAGTTTTTTGATGAGGATATAGAAAATTCCATCATCACCTGGAGCTTTCATATTTTGAAACTTTTTAGTTATAGACCTTACTTCGTCCAAATCAGTCCCCCAGGAATCATCAAAAATATTTTCCCGAGAGAAAATATTCAGAAAATCCCGAGCAACCTGATTCTCAATAGGACTAGTAAGACCCAAACTGAAATTATGGGAACTCTCGAATTGCTTAGCAAGTTTCTGAGCTTGTTCCAAATTTCTGATCACAATTTTACCACCTTCTTTAAGCGCTGGAATAGGCTTTTGAGGTTTTTTCAAAAATTTTGTGAGTTTCCAAAAGGGTTTGGAACTCGGGTCTAATTTAGAAACATTATTTTCAAAAGTTTTGTTCCTCAGAGCAGAGAATCGTTTTTTTAATTTGTTTTTGTAAATCCCGCCAGATAACTTTCATGGCAGGATCGCGTGTTCTTTGATATGGTCTCCTACGGACAGTTTTAAGACGGATCAATAGCTGAAGATCGTCGTCTATTATAATTGAATCGAATTTAACCTCGCATTTTGGTACCGAGGCAGCTCTTGCTTCAACTATAGAAGTAGTCATAGATTCAAGAGCATAATTAATTTCATCTTTGGTTTGCAAAGGAATGTTTGGATCGAAGTTATATTCCATAAATGTTCGATACTGCTCCCAATCAGCTCTATGGTAATTGAAAGTAGAACTGTTGGGATTAGAAATTATTTCTTGGGATATTTCAAAAGTTACTGGAAGGTGATCAGAACCGAAGTCAGCATGGGTAACCAATTGGCTACAAAGTTGACATGAATCAGTTAAGACCAAATCAATAGTGGAGGGATTTCTTGCAGAAGAAAAGCATGTTGGGCTGTTTGGATATTGAATAGTGTAATAGCCTGCAGAACAATCATCAAACAGAATATTACCATTGGAATTGCTTTGAGCATTATTCCATGAGCGGTGTTTTGCATTAAAATCACCAATAATGACGAATTTAGACCTATGACGGGTAAGTTTCTGAAGGTCACCCTTGAGAAAATTCTTTTGCTGGCCTACGCATTGGAATGGCAAATAGGCAGCTATAAACGTAAGTTGTCCAAATTTTGTTTCAACAGAAACTCCCAAAGTTTCAAAAACTTTGGTTTCAAATGAAGAAAGAATTTTATGTTTGATTCGTCTATGAATAATGATGGCAACGCCACGTCCATCAAGACGATCATTTCTATAAATCAAGTAATTTGCGTCCTTCTTAACCTTATGGTCAGGTTTAAGGAACGTTTCAGTTATAACGGCAATATGCACGTTATGAACTCTCAAGTTAAATAGCTCGTCTTCATTATCTTTAAGAGATCGAGCATTCCCATTTACAATATTTAATGCTTTAAAATCCATTACTGAATTTTAAAGTCATGACAATATTATTTGCAAATTTTACTCCAGTTTGAATAGCATCAAACATGGAGTTAGATTTAAGCATATCAGAAATCATATCAATTAATGAATTCTGTAAAAATTCCATTTTAGGGGCAGTAATGCTTCCTAAGTCAAAATTGTCAAAATTTCCGTTAGAACGTTGGTTAGTATTTTGATTTCTACCCGCTGCAATAGCAGCATAGGTAGCTCCATTAACTTGCTGAACATTGTTAGCAGCGAGGGGAGTAGGTACAGATGAAACATTATGACTTGAAACGTTGATTTCACGTGAATATAGACTTAATCTGGTAAACCGACATCAGCATCTGAGAGATAATTTGCTCTATCAGATGATGTAATTAGTTTTAGTGGGCATGTTGCAATTCGGGAACAACCGACGTTTAAATGCATTGCTTACATTTGGCTTGTATGCTTTTGCACGTTTCGCTGGGGAACGAGGTACTCAACACGCTAACTTGAAAGTACCCATTAATAAGTAAAAAAATGTCAATTTGAATAAAAGTGGCTTAACAAGTATTAGTAGTATTGTTTTACCCATTTATAAGTATCTGTTACCCATAAATGAGTCATTGTTACCCATTAATGGGTAACAGATACTAATTAATCGGTAAAACAAATTTCTTATTTAATGAGTTAAGTCACTTTTTTTTATTTAAATGGGTATTTTTTACCAAATAATGGGTACTTTAAAGTTAGTGAAACAATTGAGTTCACTCATCATGTGGCTAGGTAAAGTTGAATTTATGATGAAAACTAAATTTTGAGTAATCCTGATCAATACTCCATTGAGTGAAAATTATCTAACGATCAATCGAATGCAATAATGGAGCACAAACGAAGGCGATGGAGCACACAAAAATGACAGCATCAAAGGCAACGCAGGTTGCTATTATTTTCATCCAAAAATAAGTTAAAAGTGTTTGTAAATCTACTATCTAAATTTGGGTTAACGATTCTTTGCGTGTTAAAAGTTTTCTTCCTGTCAGTTGCTAATGTGGTATGTAAAGAGGGATGGCAGATATAATGTGCATGTTCTTTTATTTGTTTGGTTCACCTCTAAGCTAAAACTACATTCAAACTACACCGTTCGAAAAATTCATGTGAATTTCTGCGAGATATAGCGCACATAAAATTAACGCCAGATTTGGCATTACTTTACGCGATATTTCGTGTAAATTTAGGCGCCATATCGCATAAATTAGCAATATTGTATGCAAACTTGTAAACGATTCCGTTGTTTATGCCAAGTATAGCTCAAAATTAAACGAAGGGAGATTTTACGTGATAGTTAAAATTCAGAATTTGTTTCTGTGTATAGCAGATATCACGTAATTTAGGCACTTTTTATATCACATTATATTACTTTATTACGTTATTAATATCAACTATAGTCTGAACGTAGTACAATTTCATGACGTCAGGGTAGGCGTGTAACATGCATGAGAAAGCTAATACTGTTTGCCACACCTTTTATTTGACTAAACTTATGAATTGATTACACGCTTAAATAATAAAGCCACGAATGTTTTTAATCAGCTTTCTCACCGGGAGAGGGTATTACTTCAAGAGCAAATTTTCATTACGTCGAAAGTAACAAAGGTAAACAAAGTCGAGCTATCAGTGTTGCGGGAGACGTTACGACCGTTAGCGGCATGGAAGAATCTACCGTAGGGATGCTGGATCAGATTTGACTAATGATAACTACTGTGGTATGATTGATGATAAGACAGAATGTCATGGAAAGTAGAAGAGAGAAAAAACTGTGATTGTATGCAGGCAGTCAGCAGAATTATTCTATGCTATTTAAAAAGTTAAGATTAGTGTGAATTGAAACTAAAATTAAAGTGTTAGCCTATCCTAATAATAGTTGAAGTGCTGAATTTAACATTGCGTATGTTAAAGAATTATTAAAATTAATATTTCCTACTAAATACTTAAAGTGACATAAACATTACAATTTTTAGGTTAGTCATTCATGCATTGTTTATATTGGATTAACACTAAAACTTACTGCTACGCTACGATCTGTGAGTAAATCTAAAACCTTATTGCCTAGCTTAATACTAAGATATTAAAACCAACTTATTCTAGATAAAGTGACTAAGAAAGAGTGCAGTTATCACAGGCTAAGTAGGCGTTGAATCTAAGAGTAGAGTCACTGAATTGTGAGTAAACATTCGATAAATATCATTAGAGCTAATCAGTTGAAACAAATTTATATTTTAGCTTTAAAGCATTTTCAAATAAACGAATTGCTAAAAGAACCGTGAAAAGAACTCTGCGCCTAGTGCTGTGCCAACATACTTTAAAGAATTCAACTCGATGAAGTTGTGCTACTTGAAGAAGAGGATTCATTAGATCACAGAGGTCGTACAGAGAACGTTTCCATGATGCCTTTTACTAGACGGGCAGCAGCGATAGCTAATGCAGAGAAAAATCAGTGCGTTTGCGTAAAATGCAAAAATCCCAACCACGTAGCAGAGATGATAGCTTGCAATCGGTGCCATCGATGGTATCATCGTACGTGTGTGGAGCAGGCTGAAATTTTCGAAAACCGTAAGTGGACATGCGAAGACTGTATCTTAACGACGACCTTCAGTAGTGCTTCGATATCCGAACGAACCAGTAGCACTTCTCGATCGACGCGGATTAAATTACAGCTGATGCGTCTAGAAGAGGAAAAAAAGGCACAAGAGAAATTGATTTTGGAGCAACAAGAGCAGGAACAACTTCTTCAGGAGAAAACGTTAGCAGCGAAAGCTGAGCTTGATAAAAGATATCTTGATGAGAAATATGCTCTGCTTATCGCTGAGGTAGAAGATGATGAAGCACACAGTGTTAGGAGTCGACGTAGCAGGATGAGCCGAATCAGCAAGGTTCAGGAATGGATCGAGGAAGTAGATGTAGATGCGGAAAGCAACACAGTTCCTGATAACGTTGAGGTACAGGAAGTCGATGAAGCTACTGGAGGTGCCCCAGTTCCTGAACAAGTTGTGGAAATTAGTAACAGAGCTGGAGTGGGAAATGCGAGTTCTCTACCCACTGGAATTCTAGCAAAGTTTACGGGCACTATCCCCAAAATACCGACAATTCCTGTGGACGTTGGTACCAGAAATTCAACAACGAACCCTGCGATTGAGTATTCGATACCCGGTACTAAAGCACCAGTTACATCGTCTACCCCCATACATTCTGTTGAATTGATTCCACAGGTAACCGTACCAAAACCACCGGTGCTTACACAGCCTGTACAGCTGCCTATACTGACAAAGCTGGTCCCACGACCGATTATTCCAAACTCGCTGTTCTCAAAACCACTACTGCCAAATCCACCATCTGTGCAAGTACCGATCTCGTTTCTACCAACAAAAGAGTATCGGCAGCGATTGTTTCCACAGTCACGCATTGAGCAGCCTACATTGTCTGATCCAGAATTACGGAGAGTGCCGTCGTCGAAGCAGACACAACAACTACCCGTCCCTCAAACAATAGTGCCAACCTTGTTGCAAGAGCCACTACCATCGATACCAGAGCAATATGAAATAAATCCACCACCAGCACCGCTATCATCATCGGACTATCCATTGTTCCTACCAACACACATGCCACCGATACCAAGGTCACCGTTGGGCAATCAATTACCACCACCATCAGTGCAGCAGGAACAGATACCGTACACACCACCACTACCGCATCCACCCGAACCGAGGTCGTCGTACCCCGAGCAACAACAAATGCTGTTGCAGTTGCAAAACCAGCAAGCGATGTGGGGGCAATTCCAACAGCAATTGTCCGCTAGGCAAGTGGTGCCAAAAGAGCTGCCAGTTTTCTCCGGTAGTCCAGAAGAATGGCCACTTTTCATTTGCAGCTATAGAAACTCCACTACTATGTGCGGTTATTCAGAGGCTGAGAATTTAATGAGACTGCAGAGGTGCCTTAAGGGTAGAGCCCTCGAAGCTGTTAGGAGTAACCTTTTGCTTCCATCGTCGGTCCCGAAGGTTATGGAAACCTTGGAAACATTGTTCGGGAGCCCAGAGCGGCTGGTTCAATCGCTACTAATTAAGGTTCGCAGTGTCCCCACTCCGAAAGCTGAACGACTGGAAACATTAGTCAATTTTGGTCTTGTCGTCCAGAACTTAGTTGGTCATCTCCAGGCAGCCAACCAACAGGCCCATCTCACCAATCCAACACTCCTGCAGGAGTTGGTGGACAAGTTGCCGCCACATATTCGGTTAGACTGGGCAATGTTCAAAAAGCGTGCTGGAACTGTGGACTTGGGCACGTTTTGCGATTACATGAGTGCCATTACTTCAGCTGCTAGCGATCTAGCGCACTTCACCGACTCCGATGGAGCTGGCATAAGTCGAAACGAACGGCAGAGAAAGGAAAAGGTGTTCGTTAATGCGCATGCGCCTGAAGAGTCACGTAAGTTTGAGCAACAAGGGAAGAAGCCGGACAGTCTGGTCAGACCATGCTACATTTGCCAGAGCGTGAAGCACCGGATCAGGGACTGTTACAAGTTCAAGTCCTTGTCACTCGGAGATCGTTGGAAAGCAGTAGAGCAATATCAACTTTGTAGTAACTGTCTGGTACCGCACGGAAGGTGGTCATGCAAATAAACACGCGTCTGTGGAATCGACGGGTGCGCTGTGCAACACCATTCTATTCTTCATCCGCGTCAATCGACTGCAGGTAAACCGGTATCTTCGGAAAGCGCTGGAGTACGGACAAAATCAAATGCTGTTGTTTCCATTCACCGTCAAATGCAAAGCACCACGATTTTCCGTATAGTTCCTGTAATGTTATACGGAAAGGATGTTCAAGTACCCACTTTCGCCTTCCTCGATGAAGGTTCATCATTGACACTGATCGATAAGGAGATGGCAGATCTGTTAGAGCTTGATGGTGAATTGCAGCCATTATGTTTGACCTGGACAGCGAAAGTTACTCGAAGAGAAGCAGATTCTCGTCAAGTAAACCTGCAGATTGCAGGTGAAGAAAGCAACAACAGATTTGCTTTGAAGAATGTACGCACCGTACGTAGATTGGATCTTCCCGTACAAACCCTAAAATACGAAGAATTATCCCACCTGTACCCGTATTTGTCCGGACTGCCGGTGAAAAGTTATGAACAGGCCGTTCCAACAATCCTTATTGGGCTAGACAACCTAAAGCTTTCCGTACCTCTTAAGAAACGAGAAGGAAGGTGCAATGGACCAGTGGCAGCAAAAACCAGGTTAAGATGGACTGTTTCCGGTAGTATCGGAGAGTCGAAGGCAGATTCTTTTTCTCCAACTTTTCACATCTGCGAGAATTCGGAAGAAGATAGTTTACACGACCTTGTCAAAGGTTACTTCGCTACCGAAAACCTTGGAGTATCTGTGACGTGTGGACCTGAAGCAGAAGAAGATAGACGAGCGAAGGAGATTCTTGAACGGACGACGGTTAAGCGTGCCGATGGTCATTTCGAAACTGGGTTGTTATGGCGGTACGACGAAGTAGAGCTCCCATCCAGCTACGCTATGGCAGAACGTCGTTTGATCTGCCTCGAACGAAAGCTACGGGCCCATCCGGATCTGCAAACGAGCTTGGAAAAACAGATTTCCGAGTACCAGGCCAAAGGTTACGCTCATAAAGCAACACCTAAGGAGTTGGAAGAAAGTGATTCAAAACGCATTTGGTATCTACCACTAGGAGTGGTCACGAGTCCACGTAAGCCCGGCAAAGTGCGTATCATTTGGGATGCAGCCGCCAAAGTACACGGATTGTCCCTCAACGACGTGTTGTTAAAGGGACCGGATCTTCTGACGTCATTAATAGCGGTATTATGCCGTTTTCGACAGCGACAGGTGGCAGTCGCAGGTGACATCCGTGAGATGTTCCACCAAATGAAGATACGGAAGGAAGATCTACAATTTCTACGTTTCCTCTTCAGAAAGGATCCATCATTGAAACCTGAAGTGTTCGTGATGGACGTGGCGATCTTTGGGGCCACCTGTTCCCCCTGTTCGGCCAACTTCGTGAAGAATACTAACGCAATGGAGTGGAAGCATAAATTTCCCGAAGCAGCGGCTGCCATAGTAGAAAACCACTATGTGGATGACTATTTGGATAGCCGAGATACGGAGGAAGAAATGGGGAAACTGGCTTTGGAGGTACGGATGGTACAAGCAAAAGCCAGTTTTGAGCTGCGAAACTGGCGGTCTAATTCGGTGGATGTGCTGCGAATTCTGGGAGAAGATGCAACAGACCTGAGGAAAGACTTCACCGCCGACAAAGCCAGTAAGGTAGAACGGGTTCTAGGAATGGCTTGGCTACCGGGTGAAGACGTATTTGTATATTCCGTAAAACTACCACAAGATCTCGAACACTTAGGAACTTCAGAAGCCGACCTGACGAAGCGAGGTATCCTGCGATTCGTGATGAGCGTTGTTGATCCACTTGGATTAATATCCAACCTGCTCATTCATGGTAAGATGATTATCCAAGACCTCTGGAGATCTCAAGTCGGATGGGACGAAGCTATTCCAACAGAAATACAAAGTAACTGGGGAAGGTGGATCAATCAATTCACCAAGCTACACGAAGTTCAAATTCCACGGTGCTATTTCCCCGGATATGATCCGGATAGCTTCCGATCACTGCAGCTTCATGTGTTTGTGGATGCGAGTGAATCTGCTTTTGCTTGCGTTGCATATTTTCGAATGATGGATCGAGGTCAGCCACGATGTGCTTTGATAGCATCAAAAGCCAAGGTGGCTCCATTGAAGCCACTCTCTATTCCTCGGTTAGAGCTCCAAGCAGCGGTCATCGGAAGTCGAATAGCAAAATCCGTTGCTGAGTACCATTCGCTTTCTACATATCGCAGATTTTTCTGGAGTGACTCCAAAACAGTTCTTTCGTGGATCAGATCAGATGCTCGGAAGTATCGCCAGTATGTAGCGGTTCGTGTTGGGGAAATTCTGGAAGAAACAACGATTGAAGAATGGCGATGGGTACACACAAAACAGAATGTGGCGGACGAAGCCACCAAATGGGGAAAAGGTCCCACTTTGCATCCGGACAGTCGCTGGTTCACCGGGCCGGTAGTCCTCTACAAACAGGAGGATGAGTGGCCAGAGCAGCAGGTTCAATCAATCGAAACCGAAGAAGAACTACGTGCTATTCACGTGCATCGGGCGGAGGTAACTCGGACATGCATCGAGCCTGAACGATTTTCAAAGTGGGAGCGCATGCTTCGAGCAATTGCCTACGTTTATTCGTTTGTTGATCGGTACGTGGAAGTTAAGAAGCAAGGAGCTATTCAGATCAGACGCGAACTGAAGCAAGAGGATTTTATTCGCGCTGAGCGGGCACTGTGGCGGCTTGCACAAGCAGATGTATATGCCGAAGAGTTAGAAGTGGTGAAAAAATCAAAGAAATCTAAGGGGAGTCGAGTGCTACGGTTAGAAAACAGTAGTCCAATAAGGAAGTTATCGCCGTTCCTTGACGAGTTCAGCGTGATACGCGTGGCAGGGCGCATAGAAGCTTCTCCTCTGGCTCCTTACGAAGCAAAGTTCCCTGTAATTCTGCCGAAAAATCATCGTGTAACCGAGCTCCTGGTAGACTGGTATCACAGAAAGTTCGGTCATCATAACGGTGAAACTGTAGTCAATGAAATTCAGCAGCGATTCCATATTTCAGTACTTCGAACAGTGGTGCGCACAGTGGCAAAGCGTTGTCAGTGGTGCGTAGTCTACAAAGCCAGTCCAGAAGTGCCTAGGATGGCACCTCTTCCTCAAGCACGGGTGACGCCGTTCGTCCGGCCATTTTCGTTGGTTGGAATTGACTATTTCGGGCCGTACATGATCAAGATTGGCCGAAGCCAGGTCAAACGCTGGGTAGCGCTCTTTACGTGCCTGGTGATAAGGGCTGTGCATTTGGAAGTAACAGCGTCAATGTCAACCGAATCTTGCAAGCTAGCGTTGCGGCGATTCATTGCACGCCGTGGAGCGCCGGCGGAAATTTACACAGACCATGGAACAAACTTCGTTGGTGCCAGCCGAGAGTTGGCTGGTCAAGTTGCTGCAATGAACCGTGAACTGTCGGAGACCTTCACTAATACCAACACACGATGGTTCTTCATCCCACCATCATCCCCACACATGGGTGGTGCATGGGAGAGGATGGTACGAGCAGTCAAAGTTGCTATGGAATCTATCAACCATTCCCGGGCACCATCGGTAGAAGTATTCCAGACGATGCTGTGTGAAGCTGAATCAATTGTCAACTCTAGGCCGTTGACGTATATGCCTCTGGAAACGTCGGACCAAGAGGCATTGACTCCGAATCATTTCATCCTCCTCAGCTCAAATGGGGTCAAACAGACGGAGAAAGCGACAACTACAGAAGGTGAGGCACTGCGAAATGGATGGAATCTTTGTCGTTATCTTCTGGATCAATTATGGTCAAGGTGGATCCGGGAATATCTCCCGGTACTAACAATGCGTACCAAATGGCACCAGGAAGTGAAGCCCATACAGGAGGGAGATGTTGTGTTCATCGTCGATGAAGCAATCCGGAATCGATGGACTAGAGGAAAGGTTGTAAAGGTCATGCCGGGGAAAGATGGTCGCATCCGGCAGGCAGATGTTCAGACTACTACAGGAGTTCTACGTCGTCCCGTGGCAAAGCTTGCTGTGCTCAACGTACTCCCAATAGGTAATCCTGCTGAACCAGAGCAGCATTACGGGGAGGGGAATGTTGCGGGAGACGTTACGACCGTTAGCGGCATGGAAGAATCTACCGTAGGGATGCTGGATCAGATTTGACTAATGATAACTACTGTGGTATGATTGATGATAAGACAGAATGTCATGGAAAGTAGAAGAGAGAAAAAACTGTGATTGTATGCAGGCAGTCAGCAGAATTATTCTATGCTATTTAAAAAGTTAAGATTAGTGTGAATTGAAACTAAAATTAAAGTGTTAGCCTATCCTAATAATAGTTGAAGTGCTGAATTTAACATTGCGTATGTTAAAGAATTATTAAAATTAATATTTCCTACTAAATACTTAAAGTGACATAAACATTACAATTTTTAGGTTAGTCATTCATGCATTGTTTATATTGGATTAACACTAAAACTTACTGCTACGCTACGATCTGTGAGTAAATCTAAAACCTTATTGCCTAGCTTAATACTAAGATATTAAAACCAACTTATTCTAGATAAAGTGACTAAGAAAGAGTGCAGTTATCACAGGCTAAGTAGGCGTTGAATCTAAGAGTAGAGTCACTGAATTGTGAGTAAACATTCGATAAATATCATTAGAGCTAATCAGTTGAAACAAATTTATATTTTAGCTTTAAAGCATTTTCAAATAAACGAATTGCTAAAAGAACCGTGAAAAGAACTCTGCGCCTAGTGCTGTGCCAACAATCAGTGTCAATCGATGCTCCTGCTATTACACTATATACTGTCCGAAAATAGGATCACATCCCATTTACCAGTCAAATTGCTTTTTGACGTAACCACCTTCCGATCAAAATAGTTTTCGATGTTACTTAAGTCACCCGATTTCTATGGAGATGCCGTTTGCCTTAAGTAACAGCACTGAGAAACCCGTGAAAAGTGTACTTTCGTCGTTTCGCTTTCTCATTATTAAAGTGAATAAATCGAACTGTTTGTTGCTAAGATGATTTTGGTGGTCCTAAAATGATGAATGGGCTGCATGTAAGGAGACGTGATTGATAATTCTCTCGAATATCCTGGTGAATACACTTTGACTTAAGTTACAATAGGAGCCAGCAAACGACGTATAATAACTTTTGACTCAAAAACCAGTATTTCTTAGCATTAAAGCTAGCGATTTGCCTTTGTATGATTAAAACCCGGCTCAATATGTTAAACATTGCTATCACTATGAGATTATATGTGTTTAATTGGAAATAGGAATAACTTTTCGGTCATCAAAACAAAACTTTATTTTTCTCGGATTGGTGCGAATGTTACTTACGACATAATGAAAATTTTCTCTTGTCTTATGCGTCTTTTCAGAAACATATGGGAATTCTGGAAGTGAACCATATTGTTAATTTATAATATTTGCTATTCCACTATCGATGGGGTGAAAGTATTCAATCTAGATCAATAGATTTAGCTATTTGAACCAAAGCCGGAAAAGAAAAAAAAAACAAATATACGAATCACTTCCATCGTAGTAAAGATGTACCACGTACCAAGCCATATGTTCGTCATATAAACGTTAAACATACATTAGAGAAAACCATATGATGTTACGTTGCTTCTTCCAGTTGTGTTTTGCTCCTGTTTTAAAATATTTATCATTGAATATTTAAAAATAATATAATAACGGTGTTCAATAAAAAAATGAGAATTTTTTCAGTCATATAGGGTTAACTACCCCATTTCCGGCCTATTAAGCACAACCCGCACTTAGTCTTTCTTAATCTAGCGCAGTTTAGCACCAAACGGAATGTTATTACTACTTATGGCTTTCAAATTTATTTACCTTTCCCTACGTACCGTAAGATTTGATAAAGAGAAACCAATCGTTGATATATTGTCAAAAGTCTAGCACTGCTTCTTGACGCCAAACTCGGCCTACGGATTCTAAACTTGGCCTAACGCATTGAAACGCCAATGAATTCACTTCGGCCTATCGGATGATGATAAAAATTGATTCGATCGGAGCGCTTCTTTTGTTTTTGGTAATAATGGGTGCACACCTTCATATCACGCGTTACCATTGACTTCGTTCCGTAACTTATTAATTAAAGTATCGTACCAAACGCATAATTGGTTTAGTAACTCTTTTTTTTTTTTTTTCCTTTGGTTTGTTTTTTTCCGTGCTGAGCACCAATGCTACCGACGGGCCAGGATGGCAGCTCCCACACCTGGACCCTACCTATCGATCCATCAACTCATGAACCGGGGACCAACGGCTTTACTTCCCATCCGAAGGAAGGCGTGATCAGAGATGTTATGCCTCAGAACATCCCGGTGGCGCCGACTGGGATTGAACCCAGGCCTGCTGGGGTGAGAGGTAATCACGCTTACCAATACACCACCGGCGCCGTTGGTTTGGTAACTCTGAAATCATGGATTTATTTGAAGTTATCTGCTCGATAGGCCCAAAATGAGCGATTATGCCGAATTAGTTCTCTACCCTAGCTAGTAAAAAAAAAAATTTTTCAACGAATTCAGTATTTTTTATTAAAAACATAATGTTTATACTTCAAAAAAAAAAAACGTCAATGAATATTGGAGAAGGGGCTCTGGTCAGCCGTACGACGCAACTTAGTCGCGATGCTCTCACAAGAGCGCTGAACGGCACTGAAATCATTCTCATGTTTTATTGAATACCCGTTAGGACCTGTGATTTATTCAAACTCAAACTCCACTGTGGTACCCTTTACATAGGGAAAATTTTCCCCTACCTGATAGCGGGCGAGCTCCCAGCCACACCAAACTAACCATCAAACGCACTGTCCACAAAAGCAGACACGTCCCCTCGAAAATGCAATCGAGAAATGTATAAGAACAATCTTCAACTGGAACGTACTCACCAAATCAATATATCCGGGAGCGCATTCCCGATACTTATTTTTCTCTAGTCATTTTTAAACAATTCCTCCTCCAGCGATTCCAACCGCACAATAACCAAATACCTATCACTTTTCTTTTTCAAGTCACCCTGTGCACAAAAGCAATGCACATCGCAAAAACCTAATAATAGATCAGCGCGGTCGAATCACACCGGCAACAAAGCGATAGCACACCAGGCATCTAAGCAACAGGGGGAGGGGGGGGGGTGGTAACATCAGCACAAAGCATTCGAGCACCAAAAAAACTACACGCCAGCACAAAGATAGCCCGAGCTCTGAAAAAATAAAAGCACGCAGCGGAGCAAAAACACACAACCGTTCTCCAACGCTTCTCAAAGCAGACTCGAAGTGCAAGGTTTCATTAGAATACCAAAAATACTGTAGAAAAAAAAAATCAGCAGAAGGTTAAAATTTTAAGAGAATTTCAATTAGAATACAAATTGTTTCAAGAGTGTCAGAAATTTTACTTATGAATATAGGGGAAATGTATGTAATGTCAGCCTAAATGCTCCTAATTTGGTCCCATTCATAAATTCAGCAATAACGGCGCCGGTGGTGTAGTGGTAAGCGTGATTACCTCTCACCCCAGCAGGCCTGGGTTCAATCCCAGTCGGCGCCGCCGGGATGTTCTGAGGCATAACATCTCTGATCACGCCTTCCTTCGGAAGGGAAGTAAAGCCGTTGGTCCCCGGTTCATGAGTTGATGGGTCGATAGGTAGGGTCCAGGTGTGGGAGCTGCCTTCCTGGCACGTCGGTAGCATTGGTGCTCAGCACGGAAAACAAGACCGACGGAAAACAAACCAATTGTGCATTTAATTGTGTAACCTTTGTGCTGTTTACAACGTCCATCGTCATCGTCAACGACTTATGTCATCGACAACTAATCATCGTACACGTTTGATCGGAAAAGCTTGGCTGGCGCATTCGTTTTGGCTTGACGTGGTACACACGATGGAGAAGACCTGCGCAGATTGTTGCACGGCTATCAATGGTATCGACCAAGTTGCTTGTCGAGGCTTCTGTGGTGGAGTGTTCCACATGCCGTGTGCTGGAGTGACACGAGCACTTCTGGGATATTTCACGACGCACAAAAAGAATTTATTTTGGACGTGCGTCAAGTGTGCTGAATTGTTCGAGAATTAACACTTTCGTTCAATATCACGTCCTCATGAGCCTTCCCCACTCACATCGTTATCGGAGGCAATCAACGATCTGCGTGTCGAAATTAGGCAGCTTTCAACTATGCCCGCCGCTCCACCTGTACTACCAATTCCACCAAAACCTGCTCTCCAGCCCCCTCAAGTTCCAAGAGTACGTCACACGCCTATCACACCAGCTCAATACGGTTCCAAGGAAACTACCAAGAACATTGCCACGGTCACGAATCAAAACCCTTCGGCTGACAAGGACAAATTCTGGCTTTATTTGTCACGCATCCGTCCCGACACAACCAACGATGTAATCTCAGCGATGACGAGTACTAACCAGCAATCTTTGTGACGCACTGTAAAAAGCCCCATGGAAGTTCCGGAACCAGTCAAAGGAGTCGTGATTTGCAGTTACAGTTCCTGTCCTAGCCGTCCCGGACCTGCTTTTGACATCGATGATGGGATCTTCCAACTCGCTACTCTAGGCAAGTACCAATATGTTAAGAACCCTACCGTGCCTGATGCTTCACTGTGTTTTAGCCATACCGATGCCAACGTCTTTGCTAGTCTCACGACTTTGTAAGACGTCACAATCTTGGAATTCACCTCACCGAGACGCACACCACAAAGCATCTTGGAAGCCCCCGAGCCCTCCGACCCAGTCGAGCCTGCAACGCCAACCTCCACACTTTCACTCTCCGGTGTATCCTGCCATCAAAGTCGTCTCGGCCCTGCGGTCGGCAATGGTGAGGGGGTCTTCCAGTCGGCGTTGCCAGGCAAGTACTTCGATTCGACGTTCCATCCGGCTCCAGATAGTTTCGTGGTTTTCAGCTCATTATCCAGCGATGTCAGCAACAGCGCATGCACATACCCTCGCAGTCAAATTGATCCTATCTTCACCATTTACTACCAAAACGTAAGAGGTTTACGAATGAAGACAACCGAGCTCCGCTTAATGCTTTCAACATGCGACTACGACGTTCTGGTTCTCACCAAAACCTGGCTTCGAGCTGACATTCAGGACTGTGAGCTATCGTCAGATTATCATTTCTTCCGCTGCGACCGTAATCGAGCTACCAGTCAGCTTTCCACAGGCGGCGGTGTACTTATTGCGATAAAATCCAAACATTCATGCACATCAGTTTCGCTCGAGAATTGCGACCGTCTGGAGCAAGTGGCTGTGCGCATCACTCTGCAGCACCGCTCGCTATTCATCACCGGAATCTATCTCCGTCCTCTCTCCAGCCCGGATTTATACACGTCTCACACTACTGCACAACAGACTATCTTTGAGAGATCTTCGAACGCCGATATCATCTTGGCAATGGGCGACTACAACCTTCCGTTTCTGAGTTGGACTTTCGACGAGGACGTGAACGGTTATTTACCATCAAACGCGTCCACTGAACAGGAACTGGCTCTCACGGAACCGATGCTCGCTAGCGGGCTAATCCAAGTCAATTCACTGTCTAACTTGAATGGAAGACTGCTTGACTTCATCAGTGATCCGGATAACGTTAACCTTCTTGAGCCTCCGGTCCCACTACTGGATATCGATCATCATCATAAGCCATTCATCTTACGACTTGATGCCGACTGCAATCCGCCCATGACATCGGACTGTGATTCGTATCCACCTGAATTGGATTTCAGGCACTGCGATTTCGGCTCGTTGAATAATGAACTGTCCACTATCAATTGGCAACATATTCTGGATGGTGTTTCTGTCAACGCTATTGCTGACCAATTCTACCACAATCTGTATGAAACACTCTATGCGCGAGTTCCTCTCCGGAGGCGTGTTACGAGGTTAACCTCAGTGCAACCCTGGTGGAGCCCTGAGTTACGTAATTTGTGGAACGTATTGCGTAAGTCGCGCGAATGCTATTTCAGTACCAGAACCAACGAGAGCAAAAATAGTCTCCGATTAATCGAAACCAGATGCAACGGACTGTTGAAGTCTAGCTATGGGGAGTACGTCCAGCGAACGCAAGCGAACCTGAAGCAGCACCCATCGGCGTTTTGGAAGTTCATGAAATCACAACGGTCTGGTAATCATATTCCGGACATAGTTGAGTTTAACGGGATCGCTGCTAGCTCCCCTGTCGATGTTGCTAACTTGTTTGCGAGCTTCTGCCAATCAGTTTACAACACAAATTTTCCACCTCTAAATCCTTCATGTTTCGATCGCATCCACGAGTACAACCTGAATATCCCAACGTTGCGCTTCTCACCGGACGACGTTATGAAAGCCTTGAATGACCTCGATGTTTCTAAAGGCCCTGGGGTAGATGGTATTCCCCCATCTCTGCTCAAATATTGCGCACGCTCACTCGCTTCTTCGATCTCCTGCATATTCAACCGTTCGCTGAGCGAAAGATCATTTCCCAATGTTTGGAAGACAGCTTCAATTGTGCCAATTCATAAAGCGGGTAATCGAAACCGAGCTGAAAACTACCGTGGAATATCAATTATCTGTTGCATTAGCAAGGTCTTTGAAACCTTAGTGCACAATGCTCTGTACAATGTGGTTCATCCTATAATATCGGAGTTCCAGCATGGGTTTGTCCAGCACCGCTCTACTACTACAAATTTGCTGTGCTACACTAATACTCTGTTTCGAGAGGTTGAAGCCCGGCGACAGGTGGACTCCATTTACATCGACTTTTCAAAAGCAATTGACACAGTGCCACACGTGTACGCTACCGAAAAATTAAGAGCTATTGGATTCCCTACTTGGTTAGTTGATTGGATTCTTTCTTACTTGACCGACCGCCATTCCTTCGTTTCGATCAATTCTGCACGCTCGAAGGCCTTTGCAATTACTTCGGCAGTACCGCATCTGTGCCTTCAGATTTCTTCATTTAAGCAAATGTTCGCCGACGACCTGAAGATGTTCAGAGTCATCGCGACCGTACTCGACTGCCTCGCTCTGCAAAATGACATAAATGGGCTACTCCTATGGTGCCAAGAAAATGGTATGAGTGTCAACATAGGAAAATTCAAGGTGATATCGTTTTCCCGTCGGAGCACCACCGTCAACCACCAATACACAATTGGATCCGTGTCATTAGAGCGTGTTACCTCAATTTGTGATCTTGGTGTTACTATTGACTCGAAGTTAAGATGCAACAAACATGTTGCACTTGTCACGGCTAAAGCTTCTACGGTTCTTGGATGCATTCGACGCTATACGTGGCAGTTTACAAACATTTTTGCACAAAAAACATTGTTCTGTACTTTGGTACGTAGCATCCTGGAATACGCGGCCTCTGTCTGGACACCTTATCACGCTTCGCTGATCATCAGAGTCGAAAGAATTCAGAAGGTTTTCATTCGATTCGCGCTGCGCAACCTTCCATGGAACGACCCGCGAAATCTGCCTGACTACACTGCACGCTGTATGCTGATTGATTTGGAAACCTTACGTGCTAGGCGCACAAACATTCAGCAACTAGTTATTTTCTACTTACTGCGTGGCAACATTGATTGTCCTCAACTACTACAGGATGTCCCTCTATACGTTCCACCCCGACAGTTGAGGAGCTCACAACTTGTCGCTGTGCCGGCTCACCGGACTGGTTACGGTTTCAACAATCCATTCGACGCTTGTCTGCGAGCTTTTAATGATACTAACGAGGATTTCGATTTTGTGATTAGCAAAAGTACTTTTAAAAATAGGATTAAGAATATTAGGTAAAGTAGTCTGTACGATTTTTATTTTTTATCGAAGATGAAACAACAAATAATAAATGACGCGTTCATCTAGATATAATCTATAAATAGCAGATTTTTAGCGATGGGCGCAATCTTAGATCCATAGGCCAACATAAGAGCCATTTCCCCTATATTTTTTAAATCATCACAATTGGGTGAAAAACAAAATAAAATTTTCGATTTTTGGACTTTTGTGGTAAACTTTATTCCAGGATGGTCTAAAAACAATCATAAGTGCAATTTTTTTATCTCATACTTTACTATACTTTAAAAAAATCTAAAATAAAATGTTTCTAACAAATGTGCAAGTTAATTATAACGATGATTATTGAAAGGCTATAATCAAATAAGATGATAGCTCTCTACCAAGACTAAGCTTCAAACATAATTTTGTAAGTTGTTAATCATAAATAGATGAGATGAAATAAGGAATTAAGAATGTCTTCAATAAAAATAAGAAATCTTGAAGTATTGAACGTTCGCCAAATTGTAGAATACAGTCAAAGCTCTTTATAGCGACATCGCAGGGGACTGTCGTTAAAGAGAACTGTCGTTATAAAAGATAGTCGTTATATAGAATTTCAATGTCGTTATAGAGAGAGAAACGTTACTCCATGCTAAACAATCAAAGTATATTTTAAGATGATTCCAATCGATTTTTAACAATACAATACATATAGTTTAATATTATACCAAATCAAATGTCAATTAATTCTTCCTCTAGAACCTGTTTTTTTGATTCAAAAAATTTGCTGAAACTGTCCTTTGGTAGATCTTCCGTAGTTAGTAAACCAGCATATATTGTTTGGAAAGCATCTGAAAGTTGATTCTTAGAAGGCGCGCTGGTTAATTCATTGTCAAAAGTTTCATCAGTCAATGAGTGGTTTTGATCAACGATACTGCTGCTAAATGACTGATCATGAACAATTCGGACTATGTCATCGTCAGTCAAAAGTTCTCCTTCACAAAGGCCGTCGTCAAAAGTCACGTAGTCTGGAATGCACAAATTTCATAAATAATATTATTGAAACATTACATATATGTTTATACCTCCAAATGAAGTAAAACCTTTCAGAGTGAGCATTTCAAATTTTGATTGAAATAAACTTTTTTCAGTAATATCAGTTTCAATGCTACTCTCATTAATACATATTCAATGGTTTGGTTTAACAAAACCAGCTTTAACGAAGCAATTAATAATTGTGGATTATTTATCGTTGTTATGCCATGCATCAGCTATCATGTTAATTCACTGTAGTAAATCAAGTTTCAGTGATTCACCATTTTCAATAGAATTCAGTTGATATTTCAAAAGCTTGTTGCGGTAGTGCACTTTCAAAGACTTGACTATGCTAAGATCAAGTGGTCTTCTGTGCTATATTTGGAAGAAAATATGCCAGTTTGATGTTGCTCAACTTTTGCTGAATGTTTGGATGGCTGGGACAGTTATCGATAAACAAAATTATTCGCCTTCCTTCAATCATTATTCTTTCATCAAGTTTAAGCACCCATTCTTCAAACATGAAGCTTACCATCCATGCTTTTTTGTTGCTTCTATAGATGACTGGCAGGCTCTTGATATGTTTAAAGCAACTAGGTTTAGCACTTTTACCAATGATCAGAAGCTCCAACTTTTCTGAACTTTTCTGATCCGCTTGCTTTTTGGCCTCTTCTTGTGTCTAACATGTGCAGATTGGTTTTGAGATTCCTGGTTGCGTGAAATATATTTGAGATTTTAGTAGTCTCGTTTTGTTTGTAGCTTATATTTTATTTCTTTCATGTAACTATCGTAAATAATAGTTATTCAATAAACGATAGTTCATCCATATATTTATTTATTTATTTATTTGTCTGCATCAACAGGCTGTGTATAGCCCCAATGATGATTTAAGTAACTTATATAGGTAAATCAAAAAATAAAAACTAAGAATAAAATACAAAAATAAAACACACAATCATTCACGGTTAACTGTGCAAGAAAAGAACGATGAGAAGTATCTTCGTAGCAGCTTTCGAGGCATATGGAAATCGAAGATGCCCGAGACTCCATTGAACACTCGTTGCAGCCCACCTATTGCACCGTTCATGCCATAGTTTGTGCGCTGAAGTGGCAATCTCAGCATAACGTTGTTACGTAGCGCACGGGGTTGGACGTTAATGTTGACTTGCCCCAAGATTGCACTGCAATCAATTCTACCTTGTAAAATGTCCGCAATGAACAGGGCCCTAGAGGTGTCTCTTCTAGTTCGGAGAGGCTCCAGATCAATCAGCTGGCAACGACTTTCATAGCTGGGCAGATGAAATGGGTCTCTCCAAGGCAGCTTCCGCAGAGCGAATTGAAGAAAACGGCGTTGAACGGACTCAACTCTCTCAGCACCATTGTTGTAGTTTGGACTCCAGACCACAGAACAATATTCCAGAATGGATCGCACTAAGGAACAGTACAGTGACTTCAAACAGTAGATATCGGAGAAATTCTTTGCTATCCTGAAGATAAATCCCAATGTCCTAGACGCCTTGTCGACAACGTACGAGATGTGCTGCTTGTACGTAAGTTGAGAATCCAGAATAACGCCCAGATCTTTCACATGGTTCACACGGTCGATTACAGGGCCGATAAGTTTGTATTCAAATGTGATTGGTTCTTTCTTCCGAGTAAAAGTGATCACTGAACACTTAGTGGGGTTAACCACCATTCGGTTCAAATTACACCAGCTGGCAAAGGCTTCGAACTGACGTTGAAGGAAGTGACAGTCATCAACCGAGCGGATCCGTAGGTAGATTTTAAGATCGTCTGCATACGATAGTCGTGGACCTTCGAACGTCATTGAAGTAGAGTAAGAAAATCAAAGGTCCCAGGTGACTTCCTTGAGGTATTCCTGACGTAGCTAGATAGATATTGGACAGGTTGTCACCAATGGCAACCATCAGTTGCCGATCAGTGAGATATGAACGAAACCATCGCAAGAGGTTGCCGCTGACCCCAAGTCTATGCAACTTGGCAATCGCGATGGCATGGTTTAGCTTATCGAAGGCAGCTGACAAGTCGGTGTATATGACGTCTGTTTGAGTCCTCTCTGCCATGCTTTCCGTAAGATACGATGTCAAACACAGCAGATTTGTGGAAGTAGAACGACCGGAAGTGAAGCCGTGTTGATCACCACTTAGATACTGCTTACAATGAGATAGTAGAGGCTCCATGATGACTAACTCGAATAACTTCGAAACTGCACTCAACGACGTAATTTCACGATAATTGTCCACATCCCGTTTGCTGCCCTTTTTGTGGATAGGAAACATATGTGCGAATTTCCAACAAGATGGAAATGTACCACTCGAGATGGACAATCGAAATAGGTGAAGCATGGGCATCAGCAAGCTGGCGATATGCTTTTTCAGGAATACGGATGGAACGCCATCGGGTCCTGGATTGAAGGACGACTTGACTTGTGATGCGGCAGTGGAAATCATCTCGACGTTGACATCCATCGCACCCAGTGTTTGACCGTACAGTGGAACATTACTAGCTGTTAGGGTAACGTGTTCGTCAGTTAATCTCTCATTCGTGAAAACACTTCTCAGAAAACAAGCGACAGATCTGCTGAGGAGTGGAAGCAACTGCTCCATTCAACACCATTGAAGAAGGTAGGCCGGATTCCTTGCGCTGCTCATTTACGTAATTCCAGAATGACTTCGGGTGCGACTTGAGTTTCCTCTGAATCCCTCGTTGATATCGCGAATAGCATCGACGGCTAACTCGCTTGAACTCATAATTGAGCCTAACGTAGTGACGTTTCAGCGAAAGCGTACGATACTTAGTGAATTTTCTTAATGCAGCTCTCTTGGTCGACTTCAACCTACGCAGTTCACTCGTCGGCCAGGGAGGATGAGAAATTTTACGGTGAACTCTTTTCGGAACGTGCCTGTCAATGACATAAGCCAAGACATGTGAAAATGTTTGCGCAGCGGTTTCAACATTATCAGGATCGAGGATGTTCTCCCAATCTATACTAGATAGCACGTTGACGATACTACGGTGATCGGTTTTCCGGAAATCGTATGACACGGTCGTGGAAATGTCGTCAAAGACCCGATCGTGATTGTCAGCAACAGTGACAACCAAGGGAGGGTGAGGATGTACTTGCTTTACTAGTGGAGAAGGTGCCGTGGAGATGAAAGGAGCGGTGTCCTGAACGCTAACGAAGCAGAGGTCCAGGCTACGGTTGTTTTCGTTGACTACGTGGTTTATTTGAGATAGTGTTGCTGTACTATAGCAGTCGAGAAGGCTAACTGATCCTGTATGAAATACAGAGTGTACAGGGTCTGGGTAGAGAAAGCCGCTGTAAGATGGTTTCCAGGAAACACCGGGTAGATTGAAGTCACCCAGAACGATTATCTCATCAGTTGGTGTCGCACTCTCCATTATGGTGAAAACGGACCGGCAATGGGTATCGATAAGTTCGTTGTCACGAACCCGGTCAGGTGCAATATACACCGCACATAGGTACAGTGTGCGATCGCTCAGTTCTACGGCCACCCAAACTTGTTCCACACAGTTCCACAAGACGTTTTCAATAGCTCTCGCCTTTAACCCGGAACAAACTGCTGTTTTTCGGATTTCTGTCACAGCGGAAAACCTCGTATTCGGATCCGAACACCTGGATGGAAAGCGTTCGAGAATCGAGCCAAGTCTCGACCAAAACGATGACATCGTAGCACCGGTCCGATACAGCTAGGTGGTAGTCAAGAACACCAGAATTCATTCCGCCTACGTTTTGGTAGTAGAAAATGACGTCGTGTTTACTACGGTCGGTGGTCGCACGAGGTAAGGCGTTTTCCCTGGAAGTCATGGAAATATCAGGTGGCGAATGGACATGAACAATCTCAAGTGGATACTCGCCGTAGTGAGTAGGTTGGAAGACCCCCTCTCCACATCCAACCACAGGCCCGGAACGACTATGAAGATCGGAGGCGGCAGATGGCAGGACTGGGTCAGAGGGATTGGGGGCTTCCACAATGCTTTCTACAGCGCGTCCCAGGTTCCAGGTTCGTACTTTGACGCGAAGCGCTGTGGATTAAGAGATGCTCTATGACCCTGGAGGGATCGATTTTGCTTACTAAGCAGAAAATCATGGATTTAACCGCAAGCTCTTCCACAGCACAATAAATCGCCACCATCATTTATATATTTAATATTGAACATTAACCTCGGAAATTATTAGCATATCAAGCGAAAACGTAGTCCTGTATTGTCACGAAGCGTTATGGCTCTGAGATCCTCGATCGTTTTTGCTTACAATGCAGAAAATCATGGGTTTAATCCCAAGCTCTCCGTCATGACTCTTGAAATTAATGATGACTACACAAATTAAATATCGAGAGATTAAATAAACAACAATTAAACAATACATACTTTTGGTTGCATCGCCAACTTGAGGTGAATCCTAACCGAATACCCTACCCAACCCTCCAACTCCGTAGCACTTATGAGGGTGTCGCTAAGTCGGTGGCCTCTCGTTAAGTAAGTACCTACTACATCAACATTTCCTTCCCTATCCCTATTTATGGTAAGGGGGATAGCGTTTAGATTGGAACCAATTTTTACTCCCCAGCATTATTCCTGAAGGTAGTCTAACTGAGAATTTCAGAAGAGACGTGAGTGTCGCTAGTATCCAATCTACGAAGTATATCATAACAACGCTAACGCTATTTTTGACCGTGTACTGTAAGCGAAAGCAATGCACTTTTACTTGACACAAACATTAATGCATCTATTTTTTTGACGTTGGATAACGTCTTTCGGCAACATACGGGGGTACAAAATTGAAAACAGTCATTTTGGATGAGTTACGAAAAATTAAAAGATTTTGAACGATAATAACTCAACCGTCTCTCGATAGATTTACGAGATAATGGCATCAATCGATTGGAAATATTTCTAGCAATTTGCTGAATTTTTCAAAACTATTGAATTCATTTTGTAAACTATTGAAAAATGGTTAAAAGTAAACCATTGCCTAAAGATGGTGAAAATCGATTGATTTTTTTATATTCTTATACTTTCTCCAACCGAGACATCCAGAGCAGCGGAAGCAGAGCAACGGCAGCAGAGCAACGGCAGCAGAGCAGCGGCAGCAGAGCCTGGGAGCGAAAGGGCAACTACGCCGAGTGCGTTGGTGCCAGTGCTCCGGTATACTGGGCCGCCGTCATGGAATGCCCAGCTGCTGCAGTTCTCAGTCGGTCGTATTCACCGTATGCTCCGCAAGGGCAACTACGCCGAGCGCGTTGTAAAAATGGCCCTTTTCAGGGCCACAACATTATCAAGAAAGAGTTTAACGATTAATTTTCTAATGCCTTTCCGACACTTTTTTCATGACTTTCATCGTCCTCCTGATATTCATGTGATTTTGTGGTGGGATTTTTAGCTATATGAAATTCACATGGTTTTCATCCATTAGATACCTATGTGGTAAATTTTTTGAGTGTATGCTTCGGCAATCAAAATAAAGTTTGCACGATGGAAGCGCACATCGTAAATTTCGTTCATTTTAGTAATAATTAAATTGCCCCTCTCCCCCTACCCTCTGGCAGTACATGAAAAGCCTTTTTGTGAGGGGAATTTTTCAAAAGGATGCCGATTAAAATAATGGGCACCATTTTCTGAGGATGAGATGAGGACGATTCGTCATCCATATGAAGCGTGTCACGATCATTCCCAAGGATTCGTGGTTAACGCGTCTTATTTCTCTGTTAATACCGGTTAAACTCAATAAGAGGATTGTGATCGACTGGTTCCTCTCAAAATATCTGTTTGGATTTCATCCGAAGTTTCGGTCGCATATATTGTGCCTTTTTGAAGGAATCTCTTGGACTCTATATGTTGGTAGAATGTTCTACTTTAGTATTTTGTGTTCACCTACTAACCAGGCTCGGTTTTATTGTTCTATGAGCCCACAGTAAAGGCGTGATAATAATCTAGAAGTATCGCTTCAATACGATTAACCGGTTGGCTAAGCAAAGAAGACCGGAAGTCCCAACGGTAACGGTAAATGTTGAGCAATGAAGGAACAATACAGTTCAGAATCAGCGGTCCGAGGAAAACCTCTTTTGAAGTTACTAGTCAAATCACTCAATTTATGGAAGGCAAGCAGTTCACGTCCAAAGCGGAGAGTAAGGTACATTTACCGGGATCCAGTAAACCGATGTCACGTAGGTAGTTAATTCACTTCCAGAGGTACTAATACCTTATCAGAAATTACACCACACTTCAAATTGGACGCACACCACGATCATTTCTGAAATCTCAACCGTAATTTGCTAATGAATTTCATTCCGCTGCATCAATGTAGGCCATAAGTCCAGGGCCACCGCAGCTCTGCAAGGTAGGGGAAATGGATCTAAGATTGGGCCCATCGCTAAAAATCTGCTATTTACCTATCTTATCTATATGAACGCGTCGTTGGGACGGTACTGATGGATATTTTAGGGCGCTATTGAAAATTTAGTCGATTGATTGGATTGAATGATAACACTGCACTGGTTAATTTCTTGGAATTCAAGACACGCCTACACTAATCAACCATCATCGAACCTACTCGATGAGGATATCAATTAACTAGGGAGAGCATGACAGAAAGATTCAACCATGTTTTTAATGGATTCATTTTATCACTCCTTGCGCACCACGAAATAAACTGTTTTGAAAACGAAACTCTTTACCATCAAATTGGTCGTCCTGAAAAGGACGGATTTTGTTAAAGGGTGGGAACTTGGATCGAATTTAGGCCTTCTTTTCGG
Organism: Ochlerotatus camptorhynchus; assembly: GCF_037179485.1. NCBI lineage: Eukaryota > Metazoa > Arthropoda > Insecta > Diptera > Culicidae > Ochlerotatus > Ochlerotatus camptorhynchus. The sequence continues at coordinate 1,262,205 of NW_027040958.1, forward strand.
TCTTCTTGGGCAACCTGGATGTTTGGCAGGACACCACCCTGAGCAATGGTCACTCCGGAAAGAAGTTTGTTCAGCTCTTCGTCGTTGCGGATGGCCAACTGCAGGTGACGTGGGATAATTCGGGTTTTCTTGTTGTCACGAGCGGCATTTCCTGCCAACTCGAGAACTTCAGCGGCCAGATACTCCATCACGGCAGCCAGGTAGACGGGAGTACCGGCTCCAACACGCTCGGCATAGTTGCCCTTTCGGAGTAGACGGTGAATACGACCGACTGGAAACTGCAATCCAGCGCGGCTCGAACGGGACTTTGCCTTTCCCTTGACTTTGCCTCCTTTTCCACGTCCAGACATAATGCAACGAACGACACGAACAGTTCGATGCTGAAACTGTAATGATGACATTTCGTAGTAGTAGTAAAATTTACGTTTATTTTCTGGGTTTTATGTTTCAACATTTGATTTAACATTTCAATTGGTTAGCCTTTGGCTCTTCATCTTTGTTCTAGTTAATTGGTTATTCTAATGTGATGATTGCGTTTAGCGCTAATTTACAGGATACCCTTTGTGGGATTGTTTTGGTTTGAATTTAAAAATTTGATAACCTACCTACTTGAGCACCTAACTACTTATACTAGGTTGCCAAATCACGAATGATCTGGTGGTTTGATCGCAGACAGGCGACTCTGAACCTTTCCAGCGTGGAAGTCTTTCGCTCCTCGAGTGTTTGAAGACCGGCCAGGTGGTGAATCTCAGAATTACGAGTTCGCGGTGGACTGTTAAGGATCATTCTGAGGATCTTGTTTTGGATCCTCTGAAGCTTTAAGTGGTGGCACTTTGCACAACTCTCCCAGATTGGCATACCATACTCAATAGCCGGCAGAATGATTTGCTTGTGGACAGCAAGCTTGTTTTTGAGGGACAGGGTGGACTTCCTGTTTATCAGAGGGTAGAGCGACCTGATCAAGATGTTACACTTGGTGGATGTCTTGTCCACATGGGATCGGAATAGCAATTTGCTATCGAGGGTGAGACCAAGGTAGACTACTTCACTCGACCATTCAATGGGAGTGCTATCAAGATGGATCTTGACGTTAGCAGGCGGAACAAGCCGAGGTGAATACGAATGTGGAAACAGAATGGTTTGTGTTTTAGCTGCATTGATACAAATCTTCCAGCTCTTAAAATAGTCGGACAAAACATCCAGGCCTGATTGTAGTTTACTCGCCAGAGCACGGATCACTCGACCCTTATAGATGATGGAGGTGTCATCTGCGAACATTGACAGGATACCACCACCCGGCAGGGGAGGAACGTCTGACGTGAAAATGTTGAATAGGATAGGCCCAAGCAGGCTACCTTGAGGGACCCCTGCATCAACGTTGAACGTATCAGAGGAGACATTGTTCAAGTAGACCTGGAATGATCTGCCCGACAAGTAGTTTTTGATGATCTTCACGAGGTAGTTCGGAAAGTTGTATCGATGCAGCTTGTACACTAGACCATCATGCCAGACATTGTCGAACGCCTTCTCGACGTCCAACAATGCCATGGCAGATGTATTGGAAACGGACTTGTTCCGCTTGATGATGTTAGTAACCCGTGCGAGTTGGTGGATGGTAGAGTGGCCTTTCCTACACCCGAATTGCTCTTTGAGAAAGATGTTATTATCATTTGAAAACACCAGCAGACGGCTGAGTATCAATTTTTCGAATAGCTTCGAGATGGAGGACAAGAGGCTGATGGGGCGATAGCTTTTGGCACTGGTAGGGTCTTTGCCAGGTTTGTGAATTGGAATAACTTTGGCTAACTTCCAGCATGCAGGGAAGTAGCCAAGCATTAAACACTTGTTGAAGACCACTGCAAGGTGCTTGAAGAAGTCAACACTCAAGTTTTTCAGCTCGAGGTTGACCACTCCATCGACACCAGCGGCCTTCATGTTCTTTGTTGATTTAATCGCTGCTATCACCTCATCAGCCGATATTCTACTTTCGTCAGGGACAACTACGGGGGTGGCAGCGATACTAGCCATTGCCTGTGATACTGCAGGCTCGTGGGGACTCACCATGGCGTGGCCAAGGTTATGTGAATTTACAAAGTGTTGTCCAAGAGCATTGGCCTTTTCAAATGGGGTTATTAGTAAAGATGGGTCCGAATTTTGGTTAGGAGAGGAAAGGGGAGGAATGGGCCTCGGCTTATTTTTCAAAATCTTTGCCATTTTCCAGAATGGCTTAGCACAATCTGGGAGAGAGCGAATCTTGTTTGCAAAATCGATATTTCTGAGATCGACCATGCTGGCTTGGATGATTTTGCTCAAACGGTTGCAATTGGTCTTCAGATTAGGCAGCCCAGTACGCTGGTACTGCCTACGAATCGTGTTGCGGAGTCTAATGAGGTCTTTAGTAGGCCTGTCAAGGTTCAGAGTATTACTCACCTGTCTGGATACTGGCACATGTAGCTCCCTGGCCCGGGAAATTGCTTGATCGATGGAGCGCAGACACCGGTCAACATCTTCGGACGATTCCGGTTGGACATCGTAGTCTACAGCGGTGTCGACGCAATGTTGGAACTGACCCCAGTCAACACGATGATAGTTGCGCCGGAAAGCTTCAAATCGATTTACGGAGGATCCCACCTCAGTCACCACCGGGTAGTGGTCCGAGCTGAGTTCCTGATAGGTGATAGGTTGAGCGATGTTGTTGCCCATGTTGCTGATGAAGATATCGATGGTAGCGTGAACACCGGACCGACTCAACCGGGTGGGAGTTTCCGGACTCAAGATGTTGTACTGCGCTTCCTGCAGGTCGTTGTTCAGGATGGTGCCGTTTTGATTGCGCCGATTGTTGCCCCAAGCTTGATGTTTGGCGTTCAGGTCGCCAGCGATGATAAAGTTTTCCCGTCGTCGTGTTAGCTTGATAATATCTCGTCGCAGATCTGCTGCCGATCCGTCCCTGATGTTGACTTGTTTGGGGCAGTAAGCCGCGACGATGGTGATGGGGCCGATAGGAGTAGAAACTTCCACCCCTACGGCTTCGATGATCTTCAGCTGAAAGCTGGGCATCAGTCGACAGCAGATGTTTCTCCTTATTGCAATAGCCACTCCTCCTCCTCCAGAGTTGGTTCGATCTAGCCTCACGAGCCGGAAATCGGGAAGGTAGACGTTTGTTTCAGGCTTCAGGTGGGTTTCAGTTATGATGGCAATGTCGATGTTTCGTTCATTGAGAAACTCAACAAACTCGATGTTTTTGCTCTTCAAGGAGCAAGCGTTCCAATTTACGATCTTGATGGCTTCACGGTCCATACTTAGTGACAAGGGACAGGGCAGCATGAAGCTGTTCAGATCGAGTCTTGCAGGTGCGCAAGATGATGATGACCTCGGCCACGAGCGTCACAAGTTCCTCCGAGGTGAACGGAGAATCGTCAACAGGCTCACCTGAGACAACACCAGCGTATGATAAACCAGGGGCGGTGGAGGGACCTGGCATTGGCTGGGCAGCAGCAGCAGCGAGACGATGCTGGACTGTTCGATTGTTAGGAATACTCACATGCTTGACTTGTTGGTTGTTGAGCGGAAGTGGTTCTAAGTTCGGAACATGTCGACGGGGCTGGAGAGCTGGGTACTGGACTTCCGTGCGTGCAGGAGGCGAACGATGATTACGGAGGCGACCGGGCTGATTATTGATCGTAGCCTTCCGACGGATATTGATGAACTCCACTCGCTTGGGACATCCGCGATTGGAGGCTTGGTGGTTACCACCGCAGTTGACACACGTTGGCTCGATGTCATCATCTTGCTCACAGGACGCAGTCGAGTGAGTTCCAGCACACTTGCCGCAGATAGTCTTCATATGGCAGTTTTTGGTGCCATGGCCGTAGGAGAGGCAGTTCATACACTGCGTAACATCACGATGTTGGGATTTGTAATGTTCCCAACTGATGATGACCTGAAACAGGTCCCGGATTTTGGATCTCAGAACCGCTAGACTGGTGGATCCCTTCGTGAAGTGCACCAGGAACAACTGGTCACGGAAGCTGGTGTTGTGGTTGGAACGCCGGTTTATTGGGAACACCGCCTCAGGTTTGAGCCCAAGCCGCTCCAGCTCGGATTTAACCACAGCCGCCTCGAACGACGGTAATCCACGCAATACCAGCTTCAGTGGCTTGCTCGATGGCAGATCGTGCGTGAAGAAGTCAACGTTGTTTTCCTTTAGGAAACATCCTGTTTGATTGTACTCCTCCAGGCTGGAGCACATGATTTTGGTGCCGATGCTGCAAAGCTTGAAGCGAGGCAGCAGCTTGTGTTTTGCCAGTTCGGCACGCAGCTTGGCAACATCCTTCTCCGGCGTGAAAAGCGGGGGAATCCGCTCTCTTGCAGCGATGGGAACGACGTCACCATCGCCATTTTCTTCGGGGAGCACCGCAAACTGGTTGGCTTGCAGTACCCGTTTTCCGGCGTCATCCTGCGACGCGCTGTGCTGGATTACCACCTTCTTTGAAGGGCCCGCTGCTGAATCATTGGTACGTTTACGCACCATTTGTTTCGTGTTGGCAAGTTGCAGTAAACTTGCCAGAACGCGCGAAGGTGGCGACGCTTCCACGGCGCAACGCGACAGCACAAACCGAATCGAAGCGAGAACTCGAGCGAAAAAGAAAACGAACTGAACAGCTCAACAGTCGAGCAAAGAGTGATGAGAGATGACATTTCGACTTTTTTTTTGACTTGAATGATCTATATTTCTTGAATTTGTGTGTTTTACATGTATAACTTATCAAGTGACACAGATGCGTCTTTTCAACTTTAGTTCCTGTGAAATTTCAATTATTATTAATTACAGTTCCTAGTCCTATCAGGCCTGTTTTAGAGAATGACCACCTTGGTGGGATTGGTTTGTTCGAAAATTTGAAAAAGGAGACTACTTATAACTACTATTTACAACTACAACTAACCTACAACTACTATGTACACCTAACCTACTATATACAAATTGCTTATCAAAGCATGTTCTGATAAATTACATTTTTGTGCAAATTTAGTCTTAATTTCGTTAATTTTGGAATCTATTTTGGCAATGCCTGCCTCTTCATGTAAATTTGTTATTCTAGTGTCGAAAGGACGATCAAGAACCATCCTCAGCACTCTATTCTGAGCGACCTGGATTTTGTTCCTGTGAGTCTGTGCACATGATTCCCACACCGGAGCTGCGTAGAGGATCGCAGGTGCTATGATTTGTTTGTAGACGGCCAGTTTGTTCACCCTTGAGAGGCGGGATCTGCGGCAAATCAGCGGAAACAGACACCTAACCAAGGCAGAACACTTGACTACTGTTTTCTCTACATGCGAACGGAAGAGGAGCTTTTCATCGAACAACATCCCGAGATAGGTTACTTCGGCGGACCACTCAACCCTTGTGCCATCCATGATTACAGTACAAGAAGGAGCCGGTTTTAGTTTGGGCGATTGCCGATGGAGGAACATGATCGCTTGTGTTTTGGAGGGATTGATTTTAATTTTCCACGTGGTGGCATAATCAGCAAAGGCGTTAAGGCATCGTTGAAGTTTGTTCGTTATTTCGCGAGGCATCCTTCCTTTGACGGCTATTGCGGTATCATCTGCGAACAGGAAAAACACGCAACCGTCACCGAGGGGAGGAATGTCGGAAGTGTAAATGCTGTAAAGTAAGGAGCCCATCAGACTACCTTGCGGGACTCCTGCTGGGATCGAAAACGTGTCTGAGAGACAACCATTCAACGATACCTTAAACGACCTTTGCTCGAGGTAGTTACGGGTGATTTTAACCAGATGTAATGGGAAGTTGAAGTTACAAAGCTTGTACACAAGTCCGCCATGCCAAACATTGTCAAACGCCTTTTCAACGTCTAACAAGGCCATGGCTGTGGACTTGGATACAGCTTTGTTACTTCGGATGTTATTCATCACCCGTACTAGCTGGTGATTGGTGGAGTGCCCCTTTCTGAACCCAAACTGTTCCGGAAGGAGAATGTTATTTTCCTCGACAAACTTGAGCAAACGATTGAGAATGAGTTTCTCGAACAATTTACTCAGCGCTGAAAGGAGGCTGATTGGTCTGTAGCTTGAAGACAATGTTGGATCCTTACCGGGTTTGCGGATTGGTATGATTTTTGCTACTTTCCAGATGCTTGGAAAGTAGTGCAGTTCCAAACATCTGTTGAAGATAGCGGTTAGAAGAGACTGCACTTTCATGCTGAGTCTCTTCAAGATCAAGTTGAATATACCGTCAAACCCGGGAGCCTTCATGTTCTTGGTGCATTTCAGCGCTGAGCAAATTTGTTGAACTGTAATCATATCCGCCGGAGGCACGACACAAGGGGAGGCATCTAGGTTTTGAACGCATTGCGCAACCTGATCATCGAGCGGACTTTAGATAGTCGAGCCAAGCAAATGCGATGAAGCGACATGCTCGCCGATCGCATTTGCTTTCTCCTGTGGGGTGATTAAAAGCCGATCGTCATCATTTTCGACTTTGAGAGGTGGAACGGGTTTGGGATGATTTTTCAGGACCTTGGCTACCTTCCAGAATGGTCTGGAGCGGTCGTCCAGATTCTGGACAACACGCCCGAAACTTTCATTTCGGAGTGAGTCCATTCTGGAAGCAATCTGCCTGTTCAGATCGGCCATTTCACGTTTCTTGCCCAGGTCTCCAGTCCTCTGAAACTGGCGTCTACGCACATTTCTCAATCGAATCAATAATTGGGTGTGGGAATCAATAGCAACAAACTTACCCCTCACAGGAACTTGTCGAACGCATGTCTCGTCAGCCTCGGATATGGCCTGTTGGAGTCCTTCCAACGCCCGGTCGATGTCATCTACGGTGTCGAGCAGTGGATTTTCATCGATGTTGCTGTCCACCATTCGACCGTACTGCACCCAGTTGACATGATGGTAGTCTTTACGCAGGCAGCCTCTAGCAGGAACCACGTTGACACCGACTTCAGTCACCACCGGTTGGTGGTCGGAGCTGAGATCGTTGTGCGCCTCCGGCTTGGATAGTCCGATGTTTGACAGGAAAAAGTCCAGCGTGGAGGGATTTCCCGCCGGAGAGATGAACGTTGGTTCGTCCGGAAATTGCACTGTGTACAGTCCATGTTGTGCGTGGTCGAACAATAGACATCCGTTTCGGTTCCTCTGGTAGTTCCGCCAAGCTTCATGGCGGGCGTTCAGGTCGCCCCCAACGATGAATCGGGAGCTAGTACGGGTGATGGCGGTCAGGTCCTTCTTGAATTGGATTCCTAATCCGTTGCTTGCGGTACACTGGCGTGGGCAGTAAACAGCGATGAACCGGACGTTTCCAGTTGGTGATTCCACCTCCACACTAATGGCCTCGATGATAGAAGTGCGGATGTGGGGCAGAGTGCAAAACTTGATTCCCTTTCTGACGATGACCGCTACACCACCCCCCCTGGAGCTGGTGCGATCAAGCCGGATAATGTTGTGGTCAGGCAACCAGAAGCTGTCACCGGACTTTAGGTGGGTCTCAGTTAGAAGAACCACGTCGATGCTATGCTTGCGGAGGAAGTCGGCAAGCTCAATATGTTTTGCTCTTACAGAGCAAGCGTTCCAGGTAGCGATGGTTAGCGGTTTAGACACCATACTGGATGATGAACTTACCGAGCACTTGGATCTGTTCGGGCTTATTGCGGCACTTACGTAGAGCACCGGTCATGTTGACGAAAATTTCCATCAGTTCATCCGCTGAAAACAGATCGGGGTTGTTGTTTTGCGCTGGTGGTTGTCTCCAGAATCCAGGGGGGGATGGAGAGCTTTGGCCAGCAGAATCACCAGAAGTTGCTTGAACGGAATGCACCCGCGAATTCGCTTGCCTTTGCTGAGGAGCACGAAGAGGCGGGAAATCCTCCGTCCGAAATGCCGGGACTTTGTCCTTCTTGCGTCCTGGTTGGCTGTTAGCTGCCGCCTGTTTTCGGATCCGTTTGAAGTCCTCGCGTTTGGAGCACTGTCTGTCGGAACCTTGGTGAGCACCACCACAGTTGGCGCATTTTAACACCACAGCTCCATCCGCAGGGCAGTCGGAAGTGGCGTGGTCTTGAGCGCAATTGCCGCAGCGTGGCTTAATGTTGCAGTTGCGGGTGCCGTGTCCAAAGTTCAGACACCGTTGGCACTGAGTCACATCGCGATGGCCGCCACGGTATGGCTCCCAGCGGACGATGATGCAATTGATGGAGCGGATGGGTTTCAGCGCGTTGAGTGTCACCGTTCCCTTCTGGAAGTGTACCAGGAAAAGGCTATCCGGATACGCCTTCACATTCTCGTCTCTTCTTGTCATCCGATAGACGGCACTTGGGGCCAGCTTGTACCGGTCCCTGATTTCAGCTTCGATAAACTTCGGGTCGAAGTTTGGTAGGCCCCTGATGACGACCTTGAATGGTTTCTCACCGGGAATGTCGTGGGTGAAGAATTCCACCTTGGAAGTCCTCAGGTGGGCGACGACCAAGTCATACTCCGCTTTGGTACGGAGCACCACCTTGGTGCCGACTCTGCCCAACTTGTATTCGGCTTTAACGCCCAGCGTCGCTAGATCCGCGATGAGCTCATTAAGATGAGCATTTTTCACTACCATCGGAGGTAGCTTCACTTTTGCCGCACTCGGGCCGGCAGAATTTTCGTTGTCGATGGCGTCGCCGAAATCACCGATGTCGCTGGCGTTCGTTGCTGTGACGTCATCACGTCCACTCGCACCATCGGACTGGCCTTGGTTTTTCTTCCTCTTCTTGGATCGCTTCACCGTGGCGGTGGTGGTATTTCCAACATCGGTGGGAAGAGTAGCGTACCTATTTGAAATAGGTACACTCGTGCTACACTCACCACTGTTCTTCTCCGCTTTCTCACGGAGCCTGCTCCGGGAGCGCTGTCTTCCCATCACACGATGCGACCGACACTACTGACGACGCGAATAAACGTTTGGAATAACTATCGAACAACTCGACAGAGCGAGCAAATACCGGACTGAACTGCTTGACGAACAAGCAGAGAATGAGGATCTGATCTGATGACATTTCGACCGTCGAGGGTGGTTTTATACCTGCGTAGAGTAGCATATTATGAATACAGGGACAGTACAATAAATACTGTGGGTAGCAAAATACTGAAAATGGGTCGGTTGTATCTACGGGCATGAAACGAGACAGCGTTGCCAGTATTCCTGATTTATTTGATTTTCCAGATTTTCAATCGTCTTGCCAGATACTTACCCAGATATAATTCACTTATATGTTATTACGTTTATTTCAAGAATTTTTAATTATGTTCCAGATTTTCCCAGATTTTTTAAATATGTTGCTTTAGAGAATTTCCAGCCCAAAACGAAAACCGGTTGGACATGAGCGTTTCCGAATTCAGTCCAATAGAGGCGATGGGGGCAAGAAGACCATACGGGGCGAGATGGGCCACCGTTCGTTTGGGCATAATACCTATTAACTCAATCTATTTTTTTTACAAACTTGTTGAAAATGCTTCTAATATGCATCTCCATGAAAACCGTATCAAAATTCAATTACATGTCTAAGATAATAATGGAAATGTAACATTAGCTCAAAATCTCTAGAATATTATAAGATATGCAGTCAAGAAAACAAGCATCGCATTCACTATATTACATTTTACTGATCCGCTGGTTCTACAGCGAGCAATACACGTAACTGTTGTTAAAAGAACTTATGTTTCTATTTCACTTGATTCCTGCATGTTATTTTCTTGTGAAAACCTGTCAAAACCTTAACTTTTACTAGGGTGCTCTAGAGTCGGTGTATAATGAGTCACGCCAAGAGAAAAAACAGTTGAACTCGCATCACGGTTTTCGAAAGATTCCCTTTCTTTTCACTTTGCAACAGAGGACTTCTACATCAACTTCAAATGACTTCCAGCGAGAAAAAAATATAGCGGCTTTAGTAAATCATTATATCAGTGATTTAGTCAAATTATCTTAACCAAAAATAGTAGAAATTCTCATAAGTGATCATTACCAAACGTATCCCATGACAATTTATTGCTCACTGCGTGTTTATGATCATTTCTTCGATTATATTTTATATTTTATTGCAATACCTTTCGTGAATCTTTCATAGCATCGTAATGTTTGTGTACTTTGCGCGATAGGTAGCCGGTTTGACAGTTCAATAGGTAGACTTGGCTTCACTCTTGGCGTGACTCATTATACACCGACTCTAGGGTGCTCATATTGCCCCGTATCACAGGAGTGGAACTTCGGATCAGAAAGTGGCTCCACTTTTCGCAAATGAACACTAGCGCACCTAGCGGTAGAAGGCATCTTCTGCCTGCAGTTAAGATAGGCAGCATCCTATGATAGTGTGAGTGCACATAGAAAGACCGTGTGGAACGCTACCACAATACATCGCTTGTTGAGCAGAAAAACGAACCATCTTTTGATGCACCGATTTGTTTGCACTTCCCCTTCTGTTCTGTGCCTGTATGATTGTTGATCGGAGCAAAAACTGAAATTTTTCAAATATAATCATTTATTCAGTCTATCATTCCAAAACCACAACCAAAACGGCCCTTTTCAGGGCCACCAATAATTCGACAAAGAGTTAGTTTTGAAGACAATTTCTATCCAGAATATCACAGTTACACTTAAATTTGGGGACTATACTGGGTTGTGGGAACGCTGGAAGGGGAGATGCTGTCTGTCTTCGAACTACCAACATCATTCCAAAGCTCCTCAGGGCGACAGAGTAGAGCAAACCCAACAACATCAGCCCAACAAAACGGCCCTTTTCAGGGCCACCAAACTTTCGCAAAAGAGTTATTAAGGAATATTCCTAAAATATAATATACACAATTAAATACCAACCCATAACAGACATTATCCAACGCCAACCCTGCGGTCGTATCTAGTATACAACCCTTCCAACTTTTTACAAAAACGCGAAAATCTCGTTCAGGTGGTCAAAATTTACCTCAAAGAAAACTACGACCAAAAAAACATCCTTTACTAAACCTTAAAATTTAATATTGTCTACGGCTATAAAACCACTGTGAGATGCAAATGGTACCTTCGTGATACTGAAAAATGTCGCCATAGAGAATGACAAGTATGGGTAAAAAGCAACGATGGTGTGTCGTTATGGAGAAAGGTCGTTATAGTGAAATGTCGCAATACAGAAAAAAGGATTCCTAGGAGAATTTGAAGGGACCTGTGTCGCTATAGAGAGATTTGTCGCTATACAGATGGTCGTTATAAGGGATACTAAAGAGGTTTTATCATTTTGCTTTGCTCAATTGTCGCAGCAACAATTTTTTTAAAATTATCTAAATGCTAATCGTTTAGAGTTGATTTTAAGTACAACATTAAAAGGACTATTATTGCAAGGTTTTGATTATTTTATAAGTCTTGGTCTAAACAAAATTAGTTCAAAATGCATATCATTTACTGTAGTAGGAACAATTTAAAATTATATCGGGCACCGAATTTTAAAAATCTGTCACTGTCTGGTGAAAATAAAATTCAGCTATCGAGCAAACGGCAGCCCTAAGTATGCACCTTTAAAATTAATAAAACGATCCATAAAATATTGAAAAACGTTCTTTAAAAAACATCCAAATGATATATAAAACACCAGAATCGTAAAAATGTACCGCTAAATTTCTTAAGAATGAGCATTGAAATTGCACGAATTACCCATAAACATATTGCAAATATCCATAAAGTATTCAGCAATGGACCTTAAACTAATGAAAGTGATCCATGGAAAATCAAGCTTGCACACTTAAAAATATAAGCACGATCCATAAATTAGACATATATTGTTCATGTTTTGGTCATTATTTTTTGAAATTTGATCCATTAACCTTGGAAAATTGCCCCATTACTGCGTAGCTACTCTGGTTTATTGTTCTGCCCGTGTTTTTTTTTTTTTTTTTTTTGTCAGAAGAGCGGAGCGACGCACAGTGGTCCAGATCTGAAAAAACCCGGTCAAAAGTGATTATCTCACGAACGATTCATTTTAGACATGTGGTGTCTTTAGGAATGTTTCTGGATATGAAAAGCCCCTTCTTATGACATTGACAAATCAATGATTAATCCCCTTAGAAGTGAGATCGAAAATTTATTTTTGTCAAAAATTCATATTTTGGATCGGTGTCTTCGGCAAAGTTTTAGAAAATATCATAACAAGAAACTTTGCTGAAGACACTAGGTGTCCATTGCTTTACCTCATTGAAATATGGAACGTTTTTTTATAGAAACCCTCTTAATTTAAGTTTTTGCTCTATAACAATTTTCATTTAACTGCTACTGGTTTGAAATGTTCTACAAAATTTTTCAAAACATCAAAACACACAAATTTTTGAACATTATAGGATACTAAATTGCATAATAGGTCAGTTATTATTGATTTTTCCGAAAAAATAATAATTTTTGGCCACTTAATTATGATTTACTACCATTCTCCACGAAATCCCACGATGAAATCAATTGCAAAATAATCGTTTAGGTGTGTTTTTATCAAAACATTCGACATTTCATGCAGAAACATGAGTTAGAGGTAACATAATGCGTAATATGCGATGTTTTCTATGGAAAACACCTTAATATTGAGTTTTTCGTACATATAATATTCTTTGAACCTCTACTGCTTCAAAGTAGGGCCACATATTTTCAAAATATTCCACCGTACTGTATTCTCAAATGGAAGTAATTCTTTATTTTTATTGAAAAATATATGTTTTTGCAGTTTGATGGCGATTTGCTGCCGCAAAACAAAATTAAGCTTTCTTTATTTTTTCAAAGCCTAACTTCTTTTTCAGTATTGCTAATACTTTATTGTTAGCTTGGCACAATCATGGTTTGGTAAACGTACATATTAAGTAACAGATATTAATATTATATAAAAACTTGGCTAATTTCAAACAGTCTTCATTCATGCATTATAATTTCAACAAATTTTGCACAGCATCAGGTAATGTTTGGGATAACTTGGATTTCATTGGTCTGGTCATTGACAAAAGTATATCGCCTGTAATAAACCAAGAGATATGTTATTTCTTATTTTTCCTGTTTTTAAAAGAATTTTCTTGCCCGTTAAAATTAATCTTTGCAACAGATCCGTCATTGTGGCTTGGCGAGAGGTCTTTCGCGTCCGATGCTCTCGAAATGACCTTACATTTTTATTCCGAGCTTCTAACGCTTCTTCCGAGTAAAGACCCATCGGAAGCTCCATCGACTCCATTACATCAGCACCATGAATTAGTATAAAGTGCACTGATGATGGCATGTAGTACCAAGGATACTTTTTCTCAAATAAACGGGCTGTCTCCAGTGCGAATATTCTGAACTTCTCGGTATCAATTTCGCGACCACAGGCTAGAGTAGTTAAAATCACCGAGAATCGCTCCATAACTTCTCTGTCGAACCCAGTGATATCTGCCACAATGGAAATATTATCAAAAAATTTGCGAGCCGTATTGCCATCATTGGTAGTTCCGCTTCCTGGCTTGACAACATCGACGAGCAATCCCAGTTCTTCCTTTAATCGTTTCTGGATCATCTCTTTCCTTTCTTTATACAATTGCTGGTTTACGCTCCATTTTGTAGGAAACATGCAACTCTAGCTCCAGAAAGCGAATCCGTGCATGAAGAACTGCAATTCCGTATTTAAATGTTGAAGCGTTTACTGGTCGCAATAACACTTGATCCACAGCCATTGCGGATGGAGTTGCTCCACAGGCATAGCAGGTAGCCATCGATGACGTATCCGTTAGGATGGTTCGAGCTTTTCCGTCAATCATGGTCATACTGAGACGATGATATATTTTCAACTCATTTCCATTTTTCAGTTGTACCATGGATGGCTGCAGTGACGCAATTTGGTCAGATACATACTGTTCTTCACGCTTCAAGGTTATTTTATTTTCTTTTATGAATTGTATGCGGATAGGCTTGCAAAACCTTGTTGACGAGGGCGCAGGATTTGTCCAAATGGTGATTGGAGGACCGGATTCATTGATAGTTCTCAACTGTAGTGGCACTATAGCTGTCAGTACAGAGCTATCATCTGAAGACTCGGAGGAAATCGACTGTTTATACTGTGAGTGCCCACTACTGCCATCACAGCCCCACTTATGCAGCAACTCCAATCTCATCTCAATTGAATTTTCCAACAATCCTTCACTTTCCAAGTGTTCCGCGATCCTTTTAGCGTCCAAGTCTACCAAATCCTGGAGCTTAACTTCTGCACTTGTTTCAGATACTGTGATAGCTTCTGCTGGGGGGGTACGTTTTTTTCTTGGCCTCTAGTACCACATTATATGCAGGGAAAATGTCAGCATGGTGCGCTTTTCCAACAGACCTAAGCAAATTATATTGATTTTTACTTAGATCAGCTTCAATGATCAATGAAACACCTTCCTCAGGAGTCAGTTTGACAGGCAATGAATGCATCTCTGTATTCTTGTACGCATCAAGAAAATCACTGGCTTTTTGAGGATTTTCAGCAACAAATTAAAGCAGCCTTGCTGCAGACTCATTCCCAACGGTTCTGAACTGCATGGCAGCTGCATGCAGCAACTCTGCACCACTATGCTGCTCTCTGAGTGTCTCTGTTTTCCGCCGCTTACTGCGAGCTGACGAATTCTCGAAAGCCACAGATGGCCGACCTTTATTCGCCTCCTTTTCCTTCATTTCCACAGAAGTATCCTCGATATAAAACAAAACATCCTCATCAAGCCACTTACTATACTTAGCTTCAAAAGCAGAAAATTTTCTGTGACATTTGTCCCATCGCTCATAAAGCTTGTCTATTTCAGATATATTGAATGGGTCTTAAGCTATTGGTAGTTAGTATTAATAATCAAAACATACCACAAAATGATGAAATTATGCTTCGAACATGTTGAATGATGAGATCCGTTGGATTTGTTGCATTCAATGAACAAACGCAATTCAACACATAAGAAGTGACGTGGTTTTTCTGCTCTTCTCTACTAAAAGCTGATTTCTCACGGATAATTTCTAGCAGCTTCCGTCGCGTTGAAGAAAATGGCTTCATTCTATGAAAAACGTAATTAATTCACTATTCAAATGATAAGAAGGGATAAACAAACCTGCTAAATTTCGGCTTCAAGCACACGATTTGGATACTGGAATTTTAATCTCTCGAAAAACACGTGCGGACTCACAACCAT
Organism: Ochlerotatus camptorhynchus; assembly: GCF_037179485.1. NCBI lineage: Eukaryota > Metazoa > Arthropoda > Insecta > Diptera > Culicidae > Ochlerotatus > Ochlerotatus camptorhynchus. Next base: position 1,277,397 of record NW_027040958.1, read on the forward strand.
GTGATTTTGAAAGACCGAAGGGTACACAAAAAAGCAACGCATGCTATGTACGTTGCACCAAAAACGTTATGCAGATTTCGTGGAGAATGGTAGTAAATCATAATTAAGTGGCCAAAAATTATTATTTTTTCGGAAAAATCAATAATAACTGACCTATTATGCAATTTAGTATCCTATAATGTTCAGAAATTTTGTGTGTTTTGATGTTTTGAAAAATTTTGTAGAACATTTTAAGCCTGTAGCAGTTGAATGAACATTGTTATAGAGCAAAAACTTAAATTAAGGGGGTTTCTATAAAAAACGTTCCATATTTCAATAGGGTAAAGAAATGGACACCTAGTGCCTTCAGCAAAGTTTCTTGTTATGATATTTTCTAAAACTTTGCCGAAGACACCGATCCAAAATATGAAACTATGACAAAAATAAATTTTCGATCTCACTTCTTGGGGGATTAATCATTGATCTGTCAATGTCATAAGAAGGGGCTTTTTATATCCAGAGACTTTCCTGAAGACACCACATGTCTAAAATGCATCGTTCGTGAGATAATCACTTTTGACCAGGTTTTTACAGATCTGGACCACTGTGCGACGGGTGAGCATTTAGAATAATGTATGTATGTAAGGTAGCCACCATCCCTTCGAAGATCTTGTCTTGTATGCAGCTCCACTTAATAGCAAGATCAATTTGAGCTACCGATCTGAATTCACAATATCGCTGTATGAAGGGCCAAAAACGGTGGGGTGGACCCGTAAGCAGAGACACTTACGCGAAATCCACGGGAATTTAAGAATCTCCTTCCAACGATACGATCCAACAAATCGAATAACGCAATTCGCAATACTTATTAAGCTTCCTACAGGATGGTTTGTTAAGAAGGGCGCGTCAATCTCACTGAAACTGTTGGAGTAGAATTCACACCATCACAATCGAATCGGTAGGATAAAGAAAATGATAGTGTTTATTCCCTCCTAGACTCCGGTTGTCATACCACTCCAATCGTCCAGTTTCAGGTCAAATGATACCCTGATGCTCCCTCCCAACCCAGTATTTATTGATATATATAATAAACATATGTAATGGAGAAATGAAATATATCAGAACATTAAAATACGTAATAATGAAAATACATTTATATGGATAAAAAAACTGGTATTCCGCAATGAAAATAATAATTCTTTTACATACAATATGATGCAGCTCTATGTCTCCTCAGCTCCCGACAAAAGACACAGAAAAGGAGATTTTGTTAGTAAGTTGGGTTCGTTGGATCAGGATTCACCTTGATAAGTGATGCGACCATGGTTTTAAATGAATCAGTGTTATCATGCATTATACTTGGATTTGCCCGAAGCCAAAACCAAATGGTGTATCATTGGGCCTTATTACGGGTGTCACTACACGGTGATAAGAAAGTGATACTCAGAATAAGAGCCGTGATTACCGTACAAATCAAATGGGAATCACTTCACCGTGACGACAAGTGACAACTTTTCACCGTGATGTGACATCCGTAATAAGCCCCCTTATAATATAAATCTGAAGACGTTCCATCATCGAAATGCTAAAAATGAACTTAGAGCATGAGCATGAGCAAAATTGATCGCCCGCGACTGCCAACACCAAAGAGCTGAAAACCAATTCAAACAAATCAAATCAACAGACAAAACTAGGGTGAAAGCTGTAAGAGTGAATCTTTACAGTATAAATCTAGTGATGTTCCGTCATCAAAGAGCTGGAAGAAAACTCAAATAATTTAAATCAATAGATCCAGTCTGAATGAAGGCTGCAAAAAGAGAATAATTATACAGCAATGACCCCATTTTGTCAGCTAGCAAAGTATGTGTATCTTAAACATTCATCTTGAAGGAGGAAGGTATGAAATTACAATTATGTGGAATTATTGAAAAATAACAGTCTGATGCGCGGAGAGATTGACAGGATCGGGTCATAACTGTAATGTGAATATTAGGAAGATTTATCATCATCAAACTATTCTTGAATTGACCTGGAAGAATGCTTGTGAATAATTGTTATACAGATAAATTAAATTGATAAACTAAATGGTTCAAACAACAACTCCAGCCTGTAAAAAAGCTGAAAATAGGGAATCTTTACAATGTGGATCCCCGACGGTCTTCTACTCAGTAAGCCAGTAAGCACGTAACCCAGTAAGCACGCACAAAACAGAAATAAACTTATACACAACCGTATCCGAACAGGTTCGAAGCTGAACTTACGGGTGAGCATTTAGAATAAGCATCTAAAAGAAGCTTCTAAAAAAACATTGCATAGGATGCTTCTTAACACTCCGAACACGATGCAACGGGTAAAATTTGTAACGGCAAATTGGTAATGTTTGAAAAATCATTACACCGCAATTTATCAAAAGATTTTAAACCTATTCATACCGAATAAATCTTTAAAGTCCTAAATTTCAAGTAGCGTCCATAGATTTAAAGTTCGTCAATAAATAGCTGAGCTATGATATTTCAAACATTGCAAGTTTTCCGTTACACATTTGACCAGAGGCATCGTGTTCAGAGTGTTAAGAAGATTATTATAGAAGCTTTTTATGGAAGCTAATTCTAGACGCTTACCCGTCGCTTCGCGCTTCTAACTAAAAAAAAACACGGGTTTGTCAGTAAATCTAAGTAGCTACGTAGTAATGGAACATCTTTTCAAGTTTTATGGAACAAAATCAACACGTGAGTGCCCTTATTCATGCTCACTGTCGAATTGTGTAGCTTCTGCCATTCAAATACCAGCAATCATTTTTTTCCGGAATTCCATTAAAAATGTGTCTGCTATTGTCAGCGATTTGAAGCAAAAATGCATTCAAATGACCTGTCTTCAAATCTCGATTAAACGAAATGTATTATTCATTTCCGAAGCAACTAAACCAAAGAGCGTCCACCGGGCCCTAGAGTAGGGAAATTCACTTTTCATGGAAGCAGTGACCATCAAAGCACACTACCAGGCTGATGGCTTATGGACGTGTATAAATAGAAGGGTACAATGATATTAAGCTGTGAAGCTGATTTCATCTTTCGAGTGGAGTGACAGAAAGCTTAATGGACGGCCGACGGTGGGGTAAGGTTGGGGAGGAGATTAATTGAGGAGAATTTTTTCGCTTCACTTTGGCGTTATTCTCCAGAAGCCAGATAACGGTGAAATGCGGATGCTGAAGCTCTACCATCTTCTGTTCCGTCCGGATTGGTCGATTTTTGTTTTTATGTTACCTATCTTTCGCAAAGCAGTCGTGCCATGCCATCGTGCTATCTGCGATGGGCCAAATCTAGGCACCAAATTCAAAGGTGCCACAGAAGGAAGAAGTTTTAGTTTGCTTACTAAAATGAATTATGATGATTTTATATGGCAAGTTTTGCTATAATTAATCGTCCTCGTGTTGATTCGCAAAATTCACATCATAGATCAATCACTTGCGTAGGAAATCAATTTGGCAAGGCACTTCCGATCGTATGAAACAGGTCCACATCTGTTTATGGCAAAATAGCGACTTTTCATGAACATTAACGGCAAATAACTCACCAACACTAGCAGACCGTGAGTTCTTGACCACCGTTACAGCTATCCATCTAGGGAACAGATATACGGTGATCTCACCGTATGGATGAAACGGGATGAATACAAATGGATGAATAGCAAGGTAGGAAGGTCCAACTAGCAAACGAACTAGAAGCCGTTGTGAGGTCTCGTTAGTAGGGAATATGGAATTTGGATATGAGCATTATTTGTTTTCTGTTACTTGCTTCTCGGTGAAACATGTTCAAGCAGTACTTCAACAACGCACTAACCATGGTTTCATTAATTTCGTTGATCAACAGGTGCGGTGGTAGTCAAGGTTGCAAATACCTCGGAATAATAAAACCAAAAGATGGTATGATGGCATGTTTTTCTTGTAACTTACAAGAAGAGGTTACAAAGTATGCGTTTGAAACATAAAACCTGTACATTTTGCTTTCTATGAGTCACAATCAGCGATTTTCTGATCGCTGAGTGAGTGAGTGAGCGAGTGAGTGTGTGAAAAATCGCTGATTGTGACTCTCATGAAGGGAAATAAATAGGTTTAATATGTCAAACACATTCTTTGCAACCGCTTCTTACCATCCTATCAATTCAAAATATGATCATGGCATCTAATTATTTCAAAATTAAAAATAAAATGGTGAGGTTGTGTACAAGATACGACCGCAGGGCTGACGTAGACTACGTTAAGCTGTGTAGTGAAATTCTCGTGCATTTTTTTCTAGATATTGATTTAAAATACAGTAGAAGTAACCTATGATTTCGGTCCTATGTATATATTTTGGATTTCCTACTTAGTAAAACTTGGTTAAATTCAGGACCTCATAAAAATGCGAACACATATTCTATTTAATTAAGTTCCTAAGTTAAAATCAGATATGAGTAAGGCTTTCTTCAGGTGATTCATTGAAGCGTCCAACAATGACCGTCATGATGGCTGATAATCCCTATCACTTCAAGATATCTAGGACACAAATCTTGGACGGTTGTGACATCACTCATGAAATTGAAACTCCTTGTGTACTGGACTGCAACAAACGTGAAGTTATAAGTTATGTGAGAGCTGACATCTTGAAATTTTTCTGTGGTAATGAGATTGATCCTCAGCGATTCAACTCCAAAACACTAAAAATAAATGCACACAAAAAAACGGAGTGCACAATTTTGCATGAATGTTAAGCAACGTTTCATAGTTGATCGAGATGATATCATCTTCTTCTTCTTCGCATTTCAAGCTTATTGCGTATGGCATTATTAGCTTATTGCGTGCTCTCAACTTAGTGTTCTAGATGCACTTCCACAGTTATTAATTGAGAGCTTTCGATGCCTGTACCATTTTTGCATTAGTATAATTGTGTGGCATGTACAATCATACTCTATGCCCAGGGAAGTCGAGAAATTTTCCAACCCGAATATCAATTAGCCATGAATCCCTCCAATAAGGTCTCGGTACATCAATCGGTAGATGAACAAATAAAAAAAAATACCAAAGGCCAGCGCACAATGCATACGTTTTCGGGTTTTTTGACCGATAATGCATGGGCTAACTGTAAAAAACCTGAAAACGTATCTATTGTGCGCCGGCTTTAAGGCTGTGTTCCATTTGGAAAATTTTCACTTAGAATTGACGCTTCGAAAATAAATTAAGATGTTCGAAAATCCCTCTGTTGTAGATCGGCCGATTTTAGAGAAAGTGTCTGTCAAATTCATTCCTTGTCTGTCAGAAATAAGTCTGATGGAATAGCAGGTTTAAGTAAATTTAAGTAAAAATTCACCAAATGGAACACAGCCTTAATAACTTGAGCACAGGATCGTTTCTTGTTGAATTTGTTGTATTAGATACTAGATAAAAACTTCTTTTATCAATATGTGTGCTGAAAATACCTGCGCCGAGTGGATTCAAGGAGAAAGTCGACGAAGAGAATCTTGTCAGTGTTACTTAGGACCGAATGCAATGTTCAGCTTGAATTGTTTCGCTTAGCTGTAAACAGAAAATCGATGAAGAGAATCGAACATTACAAGTTGGTCCTTGTAAACGCTCACTGTTGAATTTCAGAACCTAGCTCTGAAAATAAAATCGACGTTACCTCTTTTTATGCTAAGAGATAAACATTGCAAGTCCCTCCTACTTGAAGAATTATGCAATCGAACGGCTGGCTATGCCTCGCCCCCATCAGCAAAAAAAAATTGGGGTTGTATAAACCGTTCTATAGCATAATTTTCCAAGTAGGATGGACTTTCATAGCTAATCTAAAAGCATTAATAGAGGTACCGTCTGATAATTTAACACCTTTTTTTTTGCTCGACTGTTGAGCTGTTCAGTTCGTTTCCTTTTTCGCTCGAGTTCTCGCTTCGATTCGGTTTGTGCTGTCGCGTTGCGCCGTGGAAGCGTCGCCACCTTCGCGCGTTCTGGCAAGTTTACTGCAACTTGCCAACACGAAACAAATGGTGCGTAAACGTACCAATGATTCAGCAGCGGGCCCTTCAAAGAAGGTGGTAATCCAGCACAGCGCGTCGCAGGATGACGCCGGAAAACGGGTACTGCAAGCCAACCAGTTTGCGGTGCTCCCCGAAGAAAATGGCGATGGTGACGTCGTTCCCATCGCTGCAAGAGAGCGGATTCCCCCGCTTTTCACGCCGGAGAAGGATGTTGCCAAGCTGCGTGCCGAGCTGGCAAAACACAAGCTGCTGCCTCGCTTCAAGCTTTGCAGCATCGGCACCAAAATCATGTGCTCCAGCCTGGAGGAGTACAATCAAACAGGATGTTTCCTAAAGGAAAACAACGTTGATTTCTTCACGCACGATCTGCCATCGAGCAAGCCACTGAAGCTGGTATTGCGTGGATTACCGTCGTTCGAGGCGGCTGTGGTTAAATCCGACCTGGAGCGGCTTGGGCTCAAACCTGAGGCGGTGTTCCCAATAAACCGGCGTTCCAACCACAACACCAGCTTCCGTGACCAGTTGTTCCTGGTGCACTTCACGAAGGGATCCACCAGTCTAGCGGCTCTGAGATCCAAAATCCGGGACCTGTTTCAGGTCATCATCAGTTGGGAACATTACAAATCCCAACATCGTGATGTTACGCAGTGTATGAACTGCCTCTCCTACGGCCATGGCACCAAAAACTGCCATATGAAGACTATCTGCGGCAAGTGTGCTGGAACTCACTCGACTGCGTCCTGTGAGCAAGATGATGACATCGAGCCAACGTGTGTCAACTGCGGTGGTAACCACCAAGCCTCCAATCGCGGATGTCCCAAGCGAGTGGAGTTCATCAATATCCGTCGGAAGGCTACGATCAATAACCAGCCCGGTCGCCTCCGTAATCATCGTTCGCCTCCTGCACGCACGGAAGTCCAGTACCCAGCTCTCCAGCCCCGTCGACATGTTCCGAACTTAGAACCACTTCCGCTCAACAACCAACAAGTCAAGCATGTGAGTATTCCTAACAATCGAACAGTCCAGCATCGTCTCGCTGCTGCTGCTGCCCAGCCAATGCCAGGTCCCTCCACCGCCCCTGGTTTATCATACGCTGGTGTTGTCTCAGGTGAGCCTGTTGACGATTCTCCGTTCACCTCGGAGGAACTTGTGACGCTCGTGGCCGAGGTCATCATCATCTTGCGCACCTGCAAGACTCGATCTGAACAGCTTCATGCTGCCCTGTCCCTTGTCACTAAGTATGGACCGTGAAGCCATCAAGATCGTAAATTGGAACGCTTGCTCCTTGAAGAGCAAAAACATCGAGTTTGTTGAGTTTCTCAATGAACGAAACATCGACATTGCCATCATAACTGAAACCCACCTGAAGTCTGAAACAAACGTCTACCTTCCCGATTTCCGGCTCGTGAGGCTAGATCGAACCAACTCTGGAGGAGGAGGAGTGGCTATTGCAATAAGGAGAAACATCTGCTGTCGACTGATGCCCAGCTTTCAGCTGAAGATCATCGAAGCCGTAGGGGTGGAAGTTTCTACTCCTATCGGCCCCATCACCATCGTCGCGGCTTACTGCCCCAAACAAGTCAACATCAGGGACGGATCGGCAGCAGATCTGCGACGAGATATTATCAAGCTAACACGACGACGGGAAAACTTTATCATCGCTGGCGACCTGAACGCCAAACATCAATCTTGGGGCAACAATCGGCGCAATCAAAACGGCACCATCCTGAACAACGACCTGCAGGAAGCGCAGTACAACATCTTGAGTCCGGAAACTCCCACCCGGTTGAGTCGGTCCGGTGTTCACGCTACCATCGATATATTCATCAGCAACATGGTGTCGATGGAGTGGTCAACCTCGAGCTGAAAAACTTGAGTGTTGACTTCTTCAAGCACCTTGCAGTGGTCTTCAACAAGTGTCTAATGCTTGGCTACTTCCCTGCATGCTGGAAGTTAGCCAAAGTTATTCCAATTCAAAAACCTGGCAAAGACCCTACCAGTGCCAAAAGCTATCGCCCCATCAGCCTCTTGTCCTCCATCTCGAAGCTATTCGAAAAATTGATACTCAGCCGTCTGCTGGTGTTTTCAAATGATAATAACATCTTTCTCAAAGAGCAATTCGGGTTTAGGAAAGGCCACTCTACCATCCACCAACTCGCACGGGTTACTAACATCATCAAGCGGAACAAGTCCGTTTCCAATACATCTGCCATGGCATTGTTGGACGTCGAGAAGGCGTTCGACAATGTCTGGCATGATGGTCTAGTGTACAAGCTGCATCGATACAACTTTCCGATCTACCTCGTGAAGATCATCAAAAACTACTTGTCGGGTAGATCATTCCAGGTCTACTTGAACAATGTCCCCTCTGATACGTTCAACGTTGATGCAGGGGTCCCTCAAGGTAGCCTGCTTGGGCCTATCCTATTCAACATTTTCACGTCAGACGTTCCTCCCCTGCCGGGTGGTGGTATCCTGTCAATGTTCGCAGATGACACCTCCATCATCTATAAGGGTCGAGTGATCCGTGCTCTGGCGAGTAAACTACAATCAGGCCTGGATGTTTTGTCCGACTATTTTAAGAGCTGGAAGATTTGTATCAATGCAGCTAAAACACAAACCATTCTGTTTCCACATTCGTATTCACCTCGGCTTGTTCCGCCTGCTAACGTCAAGATCCATCTTGATAGCACTCCCATTGAATGGTCGAGTGAAGTAGTCTACCTTGGTCTCACCCTCGATAGCAAATTGCTATTCCGATCCCATGTGGACAAGACATCCACCAAGTGTAACATCTTGATCAGGTCGCTCTACCCTCTGATAAACAGGAAGTCCACCCTGTTCCTCAAAAACAAGCTTGCTGTTCACAAGCAAATCATTCTGCCGGCTATTGAGTATGGTATGCCAATCTGGGAGAGTTGTGCAAAGTGCCACCACTTAAAGCTTCAGAGGATCCAAAACAAGATCCTCAGAATGATCCTTAACAGTCCACCGCGAACTCGTAATTCTGAGATTCACCACCTGGCCGGTCTTCAAACACTCGAGGAGCGAAAGACTTCCACGCTGGAAAGGTTCAGAGTCGCCTGTCTGCGATCAAACCACCAGATCATTCGTGATTTGGCAACCTAGTTTAAGTAGTTAGGTGCTCAAGTAGGTAGGTTATCAAATTTTTAAATTCAAACCAAAAATCCCACAAAGGGTATCCTGTAAATTAGCGCTAAACGCAATCATCACATTAGAATAACCAATTAACTAGAACAAAGATGAAGAGCCAAAGGCTAACCAATTGAAATGTTAAATCAAATGTTGAAACATAAAACCCAGAAAATAAACGTAAATTTTACTACTACTATAATTTAACACATTTATTCTTTTTATCACCACAGAAACACCCCGTTCCCGTTTTCTTAAGCAAAATAATGAATGTGCGTTCACAAAACGCACGAAATCTAATAAAACCCTATTAAGATTTTTTTAATTTAATCAATAGACTAAAGATGTACCGAGAATTAAATGGAGGGATTTCAAACTAAAATGTTCTGATCGCGAAATATTGTCTATCAATAACGAAATTTCGCTTAAATGTCCAACCCATTTGGTGTGGTGTGTGCTGCTGTCTTTCAGTGTTGCATAATGATTAGGGAACTTTCATAAATAACGTAGTAGTTGAGGGAGCAGAGAGGTTTCAGAAGTTGGGACCGGCCATGTATTAGGTGTATTGCAAAGCACGCTCCGAGGGGGAAGGGGGGTTAATTGGTAAAAAATATACGTAATTTATGGTGGCCCTAATTTTACTTCCAAGGCTGTGTCGCAATGGGTGAGTTGAATTTAACTCGTACCGCTGCTACTGCTGCTACCTGCTTACCCGCCGTCCGAAGCGAAAATGAGTTGAGGCAGTAGTAGTAAAATTATGTTTATTTCTGTTGATTATGGTAGTATGTACATTGATTTATCATATTAATTGATTAGCCTATCTGGCTCTTCATCTTTGTTTAATTTGATATTCTAATTTAATATTTGCGTTTTCAACTAGTTTACAGAATACCCCTTTGGAGATGTGTTTGAATTGAAAAAAGTGATAACCTACCTATCTACGAGTATAACTTAACCTAACGTGCTAGATCACGTATAATCTGATGATTTGATCTCAGACAGGTGTCTCTGAACCTTTCCAGGATGAATACTCTCCGTTCTTCTAATGTCTGAATTCCAGCTAGGAGGTGCATCTCAGAATTTCTAGTCCGCGGGGGACTGTTAAGAAGCATCCTAAGGATCTTGTTCTGGATCCTTTGGAGTTTAAGGTGATGGCATTTTGCGCAACTCTCCCAGATTGGCATACCGTACTCGATTACAGGAAAGATGATTTGTTATTTTTCACGGACAGGGTTGACTTCCTATTGATAAGTGGATACAACGATCTTATCAAGATGTTGCACTTGGTTTTTGTTTTGTCAACGTGCTCCCTGAAAAGAAGCTTGCTGTCTAGTGTTAGCCCGAGGTACACGACCTCTTTGGACCATTCCACCGCTGTGCCGATCAGGCAGATCTTGTTATTCTCCGACGGAACAAGTCTGGGAGATTTAGAGTGTGGAAAGATAATGACCTGGGTCTTTGCCGCGTTGATACCGATCTTCCAGCTGTTGAAGTATTCAGACAGGACGTCCAGGCCTCTCTGAAGCTTGGCAGTCAGAGCTCCGATGACCCTACCCTTGTAGACGATGGATGTGTCATCTGCGAACTGAGACAACGATCCACCATCAGGGAGAGCCGGCATATTGGAGGTGAACAGGTTGAATAGGATGGGGCCAAGGATGCTTCCTTGTGGAACCCCGGCACCGATGTTGAAAGCATCCGATGTGATGCTATTCAGAGAGACTCGGATCGTCCTGTCTGATAGATAGTTGTTTATGATCTTCACTAGGAAGATTGGAAGACCGTACTGCTGCAATTTGAACATCAGGCCATCATGCCAGACATTGTCGAACGCTTTTTCAACGTCCAACAACGCCATGGCAGATGTTTTTGAAACAGACTTGTTCCGTCTGAGAATGTTTGTTACTCGAGTCAGCTGGTGGACGGTCGAACGACCTTTCCGAAAACCAAATTGTTTCTCGAGTAAGATGTTGTTTTGTTCGGCAGATGTTAGGAGCCGGTGGTACAGTGCTCTTTCGAACAGTTTTGATAACCCTGAGAGAAGGCTGATTGGTCGATAACTTGAAGGAGAGGACGGATCCTTCCCAGGTTTCCGGATGGGTATGACTTTAGCTGACTTCCAACACGAGGGGAAGTAGCCAAGTCTGAGGCACTTATTAAAAATCAGTGCCAGATGGTTGTAGAATCTGGAACTCAAGTGTTTGAGTTCCAGATTCAGGATGTTGTCGAAACCTGGGGCCTTCATGTTTTTAGATGATTTGATATAGGCCAACAGTTCGTCAGCCGTAATCTCGGATTCCTCTGGAAAAATGTTAGGAATCTGAAGAAGATTGGTTGCATTTTCAGCAACCTCAGATTCATGAGGGCTGACGATGTTTTGTCCGAGATTATGGGAGCTAACGAAGTGTTGACCTATCGCGGCAGCCTTCTCTTCAGGAGTTATCAGATGAACTACTGGGTCGCCGGGACGGTCCAGTGGGGTCAGTGGGGGATTGAGCCTAGGCTTGTTTTTAAGAATTTTTGTAAGTTTCCAGAAGCGCTTAGCACAATCTGGGAGAGAGTGGATCTTTCTAGCAAAATTGTTATTTCTGAGATCCACCATCCTGGCCTGAATGATCTTTGTTAATCGATTACAATTGGTCTTCAAGTGAGGCAGGCCAGTACGCTGGTACTGCCTACGAATGGTGTTACGGAGTCTAATGAGATCTTTGGTAGGGCTGTCAAGGTTCAGAGTGTTATGCACCTGTCTGGATACTGGCACGTGTTGCTCCCTGGCCCGGGAAATCGCCTCCTCTATGGTTTGTAGACACCGGTCAACATCTTCGGACGTCCCCGGTTGGACATCATAGTCGATGGTTGTGTCGACGCAGTGTTGATATTGCGCCCAGTTGACTTGATGGTAGTTGCGCCGGGAAGCTTCGAATCGGTTTACCGAGGATCCAACTTTGGCCACCACCGGGTAGTGGTCCGAGCTCAGCTCCTGGAATGCCACAGGTTGCGAGATGTTGTGTCCCATGTTGCTTACGAAGATGTCGATGGTCGCATGGACCCCAGACCGACTCAACCGGGTGGGAGAGTCCGGGGCCAAGATGGTATAGTGGCCCTCTTGCAGGTCTTCATTGAGGATGATGCCGTTTCTATTGCTCTGACCGTTGCCCCAAGCTTGGTGTTTTGCGTTCAGATCGCCAGCGATGATAAAGTTCCCGCTCCTCCGGGTGAGTTTGATGATGTCTTTGCGGAGGGCCACTGACGACCCGTCCCTGATGTTGATTTGCTTGGGGCAGTAGGCCGCGATGATGGTGATTGGGCCAAGTGATGTGCTCACCTCCACTCCGATGCCTTCAATTGTTTTCAGCTGGAAGTTTGGTAGCAGCCGGCAACTGATGTTCCGTCTTGCAGCGATGGCCACTCTTCCACCTCCAGAGCAGGTGCGATCAAGTCTGACGAGCCGGAAGTCGGGAAGGAATACGTTCAGTTCGGGCTTCAAGTGCGTCTCGGTGATAATAGCAATGTCGACCTCCTTGGTGTTGAAGAAATCGAGTAGCTCACTATGCTTGTTCGTCAGTGAGCAAGCGTTCCAATTTGCAATTTTTATAGCTTCACGGTCCATACGTGGTGACGAGTATCAAGGCAGCATGAAGCTGTTCAGATCGAGTCTTGCAGGTACGCATGATGATGATGACCTCGGCCACGAGCGTCACAAGTTCCTCCGAGGTGAACGGAGAATCGTCGACAGATTCACCTGAGACCCTGAAGGTCTTCGACAAATTTAATTTAAGCGATTAATAGACCGTTCTATCGATTGCTTGTACAGTGCTAATGAAATCTTAATTATATCCTCAACAGTAAACTCAACCCTTCCCAGCAGTAGGTAGGCAGGACCGCTGCCGGTTTTAAGATGCGAAAATTTCCCAAATTCAATCAGTAACTCATCCCAACTTTGTTATCAGCCTGTGAGTTCAGCACAGGGGGTTGCCGTGAATGTAAGCATACCCTAATGTGCTTTGTAACGCAATTTTGTGCCGTCATATCAACACGTTTTCTCTTCCCAAGCAGCACATTACGTGCAGCTATGTTCGTAACGTATATAATAACGAGTAGTACACTTTTGCTACCATACCGCGCTGAACTCATTTCAGACATGATGGCGCGCACCTACAGAAACTCTTAATTAAATTATAACGACGTAACGAAAGCAGTGCATACAAATGACACAGTGTGCTGCTTGGGATGCTGCTGGATGTGTGCTTGAACCGAGTGAAGGGGTTAATTGTACACCACTGCAATTAAATGAAAGAAACCTTCGATGAACACGTTATCACATGTATAAGGACACGTTATTTCATTTTTTTTTTTGCTTGATTCGAAAGAATGCACCAACCAAAATTCTTAAATCTTGTTCGGGATTTTTTTGCTGAATTTTTTCTTTAAAAAATCATTTTTACCGAAAGTTTTGTAAAAATATGGTTTTACCAACTTTCCGCAATCAAAACTGCTGAATTTTCATATTTAATTTATAGAAATTTAGCGAAAACTGTAAATAAAAATTACTTATCGAAATTTTGAATGGCTGCCATTCCGCAATACTATTAAAAAATTGACGAATGTTCTTTAAAAAAAAAATCTTTTACGAATACAAACAGCAGTAAAGTACCAATTTATTAAAAAATTATTGAACATAGGGGCAGAGATGCCAGATTTACAGACACGTCTGTGAATTTACAGACTTTTATTTTTAAATGGAAATATGTTTTATTAACGTAATGATTCAACAAGTAAGGGAAGCAGTCATTAGGCTTCTCTTAGGCATATGTGTTTATTTGATGCAACCAATTGCTCCCTGGGTATAATCCTGAGATTGTTTACAGAAATGGATGGCCATCACAATCAATTTACATACCCTATGGTTTTTTTTCTTCTAATTCCTCGCCTCAACGAACAAATTGATACAAAACACCCACGCACCCCTCTTTGGTCGTATACAGAAATAAATCATACTTTGTTAATTACATTCTTTTCGCAGTTCACTGGTCCGTGAAGCTGAGTCGACAATCCTTTAATGTTGTTAGCAAGCCACTTCAGTCCTATCACATCATCGCGTGAATTCTGAATAAGCATGGCAATGTAATCGATGCCAAGCTGCGAGCAGCACTACCCGTTATGGTTGCTTCCGGTCGTCGCAGAGCGGCAGCTGTCAGATGAAAAGTGGGTGGAAGCTGATTGCTTCCGTGAATCCAAAGGGCTACATAAAAGTCTTTCACTTTTAATTCCGCTGATCTACACACTACGAAAAAGTAACGTAAATTTTGGTTCCTTGAGACCGGCAAATGTAAGCGGCCCTTGTGACATAATAATCAGTTGAAAGAAACGAGAAAATCAATTTAAGCAAAGGTTCTCTTCGTCGAGTTGCTTATGTTTCGGTTTGAGAACACTTAATTTTACATTAAATGTTTGTTTACGTTCCATGATTTGCGATTTACGAATATGGATTACATCTCGTGTAAAAGTAGTTATTTCTAAGTGTGTGTCAGTTGGGTGCGGCTACCGGGTCGTTGAAGACATATTTCGGTTGGATATTGTTTTCAGTTTCAGCGGTACATTATGACGGTTCGATTGGAACAACTTTTGACAGACGTCCCTGTAGAGTCAACGTGACGAGTATTCAAAACGAGTAAGATAAATAACAACAGGGCAATCAGGTAGTTCATAGTACCCATGCATATAGTATAAGTGATACGAACACATGGGAATTATATTGTACTCGCTTTAAGTTCTAGAGAATAAAGACTTCACTTTATTGTTGGCCATCAGTCGGAACAGTCGAATTTCATTTCTTGGTACAGACACTACATTTTGGCGACGAGTGGGTCTGAACTTGTGCTACTGGAGTGCATTGAAATTTTTGTTGAATTGTGGTGAAGTGATTGATTGAAATTGAGTGTAAGAGTGAGAAGGTAAGTGAAAAATGAATGGAGTAGTTGATCCGAAAAGGATGGTAGGATGGATGGAATTTCAATGCAACTGTTTGCGACTGTTCGCATGAGAAAACTTCTGTGGCTATTGGGGACGTGTTTTAATTATTTGAGAAATCAAAATGAGGTTCTCTGGTGGGAAATATCATAGGCTGACGTTGTTTGGAAATGCGGAAAGGTAGACTGGTAGACGCAACTGTGTGCGTCTTATTGTTAATTCAGTAGGATGCAACTGAGTGAAAATAGAAAAGACGGCTCGCAACTGTGTGCGAAAAGCGATTCAAAATGGTGTACGCAACTGTGTGTGAAATTACGGAATTATGTTTTTGAAGCAATTGAGTGCAAACCGGGTAAAGCAAATAGTCGAGTCGTCGAGTCGAAAAATTGAACAGAAAAGTGATATAAAATGGTATGAAACGCCGAAATCTTCCGATTTCTTCGTGCTGAATTTTTATTGGGACCTTTGTTTCTGAATGTTGAAATAATAAACAGTTTCAGATTCCATCCATGCATGATCGAAAATAAAGTATAGATTATTTCAAGGATCTTTTCTTCAATTTTTTTTTTTTTTTATTTTGGTTTTGAATGAAGATGGATTCAGTTCGACGCATAAGGCCATTTGAGTTCGTGGCAGACAGATCTCGATTGCCAATTGAGTGGCAAAAATGGAAAAGAGAGTTAGAACGTTATTTCGATGCCATTGGTATCGTGTCACAATGAGAGAAAAGGTCATTGGTGTTACATCTGGTTGGTTCTGATGTACAGGAAATTTACGATCACCTTCCTGGGGTGGATGAAGTTCTTCACGTTGTAGTTGATCCACCATCCAGAAATTGGATGAGCATTTTGAACTTTTGCGTAGGCGAAACTACGAGCGCCACCTGTTCAGGCAAATTACTCAGAAGACAGATGAGAGATTTGCCGATTTTGTTCTTCGGCTACGAATTCAAGCTAAACGGTGTGAGTTCGATCGGTACGATTCAAGGGAAACGGACGATAGAATCATAGAGCAGATTGTTGAAGCATGCAGATCTTCGGAGTTAAGACGTCAAATTTTGGCGAAAGACATGACCCTGGACGACATTTTGACACTGGGAACCACTTTGGCTGACGTCCAACAGCAAGTGAAGGAGCTAGACCGTCAGCATAATGAAAACGCATCGCCGACGGTTATTAGTAAAGTTTCCACAACGCCATTCAGGTTTGTTCGTGATGAGGTACGTGGCACTCGGGGACAGATTCCTGAACGGAGAAATGACAGAACGTGTTTTGCTTGCGGACGTAGGGGTCACCTTAAAGGTGACAGTGTGTGTCGTGCAAAGAACGCTAAATGCATTAAATGTGGGGAAATGGGCCATTTCTTTAAGCGATGCCTGAAACTCGCAAGTACAAGCCGAACAATCACGGGACCGCCACCCAAGCGTATTCGGATCGTCAATGAGACAGATAAGGAATCGTTGGATAAGGAGCATGTATTTTTTGCGATGGGACGGAATACGTTCGAGTTTGTCGTGGGAGGTATCAGAATCCCTATGATTATTGATTCTGGATCTGATGCGAACATTATTGATGAACTTACCTGGAATGAGGTTCAGCAAGCTGGCGTCAAGACGTAGGAAATTTCCGATCGTGTTGATCGTAAGTTGATCGGATACGCAACCAATCAGCCAATGAAGATAAAGTGCATGTTTCGAGCAGATTTTCAAGCTGGATCCAATGTTGTCGATGCTAAGTTTTATATCGTTGAGCAAGGAAAATATAATCTTCTGGGCGATAACACTGCTAAGGAACTGAAGGTCTTGAAAGTTGGTTTTGACGTTGGAGTAGTAAATGCCTCAAAACAGATTCCATTCCCCAAAATAAAAGGAGCAATTGTTGAAATTCCGATTAATAAATCGGTACAGCCAGTTCAACAGACATATCGCCGCGCTCCAATTGCTCTAGAAGGCAAGATCCATGAAAAGTTGCAATATTTGCTTGAAATGGATATCCATGGATTTCCCCAGTTGTTTTTATTTATTTATTTTTTGTGATTTTTAGCCGTAGGCTAGTTCATCACATTTGATAGTAGAAGGTCAGGCTTAGGGCTTGCCTCTAAGAAAACGTTTCAGTCTAACATTAACGTAACGTAAAACTGACTCTGAAACAACATTTAAAAAAAAAAACTTAATGTAAAATGGGAGTTACATCGGGACTGTGGTGAGGAATGGATGCGCGAACAAGGTAGAGCTCCACCGTAAGAGACAATCAGGCTTGATGGAGCCTCGCTCGCGAGTTTGAAATGAGCCGAGCGTAGCATTTTTCTGAGGAGTAGAATGCCTACTGCCAAATCATTCCGCTGAGCTTCAAGCTTGTGAGCGAAGGGGGATAAAATGAGAGTGAGGTTGGCTGCCATTCATGTTCATGGTTTCTATCACACACTCTTACTCTCACTCTGGGTGAACTCTGAGCTTCTTGCGTCTAACAAAAAAGTCATCCGGAGTCTCGAAAAGCGCACCTCACGTCAAATCATCCTCTCGCTGAAGTTCACTCTCCCTCTCTTTCGAGGAGTTTTTGTTTACTTCTTCTATATTCCTACCGCCACTCACTCAAGGTGAGGGCTGGCTAAACTCGCAGGACAAGAGAATTTTAAAACCTCCAATGAGTTTGAGGAGTTTTAGCAAGCCTGGAGACAATGCCCCAGTCCGGCAGAGATACCCCGACGGCAGGAAAATAGGAAGGTGGAAGAACACCGACAGCGCAGCCAACGACGAGAGTGCTATATTTGGTTGTACAGGTGGGCGTCCTTCAAGAAAGCAATCAGCGCAGCCAGCGTCGAGGGGTCGTTGCCAAGTAGCTCCCTGATGTTCTCTGGGAGTCGGTGTTGTTCGCGTAGCCTTTGAAACTCTGGGCAGACACACAGCACGTGTTCCACCGAGGCAGGGATGCTGCAGATTGGACAAACCTTGTGGAAGAGTGTCCCACCAAAATTGTGGGAAATCCTCGCATGGCCGGTCCGGAGTCTTGAAATGATCCATTGGTCCTTGTACTTGTGGCTGTCTAGCCAGGGTCGTACGGTTTCTTTGATCTTTCTCAGGAAAGTGGTCCGCGACTGAAACCATTCCTCCTGCCAGGCTTCCATGATAATATTAGCGATCCAACGCTTGACGTCTAGGAATGGTGCGTTCCTGGTGAAGCGGGGACCAGATGGACCGGATCCCGCCAGCCTGTCCGCAGCCTCATTTCCAGGAAAACCGCAGTGCCCGGGAATCCACGTAAAAACGGTTGAGGGTGGGGCATATCGTGTAATGGCTTGTATCCAGGGGTGGCTCGGGGCTTCGGTTTCCAGCGCCTGGATGACGCTGTGTGAGTCCGTTAGCACAAGGATCGGTTGATCTGCAGGAGTGATGGCTGCATCAAGAATAGCAGCGGCTTCTGCGGAAAAAACGGAACACTCCTCCGGTAGACTTTGACTTGTTGCGGAGTTTGGTCATGGCACTCCGAGTCCCACTCCAGCCCGTGATCACGATCCGTCCGTAAAGCGATGAACCAACAGAAAGCGCCCACCTGCTGACGGCGGAGACAGCTGCTTGGGCAATATTCCTGGTCCGTTTAGTCGTTCATCCCGTTACGACGATGAGTATGTCATCGGCATAGACGATTACGTGCACGTTCTTGGGCAGTCGGCTGAACACCCCGTTCATTGCCACCAGGAATAGCGTAACCGCTATGACGGATCCCTGGGGCACTCCAGTTTCCTCGGGGAACGGATCCGATCGAGTGTCCCCGACAGTCACCTGGAAGGTACGATCAAGGAGGAAATTCCGTACAAAGTGCGTGATGTGGCCTTTCAGGCCCCAGCCCATGAGCTGCCTTATGACGCCAGGCGTCCACGTCCTGTTGAACGCCTTTGATATATCAAGGGATTTCCCCAGTTGTGCCTATTGTGAAGCAGTCAGGTGACCTCAGACTATGTGTCGACATGAGACAGGCAAATCAGGCGGTGCTACGTGAAACCCACCCACTTCCGGTAATCGAAGAGCTGTTAGGAAGCGTCGATGGTGCTGTAAAATTTTCGAAGCTGGATGTGAAATTTCGGAAGACTCACGGGTTATTACAACCTTTATCACGAAATACGGCCTTTTCAGATACAAGCGTATGATGTTTGGCATCAGTTGTGCGCCAGAACTTTTTCAAAAAGTTATGGACACAATTGTTGCGGGGCT
This sequence comes from Ochlerotatus camptorhynchus, assembly GCF_037179485.1. Taxonomy (NCBI): domain Eukaryota; kingdom Metazoa; phylum Arthropoda; class Insecta; order Diptera; family Culicidae; genus Ochlerotatus; species Ochlerotatus camptorhynchus. The sequence continues at coordinate 1,296,715 of NW_027040958.1, forward strand.
CGAAGGAGTAATGGTATACCTTAATGATTGCGTGGTATCAGGTCGCACACAAGAAGAACACGATCGTCGTTTGAATGCTCTGCTGCAACGTTTCAAGGAATACGGGGTACTTCTGAACTGGGACAAATGTGTATTCAACGCAGAAAAGTTGGAATTTCTGGGACATGAGCTTTCAACAGTTGGGGTAAAACCAGTAGAGAGCAGAGTTTTGGCAGTACAACAATTTCGGGAACCTTTGAATATTGCGGAACTGTGAAGTTTTCTAGGGCTGGTTACCTAGGTTGGAAGATTTATTCCACATTTGGCAACCAAAACAGATCCTCTTCGGAGATTGCTACGTGGTGGTCAAAAGTTTCAATGGGCAAGAATCCAGCAGAAAGCTTTCGAGGATATTAAAGAAGCTGTGGCTGACATAAAACATCTAGGCTTCTTCAGTCCCCAAGATGAGACTATTTTGGCGGCAGACGCTAGTCCAACAGGATTGGGTGCAGTGTTTCTGCAACAGAACAAAAACGGAGATCGAAGAATAATATCATATGCAAGCAAGTCGTTGACTGAATTAGAGCGCAAGTATTTCCAGACAGAGCGTGAAGCTCTTGCTTTGGTCTGGATCGTTTTAGGTTGTATTTGCAAGGTACAAAGTTTAAACTTGTAACGGACTGTAAACCTCTGCAATTTTTATTCAGTCCTCGTTCCAAACCCTGCATGAGGATCGAAAGGTGGGTCCTACGGCTGCAATCTTATTCCTTCGAGGTTATTCACGAAGCTGGAGCCACAAACTTGGCAGATGCTCTCTCCAGGTTGTCTGTATCTCAACCCAAAGCATTTGATACGGAAGGTGAAAATCATATCAGATATTTGGCTAAAGCTGTTGCGCCGAGTGCTGTTACGGTTCAAGAAATTCAAGATGAAACACAGAAGGACGAAATCATCTCAAACGTTTTCAAGGCTTTGGAAAATGGTTGCTGGGTGGAAGAGACGAAACAATACAAACCGTATGCTGTGGAACTCTGTGGATCTTCAAATTTACTCTTGAGAGGCGAACGGATTGTAGTCCCTTTTTCATTGCAATCGAGGGTGATGGAACTGGCGCATGAAAGACATCCAGGGATTGTTGTCATGAAAAGAAGGTTGAGGCAGAAGGTATGGTGGCCTGGTATGGATAGGCAGGTAGAAGAATATGTTAAACGCTGCAAGGATTGCACTATCGTGTCGTCTTTGGGACCACCCGAACCTTTGATCCCGACTCAGATGCCTGATAAACATTTGACTCATGTCGTGGTGGATTTTATGGGACCTCTACCGTCTGGGCATAACCTTTTGGTTCTCATTGATTATCATAGCCGGTTTGTGGAAGTTGTTGTGATGAGAGAAATCACAGCAAAACTTACAGTTCAGGCTTTACACGAAGCGTTCTGCAGATACGGCATACCGGAATCGATGAAGTCGGATAATGGTCCACAGTTTGTTAGCGAAGCATCAGGACAATTTTGCAAAGACTTCGGAATTGAGCTACGCAAAACAACGCCCTATTGGCCACAAGCCAATGGGGAAGTCGAGAGGGCAAATAGAGCATTGAAAAAGCGTCTGCAAATATGCCAAGAGAATCATAATCCTGACTGGAAATGGGATCTGCGGATGTACCTTCTCATGTACAACTCAACTCCTCATCCTACAAACGGTGTGGCACCATCTGTTTTGATGTTCGGAAGAGTGTTGCGAGACAAACTTCCGTCAATGTCAGGAATTGGATTGAGACCGACAGAAGAAGCACGTGACAAAGACCAAGAGAGGAAACTGAAACAAACGGAGTATGCAGACGGCCGACGTCGAGCAGCACTTAACACGCTGAAGGAAGGGAATGTTGTAATTGCTAAAAGGATGGTCAAGGAAAACAAATTAGCAATTAATTTCGATCCAGAGGAGTTTGTAGTCTTGAATCGATCGGGACCGGACTTCAAAACGGAATAACACAGCGGTTGCAATCGATACAAAAGAATTTCAAAGAACTCAGAATGATGCACAACAACAAGATTCGAATTCCTCCACTCTGCGACGGCGACCACAACGGGGCCTCAAACATCCGGAATATTTGCAAGATTATCAATTGGCTACAGTTCAGGACTATTGAGGAAGTGTGGGAATGTAGAGTCGACGTGACGAGTATTCATAACGAGCAAGATAAATAACAACAGGGCAATCGGGTAGTTCATAGTACCCATACATATAGTATAAGTGATACCAACACATGGGAATTATATTGTACTCGCTTTAAGTTCTATAGAATAAAGACTTCACTTTATTGTTGGCCATCAGTCGGAACAGTCGAATTTCATTTCTTGGTACAGACACTACAGTCCCTACTTTTACTGTAGGACTTTACTCTCTACTTGCCTGATTGTAAGTAGCTATAATGCCCTGTGCGGCATAACAGTCCCATTGGAATTTTGGGTGATACATTGGAATCGATAGTCAAGTACCATCTAGGCTTGCTTTCATTCACTCTCTTTAAACAAAAGATTTTCGGAATTTTGGAAACATTAAATGTTATAATGATATTTTGTACTTCTTAGATGTAAGAACCCAAGTAACATTTTAAGTTTTATAAAATACTACAAAACTACTATCAAACAACATTCATAAAACCCTGGTCAAGACTGCTTTGCCATTGATGCATCCACCAAAACCTCATTGATGCTAGAATCTGTCTTGTTGACCCACCGTGGAGAACGTTCTGTAGGGTATATTTTCGAAGCTCTTCAAGATTGATTCACTGCAAAATGGTTGTACGATAAACGCATTGAGATCCATTTCAAACCCGTATTTAAGCTACAATAAAAGCTATTTGGCAACAATTAAAACCATTATCCGAGCCATTTACAATAGCTGCTTGCTAAGTTCACTAGGAAAACAACAAACAAGATAAAAAGGATTTATAAATACCATCCGTTCTCATCCAAATAATTAAAATAAAAACTGAACGTACAAAAATTCCGCCGAATTTCCAAAATTATAAAATAGTTCTCATTAAGTGACCTAGTTTAAGGTGCCATATAAAATTTGATGTGAAATGTACGTGAAAACATCGAAAGTTCTGAGTCCGCCCACGGAAAACATCGATTTTACTAATTATTTTATATTAAGAAAAAAATATATTCTTCAGATCGATCATTAAGCTTAGCCAAGATTTTTGTTTCTAATGATTTTTACATTTTAAATATTTTCTCATTGCTAAATTTACCAAGAAAATTATATTTATATACGCGGAGGCGAACCAGCCTAAGGCTGAAAGCCTCCTAAATAAAGCTAAATTAATTAATTAATTATATTTATATCCAAGAAAGTATAGATTGAAAATCGAATATTATAAAAACAGGCATAAGAGTTGATTTTCATGGGTCATTTGTTATTTTGCCTTCAAGAAATCATTAACAAATTCATAAGGTTTTTAAATGGCTTTTACGAAGAAAACTTGCAAACTGAATTGTATTTATCTAAAACCATTTTTCTTGGTCCAAACCCGTTCAGATTTATGGCAGCATTTATGGCGGCAATGTTGCCTACAAAATGTTAAACGTCAAAGTTTGTTTATCTTTCGATAGTTGCGCTGTGCGATTCAGCGTTCTTCAAGGCGCTTCTCTCCCGATGTCTTGGAAGCAGTTACTCAGAAAGTGTTCACAACATTTCGCATTTCGCACAGCTGTAACCTTGATCATTCCCGAAAAGATCCTCATCTTTCGGATGGTTCGTGAAGTGCACCATCAAACGATGCAGGAAGATACGGTAGAATGAATTTTTTTCCAAATGATGACCCTTTCGCCGAATAAAATCGCACCTATGGATCGGAAACCAACTAGTGTCCGCTAACTGACAGTTTCAGTGGTTTGCTGTCGGTACTGATGCAAGTTATTCCGATCTTCATCTATTCGCAAGGTCTGGAAAAGGCTGATCTGTTTTCAGGCTGTTTTGACAATGTTTTTATGAATTTCAGGACCACGTTCACTTCACTCTTCTCCACCAGATGCTCAGTCGTTGATGGTACCCATTCCGCCGGACGTGCTGGTTCTTCTAAAGAACTAAATTTTACTGAAATCGACTTCCCTTCGGTCGTTAGCATCGCTTGAATCCAACTTCATTTATCCTTCGACATATCCTTGTCATAAATTTGGTTTTTATTCACCATAAGGATCCATCCTTAATGTTCAATTTGTGATACACTTTTAAAAGCCTTAAAGGCAACAATATATGCCTTTCACTCTCATTTAAAACCTAAGGGTTTTATGATTGCTTTGATAATGATAGAACAGGTTTATAGGGTATTTAATAAGACATTAATAAAAAATTGCTAATGAAGTTTATGATTGATTTATAGAACAGTTTTATTGTGGGATGGAGAACTACTTTAAATTTAATTTTAAAACAAGACAGTTTTTTACTTCTCGCCAGACTGTAAAAGGTTTTTAAAACAGCGAAAAGGTGAACTACTAAGCAGGAACGTTTTACCGTGCGGGAACGAAATCCGTACACCTAAGCACGAGAGAATCATTAACGGTCAATACTAAATAATGCTATCACATTATGCTCTGTATCACATCTTTTTCCTATACATATATCTTTATTTTCCCATTATTTGCAAACACCAGGTGTTAAAATTACCTTTAATTATTAGAAAAAAGTATTTAAATTGCACATATTTTGAATCAAAATCCGTACAGCGTTCTACGATTGAATAAAAATCCGTACAATTTTGAATCGAAATCCGTACACTGTGTTGAGGATGAATCAAAATCCGTACAGTCATGAATCGATCCAAATCAATTAAAAAAAAAAACATGTTGCTATCTTGAAAAAAGTATTTTTTAGAAGCTGCTTGGCTAGGAGTCCAAAACAGCTATACTCGTTTAAATACACTAGTTTACAGCATATTTGAACTTTGTACGCTGATGGTAATTTCCCATGTAAAGTCGTGCGTTGAATCCAAAAATGTAGTCCAAAAAAAAATCTCAGTAGGATAGTTTTGGAGATATAGCTAAAAAATGAAATCTCACTTTTAAAAAACGTGTTTACTTAAACACAAATATCTCCGGGTGTAATGAAGTAATATTAATTATTTTAACGCCAAATTAAACGAGATAAAATTTTATTTCGATCGTTACAACACTTTTTTTCCGTGAGAGTAGTGGTGGAACCACTATAAACATTTTTATTTACATTGCTTAAAAACTTAGCAGAAATTAAATTTTTCTTAGAAAAACTTAAAAAAAAAGCAATCTATTAACTAACAACAATACCACTAATCTCACTGACAATTGATGTTCAATTGATCGAACGAAACATTTCTTACCTCTAATTTAGCTTTCACATTATTTTCATTGCAACCGGAGATATTTGTATTATAGTAAACAAACTTTTTAAAAGTGCACTACATTGTTGGATTCAGCGCAAGATTTTACATAATAATCATTCGCCAAAGGTTCAAGTTCATTTTTTTACTTTTATTTTTTTAACTTATGATATCAGCGTTAGATTAATTTATTTTTATTTAAGAAGGTGACTGTTCTGGATTTGTATGCTAACTAATATCATGTTCAAGGATTCATTTCCTCCAAATTTTATTCTATACCAGTGCTTTGGGTAAAATATTCTTCCTAGAGTTTACCTCCGATCACCACTTGGAGGTCTTTGAAATTTGACATGTGATAACGTGCAAGATGCGCCATACATTGGAACTTGGGGGTACTCCAGCTCAACGCTACAAAACATTATTAACCGGGACTAAACTGGGCGGTGTAGCTTCGACAATGTTGTAGAATCAATAATAGCAAACTGAAGAGAAGACTGCCGAAACATCTCTAATACAACAACAATAATATCGATAATGGAAACGTTCCACCAACCCACTGGCATTATCGATAAGTGAAAAAAAAATACAACCATCTTAGAAACCAACAAAAAAAGACAATGATCTGACATCTAGGATTAGTTTTTCGTTTTGTGCATGAATAATAAAATTGGTAAGTTGACGACTGTAACTAAATATAATTTTAAACGTCAAGAGAGCAATAATCAGTGTTGGGAAAATATCAAAAAATCAAATCTCACCAACGCTCAAGATCACGCTTGATTTTCGTAGACAAAAATCAACAAGCAAACATTTGCGGTTGATTTTGCAAGCTGTGATATCGCAGCCCGGAATACCAAGCTAAAAAACTCACCAACTGCAAATCTCACCAAACTGTGGTGAGATTGAGTTTGATGATTTTTGTTTTACACCCGAATGCAATCGAAACTTCCATAACGGCTTTCAGCAGTCCCTTCGCGTCTGCCATCGGTGAAGATTAAAAAGAGATAGCAAACTATACTTTCTCTTTCTAAGAAAACTATGTGGAACGGAATCATTTTTGTGTCTAGTCAACTCTCCGCTTGATTTTTGCACGTTGTGAATAGTCTCGCAATATCAAAGGTGCTTGTAAAATCAATATCAAGCATGATATTTTGTTCCAATATCACGGGTGATATTGCGAGCCCATGAAAGCGGAAAAATATCAATTGATTTCTGATTTTGCCAACACTGGTAATAATCATAAAAATGCAGATCTTTCATTACTTCTTTTCCGCAGCTTTCTTCTGCTTCTTCTCCATTGTTGCAATTGACTTTTCAAGTTATAATGCTTTCTTGCTTCCAACTTTCTTTCCTCTTCTTCCTCTTCTTCCTCTCTCGCTCACCCTTTTTCTTTTGTCATTCCTTAATCCTTTGTTTCTTTGCTTTCTCTTTATCAATTTTCTCCCGCTCTACTTTCATGTATATTTCCGGCCATTCCTCGCTGGTGGCTACTGCTGGGAATGCTCTCTTGCCCATTTCTGTCTGTTCTCTGTAATTTGTATATGCGTGTTGGTGATAGCCTGTAGGGGAGCTGCGTTGTTTTCCTTTTCGGCTGGTTCTTGACGCTCTTTATTAAAAGATATTAATAATATTACATTTACAATACGAATAAAATAAGAGAGTAGCGATTCAATACGGCATCTCTTATGGTGGTGAATGGAACGGAAAAATCCCTGGATGCTTCTCGGTAAGATTTCCCCGCACGCATCATTGCCACAGTCTTCTCCAAATCCTCCGGCGTGTATTTAGCTTGTTACTTCTGAGGGAGCAGAGCTCTCTATTATGGCAATCCCCCAGGTCCCTGGTCTAGAGCCACGGGGACCAACGGGGTGGGCTTTCCACCAGCCTCTTTTGTTGGCTTAGCTCACGACTCTTCCCCAGGTCGTATCTCGACAAAGAGTGAGATGGTGAGGCTGATCAGGGCGCAAATAACCTTCTACTCGGTCTTATTTTAGGCACTTTTTATTTAGGATATCACGTTACTTACGTATAATAGGGTGTGTGTGTGTGTGGGTGTGTGAATGGCCGGCCGGCGTGCTGGATCGTGGATCGCTGGGCGGATGACCCAGCGGATGATCTGCTAGTTAAGGAATGACGCGATCTCGTGTCTCCCGACGCTCGCTTGGTTGACCGCTCCGACGGTCTAGACAGCGTTCGGTTGATCGCCAGTGATTGCGAGGAACTTCACGCTCGCTGGGAGGGTTGACCGCTCCGACGGTCTAGAAAGCGTTCGGTGGCTCAACGCTGAACAGCGGAGACTCAAACTAAGGACAATGGGTCCTGATTCTTTGATTAACGCGTTCCTGAGGTTTTTATTTCCACTTTATTTAACTGGAAAGTCACTTCGACTTGAAATATTTGAACACTTGGACTTTGTCTGTAAATATACCGATACTAGTCTGTGAACTATGATCCAAACCTCCTTCGAGAAGAGCTGAAGTGGAAAAGAACTTGCCCATTCGATCTGACCCAGTAGTAACCTCCTTTTTGACCATACTCCCTGTTTCCACCAGCCATGGTAAAAACACTGAACCCTTTTGCACGGGTGGCAGTTTTGCCTACAAACACACCACCAAGAGCATTGAGTTGTACGCTCCGTACCAGTGCTCGATAGAAAACACCAAACGCAGCGAACAAGGCACCGGTACCGGTGCTCGTGCATAATTGTTCGGTAAGCACCAAAGCTGAGTGTTTCTGACTTCGGGAAACACCGCAGCCGAGTGTTTTCGATTTCGGAAAACACGCTTGCTGCTCGTAGGAATTTTCTTTAGGCGACTTCAGAAACATTATCGTAGCTCTTATACGCCTTTAGCATCATCCATCTCGAGTAGAGCTGATAGACGAGTGGTCAAAGCATTTCTTTCATGATGCCAATGTCCATCGTTCGACAAGCCCTCAGTTTTTTTTTTCTTGTCAACATTATTTTCATGAGGTAAATCTATGAAATTCATTTCGATTTCTTTTGGCTAAAAAGCATTACTCAATATTATAAAGCTTATGAGCTCAAGGGATCATCTACTAGGATTATTAAAAATACACAAATCACCCACTTCGGAAGAGTGTGTTGCTGTTGTCGTCCACCCACGCACTGGTATTTCTTGGCTTTGTATTAAATCATTTAGCTGATAGATTTAATTTGATTAGAGTCAATATAATAATCATAACTTATCTCCAACCAAACCAAACAGCTCAAATGATTGTATAATAATAGAGATATATGGGGTGTTTACATAATATGTAATATATTATATGCTGGTTCACTTTATCTAAAATAATATAAATAGCTCAACCAACTCAACTAACTAGCACGAATTTCAGAGGCTCCTGAAATCTCATGCTGGTAGATGCTGACGTCCTGTTTACATTATGCTGACTATTTATTAGTACAGCTTTAGTTCACTAGCATCAGCATACCAGCACAGATGTAAACACCCAAATAGCGGTGGGTGAACAGAACTACCATTCATGTAGGGTAGAACAGCCCGAAATGCACCCCGGGCCAAACGCCCGTTTTGATTTTTCATAGTTATTCCACTATTAATTTTGCCGAAATGCGTAAAGTACTAAACTAGCACTGTAACTTGCCAAATTTATGAATTAAAAACGGGAATGCTATGAAAAATCGCATCGAGCGAGTGCATTTCGGGCTGTTTTCCCCTAAATAAAAACAACGCGCTCAAGAAGGATCGCATTCTACCTTCTAGGTACTAGCTCCATATCAGCCATGGTAGCTGTTTTGTTTTTTTGGGTATAAGTTATCATTATTAGATTCACTCAAATCGTGTGAAAACAATCAGCTCAATTAGTTAACAAAAAGCCAAGAAATACCAGTGGGTGGACGGCAACAGAAACACGCTCTTGCGAAGTGGGTGATTTACGTATTTTTAATAATCCTTGTTGATGATTCTTTGAGCTCATAAGATTCATAAGATTGCGTAATGCTTTTTAGCCAAAAAAGAAATCGAAATCTATGAAATAAGATTACCTTTTGAAAATAATGTTGACAGAAAAAATAGGTGAAGGACATACCAGAATCGAACACCATGGACATTGGCATTATGAGACCAGTGCTTCGACCACTTATCTATCAGCTCTGGACGCGTTGAAAAGCTACCTTGTGGAACAGCATAATCTTTCATAAGCCACCAAAAAAAAAAATCCTACGAGCAGCATGCGTGCTTTCCGAAATCGAAAACACTCGGCTGCGGTGTTTGCCGAAGTCAGAAACACTCGGCTTTGGTGCTTGCCGAAGATCCATACACCGGTGCAAACAATTATGCACGGGCACCGGTACCAGTGCCTTGTTTGCTGCTTTTGGTGTTTTCTATCGAGCACTGGTACGGAGCGTACAACTCAATGCTCTTGGTGGTGTGTAAAAAAGGCAGTACGCAGTGTAGTGTTGCGTTTAGACATGCCTGGTTTCCACCCGTCATACTTTTCATTTATTTCCCTCTTCTGTTAACCGATCCTGGTTGTGGTGCCTGTATGGGAAGTGTACCTTATGTTTTACAAATTGTGTTCTGATAATTTTAATTTGACCGTTTCTTTGGAGTGGTATTTTTAATCTGTTCTGCTATTTCTTTACATATTTTCATTTGTTTTTAATAAATTAAGTTTTATAACATAGAACATTAAGTAAAGAAACAATAACTTTCGGCATAACCGTTAAATAAATAGATTAATATTATAGATAACTCAATAGCATATCGCTAGCAACAGTCGGCCTTGCTCGTTCATACTTAATAGCAGTATGGATTGTCGATACCTACACTCACTCTCATTGCTCAGTGCTGGTGATATACCCTAGCAGCACATTTGTCACTGAACAATTGTGGTTACTTGTGTGCCACTTATTCCAGTCACAATCAAGTTGCAGCAGCTTATTTCGATCGAAGTGTGCTGCTTGGTTAGGGTAAACTACCCAAACGGTAACAAGCTTCCATGATCTGCTGAAAAACATTGGATAAAGCAGAATCGCCATTGTTAATCCGCAAGTGTACGGATTTAGAATCAGCTGTTATATATGGATCGAAATCCGTACAGTACTAATTTTGATAAATAAATACCATATGAATGATCCATTGCTTAGAATTGAGATATAAAACGATAAACACTTATCTTTCCGATCGACCTTTAGGAAACTACTTGCAGAAATCACTTAAATACGCTTAACAACTGGAAGTAAATCCGAGAGATTTTCTTAGAAAATCGTTAAGAACTCAACCGATTGACAGAAATGCCCGACACGTGATAAGGTTTTTATTTTTCTTATTTTAATTGCATGATGTACTGCTTAATTGTTGACGTAAACATCAAGCTAATGCATGAATGAACATGAATATGTATCCATGTATATTATTTTCATTGTTATGATGCATATAAATAAACTAATTCAACCGGATGTACGGATTTCGGTCCCGCACGGTACACTGTGAAATTCTGTATTTAAACTAAATGGATTATTCAATGCCATTATAAATCCATCATAAATCAGAGTGGATGCCAAATGATTGCAGAATTGTTACTTGGGAAGAGGATCAAAGGCAAGCGTTTGACACATAAAACCTGTCAAATTCGCTTGCAGATAGCCGCAATCAGCGATTTTATGACTCGCGAGTGCTCACTCTGAGTGAACGCTCATGAATTACAATATCGCTGATTGTGACACTCTGAAAGCAAAATTGACAGATTTCATGTGTCAAACACATACTTTACATACAAAAAGTGAGTGGAAGCAACCCTGGTACCATCACTTTACAATGAACACGAAAAGTTTCGTACTTTGTTCAGAAAATGTGGCGAAAAATACCAAAACTATGTTGGCCCATCCATAAGAGCCCATAGAGAAAAAAAAAACTTCAACAGCTCAGCTTACTGTTTTAACGAATCGTACAACTATGCTGAAAAGGGCAGTACACTGTTCATCAATATTGCCTGGAGCTATGTGAGTGCCTCCAAATGCATGCTTCTAAATAAACAAGCGAGAAATATACAGCGATTTCTCAAAAGCCCATGTTTTCCCAACCGTGAATCATAATGATCCACCTTTCCACGCTTAATGAAAAGAAGTTGGTTATTAACAAAATGAACACCTAGTTGAAAAGCATTCAATAATTGTGTTGCCGTGCTAAAGTGTGCGCTGCCGCTCCACACCGCCACCGTTCCTTTACTTACGCCGATGATTTTTGCTTTTGTTGTATTTATAAGTAAACAGCTCACACAACCTTCACTCCAGCCATAGCTAGTGTGCATTCTATGGTAGAGTTGTGATAGATAAAACCGGTTTGAATTGAAAATTGCAGATGCGTGCGCGTAATCGAAAATCCTGTAAAAGTTCACGCTGTATAAAAAAAAGTAGAACGGACTGTGCCTAGGGGCACGAACGGAAGCTTGACGTAGGACCGCTAGTGGACGGAACAAATGTGAAGATCATTTAGTTCTTTTAATTGATCGATCATCTATTATCTTAACTCTTTCCGTTTTCGAATTGTAGGCGTACCAAAGAAAATTAATGAAGAGAATCGATTAAAATCACTTGCACCCCTGCTTCCAAGTTTGGTTACAAGATTACAACTCTGGAGAGCATTTTGAGTCGTTCTGAATATGGACAAACAGACACAGATAAATTCTATTCGAACTCTTTACTGTAATAAGCTTGTTGGCCCTGAAAAGGCCCGTTTTGTTGCCAAAGTTGGTGATGATTTAACCTCCAAAACCGTACAGAGTGCGTCTGTCGCTTCAAAGCGTAGATGTAATCCATGACCGCTTACGCTTGGTGTGTTCAGAGTAGGTGACAGCATCACGGATCACATTTTCCAGGAACACCTTCAGCACACCTCGTGTTTTCTCGTATATCAGACCGGAGATATAACGGCGCCGGTGGTGTAGTGATAAGCGTGATTACCTCTCACCCCAGCAGGCCTGGGTTCAATCCCAGTCGGCTCCGCCGGGATGTTCTGAGGCATAACATCTCTGATCACGCCTTCCTTCGGATGGGAAGTAAAGCCGTTGGTCCCCGGTTCATGAGTTGATGGTTCGATAGGTAGGGTCCAGGTGTGGGAGCTGCCTTCCTGGCACGTCGGTAGCATTGGTGCTCAGTACGGAAAACAAGATCGACGGAAAAAACAATGCGAAGGAAAAAAAAAAAAAGACCGGAGATACGTTTGACACCGCCACGGCGAACCAGACGATGGATGGCGGTTATCACGAAGAACCTTGCGATGGCACTTGGCGCCTTCTTTACCCAGACCTTTTCCTCCTTTGCCACGACCAGTCATTGTTGCATGTTGGGTAGAAGAGTGGACTACCTAACCTGCCACCACCTTCCTACTGCTGCTATTGCTGCTTCTGCTGCCTGCTCACCACGCCGTCCAAAGCGAAAAGGAGTTGAGGCTTGACATTTTTTTTTTTTTTTTGACTTTAAATGATCTTTATTTTTTGTATTTGTTTCGTTTACATGTATGAATTATCAAGTGACGCAGATGCGTTTTTCCAACTTTAGTACATATGAAATTTTGATTATTATTTACAGTTCCTAGTCCTATTAGGCCTGTTTTATAGTATGACCTTTGGAGGGATTGGTTTGTTTTGAATTCGAAAAAGGAGACTGCTTATAACTACTATCTACAACTACAACTAACCTATAACTATATACTATATACACCTAACCTACTATATACAAATTGCTTATCAAAGCATGTTCTGAAATATAATTTTGGGACGTTCGCCTCTTGGTGGAGGATTGAAATTCTTTTGTCAAAGGGACGATCAAGGATCATCCTAAGCACTCTGTTCTGAGCGACCTGGATTTTGCTCCTGTGAGTCTGTATACATGATTCCCACACCGGAGCTGCGTAGAGAATCGCAGGTGCTATAATTTGTTTGTAGACGGCCAGTTTGTTCACCCTTGAGAGGCGGGATCTGCGGCAAATCAGCGGATACAGACACCTAACCAAGGCGGAACACTTGACAACGGTTTTCTCCACATGCGAGCGGCAAAGGAGCTTTTCGTCAAACAACACCCCGTGATAGGTTACTTCGGCGGACCACTCAACCCTTGTGCCATCCATGATTGTAGTACAAGAGACAGCCGGTTTTAGTTTGAGTGATTGCCGATGGAGGAACATGATTGTTTGTGTTTTGGAGGCATTGATTTTGATTTTCCACCTGGTGGCATAACCAGCAAAGGCGTCAAGGCATCGTTGGAGCTTGTTTGTTCTTTCGAGAGGTATCCTACCCTCCGAGGGGAGGAATGTCAGAAGTGTAGATGCTGTAAAGCAAAGGGCCCAACAGACTTCCTTGCGGAACACCTGCTGTGGATGGAGAACGTGTTTGAAAGGCAGCCGTTCAACGATACCCTGAACGACCTTTGCTGAAGGTAGTTACGGGTGATTTTAACAAGATGCAAAAGAAAGTTGAAGTTACAAAGCTTGTATTCAAGCCCATTGTGCCAGACAAACGCTTTCTCAACGTCTAACAATGCCATGGCTGTGGACTTGGATACAGCCTTGTTACTTCGAATGTTATTCATCACCCGTACTAGCTGATGATTTGTGGAGTGCCCATTCCTGAACCCGAACTGTTCCGGTAGGAAAATGTTGTGTTCCTCTACAAACTTGAGCAAACGATTGAGAATAAGTTTCTCGAACAATTTGCTCAGCGCTGAAAGGAGGCTGATTGCTCTGTAGCTTGAAGCTAGCGTTAGGTCCTTCCCGGGTTTGTGGATAGGTATGATTTTCGCTGTCTTCCAGATACTTGGAACGTAGTGCAGTTCCAAGCATCTGTTGAAGACAGCAGTCAGCAGAGAGTGAACCTTCATGCTGAGATTTTTCAACACTAGGTTGAATATTCCATCAAACCCGGGGGCTTCATGTTTTTGGTGCATTTCAGCGCTGAGCAAATCTGTTCCACTGTGACTCTATCCTCCGGAGGGATAACACAAGGGAAGGAATCAATGTTGAGTACGCATTGCTCAACCTGAACTTCGAGCGGACTTTGGATATTGAAGCCAAGCAAGTGCGATTTGGCAATATGCTCACCAATCGCATTTGATTTTTCCAGAGGGGTAATTATTAGCCGATCGTCATCATATTCATCTTTGAGTGGTGGAATGGGTTTTGGGTGCGTCGTTAGGACCTTGGCAACACTCCAGAATGGTCTGAAGCGGTCGTCCAGATTCTGGACGAGTCGCCCGAAACTTTCGTTCCAGAGTGAGACCATTCTGGAAGCAATCTCCTTGTTCAGATCGGCCATTTCACGTTTCCTCGCTAGATCTCCGGTTCTTTGGAACTGGCGTCTACGAACATTTCTAAGGCGCATCAAGAACTCGTCGGACACACGCCTCGTCAGCCAGTTGAGGCTAGACAGCAGCGCTCTTTTATAACTTTCAGGTTAAAGCACATTAGACAATGCTTGACTTTACCACTTTTTCAATAAATTTTTGTTTAAAATCATTAGTTGGAAGCATTTATATTGATGCGTCGAAATATTTTTGATCGATTGGTGATAAAATTATTGAAATTGGTCCAGGGGCAGCTGAGTTATTAACGTTCAAAATCTTTCATAATTTCGTTACATGTTCCATTTTCGGTTTCCACAAAGTGTTCCTCCATATAGAAATCACAGACGTAGTCCTACGTCAAAAGCGAAAACAAATTGAATTATTTTGAAATACCTAGGGTGTAGGAAAAAATATAAATTTAAATATCTTTGTGGAAACAGATAGTATCTGGAATCAGGTATATTCTGGAACTTAGGATAGCAGACCTATAATAAAGATGGTGGAGATCCACCGCCAGTTTGTAATACAAGATGGGGGTCCTAAATCAAGATGGCAGCCTCTGGTCAGCGAATATGCATCTGAAACCATTATTATTCATTATTCATGCATGAAATCAGTAAACAATATACCATTTAAAAAATGTTTGCTTGATTCAGAATGGCAGAATTTCAGCTCAAATGTGAATGATTGACCATTACATAAAATTATCCGATTTTGATGAAAATTTGCACAGTTATTCTTTTTTAGTGAAGATGCCAATTTGTGTTATCATTTCTTAAAATTGAATCACGGCTACTTTTCTAACAGGGCCTGTGTAAAAACAGTACTAATGAGTTAAAAAATATATAGTGCTGAAACGGTTTGTTGGATTGATTTGGTGTCTTGAGCAAAGTTGTAGATAATATTTATGCAATAATGTAAAAAATATACACTGTAAATTTTTTTTATTTGTTTCAATGGAAAACATTATATAAGCCCCGTGTTCCCCCATTTTTCTCTCCTTACAGACGTGAAGTTCAAAGTTATAATCTTAATTTTTTTGACGTCCCAGTCTCTCATACTCTTCAACTGTTTTTTTGAATTTGTTTTCAATGGTGCCAGCTCGCAGCCCCCTGTGCGTCGATAACGCTTGAGTTGAATTATTATTAGTTCATAAGGGGTTGTCCATAAACTACGTAGGCACTTTAAAATGGTAATTGGTTAACGGTTCATTAAAAAATCAAACATTAGTATGAGCGCCTATAACTGGGGTCAAATTCTCTAAAATATCGTTTACGTAGTTTATGGACAGCCCCTTATGAACCTTCTTCTTTCCTTTATTTAACGTCGGTCTCTGTTCCGCAGTGCCAATCACCGACGGACATCGATTGCCATCCATTGACGGCAATCGAATGTGCAGAAAGGCAGCTTCCACACCTGCGTAGGATATCGCACCCATTCAACACACATGGGCCGGGACCAACAGCTTTACTTCCTTTCCGAAGGAAGACGTTACCAGAGATTTTTATGCCTCAGAAAAATCCCACCGACCTCGGCT
Organism: Ochlerotatus camptorhynchus; assembly: GCF_037179485.1. NCBI lineage: Eukaryota > Metazoa > Arthropoda > Insecta > Diptera > Culicidae > Ochlerotatus > Ochlerotatus camptorhynchus. The sequence goes on from NW_027040958.1 coordinate 1,312,915, forward strand.
GGGATTGAACCTAGACCCATTGGGGTGAGAAAGCAGTCACGCTTACCACTACACCACCGGTGCCGGCACCTTATGAACGTGTAGTAATAGATTTGAAGAAATACTTCAAGTCTCCCAATCCATTAATGTATGAGTTAGGTAAAGAAGTGTGCGTTTGACTAGGCTTCTATTAAATTTGCATACTGCTGTACTTTAGCGGACCGTCACCCTACCTTCTACAGACTTTTCTCTAGCTAATAAAATATCACACTAAAGCTTCATATTAGATAGCATTTCCAACCAACTCTGAAAAAAGTTATGAACTCTCAAAAAGTTAAATAGCTCGTCTTCATTGTCAATATATTAAATGATTTCATATCCATTACTGAATTTCAAAGTCATGACGATGTCGTTCGCAAATTTAACTCCAGTTTGAATATCATCAAACATGGAGTTAGTTTTTAGCATATCAGTAATCATATCGATTAATGATTTCTGTAAAAATTCCATTTTAGGAGCAGTAATGTTACCTAAGTCAAAATCATCAAAATTTCCGTTAGAATTATGTTGGCTAGAAGTTTGATTTTGATTTCTACCAGCTGGAATGGGAAGCTCCGTTTACTTGCTGAACATTGATAGCAGCAGGTATAGATGAAGACTTGGAAGCAGAGGAGCTGTTTGCACAAATCTAGAATGTAGAATTTGTTCCTCGCCGATCACTTTGCGAGCCTTACATCCACAAAGATGGGATTTGTGGGGTTCACCACAATTTGAACATTTAAATTTATTAGGATCTTTCTTTACAGGACAGTCGTCCTTTGCGTGAGAGGAATCACCATGCATCATGCATTTAGCTGGCATGTAGCAATTTTATTGTTTCGTGACCCCATCCCTGGCGCTTACGGCACTGGGTGAGATTTTGGATATTTCATCCAGTCTTCCTGCAGTGTTGCCACTTCACCTGGACTTGGAGCATAAGGCTAGCTTTTTCTAAGACCTTAAGGTTGTTTAGTTCACTAGACTTGATGTGAACTAAAAAAAATCATAAGAAATCTCGTGGCGTGAATCGTCAGGAAGGGATTTCATTTTCATATTGGTTGCTTGGGGCCTCCCTTAGCTCAGTCGCTAAAGGCACAGTTACAAACAAGACCATGCTGGAGGTGCCTGGGTTCAATTCCCGGTCTGGTCTAGGAATTTTTCGGGTTGGAAAATTTCTCGACATCCCTGGGCATCAGTGAAGGAAAAGTTCGTAAAAAATCACTATGACTCACGATTTTTTCCCTTGGTGAACTTCGTGAAATATCGCGAACTTTTCCAACACTGCTGGGCATAAAGGTATGATTTTACTTGCCACACAATTATACTAATGCAAATGGTACAGCCATCGAAAGCTCTCAATGAATAACTGTGGAAGTGCATCTATAACACTAAGTTGAGAGCACGCAATAAGTTAATAAGCAATAAGCTTGAAATGTGAAGAAGAAGAAGAAGAAGATTGATTGTTTGGACTGGCTCAACTCCATGTAATGTTGTCAATTCATCTTTGATCTGATTCAGGGATTCACCTCTGGGCAGACCTTTTAAGACAACCTTGATCAGACGTTCAGTTTTGGTGTCGTAAGTGTAAAATTTGTGTTCCTTCTCAGTCAGATACTTGAGAAGACGTTTGAATCCGTCCAAGGTTTCAGCCAATACACGGCATTCACCCTGACGGCCAATTTGAATTTAACTAAGTTTAAAACTTCCGTGCGAAGAGCATGGAAATCGAAAGTGGTTATCATAATAAGGGTGATCTTTTCTTTATTGACATTAAGCCAGGAAAGATTACTGCTATTTTGCCTGGTGATGGATCATTGTCACCACCTGTGAGCATATCAAATTAATTGCTCAATTAAATTGTATCAGAAGGGGATCAAGAGATTGTTCTTTTCTTTTGCGTTTAGCCGCAATAGCGGCAGAAGAAAGTTTCTTCAAATCGACTTCCAAGCAGATTACTAAGAGGAATTTTCAGGCAGATTACGTAGAGGAATTTTCTAAATCGATATCCAAGCAGGATTACCTCGGGTAGGGTCCAAACAAGGATCGAAGTTACCGGCCGCAAATGGAAAATCCAGGCTTCTCTCAACAACTAAAGTTCTGCTGTGCTTGGAAATACGCGTATATTCATTTACCGTTTGCTTTAAATTAAAAAACTCAGATAAACGCTTCAAATGATTCGAATTATGGTTATCACGCCAATTAATATTAAAATCACCAGCCAATATATTTAATTTACTAGAATCAAGGAATGTCTTGAGCCAGTTTTCTAAAACTTCAACAAAACGCTGGTCACTAGAACTGGGAGAATGATACAAAACACCATAATTACCCATCTTCATGCCACGTACAACTGTAATGCCCAAAAACCACTTGCCATCAATAACTTCGTTGGTACGAAGGTTGGATTGAACTGATTCTTTGACATAAATAGCAACCCCACCAGTGTGTCTAGAATGTGATAAACAAGCAGCAAAAATATATCCCGGAATACTATACTGATCAAAAGCTTCAGTTTCTACAATATGAGTTTCAGATAATAAAACTAAAAGAGGACGTTTTTCCTCAACAATCTGACGTAATGCTACGTAGTTTGTTTGTTTATTAATTTATTTGATAAGGCACAAACGAATTAACTTTATAAATATGTTATTGGAAAAAAATGCAACTAAAAAGGAGGACATCTTCGGGCCAAAGGAGGATGTAGAAAAAATATTGATAAAGCCGGACACTCCTTTAGGATACCATATGGTAACCCAAACTACAATAGGCTTGATGCCAAAATGTCGTTATGTTTCGCTTATTTCTGATCCCTTAGCTGCAGTATACCCCTGGTCTACGTGCCTGATACTTGATAAAGGGGCTGAATTGGCTAAAGAGGCAACATCTCATCCAATTTAGACTTGTCGCCTCTTTCTGGATTCAGCCTCTTCAATATTAGCCATTATGGTCCTAGGCATATTTTGCTACCTTTAATTTCCAATTTGGTGTATAACATTTAGAAGTGAATTGAAGCTTCCACATCGTCGGCGTAGTAAAAATTTTACCGGTGGTGTGTCAAAATCATCGGCGGTGGTGGTGGCGTGTAAAAAAATGTCGGCGGCGGCGCACAGGTCTAAATTTAATCAACGAAAGTTTGATAACCACTACTCATTGCGCATATACCAGGTCTGTTTCTAGAGGAGCCCACTTGACAGACAGACTAGCAGTCTGATGAGCGTAACTTGTTCAAAAGCAGTTCAAGTTGATGCAATCCGGAAATATTTCAATTTCTGCTCGTTCTGCTTACCACTCAGCCTCCATTGATTTATGGTGCAAATCAGATTTGATTCACCCTTTGTATGTATTAGTATTCTTTAGTGCTTTCAACTTATGTTTTGGTTATGGTGCAAGGATACCAAAACATAAACTAAATTCGTGTGTATCTTCTAAAAGTATTGTAATCACGCAGATTTAAATTTAACTATAAGATTATCTGAAAATGTAATGACAAGTCTTATGTTCAGATTCAAAACCAACTGATACATGTAAGAGGTCGTTCACTTATTACGTAAGGGTTTGTGGGGGAGGATAGTCTAGGATTTTCTTATTTTGACGTAGGACTACGTCTTTGATTTCTATATGGGGGTACACTTTGTGAAAACCGAAAATGGAACATGTAACAAATTAAGAAAGATTTTGAACGTTAATAACTCAGCTGCCCCTGGTCCAATTTCAATAATGTTATCACCAATTGATCAGAAATATGGCTACGCATCAATAAAAATGCTTCCGAATGTTGATTTTCAACAAGAAACTATTGAAAAACTGGTAAATGTCCAGCATTGTCCAAAACCGTCGAATTAACTAACAAATCCACCAATTACCTACATGCACATGCTGCTTCCCCAGCACAGTCGTCAGAGAGTAGTAAGTAGACGAAACAAGTTCAAGTGGCATTCCCCTCCGATCCTCGGGGGCGTGCGAATAGGGAGGATGGAATTGCGTAATATTTTGCACACTCATCGCCATATTCAGAACCAAACGCAATTTCTTCGAGATAACCACCGTCCGTCGTCTGGCTCGCCGTGGCGGTGTCAAACGTATCTCCGGTCTGATTTACGAGGTGTGCTGAAGGTGTTCCTGAAAAATGAGATCCGTGATGCCGTCACCTACACTAAAAACGCAAAAGCGTACGTGGCCATGGATGTCCTCTTCAGTAAAACGGGCCTTTTCAGGGCCATCAAGCTTACATCAGTAAAGAGTTGGAATAGAATTTATCTGTGCTTGTTTGTCCATATTCAGAACCACAAGCCCCCAAACGACCACACAAAGTGCTCTCCACAGTTGTAATCTTGTAACCAAACTTGGAAGCAGGGGTGCAAGTGATTTTGATTGATTCTCTTAAACGCTGTCCAGACTGGAGAGTTATAACATGTTATAACGGTTGTCAAATAATTGCAACACAAAAACCAACATCAAGATAGCGCTATAACATGTTATAACTCTGTAGTCTGAACGTACTATTAATCAACTTTCTCTTTGAAAAAAAAAAATACTACAAATTTGGTACGCCTACAATTTTAAAACGGAAAGAGTTGAGATAATAGATAATTGATCAATTAAAAGAACTAAATGCTCTTCACATTTATTTCGTCCACTAGCGGTCCTACGTCAAGCTTCCGTTCGTGCCCCTAGGCACAGACCCTTCTACTTTTTTCGGGTTTGTTTTCTTATTTCTTGGATTTTATAGAAAAAAAGAGGGGTTGAACATTCTTTAAAAAGTCTTACGTAATTATTGGACGGCACCTAAGTAATAGAAATAAGCATATTAATACAAGTAAAGATACATCGAACACCATAACATAACCTTATGCTTTCAGTTGCCAAATCTTCTAGAAGTTGTGGATTCTTAGTCCGGGAGAACCTGCAATTTTAATAAAATCTTTCGACGATTTTGATTTGTATTATTATAGAATAAAAGAATATAACTGGCCTTAAGTTTGTTGAGTATTTGAATTTCAGGTAATACTAACTCTTTGTTTTGAAATTTGTGAGATTGCAACTAATCCGTCCATAAAATTTGTTCGGAAAGTTTTCTATCGACCCAAGTAAGTATACAACTGTCAATACAGAGACGATCAAATACGCATTTATGCCGCATTGAAAGCATGATTTATGATAAACTTTTTTTTTATTAAATTAATTCGTATTTTAACATTTAATAAATGTGTCACCTTCAAAAATTACAAAAGATTGTAAAATGCTCAATTGTAATTTAATATTTCGATTTTTTTTTAGTTCAAATTTTTTGAACTGATGCTAGCAACCTTGTGAATTAGCCCAACAGAAATAAAACACACACACCCTCTCAGACTGTGCCAACAAAACAGGACTGGAAGTGTGTTTTTGTCTCTTTCCACTTTTTTTTTTTTTTTTTTTTAACTCTTTATTTGTTCTAAATTCAAAATTAATTACATTTCATTTTAACCTAGGTGCTCCAGTTACTGCAGTAACGTACCAGCCTTAATTGTTATGATATATATCTAAGTGATTTTACATTGTTCATGTCTTGGCAATTCAGTATTTTAAACAGGTTTTTTAACCTGCATGTCAGTATAACAATTGATATCTTAAAACTAAAAACTAAAACTAAATCTTATCTAAGTATAAAGGGAATTAATCGTTGCAATTGAGGATTGCAACGATTTTTGCCTGAAATTATTAATTATTTTGTTGGACATTTGTGGTAAAGTCTCAACATTCGAAATTCTATGTACTTCGGTTGTACTGTACCAGGGAGGCAACTTCAAAATCATTTTCAGAATTTTGTTCTGAATCCTTTGAAGTGCTTTTTTCCTGGTAGTGCAGCAACTAGACCATATTGGCACAGCGTAAAGCATGGCCGGTCTAAAAACTTGTTTAAATATTAGAAGTTTATTCGTCAGGCAAAGTTTGGATTTCCTGTTTATAAGAGGATACAAACATTTTATATATTTGTTACATTTGGCTTGAATGCCCTCAATGTGATCTTTAAAAGTTAATTTTTGGTCAAGTATTAATCCAAGATATTTCACTTGGTTTGACCAGGAAATTGGAACTCCGTTCATAGTGACTATGTGACTACTACTAGGTTTCAAAAACGAAGCTCTAGGCTTATGTGGAAATATTATAAGTTGAGTTTTGGAAGCGTTGGGAGAAATCTTCCATTTTTGTAAATAAGAAGAGAAAATATCTAAACTTTTCTGCAGTCTGCTGCAAATAACACGAAGACTTCTTCCTTTAGCGGAAATGCCTGTGTCATCAGCGAACAAAGATTTGTGGCAACCCTGAGGCAAATCAGGGAGGTCCGAAGTGAAAATGTTATACAATATAGGCCCAAGAATGCTACCCTGAGGAACTCCTGCCCTAACAGGTAGTCGATTAGATTTGGAATTTTGATAATTTACTTGAAGAGTTCTGTCAGTTAAATAATTTTGAACTAATTTCATAATATAAAGTGGAAAATTAAACTTTTTCAATTTAGCAATCAAACCTTCATGCCAAACACTGTCGAATGCTTTTTCTATGTCTAGAAGAGCAACTCCAGTTGAGTGGCCTTCAGATTTGTTTGAACGAATTAAATTGTTAACTCTTAAGAGTTGATGAGTAGTTGAATGCCCATGGCGAAATCCAAACTGCTCATCTGCAAAAATTGAGTTCGTATTGATGTGAAGCATCATTCTATTCAAAATTATCTTTTCAAAAAGTTTACTTATTGAAGAAAGCAAACTTATTGGACGGTAGCTAGAAGCTTCAGCTGGATTTTTATCCGGCTTCAAAATTGGAACAACTTTTGCATTTTTCCATTTATCAGGAAAGTATGCCAAATGGAAACATCTGTTAAATAATTTTACCAAGAAAGACAAGGTACTCTCTGGGAGTTTTTTGATGAGGATATAGAAAATTCCATCATCACCTGGAGCTTTCATATTTTGACATTTTTTAGTTATAGACCTTACTTCGTCCAAATCAGTCCCCCAGGAATCATCAAAAATATTTTCCCGAGAGAAAATATTCCGAAAATCCCGAGCAACCTGATTCTCAATAGGACTAGTAAGACCCAAACTGAAATTATGGGAACTCTCGAATTGCTTAGCAAGTTTCTGAGCTTTTTCCAAATTTGTGATCAAAATTTTACCACCTTCTTTAAGCGCTGGAATAGGCTTTTGAGGTTTTTTCAAAATTTTTGTGAGTTTCCAAAAGGGTTTGGAACTCGGGTCTAATTTAGAAATATTATTTTCAAAAGTTTTGTTCCTCAGGGCAGAGAATCGCTTTTTAATTTGTTTTTGCAAATCCCGCCAGATAACTTTCATGGCAGGATCGCGTGTTCTTTGATATTGTCTCCTACGGACATTTTTAAGACGGATCAAGAGCTGAAGATCATCGTCTATTATAATTGAATCGAATTTAACCTCGCATTTTGGTACTGAGGCAGCTCTTGCTTCAACTATAGAAGTAGTCAGAGATTCAAGAGCATAATTAATTTCATCTTTGGTTTGCAAAGGAATGTTTGGATCGAAGTTATATTCCATAAATGTTCGATACTGCTCCCAATCAGCTCTATGGTAATTGAAAGTAGAGCTGTTGGGATTACAAATTATTTCTTGGGATATTTCAAAAGTTACTGGAAGGTGATCAGAACCGAAGTCAGCATGGGTAACCAATTGGCTACAAATTTGACATGAATCAGTTAAGACCAAATCAATAGTGGAGGGATTTCTTGCAGAAGAAAAGCATGTTGGGCTGTTTGGATATTGAATAGTGTAATAACCTGCAGAACAATCATCAAACAGAATATTACCATTGGAATTGCTTTGAGCATTATTCCATGAGCGGTGTTTTGCATTAAAATCACCAATAATGAAGAATTTAGACCTATGACGGGTAAGTTTCTGGAGGTCACCCTTGAGAAAATTCTTTTGCTGGCCTACGCATTGGAATGGCAAATAGGCAGCTATAAACGTAAGTTGTCCAAATTTTGTTTCAACAGAAACTCCCAAAGTTTCAAAAACTTTGGTTTCAAATGAAGAAAGAATTTTATGTTTGATTCGTCTATGAATAATGATGGCAACGCCACCACAGGGTCCATCAAGACGATCATTTCTATAAATCAAGTAATTTTCGTCCTTCTTAACCTTATGGTCAGGTTTAAGGAACGTTTCAGTTATAACGGCAATATGCACGTTATGAACTCTCAAAAAGTTAAATAGCTCGTCTTCATTATCTTTAAGAGATCGAGCATTCCAATTTACAATATTTAATGCTTTAAAATCCATAACTGAATTTTAAAGTCATGACAATATTATTTGCAAATTTTACTCCAGTTTGAATAGCATCAAACATGGAGTTAGATTTAAGCATATCAGAAATCATGTCAATTAATGAATTCTGTAAAAATTCCATTTTGGGGGCAGTAATGCTTCCTAAGTCAAAATTGTCAAAATTTCCGTTAGAACGTTGGTTAGTATTTTGATTTCTACCCGCTGCAATAGCAGCATAGGTAGCTCCATTAACTCGCTGAACATTGTTAGCAGCGAGGGGAGTAGGTACAGATGAAACATTTGAAGCCGGGGAGATATTTGTACCTACGGGTACGAATGTAGAATTTGTTCCTCGCTGACCGTTATTAACAGCAGAGGAATTTGTACCTGGTCGGAAACGTGGAGCGTTTCCTACCTGACGGTTAGAACGAGATTGTAGGATCGCTTTGCGAGTCTTACATTCCCAAAAATTGGATTTGTGGTTTTCACCACAATTTGAACATTTAAATTTCTTAGGATCTTCCTTCACAGGACAGTCGTCCTTTGCGTGAGAGGAATCACCACAATTCATGCATTTAGCTGGCATGTAGCAATTTTTAGTTCCGTGACCCCATCCCTGGCACTTACGGCACTGAGTGAGGTTTTGGAAATTTCCTCCAGTCTTCCTGAAGTGTTCCCACTTCACTCGGACATGGAGCATAAGGCTAGCTTTTTCTAAGGCCTTAAGGTTGTTTAGTTCACTAGACTTGAAGTGAACTAAATAAAAATCATTAGAAATCCCGTTGCGCGAATCGCCAGGACGGGATTTCATTTTCATTTTGATTACTTGGAGTGGCACAACTCCAAGTAATTTTGCCAGTTCATCTTTGATCTGATCCAGGGATTCACCACTGGGCAGTCCTTTCATGACAACCTTGAACACACGTTCAGTTTTGGTGTCGTAAGTAAAAAATTTGTGCTTCTTCTCAGTAAGATACTTGAGAAGACATTTAAATCCGTCCAAGGTTTCAGCCAATACACGGCATTCACCCCGACGTCCAATTTGTAGTGAAAACTTAACTTTCACGAAATTCAAAAGTTCCATGCGAAGAGCATGGAAATCGGAAGTGGTTATCACAATAGGGGGAATCTTTTCCTTCTTGGCATTAAGCCGGGAAAGTTCACTAGAATTTTTCTTGGATGATGGATCATTCTCATCATCCGTGAGCAAATCAAATTGATTACTCAAATTAATTTCATCAGAAGGGGGGTCAAGAGTTTGCCCCTTTCTTTTGCGTTTAGGCGCCATGGCGGCAGTAAATTTTTATCCAAATCGACTTCCAAGCAGATTACTATAAGAATCTGAAGGATCGAAGAGGAATTTTCCAAATCGATATCCAAGAAGGATTACCTCGGGTAGGGTCCAAACAAGGATCGAAGAGGAATAAGAGTTGAACAAGGTAGAAAATTTTTACAGGTTGAGCACTGAAAAGTGCTGTTTAAATTTGTTGTAGCTTTAGGTAGTAGTAACACTTCCTTCAGCAAAAAGCAAATAGATCCGCACGGCAAGAGAGCACGATGCGGACTGTTGTCTCTTTCCACCATTCTCACCGTTGTTTGACGATGATGAGGACATCAACATGTTGCATCGTTCAAGAGTGTTAGAATAAAAGAGACAACTATCCTGACTTTGCCAGGCCAATGCACTGAGAATACCACAACAGGAAAGTGCTAATACGGCGCCAGATGGAAGCGATTGACGTTTTCGTATTTTCACGTTGTTTGTCTGACGTAGTTTTCGCGATTTTGTGCTCGTTGCCGTGGATGTTCTCGCGTTTTATTGATAGTTGGGTCATAGACCCAGTTCATAAAGCAGCGTATAAGACTGAAAAGTGTTCGGAAACATAATAAAATAGGCAATGAAACATAACATTGGCACTTTTTGACTGTGTTTGTGTAGTGTTTTGAGAAGGTGTGCGTAGGGAACGCAAAACAAAATGACAGTACGCCTGAATTGCAACGGGCAGTTTTTTATTATAATAATGTAAAAACCTAGATTCATGTGAGTTGTGTGACAAGGTCAGTGTTTTATGATTTTGTTTATGGTATTTTCAACATTCACTGAGAGTCAGATCGTTGCAAAATGGGGTGATTACAGTAGTGATTCTCAAACACACAGACACTCGCAAATTTAAACTTGTATGTAGTGAAATTTTTCAACCTGGCTTCCACCTTAATTTTCCATGATTCGATGTCAACCGGATGCTCAGACAAGCAGATAGCAGTTCGGGCAAAAGCTCACGCCAAACTACCACTCTACTGAAGTTGTTGCAATATGGAAATGAAAGCCCATGAAATATTTGCACGCTCCGACTCAGAACTTCTACCAATCCTGGGTAAATGGCAAGGCATAAAAAAGCACACTCTCTCCTCCGTACTGTACAGTTATTTTCCATTTCATAGCGATGATCTTCACATTTAAAACTTTTCATCCTTGTTGCTGGCCAAGTCAAGCCAACTTTCGTTAAAGTTGCAAATCACTTCTTAATGGATGGTAGCATGGAAATGGAAGAAGACGAAGAAGCTGGCACAAAACCATCCTTTGTCCATTTTTAGAAACGGATCGATACCAGTGACGACAAGCCGACGATAGTAGGAATTTATTCCAAAGTGTGACTCTTCCCACATCCGTCATCCAACGACGGGAACATAGGGGGGGGGGGGAGGCATAGGCAGTCGGGGTTAGTACTGCTGCTAAAAGTACCCCCTCCGTCAAGGAAGAGTGCAGGGGGGCAGGTATATAAGGTCGCTCAGCTGTGTGCCAATGTAAGTGTCATCGATAGTATCAAAGATTAACGATGTACCGGAGCCGTACACTGCCGATGCATGTGATATCGATTTTGAACGACCGAGACCGCGCGCCGGTTAGTGATGGCAATAAGCGATGCATTAGGAAATTGCTTTCGGGGGTGAAAAGGTGAAGGACGGGGGAAAAGTTTCACAAAATTGGATCCGTAGTTTACGAGACGTGTGATAGGGTTAAGATCTAGTTTCTGCCACACTAAGCACAACCCGCTCTTAACCTCTCGCTTACGATCGGGTTTGAACAAATAATGGAATGTTCTTATCAAAGATGACTTCTAAATGAATTAACCTTCCTATAAATACCACTAGATTTGATAAAGAGTAACAAATTGATGAGATATTGATACAAATCTAACATCGCTAGTTTACTCCAATTCCACAAATTCCATCCTATCGCATTGAAGCGCAATTGAATTCACTTCGGCATACGAAGGAAGGGAGACAAATTGATTCACTAGGAGTGCTTTTTTTTTGTTTTAGATAAAAATAGGTATAAAGACCCAACAAACAATTTGTGCTAATTAAAGGCTGAATAAGTAATTTTTTTTAGCTGAAGAAGTATATATTTGCCTGAATAAGCTATTATTATGCTTCCAATATTTGTTGGGTATTCATATTATGCGTTCTTATAGTAGCTTTTGAACTGCCCTATCGTACCGAACGTTAACGTTGAAATCATTGATATATTTAGCGTTTATGCCGCAGTAGTTCTCTACCCTGCTGGCTTTTCACTTTTCAGTTCCAGATGAAAAGAAACAATTTTTGTTTGCTTCCTGCCCATATCGCACCTCCGAGATTTCGATCGACACTCTGTCTCTAGAATGAGTGGCATAAGCGTTACCTCCTAGGAGAACCACTCGTCAAGGCTTGATATGCCAGGCAACCTCAGGGCGTGTTTATGTATGTACATATAAGAGACCGACATTTAGTTTGAAGGCGATTCAGCAGGCTAAAACCCCATGAGGGATTGAGATCGTCGTTCTACCGAAACACAACATATCCCCACTCGCGTTTATCATCATCTAACTTTCCAGTTTAGATTTCCCCCACCCGTGAGTGTGGAGACTGCTTTCCTAGGCAGGTCACTTTAACGCTTTTGAGTCATTCGTGACTTGTTCGGGGGTGAGATTTGAACTTGTGACTTTGGCGTGATGCTAAATACTACGACGGGGTCGCCCCCAGATTCTACTTCAATAAATAAAAACTACATGAAAAACGAGAATGCAAAACGACGTGAAAGTGTGAGAAACATAGCCAATCAAAATGAACGTTATCACTGGGAAAGCTGTAATGTTACCAAAACATCGAAAATAATTATTAGATTGATTAGTGTTCCTACCCTAGGTTTATTCAAACTATTATTTGTTTCTTTCCCATTTCAGTTTGTTTGTTTACTAACTCTCCCTAATTAAAGGGTGGTACGGTCAAAATTTGGTCAATATCAACTTGACGTATTTCTTTCAATTTTGCATTTAAAAAACCTGAACACCCCTCATTTTGAAGGTGTGTGTGTGTGTAGAATGTTGCTCCTATTTTGATTTTGGAATTCACTCTTCAGTTGTCAAAATGCCGTCCAAGCAAGAAGAGCAGCGTATCAAAATTTTGCTCGCGCATCGCGAAAATCCGAGCTACTCGCACGCAAAGTTGGCAAAATCGCTAAAAGTTGCCAAATCAACCGTTACAAATGTAATTAAAGTGTTTGGGGAACGTTTGTCGACAGCCAGGAAGTCTGGATCGGGGGAAAATCGAAAACCGGAAGCCGCTGAGACGACAAAGAGAGTTGTCGGTAGTTTCAAGCGAAACCCTAACCTCTCTCTCCGAGATGCCGCAAATAAGCTGGGTGTATCGTCTACAACCGTGCATCGAGCCAAAAAACGAGCCGGACTATCGACTTACAAGAAAGTAGTGACTCCAAATCGCGATGATAAACAAAATACGACGGCCAAAGCGCGATCCCGGAGGCTGTACACGACGATGCTGACGAAGTTTGACTGCGTGGTAATGGACGACGAAACCTACGTCAAAGCCGACTACAAGCAGCTTCCGGGACAGGAGTTTTATACGGCAAAAGGAAGGGGAAAGGTAGCAGATGTTTTCAAGCACATGAAACTGTCAAAGTTCGCAAAGAAATATCTGGTTTGGCAAGCCATCTGTACCTGTGGCTTGAAAAGCAGCATTTTCATAGCTTCCGGGACTGTCAACCAAGAAATTTACGTGAAAGAGTGTTTGAATAAACGTCTGCTGCCTTTCCTGAAGAAACACGGTTGTTCCGTACTGTTTTGGCCGGATTTGGCATCTTGCCATTACGGTAAAAAGGCCATGGAGTGGTACGCCGCCAACAACGTGCAGGTGGTTCCCAAGGACAAGAACCCTCCCAACACGCCAGAGCTCCGCCGAATTGAGAAATACTGGGCTATTGTCAAGCGGAACCTAAAGAAGACCAAAAAAACTGCTAAGGGCGAGCAGCAGTTCAAGGCAAACTGGCTTTCTGCGGCGAAGAAGGTGGACAAGGTGGCTGTACAAAATCTGATGGCAAGGGTCAAGCGTAAGGCCCGGCAATTCGGATTTGGAAAAGCGGAAGCCTAACTGAATATTTTTCCTGAATTTTATACTAATTGAACTTGAAAAAGAAATTTAATTTGATTTTTTAAATAAACGATTTCACCGATTTACACGCGTTTTCCCTTGACCAAATTTTGACCGTATCACCCTTTATGTGTAAAGATGTCTGATCTAGTTCTAGCGATTGCTAGCCTGTCCTGTCCAGGGCGTCACAATATCAGCTTCAATCGACAACATCGATGCAACGAAGAGGCTACTTCTATGCCCAGGGAAGTCGAGAAATTTTTCAACCCGAAAAATTCCTAGACTGGACTGGGAATCGAACCCAGCCACCTCCAGCATGGTCTTGCTTTGTAGCTGCGCCTTTACCGACTGAGCTAAGGGCCACTACATCTTTCATGAAACACATCAACATAGGCGTATATGACGGAAAATTAAAATATATATTTAATGCATTTCTCACGTGAAAACAGTCGATGATTGCACGTAATATGTTTAATTTGTGTTTTATCAACATATTTATCTAAAAAAGTAGAAGGGTCTGTGCCTAGGGGCACGAACGGAAGCTTGACGTAGGACCGCTAGTAGACGGAACAAATGTGTAGAGCATTTAGTTCTTTTAATTGATCGATCATCTATTATCTTAACTCTTTGCGTTTTTTATTTGTAAGCGTATCAAATTTGTAGTATTTATTTCAAAGAGAAATTTGATGAAGAGAATCCAAGGGACTGTCAACTTGAGTATTTTCGATTCATCTGCCCGACTTTAAAAGGTGTGTTTTGAAATTTGTGTTATTTATGAATTTTTAAGGTTTGTGCATTTTGGTATTAAAGTGTATTCAATTCACCCCTCACAGGATTTCCTTCCGAATTATATGAATGGGGCGGGGCGGAAAGTATCGTTTGTGCAGAATATGTAAAAAAGGAGGGACTTCGAGAGATTGAACTCGTGAGAGCTAATTTTCTCACAAGTTTGATTTTATTGGCTTTCTGAATATACACCAAGAGCGAATTATTCTCACTTCTCTCAAATTCTATATGGATTTTTAACACTTCCGTGTTCACCGCGTGTTCTGGGAAATGGTCGGACGATGATTAATCTCACCAATACATTCGGGCCTACAATTCCACACCTTCAATAGAGACCAGGTTGAGCCTTGATAGCTAGCTGCTTGCGGGAACTGATGATCTTGACAAATGTCCAAATAATACTCTTAACAAATTTTTGGTGGCCAGCGACTCACGAAGAGCTACTGATTCCGATCCATAGCATAGCGGTGCAGCTTCTTCTTCCTTTGATGGTTGCTTATGTGGGCTCTGCAGCTCGCTGCTTGCAGGCAGCCTTTCGTTGTTATTGGAGAACAATTTTCAACGCCACACGCCGAAAGCACTGCTACTGCTGCTACTGCTGCTACTAATTTCGACGACCGAACACCACCACACAGTGGTTCTTAGTATGACGATGAG
Source organism: Ochlerotatus camptorhynchus (assembly GCF_037179485.1). NCBI lineage: Eukaryota > Metazoa > Arthropoda > Insecta > Diptera > Culicidae > Ochlerotatus > Ochlerotatus camptorhynchus. The sequence goes on from NW_027040958.1 coordinate 1,328,085, forward strand.
TGTGCAAAATATTACGCAATTCCATCCTCCCTATTCGCAGGTGCCCGAGGATCGGAGGCGAATGCCACTTCGACTTGTTTCGTCTACTTCCTACTCTCTGACGACTGTGCTGGGGAAGCAGCATATGCATGTAGGTAATTGGTGGATTTGTTAGTTAATTCGACGCTTTTGGACAATGCTGGACATTTACCAGTTTTTCAATAGTTTCTTGTTGAAAATCAACATTCGGAAGCATTGTTATCGATGCGTAGCCATTAGTCTGATGCAAAATTTGACTTTTTTGCTCCACAGTGCTTAAATGATTTCAAATCGGGTCCTGATTAGCCTCCAAAAGTTACAACTCATTTGGTTAGAAACAGACTTCGCACAAACCATTTGAAGTTTACATGTAAATTACTATGGGAAATCTCAACTTTTTGTTCCTTGCCTTCTAGTCTCTTTCCATATTGAGCTGCGAAACAGTTCGATAACAATTCTTACAAAAAAATTTCTCAGCTACAACTTTGCTGAAGATCGTTTCTTTGTAAAAAGAGACATGAAAAAGTTATTAATTATTTAAGAGATTGGTAAACTTATGACATGATCAAGCAGCTGCTCTGTAGGCAACACTGTATTTTGCAGTGTGACATAGTAGCCATGATTTTTGTGTCCTATTCAACGCCCCAGAAACACCAATGTTGCCTGCTGATCAGTTGATTGAGCATGATCATAAGACATCAGCGCATTGAACAATTGATAACTTTCGATCCTTGTATTTAATCAAAAAATGGTATTCAGCTAAGTTGTAGCTGGGAAAATTTCCTACAAGTACAGTTGAAAGTTTTTGAAGCAAACCGATATGGTGAATTATTAAATAGACATGAACAAAAATCTTGGTTTTACCATAGTAATTCCCATACAAACTTCAAATGGTTTGTGCCATCTCAGTTTCTCACCAAATGGGTTCAAATTTTGAGAGGTTAGTCAGGATCAGATTTGGAATCGTTTAAGTATTGTGGAGCGAAAATTTCAAATTTTGCATCACTCTAGTAGCCAAATTTCTGATCGATTGGTGTTAACATTATTGAATTTGGACCAGGGGCAGCTGAGTTATTAACGTTCAAAATCTTTCTTAATTTGTTACATGTTCCATTTTCGGTTTTCACAAAGTGTACCCCCATATAGAAATCAAAGACGTAGTCCTACGTAAAAAAAAAGAAATGGAAACGGGACATATCGCGTGTTAAACAAATTGGAAGAGCGGTGATAGCGTTTCGCTGAAAGAGATTTAAAGCCATAATGCGGTTTCGTTCAACTACAAATCGATGTTACTTTCATTGAAAGCGATGAGAAAAGCAACGACGAGAAGATCTACAGCCAGTCTTTTGTTCTAAGCGTTTATATTTTTCATTATCGTTCCGTGCTGATAGTCAAGTTAGGCGTTATAGAAATAAAGCGTTGAACACGTTTGTATGAGAGAAACAAAACTCGTGTTTATTTTAGAGCTTTAGAAATTCCGAGCCCTGGTCCTGTCATATGCCGCGGATACACTTGTATGACCTACTATGATCATGAGCATTATTTGTATAATATTTATGAGCACTATACAACAACTAGCATAGCATAGCATAGTATATGCGATTGTACAAATCGTGGGTAGCTATATAATGGTCAACTAATACGTTTTGTAGAAAATATCATGTTGGCGCAGAAAAAAAAAAAACACTTGGGATTAGTAATTTTCCCCACACAAAAATAAAATCTACACGGATAGAAATCTCCTTATACCTTTTGGCAAATTTCCATTGCTGATTATTCATAAATTGTATAAGTCGACTAATAAGCAGACGCCTTGCAAAAAGTTAATAAAGATCATGTGTCAAATGAAATGTATAAGCGGTCACACATACCTTTTATGCATTCTAATAGGACCTATGTGGTTTGTCTTATGGAATGTATAAGGCTGATGCTTTGGCAAAAATGTATAAGTGAAACACATGAATTAAATAATTGATTTTCGTTTCGTGTACAAAACAGGCACCGCACTATACATAGCAAAAAATAAATTTTAATATTACATCCAAGAGGATGCACTTCAATCATGTCGAAAATTTTATGTAATTTTTATGGCCACAAAAATAACCACATGCTGTAAAAGCAGCGTAATGTCAGTTCATGCACTGTATTAACGATAATTTTGTCCTTTTTGGCAAGTAATATTACACCATATTTTCGACATCCACTTTGCTGTGATATTGAAATGAATGTTTAACTGTGTACACCTGACCACATCCTTACAATCGCAGGGGAAGGGAAGGAAAGTTAATCGAACATCTACTTAAGTAGGTTCAAGAAACCCATACTACCTTCATAGATGTCACAGGAAGAGAAAAGTTGTGTTAGTGGGAGGGTGAATGATTAGGAAACTATATTCATCAATATAGAGCATGTCAGTGTTCACTCAGCTGTCGACAAAAGCAGGCCACTCTCGATGTGTGCTACGCGATCGTCTGTTGTCTCGGCAGCAACCATTGTGTGGTCCTCCTCATTATTCCTCATCAGCAGTTCTTTCGGTCGATGCGTCGTCGACTTTGGAAAGCAACCGTTTCGTGATGAGTGTGTGAGTGCTGACCACGTTTTGCGTCCATTGCTGCAATGGACGCGCTCTGACCCTCGTTGGCGTACAAAAATTTGCCATACAATGAAACCACTGGAAGCGGCTCCAGTTCTGATGGAGGAGGCTTTTTGGATAGCGGAAGATAAAGTGTTTATTGTGTTGTACCTTTTGACTATAGTTTTAAGATGTATTGTATAGTGACCAAGAATCCTCGGCACTGTAAAGTTAATTCGGTTGAGCCTTATCAAATAAATTAATAGACAAAAAAAAAATATAGAGCATGTGATAAATCAGTAATAAAAAGTAGATGGGTCTGTGCCTAGGCGCACGAACGGAAGCTTGACGTAGGACCGCTAGTGGACGGAACAAATGTGAAGAGCATTTAGTTCTTTTAATTGATCGATCATCTATTATCTTAACTCTTTCCGTTTTTAAGTTGTAGGCGTACCAAATTTGTAGCACCGTGCCGATTCAAATTTCGGACACTTAAACTCGAATTTCGGACACTTTTAAAAGTTGATTATCTCGGTCGAATATGATCAACATGTCTTGTAAATTTTAAATTTTTTTGACTAGTGCCCTCCACGATCATCTAACATTATTACTTTGTTTCTAACTGGATGTAATATTTAATTAAAAATGAAAGTGTCCGAAATTTGAATCGTCCGAAATTTGAATCGGAACGGTATTTTTTTTTTAAAGAGAAAATTGATGAAGAGAATCGTTTAAAATCACTTGCACCCCTGCTTACAAGTTTGGATACAAGATCACAACTCTGGAGAGCATTTAGTGTGGTTCTGAATATGGACAAACAGGCACAGTTACTGTAATAAGCTTGTTGGCCCTGAAAAGGCCCGTTTTGTTGTCAAAGTTGGTGATGATTTAACCTCCAAAACCGTACCTGTCGCTTCAAAGCGTAAACGTAATCCATGACCGCTTACGCTTGGTGTGTTCAGAGTGGGAGAAAGCATCACGGATCACATTTTCCAGGAACACCTTCAGCACACCTCGTGCTTTCTCGTAGATCAGACCGGAGATACGTTTGACACCGCCACGGCGAACCAGACGATGGATAGCGGTTATCACGAAGAACCTTGCGATGGCACTTGGCGCCTTCTTTACCCAGACCTTTTCCTCCTTTGCCACGACCAGTCATTGTTGCATGTTAGGTAGAAGAGTTGACTATCTAACCTACCACCAACTTCCTACTGCTGCTATTGCTGCTTCTGCTGCCTGCTCACCACGCCGTCCAAAGCGAAAAGGAGTTGTGGCTTGACATTTTTTTTTGACTTTAAATGATCTTTATTTTTGTATTTGTTTGATTTACATGTATGAATTATCAAGTGACACAGATGCGTTTTTCCATCTTTAGTACATATGAAATTTTGATTATTATTTACAGTTCCTAGTCCTATTAGGCCTGTTTTAGAGTATGACAAGGTGGATGGGATTGGTTTGTATTAATTTGAAAAAGGAGCATATTTATAACTACTATTTACAACTACAACTAACCTATAACTACTATATACAAATTGCTTATCAATGCATGTTCTGACATATTGCATTTCTGAACAAACCCAGTCTTAATGTCATCAATTTTGAAATCTAATTTTTGAACGTTCGCCTCTTGGTGGAGGACTGAAATTCTTGTGTCATCAAGGATCACTCTGTTCTGAGCGACCTGGATTTTGCTCCTGTGAGTCTGTGCACATGATTCCCACACCGGAGCTGCTTAGAGAATCGCAGCTGCTATAATTTGTTTGTAGACGGCCAGTTTGTTCACCCTTGAGAGGCGGGATCTGTGGCAAATCAGTGGATACTAGACTGATGCAAAATTTGACTTTTTCGCTCCACAGTGCTTAAATGGTTTCAAATCGGGTTCTGATTAGCCTCCCAAAGTTACAACTCATTTGGTTAGAAACAGACTTCGCACAAGCCATTTGAAGTTTACATGTAAATTACTATGGGAAATCTCAACTTTTTGTTCATTGCCTTCTAGTCTTTTTCCATATTAAGCTGCGAAACAGTTCGATAGCCATTATTAAAGAAAATTTTCTCAGCTACAACTTTGCTGAAGACCGTTTCTATGTAAAACGAAACAGGAAAAAGTTATTAATTATTTAAGAGATTGGTAAACTTATGACATGATCAAGCAGCTGCTCTGTAGCACATAACATATGTGGAACTCTCTTCTCTCTCTTCAAATTGTATGTATGTAAGGTAGCCACCATGCCTTCAAAGATCTTGTCTTGTATGCAGCTCCACTTAATAGCAAGATCAATTTGAGCTACCGATCTGAATTCACAATATCGCTGTATGAAGGGCCAAAAACGGAGGTGCGGACCCGTAAGCAGAGACACTTACACGAAATCCACGGGAATTCAAGAATCTCCTTCCAACGATACGATCCAACAAATCGAATAACACAATTCGCAATACTTATTAAGCTTCCTACAGGATGGTTTGTAAAGAAGGGCGCGTCAATCTCACTGAAACTGTTGAAGTAGAATTCACACCACCACAATCGAATCGGTAGGATAAAGAAAATGATAGTGTTTATTCCCTCCTAGACTCCGGTTGTCATACCACTCCATCGTCCAGTCCCAGGTCAAATGATACCCTGATGCTCCCTCCCAACCCAGTATTTATTTATACAATGAAAATATATGTTGTGGAAAAATGAAATATATCAAACCATTAAATATGAAATAAAATGAATATAAATTTATATAGATTAAACAGTTGATATTCTGCAATGAAAATAATAATTATTTTACATATAATAAGATGCAGCTCTATTTTTCCTCAGCTCACAATATCAAGTGGATGTAACACTAAAATTTTAAGGTTATATTAAGCAAATATATATTTTTATCTCTAATTACTAATAATGTAAGGATGTAAATGTAAAGTGTAAAGTGTGATGTATAATTAACATGACTAACAAAAAAATGGGATTACGAGAAAAATAAAGGAAAGATCTCATCCGATATGTTGCAAAGGAATCCATGACATCACGATGATTTCGAAGAGCTCAAATAGATATGCTGCCGCTACATCTTTCAACCGGTGTTAAAACAGCATTAGTTTAAAGAATACATTTGAATATAAAAGTTAAAAATTTAATGTTTATGAAATATATAGTGAAATGCAATATATGATAATAAATACGTATGAAAAATAACAACAACCTAAATTTTATTTTTAAATCCTTTAACCCATATTATTTTAATGGCACTTATGCAAAAACATTATTTATGTGCCCTAGAATGAAACTGTGTCCCATTAGATGTTATGAATATTTTAATTAATGAATCGAAAAACCGAAAAATCTAGGTTATTTGGGCGTTAACCAATATTTTTCAATGATAATACATCATCAATGATTGTAAATATTGAACACTCTGCAAATGTAAAATTATATGCTTAGTTAATCTGTAATGTAATGGTTAAATTAAAGAGTAATTGAAACTGTTTCCAATGATGTAACGCGGTCTTTTTTTCCAGAATCAAAACAAAACAGCAAATAAGGTTACCAGCATTTCGCTTTCTAAGGGTCGTAGGGTTACTAGAATACTAATTAAAATTTAACCTCTTTAATATGCACGAACGGGATTAAAGGTACAGTTAAGTAAAAGAAGAATAAAATTGTATAGCTAAGAATAAATAAAAATGTTGTAAAATATAAAACATTCCATATAACAATTTTCTCATCTTGTGGTTACATGTTTTCATAAAAATCATCCGACTCAAATCAGAACCGCACCCACTCAACCTCGCAAAAAACCCATGCCATTCAAACATCCGTACGACGAAAAAAGAATCCCACTCAGTATATTCAAAAACTGTTTTTAAAATCCCCCGACTCTCCTCATACCTGAGCAGATCCCTGAGGAAACCCTAAGAAACCTCAGTCAATGAACGACCAGGTCCTTAACGAATCCGAGCAAATGGAACTCAAACCCGAATCGGAATCAACGAACGTTTAATGGACGAATTTAAATAAACTTGAATAATGTATGAATAATTGTGGAGAATAATGAATCATGTTGATGCCGACGCAGCGAATCGATCATCGCGCCTACGCCCCTATGCATGCTCACTGTCGATATGTTTGGAAAGAGGAATCAAAACACCGAGAGGCAAAAAGAAAAGATTCCAACAACCACCGATCAAAAATATTGCTGTAGTTTCGAAGATTCGAACAAACCCATTCTGTAGCACAACGTTTCCAGAAACAACTCTAAAAAAAAAATAAGTCAGTCCGCTTCAACGCCTCCAACTGCTGTGCACCTAAAGAAAATTTCACAACTTATTCAGTAATAAATACGGGATTGAAATGTACAAACAATAAATGCCCTTCCAATAGAAATATATTAAGCTGAGAAAAAAAAGACTTATGACGCCACAAAACCAATTAAATATAACAAAAGTGCATACAAAAGTTATAAATTTAATAAAAAGGTAAGGGAACAATCTCACCAAATTTTCTGCCGTGTATCCTGAGCTGCTGCGTGTCTAGCTAATCCAAACCAAACCGACTATCAACCTCACATACACACGAAGACATCTCAGCTTTAATAATACGACGCACACACATAGCACCGCGCTTCGGTTTCTTTTCCTTCTCTTTTTTCCATTCTGTTTCTCAACATTTTCACTGTTATTTCACTATTTGCGAATGTCACTGATGCATAGAACGCTACCGAGAAGCAACCGTCTTTGGCTAAAGCACGACGCACTCATCGCGTTTTGCCATCCACATTGGCAAAAAAAAAAAAATAACACCTCATCAAAAATTACAATCATCGAAATCTTTTCTCATCCCGCTTCCAATAAGATTATTGTGCACAGCGTAGTAACCGGATCTAAGCCTAGCTCTTTCTATGCAGCAGAATATGGCACACACACAACAATCTAAAACTCGAGATATTTCCAACTGCATGTTGCAAGCTTGCTACACGTAAACCCTCACTAACACAATCAGCACTCTTTCACTCGCTATTTTCGCTAGCTTGCTGTGTTTGATCACCATGCCATGGAATTTATTAAAACATAATTATAATCTTTGCAAAATAGCCAAGCATGCTTGAAATGATGCAAGGCCAATAATTCTGCATGCATTCAAAGCACCAAAATTACACACGCATCTGAACATTCGAAGGAAAACCAATTTTCAACCGGGAGTGAAACACGCGCACGTCTATACGCAACAAAGACGAAATCCGAACTGAGATATAACATATGTGGAACTTCATGCAAAATAACTGACTCAAAGTTGACCCCTTTTTTGTGTTGCCTCAGTGGTATAACTGGTATAGTTGACCATCGATCTGTCAAAACAAAATTTTCATGATATCGACACTGAGCGTTCACAAAGACCAATGTCGAAAACTTAAACAATGGCTTCTTCCGTAAATTTCTCGTCGCTCAAAGTCAATCCATGTAAGCCACCAATTCTATCGGATATGAGGACTCTCCCTCTACATAATCATCGTAGTGGTTTACTTGACTGGTATTCCATTCCCGAGAAATTTGCGGAAAAAGTCATTGTTTACGTTTGCAACATTGACTCTTATGAAATTCTATGGTTGCATACTCAGTAAGCATTGACGTTGACGACGACTCTGCAACTCTTTACTCCTATTGTAAAATCCCAAAAGCATTTGACAATCTGTGCATGATATCTAGCGAACTTTGTCTTGTCTCTTCACTCCACCATGGTATCAGTGAGGCACCGTCTCTTCACGCAAAGCTTGACAGGATCTTATGAAATTTTCATAGGAGTGAAAGGGTAAGAAAATTTCCACCATGTTTCATGCACAGACAGACGTTTGCTGAGGGGGATTTACTATAGGAGTGAAGAGTTACAGAGTGGCCGAAAAGGCCATTTGCAAGTTTCAAGGTAATGCGACTATTCTTTTTTCTACAGGGGGCATATCAAAGGATTTTTAACTAGTATTTTCAAATCTGTCAGAAGCCAATTAAGAGCGTAATATTGTTCACTGTGCTTTTAGCAAGTCTACTTATGAATGTTATGATTTCAGCACGAACTAGTCTGTTGATGGATATTAACGTTTTCTTTTAATAAAAACTTAATCTTTTTTCTAAAAAAGCTAGAAATAAAAATAGGGTAAGTATGCCAGTTTTAGGCCCCATTGGTCATTGAATTGGCCCTTTCTTAAATTTCCCTCTTTTACATTATTTTCAATTTGTTTCGATACAATGTTCGACCATATCTTTTGTCATAAATCTACGCAAATAAAACCATTAAAATTTTATTTCAAATTTGATTTAAGCCCTGGGGTCAAAAACTGTACCATTAGTGGCAAAACTGGTACACTTACCCTACGTAAAATAGATCTAAACAATTACTTTCGTTTGTAAATAGTGCTTACGTTGAAAAAATAGCTGTTTCTGGTAACTTTGAGTCAGCTAGCTGGGAGTCCCATCCTGGGACCTTAGCCATAGTGGTCGAAAAAGTTAGGATCATGTTTGGTAGTAAAATTTACATTTATTTTCTGGGTTTTTATGTTTCAACATTTGATTTAACATTTCAATTGGTTAGCCTTTGGCTCTTCATCTTTGTTCTAGTTAATTGGTTATTCTAATGTGATGATTGCGTTTAGCGCTAATTTACAGGATACCCTTTGTGGGATTGTTTTGGTTTGAATTTAAAAATTTGATAACCTACCTACTTGAGCACCTAACTACTTATACTAGGTTGCCAAATCACGAATGATCTGGTGGTTTGATCGCAGACAGGCGACTCTGAACCTTTCCAGCGTGGAAGTCTTTCGCTCCTCGAGTGTTTGAAGACCGGCCAGGTGGTGAATCTCAGAATTACGAGTTCGCGGTGGACTGTTAAGGATCATTCTGAGGATCTTGTTTTGGATCCTCTGAAGCTTTAAGTGGTGGCACTTTGCACAACTCTCCCAGATTGGCATACCATACTCAATAGCCGGCAGAATGATTTGCTTGTGGACAGCAAGCTTGTTTTTGAGGGACAGGGTGGACTTCCTGTTTATCAGAGGGTAGAGCGACCTGATCAAGATGTTACACTTGGTGGATGTCTTGTCCACATGGGATCGGAATAGCAATTTGCTATCGAGGGTGAGACCAAGGTAGACTACTTCACTCGACCATTCAATGGGAGTGCTATCAACATGGATCTTGACGTTAGCAGGCGGAACAAGCCGAGGTGAATACGAATGTGGAAACAGAATGGTTTGTGTTTTAGCTGCATTGATACAAATCTACCAGCTCTTAAAATAGTCGGACAAAACATCCAGGCCTGATTGTAGTTTACTCGCCAGAGCACGGATCACTCGACCCTTATAGATGATGGAGGTGTCATCTGCGAACATAGACAGGATACCACCACCCGGCAGGGGAGGAACGTCTGACGTGAAAATGTTGAATAGGATAGGCCCAAACAGGCTGCCTTGAGGGACCCCTGCATCAACGTTGAACGTATCAGAGGGGACATTGTTCAAGTAGACCTGGAATGATCTACCCGACAAGTAGTTTTTGATGATCTTCACGAGGTAGATCGGAAAGTTGTATCGATGCAGCTTGTACACTAGACCATCATGCCAGACATTGTCGAACGACTTCTCGACGTGCAACAATGCCATGGCAGATGTATTGGAAACGGACTTGTTCCGCTTGATGATGTTAGTAACCCGTGCGAGTTGGTGGATGGTATAGTGGCCTTTCCTAAACCCGAATTGCTCTTTGAGAAAGATGTTATTATCATTTGAAAACACCAGCAGACGGCTGAGTATCAATTTTTCGAATAACTTCGAGATGGAGGACAAGAGGCTGATGGGGCGATAGCTTTTGGCACTGGTAGGATCTTTGCCAGGCTTGTGTATTGGAATCACTTTGGCTAACTTCCAGCATGCAGGGAAGTAGCCAAGCTCCAAACATTTGTTGAAGATAACGGTAAGATGGTTGAAGAAGTCAATACTCAAGTTTTTCAACTCGAGGTTGACTACACCATCCATACCCGCAGCCTTCATGTTTTTAGTACTTCTAATAGCTGCTATCACCTCATCAGCCGATATTCTACTATGATCATGCACTACTACGGGGGTGTCAGCGACTCTAGTCATTGCCTCCAGTACGGCAGGCCCATGGGGGCTCACCATGGTTTGACCAAGATTATGTGAAATCACAAAATGTTGGCCAAGAGCATTGGCCTTTTCAACTGGGGTTATCAGTAGGGATGGGTCTAAGTGGTCAACAGAGGAAAGCGGAGGGATCGGTCTCGACTTATGTTTCAAAATTTTGGTCATCTTCCAAAATGGTTTTGCACAATCTGGGAGAGAGCGAATCTTTTTGGTAAAATCGTTATTTCTGAGTTCCACCATCCTGGCCTGGATAATTTTGGTTAGTCTATTGACATTGGTCGTCAAGTGGGGCAGCCCAGAACGCTGGAACTGCCTACGGATGGTGTTACGGAGCCTGATAAGATCTTTGGTTGGGCTGTCAAGGTTCAGAGTATGACTCACCTGTCTGGATGCTGGTACGTGCTGCTCCCTGGCACGGGATATCGCCTCTTCGATGGCTTCCAGACACTGATCGACTTCTTCGTACGACTCCGGTAGGACGTCGTAATCGATTGCAGTGTCCACACAGCGCTGATACTGCTGCCAGTTGACACGATGGTAATTTCGCCGGGAAACTTGAAACCTCTTGGCCGAGGAACCTACTTCGGCCACCACCGGATAGTGGTCCGAGCTCAGTTCCTGATAGGCGATAGGTTGGGAGATGTTATCGCCAATGTTGCTGATGAAGATGTCGATGGTGGCATGAGCTCCGGATCGACTCAACCGGGTGGGAGTGTCCGGACACAGAATGTTGTAGTGGGCTTGCTGCAGATCGTTGTATAATATTGTGCCGTTCTGATTTCGCCGACTATTGCCCCAGGCTTGATGCTTGGCGTTCAGGTCGCCAGCGATGACAAAATTTTGCCGCCGTCGTGTTAGCTTGATGATGTCTCTTCGGAGGTCTGCGGCCGAGCCGTCCCTAATGTTGGTTTGCTTGGGGCAGTAGACCGCGATGATGCCATGTTGGACCAAGCGATGTGCTCACCTCAATTCCGATGGCTTCGATAATTTTCAGCTGGAAGCTTGGTAGTAGCCGGCAGCTGATGTTCCGCCTCGCAGCGATGGCCACTCCCTCTCTCCCGGAGCTGGTGCGGTCAAGCCTTACGAGCCGAAAGTCGGGAAGGAAGACGTTTAGCTCGGGCTTCAAGTGAGTCTCGGTGATGACGGCTATGTTGATGTGCCGTTCGTTGAGAAAGTCAACAAACTAGATGTTTTTGCTCTTCAAGGAGCAAGCATTCCAATTTACGATCTTGATGGCTTCACGGTCCATACTTAGTGACAAAGGACAGGGCAGCATGTAGCTGTTCAGATCGAGTCTTGCAGGTGCGCATGATGATGATGACCTCGGCCACGAGCGTCACAAGTTCCTCCGAGGTGAACGGAGAATCGTCGACAGGTTCACCTGAGACAGCAGCAGCGTATGATAAACCAGGGGCGGTGGATGAACCTGGATTTGGCTGGGCCGCAGCAGCAGCGAGACGATGCTGAACTGTCCGACTGTTGGGAATCATTTGGATACTCGCATGGTTGGCTTGTTGGTTGTTGAGCGGAAGCGGGGCTAGGTTCGGAACATGTCGACGGGGCAGGAGAGCTGGGTACTGCACTTCCGTGAGTACAGGAGGCGAACGATGATTACGGAGGCGACCGAACTGGTTGTTGATTGTAGCCTTCCGACGGATATTAATGTACTCCACTCGCTTGGGACATCCACGATTGGAGGCTTGATGGTTTCCACCGCAGTTGACACACATTGGCTCTATGTCATCAACTTGCTCACAGGACGCAGTTGAGTGAGTTCCAGCACACTTGCCGCAGTTTGTCTTCATCTGGCAGTTTTTGGTGCCATGACCATAGGTGGGGCAGTTCGTACACTGCGTAACATCACGATGTTGGGGTTTGTAATTCTCACAACTGATGATGACCTGAAACAGGTCCCGGATTTTGGATCTCAGAGCCGCAAGACTGGTGGATCCCTTCGTGAAGTGCACCAGGAACAACTGGTCACGGAAGCTGGTATTGTTGATGGAACGGCGGTTCATCTGGAACACGGCCTCAGGTTGGAGCCCAAGCCGCTCCAGCTCGGACTTCACCGCAGCCGCCTCGAACGACGTTAATCCACGTAAAACCGCCTTCAGTGGTTTGCTCGATGGCAGATCATGCGTGAAGAAGTCCACGTTGTTTTCTTTCAGGAAACATCCTATTTGTTTGTACTCCTCCAGGCTGGAGCACATGATTTTGGTACCGATGCTGCAAAGTTTGAAGCGAGGCAGCAGCTTGTGTTTTACCAGTTCGGCACCTAGCTTGGCAACATCCTTCACCGGCGTGAAAAGCGGGGGAATTCGCTCTTTTCTTGCAATGGGAGCGGCGTCACTATCGCCATTTTCTTCCGGGAGTACTGCATACTGGTTGGCTTGCAGTACTCGTTTTCCGGCGTCATCCTGCGACGCGCTGGGCTTGATTAGCACCTTCTTTGAAGGGCCCGCTGTTGACTCATTGGCATGTTTACGCACCATTTGTTTCGTGTTTGCAAGTTCAAGTAAACTTGCCAGAACGCGAGAAGGTGGCGACACTTTCACGGCGCAACGCGACAGCACAAGCGAAACAAAATCTAAACGAGATCTCGAGCGAAAAATACGGACTGAACAGCTCAACAGTCGAGCAAAGAATCAGGATCATGTTTAGCCCCTCCTTTGCCTTTTAGATCAATCTTTCCACGTTTTTGGGTACAAAGTAATTGGAGTGGATCTTTGTGTTGGGATTTGAGCAAAAAATTTCAATTTGCCGCAGTTGAGAAACATATGGAGGGTTGAATCATTGGGTATTACAGGTATCGAAGCGTTTGATTTGATTTATCGTCCTGCTTGCGAAATTCTTGCGAATGGAACGATGGTTACCCTAAAAAAACTGCATATTTTCCGCCTAAACTGGACCACTTGTTGCAAAATTTTGCTGTTTCGCTGTGGACTTCAAAATGTGTGCTGTAAACTCCTAATTTTCGCGGTCGTATTTTTCCTCCTACGAATCCAAATGAAATCAAAGGTTGATGCAATTGGTTTCAAACAATTTGAAAAAGTTTAACGAAACAAATGGTACATACATTCTTCTTCAATGTTTACAAAAATAAAATTGATAAACATACCTGCACAAATTTAGAATTAGAAAAATTAAACAAAAACAGAAAAACAATACGTATCACTTTTAAAATAGGGCTGTAAGCAGTTAAGGAAGCTTACAATGACATTTTAGGATTAACGTTGGTCATTGCATGAAATATCAGCGAAAAATGTCTTCTTTTTGAAATGCTAACATTAATATATTTTTGTTGTTGTGTGAAGCAGAATGATGAATTTGTTGAATCCAGCTAATTAGTTATAAATAAAGGACGTAAATAATTAACAATAAACAAAGACATAAGTTCGGAAGTGCTAAAAGTCGTAGAATTATAAACCACTCTAATATTATTTAAATAGAATTGAATACCCCCTTGATACCCTTTCTCATTTTACAGCTGGTATAATCAATTTGACAGATCGATGCCTTTCTATGCCACTTGATATCACTGAAATGGGGTCAATTTTGGATGCCCGAGTTCCACATATGTTATGTGTCTGTAGGCAACACTGTATTTTGCAGTGTGACATAGTAGCCATGATTTTTGTGTCCTATTCAACGGCCCAGAAACACCAATGTTGCCTGCTGAGCAGTTGATTGAGCATGATCATAAGACATCAGCGCATTGAACCATTGATAACTTTCGATCCTTGCATTTAATCAAAAAGTGGTCTTGAGCAAAGTTGTAGCTAGGAAAATTTCCTATAAGAACAGTTGAAAGCTTTTGAAGCAAACCGATATGGTGAATTATTAGATAGACATGAACAAAAATCTTGGTTTTACCATAGTAATTCCCATACAAACTTCAAATGGTTTGTGCCATCTCAGTTTCTTACCAAAGGGGTTCAAATTTTGAGAGGTTAGTCCGAATCCGATTTGGAATCGTTTAAGTATTGTGGAGCGAAAAAGTCAAATTTTGCATCAGTCTAGTGGATACAGACACCTAACCAAGGCGGAACACTTGACTACGATTTTCTCCACATGCGATCGGCAAAGGAGCTTTTCGTCAAACAACATCCCGCGATAGGTTACTTCGGCGGACCACTCAACCCTTGTGCCATCCATGATTATAGTACAAGAGGGAGCCGGTTTTAGTTTGAGTGATTGCCGATGGAGGAACATGATTGTTTGTGTTTTGGAGGCATTGATTTTGATTTTCCACGTGGTGGCATAATCAGCAAAGGCGTCAAGGCATCGTTGGAGCTTGTTTGTTATTTCGAGAGGTATCCTACCCTTGACGGTTATTGCGGTATCATCTGCGAACAGGAAGAACACGCAACCGTCTCCGAGGGGAGGAATGTCAGAAGTGTAGATGCTGTAAAGCAAAGGGCCCAACAGACTTCCTTGCGGAACACCTTCTGGGGATGGAGAACGTGTTTGAAAGGCAGCCGTTCAACGATACCCTGAACAACCTTTGCTGAAGGTAGTTACGGGTGATTTTAACAAGATGCAAAAGAAAGTTTAAGTTACAGAGCTTGTATTCAAGCCCATTGTGTCAGACATTGTCAAACGCTTTCTCAACGTCTAACAATGCCATGGCTGTGGACTTGGATACAGCCTTGTTACTTCGGATGTTATTCATCACCCGTACTAGCTGATGATTTGTGGAGTCCCCCTTCCTGAACCTGAACTGTTCCGGTAGGAGAATGTTGTGTTCCTCGACAAACTTGAGCAAACGATTGAGAATAAGTTTCTCGAACAATTTGCTCAGCACTGAAAGGAGGCTGATTGGTCTGTAGCTTGAAGCTAGCGTTGGGTCCTTCCCGGGTTTGTGGATAGGTATGATTTTCGCTGTCTTCCAGATACTTGGAACGTAGTGCAGATCCAAGCATCTGTTAAAGACAGCAGCCATCAGAGAGTGAAGCTTCATGCTAAGATTTTTCAACACTAGGTTGAATATTCCGTCGAACCCTTCATGTTTTTGGTGCATTTCAGCGCTGAGCAAATCTGTTCCACTGTGATTTTATCCTCCGGAGGAATTGCACAAGGGGAGGAATCAAGGTTGAGTACGCATTGCTCAACCTGAACTTCGAGCGGACTTTGGATGTTGAAATCAAGCAAGTGCGATTTGGCAATATGCTCACCAAACGCATTTGCTTTCTCCTTAGGGGTGATTATTAGCCGATCGTCATCATTTTCATCTTTGAGTGGAGGAATGGATTTGGGGTGCTTCTTTAGGACCTTGGCAACCTTCCAGAATGATCTGGAGCGGTCGTCCAAATTCTGGATGAGCCGCCCGAAACTTTCATTCCGAAGTGAGACCATTCTGGAAGCAATCTCCTTGTTCAGATCGGCCATTTCACGTTTCCATGCTAGTTCTCCGGTTCTTTGGAACTGGCGTCTACGAACATTTCTCAGGCGCATCAAGAGTTGGGTGTGGGAATCAATGGCAATAAACTTACCCCTCACAGGAACTCGTCGGACACATGCCTCGTCAGTCACGGTTATGGCTTGGTGGAGGTGAGTTGAGGCTAGTCAGCCGCGCTCTTTTATATGTTTCAGGTTAAAACAGAATGATGTGCAACTAAATGGTACTCGATTATGATGACGGGTTTGGGAAGAACGTTTATTTCATGAAAAAAGTGATTAAATTTATCACTTTTTGTTTGCACATTGGACAATGCTTGACTTTACCACTTTTTCAATAGCTTCTTGTTGAAAAACATTAGTTGGAAGCATTTGCGTAGATCTATTTCAGATCGATTGGTGATAAAATTGTTGAAATTGGTCCAGGGGCAGCTGAGTTATTAAGGCTAAAAATCTTTCATAATGTTGTTACATGTTCCATTTTTGATTTTCACAAAGGGTACCTCCATATAGAAATCACAGACGTAGTCCTACGTCAAAATATAATATAAATAGATAAAATGAAAAGATCTCACCCGAATGGCCTAGTGACTTTGCAGTGTCATGTTTTCGGCAATGCTTTATTAAATTTTCCTTAAAACACCGCAATCACTGATAACGTTCTTCTAGATTATCGCTCTACTACTTGTACGCACAGAAGATCACAATCCACGCACAATCAAGGTTATACATAAATGAACCAAGAGGTGCAAATCTAGATACTACAAGAAAAATCTTGATAGCGGCTTTTATTGTTATAAAAAAGCATCACACTTGCACGCACAATAAGCCGCACCAAGGCCTTCTTGTTTATATGCGCCTCCCGCTTACACCGCACAACAGCACAATCAATCAACCTCATTGCACAATAGATTAGTCTTAAAAACACGTCTGCACTGATCGACGACCGATCTGGTTATCTATGAGCACTATGCAACTGTACAAGTTTGACCATGGATGTGCTCACAATTTATTATACAAATAATTCTAATGCTCATAGTTTGTCATCCAAGTGTATCCACGTAGACCTGTGTGCCGCCGCCGCCGACGATTTTCATACGCCGCCGCCGCCGATTAAATTAACCCGGCGCGCCGCCGAAGTAAAATCTTCCACGCCACCGAATGAAAAATCCGTAGCACCTTTTAGGTAAAATGCATCTTGAACGCGTTGAAATTAGTTTCAACGTCATTTATTCATTTAGTTTTTTGACGTTTGTTCGCACTTTCTCGATCCAGCACACAGGAATGAATCATTCAGGTCGGATTTACATAAAGGTGAATAAGTGAATATAGGGTGTCCAGAATGTGTAAGCGCGACTTTCGAACACCCCTGCTTGTTTCAGATGCCGTTTGAACAGCTGATTATCACGCTGAATCATTGTTTACATTTCGACCAACAGTTTCGTGTATCGCAAGTTGCGGTTCTTTACATTTCCGTGACAATGCGAAGCATTTCTCCGGAAAAGCGCAAATAGATCGTGCACAAATGGTGTACTATACCCTTTTTCTTTTAAATATCATCATTTTCAGCCCAATGCCCAACATTTCTCTGAAGAAAGTATGGTGATGAAGCAACTTTCCAGGACAAGCAAAAATCTGGAGGTAAACCGAACCCTGTTGACCAAAATCTGAACCGGAAAATCGTGCAAGCTTTCACTCGCAAGAAAAGGGCTTCGGTTCGAGACGTGACTAGAAAAGTGGGATCCTCGAAAAGTAACTGTCGTGATTTTCAGGAGCCCGTACAAAGTTGTTTGCCTGGTGAAGCTCCATAGTTTCTGGTTGAGCGCCGTGCGAAATGCAGAGAAAGCCAGGGGAACTCTCAACCCCTTGATGTTCTTCCGATTTGCTGCTGACCGAAGTCAATCACTGCTGCCGAAGAGAGAGAGCTGCTGCTGTAGTTATCGCTTGTCCGGTAGACACGCTGTCCGTTCGTAGAATGAGCCTCAGCACTAGACTGCTGCCTTATTTATAGCTGCTGTTGCCGGTTGCCAAACGCAACCAATCACCACGCTGTACATTGAGGAGAAATCTGGGGAAACTTAGCAACCGTTCGCTATACATCCGATAGTGAAACTACCAAATTAAAGAATGCCAAGCATATTGAATATGAAAATGCATCTTAGAGGAGAAATAGACTTTCTTTTAATTTATTCAAAAGATGTGTTTTACTATTATGTTATGTATTATAATTATTCTCATCGTTATCTCTACAGTAACGTCCAGCGGGCCAAGGCAAGAATGTGTCTAAAGACGTTTAAGAAGCAGAAGAAGCCAAAGCGAAGTGAAAAACAAGCCGCATCCGTCAAACCGAGGGCTCGGAAGCAGGGTGGCCAGATTATTTTTTTTTCATTATCGGTAGCTTCTCAAAACTTTTATCGGTAGTTATCGGTAGGCCGTCTGAAGAAGGCTTTCCCGATACTTGAAACCTTTGTGAGCGGGGGAGGGGGCTGTCCTTCAGTTCTTCTCCTTTTAACGTGTCGAAATCAATGTTTCTAATTCTAATGCTAATTCTGAATACAAGGAATATAGGTATTGAATATTTTTCAAGATTACTAAAAATCTGTGATTCTCGGTAGAAAAAGTGAAAAATCGGTAGGCATCCCGAAAATCGATAGGACTTCCGATAAATCGGTAGGTCTGGCCACCCTGCTCGGAAGTTATAGAGCTTTTTGACGTTTAATCGGTGCACACTACTACACCATTTAAAACGAACGAGTTCGAGCAAGAGGGAAACAGATTAGTGAGAAATCAAACCGTTCATTCATCCATGTATGCTAGATAGAGAAAGACTATTAAACGTCAAAAAGGTTTATACGACAAGTTGCTGTGCGGAAAATCGGTGTTCGAGATTATGGACGTTGAATCATACGTTAAATTTGATTCAAAAACTCTTCCTAGTGATCAGTACTACACCGTTCGTGATGGCCGAAGTGTTGACGACGCGGATAAGTCGATTTTTTTCCGAAAAAAATCGGTAAAAATGCTATGGGCATGCCATTTGTGAGTGTGGTGTCTACGTGCGTGAGTGTTTAAACAAGCGTCTGTTACCCATGATCCGCAAACACGACGCTTCAGTACTGTTTTGGCCGGATTTGGCGTCGGCTCATTACTCCAAGGACACGATAGCTTGGTATAAAGCCAACAAGGTCAAATTTGTACCCAAGGAGATGAATCCGCCAAACTGGCCAGGCCAATCGAAACTTTTTGGGCCCTGACCAAAGCATATTTGCGGACACATGTAAAGGCAGCGGATTCCGTTACAAAGTTTGTGAAAGACTTGGAAAAAGTATCCAAAATTGTTGGACTGAAGCTAATGAGTAGCGTGAGATAAAAAAACCAATCCTTGGCTTACGACTCAGATTTTCTACGTTTAACTGTAAGAGAATACTATAGAGAACATGAAAACAAAATAAAAATCGAATTTGCTGTAAACAAAGTTACGTCATTGTTTTTTTTTTCAAATCGTGCTTAGACATTCTGCAACACCCTATATTATTAACAGCACGTTGATATTTGAGCTTTTTTTAAATCTCTACAGGTCCAAGTTGTGCTTGAAATACATAAACCAAACGTTGTATGACTACAATGCGTGTACATTCAAATCTGTATAAGAGTAGTACAAGCATATCATTTATCGCTAACAACATATTAATAACCTGTAATGCTCAATAAATGAAAGAATTCCTAGGGCCCATTTAAATGTTACGTTATGCAACATATTGCTTTTAAATACTATCCACCCCTACATAACGTACTTTTCTTATACTTAATAGAAGGGTTGTAACACGTTGCACACCAACAAGCACTTGAATACTTTCCTAAACAAATTCCGCATGTACGGCCAATGATAACGACTCAAAATTGAGTAAGAGTTACTCATATTTGAGTTCAGTTATTTATTTATTTTTTTTATTGAGGAGTGAAGTTAAACCACTCCGTACATTATTTGAACTTTTGTGGTACCCCTATTTGCTGTTTGTATCATGCAAACCGACCACTATTTAACGAGTAGACAGCTAATTGCCTGGACACATCTTTTCCCAGTCCGGTATAATATAGTTTATAACACCTACTACCTTTCCAGGATTTGCAGACTAAATATCACTAGGTTGTAAGCTAATACTTCCAGAAATTTGGACCACAACTGCAGAACAGATGTTCCGAGGTTTCACGTTCCAAATTACAGAAACGACAGATATTACTCTGAACCCGACCAATGTTCTTCATGTGATATCTACTAGGCCAGTGTATATACTAAGAGCTCTTTTATTGAGCTCTAAGAGCTTTTTGGTGTATGTTATATTAGGAGTTATAAATCTTTTCGACAGGTTGCAGTTTGTGACAGTCATCCAGTTGGCCATCATCCTTTGCTTTTCTCAGCATTTGAGTTCCATTTTTACCGTATAGTATGATATTCCACAGTATGGTTCGCTTGAAAAACTTTTGGAAAATGTCCCATCGCAACTGACATATTTGACAGATTCCTGCATCTGTTCGTATTCCAATTTTTGAACAAACTGTGAAAAATATTATTGAGCCTTGACGAACGTTAGGACCACCAGTTTCCCAATCCGAAAGTACCGTTTCCCATACGTTGAAGGGAATTTCATAGTTGTCCTCTGGGTTCATCCAGTCTCCATTCATACTCATCACTGGTCCTCTTTGAAAGTATTGTAAGATGCTTAGATGACCAACAAGATCACCTGGCATTACTTTTTAAGATCTTTTGAGCCTTAGAGCCCTTCTTTCCGCTTCTAGTTGCACATTAGGGTGTCCCAAAATTGCACTATGTCTGGAAATATGGGGTCTCACCCTTCAAATGATAGCTAAGGGTATTACAAACAAAATTTTGTATGGCGGCTGTTCGGACCCTTCAAGAACGCACCATGGACACCCGTTTTGCTGCAAACTTCTGTTTCTTGACTTCGTTATAAAGTCTCGCTTATGGCCGTGGAATTGTCGAGAAACGTTATTGAAAAGAAAACACTCGCGATCAAAATGTAAAAGAAAAGAGAGGCTTTATTGCAACAAAAATGTAAACTATATTTTTCTAATTTTACGACAACGGTGACCGATCGACTTGGCGTTTTTATTGGTACTGACTTAGGCAAAACATATCACCAAAAAACTACAATATGTGTGTATCTAATCGAGAAGCGTTACAATTCAGTATCAATAGCTTTCCCGTGTAGACATCCAAGAGAGACAACCGAAAGCAAGAGAAGTTATGCTACACGGGGGGCGCTCGGAAGGAACGCATCTGAAGGTTTTTTGTAATGTGGCATGTTAGGCCACCTAAATTCTGTTAAGGGATTTATGAATTCAAAAATCTTAACTAAGCTGCTTAAGATTAAAGATGCTGGAAGTTTCACAATATGATACTGTATTCTTCTGAGGAACTACGTTGCGCTTTCCGGGCTTGCAGCGTTTACATCCTTCGGGGTTGCACCTGA
Organism: Ochlerotatus camptorhynchus; assembly: GCF_037179485.1. Classification (NCBI taxonomy): domain Eukaryota; kingdom Metazoa; phylum Arthropoda; class Insecta; order Diptera; family Culicidae; genus Ochlerotatus; species Ochlerotatus camptorhynchus. Next base: position 1,349,705 of record NW_027040958.1, read on the forward strand.
CGGTTGAGAATAGCAGGTGTTGGTGGGCTTCCCAGTCAAGGCCTTCTCGAATGGCAGCAAACAGATACGTGACGCCTGTCGTTTATAGATGGCGCCGTTCGGTGTGCGTACCTTCACTACCCTGATTACACTGTCGGGACCGGGATAGACTTCAATGATTCGAGCTAGAGGCCACTCGATGGCTGCGGATCCATCCTCCTTCAGGACCACCATTTGACCCACCTTCAGCAGGGTTGCTTGAGGGAATCGTTGATTCTGGTTGTGCAGCTGTGAGATGTACTCTCGCCTCCATCGCTTCCAATGCTGCTGTACTAGTTGTTGCAGTTCCTGGTAGTGCTGTAACCGGTTTGTAGAAACCTCTGTGTAGTCCGGATCGGGAATCGCCAGCAAAGATGATCCAGTCAAAAAATGTCCGGGAGTGAGCACGTCTAGCTCATCAGGATCTTCCGACAGTGGCGTAAGCGGACGAGAATTCATGGCCGCTTCTATCTGGGTGAGAATGGTGGTCATGTCTTCGAACGACAATTTTCGTTGGCCCAAGACTCGGATCAATGACGTCTTGGCAGATTTCACGGCGGCTTCCCAGAGGCCACCAAAGTTTGGTGCTCTTGGTGGGATAAATTTCCAAACGATGCCACGCTTAGAAGTTTCATTAGCGATTTCTGAGGTTGCAACTGGATCGGACAGAAGGTCGTAAAGCTCTCGTAGATGGTTGCTAGCCCCTTGGAAGTTCAGACCATTGTCCGAGTGGATCTCAGTAGGTAACCCTCGACGGGATACAAATCGTCGCAAAGCCGCCATGAAAGCAGCCGTGGTGAGGTCCCCTACCAGCTCGAGATGGACCGCTTTCGTGCTAAAACACACGAAAACTGCGATGTAGGCTTTTAGCGCAGCTGCTCGACGATGTGCGGGCTTTAGGTAGACGGGACCACAATAATCCACACCAGAGACCGCAAATGCACGAGTGGGAGTTGTACGAGGTTTTGGGAGTTGACCAGGTGGTTGGGATATAGGGACAGGGTTGCTTCGAAAGCAGCGAATGCAGTTTCGGAAAGTATAAGTTGCCAGTGCCTTACCCCGTAGGGGCCAAAATTCTTGCCGTATTTGAGCGAGCGTCATTCGGGGGCCAGAATGGAGTGACAGGTTATGGTATGCGACAGCTACCTGCCGCGAGAAAGAGTGGTTACTAGGGATAATCATAGGGTGTCGGACGGCGTATGATTCATCGGCGAGATTTAGCCGGCCACCAACGCGAATTATGCCTTGTTGATCTAGGAACGGATGGAGCAGCTTCAAGGGTGAGTGAGCAGGAACGGGTCGATGGTTGGCGAGGGCTTTGATCTCCGTAGCGAATGGCTCCCGCTGAACACACCGTACCAATGCGTACTTGGCCGCCTGCAGCTCCTTCACGCTGACATTCCGAGTTTTTGTAGATGATTTACGGCAGCTACGGATGAATTTTATGCAGTACGCCGTAATCCGCAAAAGTTTCCAATAGCATGAGTAATTATCCAAAAGTGGGTGAGGTTGTGGACAACCCACCGCCACAAAAACGTTCTTCTTTTTCTCCAGCAACTCCTCCGATGGTTCCTTGTACTTCAAGTTTTGTTCGGTATTCCAATGTTGATCAAGCAAGGATAACCAGGGTGGCCCATGGAACCAGTGCTGCATATCGACGAGATCCTTTGGCATTACTCCCCGAGACACAAGATCGGCTGGATTCTCCGTGCCCTTGACATGGTTCCATCGGTGACCTTTCGTTAGCTCCTGAATATGCGAAACACGATTCGCAACAAATGTTGGCCACACGTACGATGGCCGCTTCAGCCACGATAGCACAACTGTCGAATCTGACCAGAACCAAGTTTCGGTTCCATTCATCCCGAGTGCCTTGACGGTCGAACGATATAGTTTTGCTGCTATGAAGGCACCGCATAACTCTAACCTTGCGAGAGTAGTCTTCTTCAAACTAGCTGGACGAGATTTTGCCGCCAAGAGTTCCACCTTTATCTGCCCCAGTTGGCTGATGGATCTAGCGTAGATACACGCGCCGTAAGCTGCTTCGGACGCATCCGAGAAGACGTGAAATTGGATTAGAATTGGATGATTAGTGAATGCGTGCCGGTCCACTTTGATATCCGAGAGTTTGGGCAGCTGCTGATAAAAATCCGTCCAGCGACTAGCTAAGTCCTGCGACAATGGATCGTCCCAACCTTGAGAGGCTACCCACAATAGCTGCATGTGAATCTTTGCCCACGAGATGACTGGAGCCGTGAAACCGCAAGGATCCCATAGTTGAGCAATGACGGAGTAAACCTTGCGCCTTGTCCACTGTCCGTTTACAGCGAGACCCGATACGTCTACACCCAACAAATCTGGCCCTGGTTGCCAGTTAATTCCTAGGGTTTTCACCAGTTCCTGGTCGAAATTCAGTGAGGATTGAGTTCCCAATTCATCTGCGGCTAGACCCGCCAACACACTCTTGGCGTTGCTGACCCATTTTCGTAGTCTAAAACCACCTTTAGACATCAACTGCTCTAACTCTTGCCGCAACAATATAGCTTCGCTTTCTGAGTCTGCCCCTCCAATAAAATCATCAATGTAGAAATCATTCAAAAGCGCCGCTTTCGCTCGTGGAAACTGACTACCTTCGTCGTGCGCTAGCTGCTGCAAACACCTCGTTGCAAGAAACGATGATGGCGCCAAACCAAACGTGACCCTGGACATCTCGTAAGTTGGTATGGACTCGTTTGACGAAAATCTCCACAAAATCCGCAGAAGAGCAGCGTCATCAAAATGTACCTTCACCTGCAGGTACATCTTCTCAATGTCACCAACTAAAGCGATAAAGTACTTCCGGAATCGCAGAACCAGATCGAATAACGGATCCTGAATCACTGGACCCGTCATCAAAGCATCATTCAGAGAGTAGTTGGATGTTGTTTTAGCCGAACCGTCGAAAACTGGCCGAACTTTCGTGGTCGCACTCGACTCTTTGATTACCGGATGATGAGGCAGGTAACAAGAGAGCCGTTTATCACGCTTTAGGTCCTCCTCCGGTACCATCACCATATGTTTCTGGTCTAAATACGTCTGCATCGCCTCGTTGTAACTCCTGCGCAATTCCTCGTTCTTGTCCAACCGCCGTTCTAGTTGCACCAGTCTTCGCACAGCCATATCCTTTGATTCACCGACCATCCGCTCAAATCCCATTCGTTTTGGCAGACGCACAACGTACCTCCCCGTGGTATCTCTAGAGAAAGTAGCTTCAAAGTGCTCCTCGCAATCCTGCTCTTCTTTGGTCCGCCGTGGTACATCTGGCATCTCTTCAATTTTCCAGAACCGTTCGATCTTCTCACCTAGAGTCGGGTCAACCGACACGTGGCAGCATGGAACTGGGTTCAGACTGCCCAAATCCGCCTTGCCAGCTGCTATCCACCCAAATACGGTATTAACGAAGAGCGGTAGACCATCACCTATCCGCTGAATTTGGATCCGACCTCCATTCAATAACAGGAACTCGTAGAAATACTCCAAACCCAGTAGAATGTCTATTGGAGCCTGTTTGTTGAAACCAGGGTCCGCCAGGACCATATCAGAGGGGAGATTCCAACTACCGATCGGAATAGTCGTCGATGGCTGATCATCCGTCACCTTCTTCAGCACCAAGAAACTCATCGGAACCGCATAGTCCGTTATACGCGAAATAATAGTTGCAGACACAGAACTGTTTGTCTGAATCCGCGCGCTACCGACTCCTGAAATTGGCACGCTAGTGCCTTTCCTTGGTAGCTTCAAGACCTGACACAGCCTTTCTGAGATAAGATTCGCCTGCGATCCGCTATCAAGAAGTGCTCTCGCCGTGTGCAAACGCCCGTTACAATCTTTCACCGACACTAGAACTGTCGACAGAAACACATGTACGTCGCGTAGCTCTGATGCAACATTAGCTGCGTAGATTGAAGTTACAGAACTTTGAAGGGATTGTTGTGGAGTCCCAACTGCAACTGCCGTAGAAATGCTGGAACCGCCCGTTTGCGATTGTTCAAGGACTTGATCTCTGACCACTGACCCAGTACTAGTTGCCGCTAATCCCGGATGGAGCAAAGTATGGTGTTTTTTGCTATACGTACGACAGCGGAAAGTAGATGTGCAATCTCTACTGTAATGGTCACGCCGAAGACAATTGCTGCACAGCTTCTTGGAATTTACGACCTGGAACCGCTTATCCAGAGTCAGCTTCGCAAAAGAAGGGCAGTTGGTGATATAATGCGTACCGCCACAGGACACGCACTTCGACGACGAAGTCTCCGATGATACGTGAACCGATAACTTATGAGCTGACTTCTTGAACGGGGCGAGTGGACTGGAAAGTAGAATACGTTGGCCATCGGGACGTTGATCAACCGCTATTGCATCCAAAATGCGGGTTTGGCCTTCCAGAAACTCCATCACGTGCAAAAATACAGGATCCTCCTTTTTCAAAGCGTACTCTTCCCAGTCTTTCTGCGTAACGTCGTCTAGCTTCGATACTAATAGCTGTGTCAGCATCGCTCCCCAGCCTGCAGTCACTTCCCCTAATTGATCCAAGATTTTTGTGTGCCGGTCGAAAGTATCGATAACATCATGGATCCCACTTGCAGAAATTTTCTTCATCTTCGGAAACTGTAGAAGAGCGTTGACGTGCCGTTTCTTCTGTAAATAAACGTTCGAATAACGTTTGGTCAAAGCAGACCAGGCAACACCGTAGCTGGCTTCACTCATTGGGAATGCATCAACAACCTTAAGTGCCTCACCCTTTAGAGACGCTCGCAGGTAATGAAAGCGCTGAATCCCGCTCAAATCTGGATTGGTGTGGATCAGCGACTTGAAAGTGTCGAAAAAAGGCAACCATTTGTCGAATTCCCCATTAAATTCTGGCAAATTTATCTTTGGTAGTTGTACACCAGCACATGCCTCCACACGTGTATTAGTGGAGGTAGAAGGGGAGGGTGAGGGAGTGGTGGATGGCAACTTCGCTTTCAACCCTGCCCTTACCTGGAAGTACAACTCCTCGAACTCTGACCGAGTCTGCTTGTGTTGATCCGCGTTCTCCTCATGTTCCTCCATTTCCTCTATTTGCATCTGGACGTCCTCGAATTCCTCCCATTTCTCGTCTAATTTGTCCATGCGAGGTTGCACCTGTAGAGCATGAATAGCCGGATCGTATTGCTTCAGAAACCGCGCCGTGCGATGGAGAAAGTCCACGATGTTGTCCCGCACTTGCAGTTTAGGCTTCAGCTTCTTCCCCATAGCGTATCAGTGCGGCGGCGAAACTATGGAAAGTACGAAGCACAGCACCACAAAACAGAGGGATACAATTATTGGAGAGAGGCTCACCTGTGAGCCTAATTAATTAGGCCTTGTATTTATTTATCTCCCAACAGGAACAACAGGATTCTCCGTCTAGAGTCCACTACAAATTCTGAGGTTTTTGGCGATAACCTCAGCAGCTTGCGGTGATTTCCAATGTAGCAGAACTCATCCAATGCGGAAACCGAGAAGCAAGAAATTGGTTGCAATATATCCGTCGAAGCAGTAAAATATCAGCTCAGTACTCACCGGGTGAGCCTGGTTCGACAGGCCATGTATTGCAACCGTATGTATCAAAATACGCGCCTCCGGTAACAAGCTATACGCTGAATCGTCAATGCACAAGACCACCGTTTTGATCTTATAATCCAGTACCAGACTCTCGGTCGAATCTGTCGCCTAATCGATCACCAGTGAACTCAAATTTATCGTGACCATCCAACAATAGCAATCACTTAGCAAGGTTGCTATTATTTGTCCCAAGCAGTGTGCGATACAAAGACCACACCATCCAACAGTCACGAAAGCACAAGGGTTGATGAACTGTTCTCCAGGTCGTTGCTACTCAAAACGTTAAGCACTCCGTGCACAAAAGCTTTGGCGAACACGTTGGAAGAAAAATGGTGTCCAACAAGCAACTACCCGCGGCACAATCCTGGTCACGGCACCAATGTTCGGACCCTTCAAGAACGCACCATGGACACCCGTTTTGCTGCAAACTTCTGTTTCTTGACTTCGTTATAAAGTCTCGCTTATGGCCGTGGAATTGTCGAGAAACGTTATTGAAAAGAAAACACTCGCGATCAAAATGTAAAAGAAAAGAGAGGCTTTATTGCAACAAAAATGTAAACTATATTTTTCTAATTTTACGACAACGGTGACCGATCGACTTGGCGTTTTTATTGGTACTGACTTAGGCAAAACATATCACCAAAAAACTACAATATGTGTGTATCTAATCGAGAAGCGTTACAATTCAGTATCAATAGCTTTCCCGTGTAGACATCCAAGAGAGACAACCGAAAGCAAGAGAAGTTATGCTACACGGGGGGCGCTCGGAAGGAACGCATCTGAAGGTTTTTTGTAATGTACCTAACAGCGGCAACTCTGGGAAATGTTGTTTAGAGGTCAACCCGACTAGATTTTTTAAAAAGTCCATTTTTCATAGCCATTATCCAATAAATATTTTTAGTTCTTTAAATTTCAGTGAAATCTCACCCTTTTATATTTTTCGCAGATATTCAAGAGTCAAAACTATAAGAGAAAAAAATTGCTATGGCATGTTCTGTGTCCAATTTGTTAGTTACAATTTTTCAAATTCTCTAAAATGACGTTTTTTGTTGTACATCACTGCATTCAATCATCAAAAGTGGGTATCAAACATAGTGTTATTATCAATAAAATTCAGCAGATATGTGGGAAAATTTATAAGTAAAAACTTTGCCCAGGACACTTTAACCTCATTTTTTACCGTTAAAAAGTTATTTGTGATTTTCTGTGGAAAGAAAAGTTCAGAATTTCAATACTTGCAGTATGTCCACCAGCAAATCAAACTATCATTGAAATCGATTAGTACAAATCACCTACTTTGTTGCAAATCACTTGATAACATTTGTTTCGAAGTTTCTAGAATTCAATAGGAGGATATATGAGCGGAGAGGGATCACACAATTTATTAGTTTCCATTTTAGTGCCGTAGCAAGCAGAATCAAAAAAGAAAATCATGTCACCAAAAACCAGTGAATTTTAAGCTACAAGTGTCTCGAAAATAACAACTTTGGGCAATTTCAGCATTGTGAGCTTTTTTGTTGTAAACTTAATGTGTTTTAATATTGACACTATTTCAAAGATATTCGATAACTATCGGCAGTATTTTGGAAAACACTTATTTTTTCAATAATTCATAACTTTTTTAATTATGATTTGCCCAGCAAATACACAAAATCAATAGGTATTTCTTTACCAAAGCTACAAAATAAATGTAAAAACAATATTTTAAAAAGATATGCAATTTGAGTAAACATCTGAAAAAGGAGAAAATTTCTTAAAATATGCGATAAGTGAATGCTGTAGAACTCGGTTAAAACCTCCGGAAAAGGCCCATTTAGAAACTTCCAGAGGAAGATGAAACAAACTTCAACGAATTCGATAGATACTTCCGGTAAAGGATGGAACTGTCAAAAATTGGTAATCATCGTTCAAAGTCATTGTTTACGTTTCTGTCATGTTAAGTGCACACTCATTGTGTTATTGTTTAAATGTTCAAACTTTATTTCTTTTCAGTCAACAGGTGCAAATCGCCTGCCAAACCAGGCATAACATTTGATAACGGCACAAAAGCATTTATAAACAAACTTTCTAAGGCCCTTTACACACGAACCAAAGTACGCCCACGCAAACCAACAACATCATCGGATAGGGGCAACAATCACCTTTCCGAACATGGTATTGGTTTGCGTGAGCGTACTTTGGTTCGTGTGTAAAGGGCCTTAGAAAGTTTGTTTATAAATGCTTTTGTGCCGTTATCAATTGTTATGCCTGATATTTTCGGGAACTTTGACAACTTTTTCTGCTGAAACTTATCTTAAACCTTCCCTTTTCCGGTAGCCGTGTAAACTCTTGACCTGGGAGCTGCTTGAAATCCGCCTTGACGTATATTATTTCACGTTCATTATAACGCAATCAAACCTACGAAATAAGGGGCGTTCAATTTTTTTTTTATATTGCTCGATTAAAAAAGATTTACCAAATTTGAGTCGACCAATTTGTGACTGTTCCACCCTTTAGAAGTTTAAAGAGACTTCGTGCAGAAAACGGAAGAAACTTTCTGGAGACACTGGAAGAAAATTGCTGAGGTAGTTTGGAAGAAACTTCTGAACAAAGTCGGAAGCTGCTCCCGGCGGAAGCCAGAGTGTTTTCGGGAAAAACGAATAATATTTCTAGGAGAAGTTGGGAAAAACATTCCGGCAGAAAGGGTTGTAAAAAGACCCCCCCGGAAAAAAAACATTCCGGAGGTAAATGAAACAAAATGGCGGCGGAAGACGGAAGAATTTAAGTTAAGCTTTCTTTATTAGGGAGGCTTTCAGCCTGAGGCTGGTTCGCCTCCAGCCAGACGGAAGAACCTATCGACCGAAGCCAGAAGAAACTTAAGAGGTAAGTCAAAATAATTTTCAGGAGGAATCGGATAATAGCTTAAGGTAAGGAGGAAGAAAATTCCAGTACAAATTTTGTAGAAGCTTTCAAGGGAGGATCAAATGAACATTAGAAAGTTAAAAATTGTACATTCATACAATTGTGGGCTCCCGGATGGGCTATTTTGGTTGCATAAGATATTAAATTATTTCCCGATTCCCAGGAATTTCCGGGATTCCTGGGTAGCCAAAAACTGTCTGAAAATGGAAACAATAGTCGAAAGAGTATCAAGCATAATACATTTTAAGAGATAAATAATTTAGACATATTCAATTGAGAGCAGGCATGCAATAATCATTTTAATTATTTAAAAAATCGGTATTAATCGGTATAAAATCTCAAAATCGGTATTCCGAGGACCCTTACCTGTATATCGGTATCAAGTTCGAAAATCGGTATATCTGGCAACGCTGCTGCCAGAGCAAGTATTTTTTGGCGAATTTGTCCTTTTTCTTCTTCCTTATGTCTTCCGGAACATCAAACCGTGATTTGGCAACGTAGAACTCCAGCCCCGGTATCTGCTTTGCGTCTGCCTTGATGTAGGTTTCGTCATCCATAACCACCACTCTCGATACAGCTTCCTTGCGCGGGATTTGGCCGCCGTGTTTTGTTGATCACGCCGGTTCGGTGCCTTCCGGTTCTTGAATACACGAAGCCCAGCTCGTTTCATGGTTTGCTGAACGAACCAGGCGGAACACTTTGCCTTCAGAGCCGCGTCGCGAATCGAAAGGTTCGGATTACGCTTGAAATAATCCAACACCTTCCGGGCGTTCACAGGATCAGTTGTCTTCGATTTTCTTCCACTTCCAGCCCGCCGCTCGGTCGTCTGGGACTCCTTAAACGATTTTACTACCCGAGAAACAGTTGTATGCGCGATTCCCAGTTGTCTTCCGATCCATCTCATGGTCGCAGTCGGATTTTCCATGACGGCGCGCAAAATTCTCCGGCGATTTTCTTCTTGTTTCGATGACATCCCAATAACTACTGAACCGATTGTTATGAAATTTTGCACATGTAAACAATTCACTCCAAACTAGTTGTATACAGATTTTCATCAACCCACGGATAAAAAAGTTACACACGGATAAAAATGGTGCATTTTTTTCGAGTACAAGCCTTAATTTACACAGACCAACAATCAGGCTCATGTCTTTTGGTGCGATAACTACTCTCTGAATGTTTCAGCTCTTTTTGACGTTACACGGGCTGGTGCTTTTGCTTTAATGTTCATATAGAAGATTTGGTTGAAATTTTCATATACAAAATGCTCATATGCATTCTCAATAAAACTAATTGCATTCATGATGCAACCTTCAGCAAAGTTGTTACTCATTGTTTGAACCACACGTTTTGAAAATCTGAATCCATTCAAGAATAGGGAAACTTTTTACTGATCGATAGAGTGTAGGAGTATCATTTGTTCATGTATTTTATCCAAATCCTTCATAAAAAATTCAAACTGAAAGCGACAGCTCATCTTAGTTGAAACTTTCAGATGATCGTTTTCTCTCCTAAAGGAAAAAATCTAGGGGTTAGCCCGTGGAAAATTATAACTTTAATTTTTGTGAGCCAGTCTAATGGACAGCTTCTAGCGAAAACGAAAAAAAAAACTTCCTCAATTTAACACCAAATTCAAAATATGACTTCACAGCCTCTCCATCCTGTCAGTTGGCTGTTGTCTGTTGCTCTTTTACTGCCCCATTGGCCTCTCAAAACACGAACCACAGACAGGACAAATTCCAACACGGAACCTTTTCGAAGAACATGGAAACCTTTTCAGGACTGCCAACACGTCACCTAATAGCATTCCCCCCCCCCTTGAGATGACTAACGCACCGGAAATAATGAGAATAAGGTTTTTCCCCCTTTGCACCTGGATGGCTTCTAAGCGATAGCGATATTCAATTTGGAAAGCGTCACCACTGACTGGGCCTGATGGCTTTGATAGCTTTCATTCAGCGTTCGAGAAGAATAAGGAATTTGCAAATTGATTGACTCTTGCTTTGATGAATAGGTTAAACTGCTGGTTTTGTCCAACATTGTATGTATTCCCATGAAACTTTAAAAAAAAACACTACAGGCCTTCACAATTCGCCACGGAAAAGGTCGTCATCACGTGTCGAACGCCCCATTTAACCAGAAACCAATTTCGGAAATCCTTGACCTGCTATCACGCCGGAAAGATAAATGTCGGAAAAAGCTTACAGTCCATGGTAAGCTCTTAATCCATCTGCCATCCAAAGTCGCAATTGCAATAATCGGTGTGGAAATTAGTCATATCGTGTTATCTTACCCTCTTCGTGTTCGTGTTTCGGTAGAGAGATAGCAAGAGCAGACAGGCGGAAACACAGATTTCAACATGCAGCAAACCACCTCCTAAGACAATGAATTATTGATAAGCCCGGAGACTTGACTACGCAACCGAACACATATCGGTTCCCACGGGCATTTGGGGAGATAGGGCGGTGTGGGTGAGAGGCCGAGTGGTATTTTTATGTGGCGCCTTTCTCTGTTTTGCTTATTTCCGCTGCTTCAGTCTGACAGAGCCTAAGTCGGGGAATGTGAATGTCAAAGTCCAATTTCGTTTACGAGGCAAATTTTCCCGGAACATTTATCCAATGTCGCTGAAGATGACTTCCAGTGTGATTGCGGAGGATGTGTGGAATAGACAAGTCTTTAATACGATAGGATGTCAGTGGGACAATGGATTATCATTATAGATAGTAGGCAGGTAAATAATCGCTTCTCGGCCTAAAGGCTAAGATCAAAGTGTACACGGTAAGAAAAAAGTACCCAACGGAAAGTTCACTTTTACCTACTTTTGACTAGTTTGTCTCCTTTTCTCCTTCTAATGTTGTCAAAAACGGAGGAGCAAAACCACCCAACAGAGGTAGTAAAGTGTGGGAACCCAACGTTGAGTATAATCATATTTAACTACTGTTGGGTACAACTAACTTACTTTTGGTTAAAAAGCCAGTGGAAAATTCCATACGAACTGCACACAAGTAAATGAAAATTACTTTGACCCGCTTTACCTACTTTTTTAATTTATTCTAAGCTGTCAAAAAAGGGATATTTTTACAAAATGAAAAATGTATACTTTTTATTCATTTTTGAGAATAGCCGCTTGAAATAAAAATGGGTATAAAATTCATTAATATTTTAATGCAAAAAAGAGACGCCATTTTCCCATAGCAGGAGGAAATTTTACGTGGTCGGGAGTTATCGTGAGTTTTCCAACTATGGAATAATTCAACAACAAAATTGAATTGCAAACGTTGATGATCAATATACAATATAAAGAGTTTCAATCCTTTTAATTTGTTTTTTTTTACAATGTATCTCTTGGTTATATCTCTGATGACAGGGTGCCCTATGAAGCAGAATTTTCAATAAAATGGGTACTTTGTACTCATGTATAGAATAAACATGAAGGGTCAAAAGTACCCATTTTTTTAAGTATTCCTTGAATACTCATTAAATGAGTTAAGCCACTTTTCTATAATATTGATGAATTGGTACTCATTAATGGGTACTTTCAAGTTTTTTTTTATCTAGTTCGTTTATTTGGAAGGCTCAATCGCGTTAGCATTACGGAGCCGATAATTCATTGTTCACTGAGTGTAAAAAAATTCGCTTAATTCTATGTCTAGTAGGAGTTGGACCGATTACTCGCGGCTTACTCGAGGTTAGAAGGGTACATTTTCGAAGGATAGGATCAGGGGAGGAGCTTGGGGTAGGGTTTCGTTGTCTCATCAGAGCGTTGTCGCCAGTATGAACGGTAGTGCTGTTCTAGCTTCGTCCGGAGTTCGACCGGCTATGGTGGGTGACCAGTGGGCGACGATGAGACTCATCGAGACGGGGGGACAAGACAAACAAAAACTAATAAAGAGAGATAAAAGACAAAAGGAATTAAATTCTTATACTAGACATTTGAAGAAAAACATAAACGGACTGCATATAGCAGAGATCACGGGTTGCCAACACGTCTCTGATAGGAACATAGGGTTGTCTTCCTTGGGCCTCGAGGGTATTCAAAAGTCGCTCTCTGGCGGCGTCATTATCCGTACATTGCCAAACTGCGTGTTCGATGTCATCGTAACCGTTTCCACACCGACAGATGTTGCTGTCTTCGAGGTTTATTCTAGTGAGATGAGCATCTAACGAGTAGTGGTTGGACATAAGTCTACTCATCACGCGAATGAAGTCACGACTTAAGCCCAAGCCTTTAAACCACGCTCTCGAAGAAACATTAGGAATAATTGAATGTAACCACCGTCCAAGATTTCCAGTGTCCCAATCGGTTTGCCAACTCGAAAAGGTACTCTGACGCACTAAATGGTAAAATTCATCGTGTGAAATTTGCCTGTCATACAATTCGCCTTCCTGCGCGCCCACCTTTGCGAGAGAGTCCGCCTTCTCATTGCCTGGGATTGAGCAATGTGAGGGGACCCATACAAAGGTAATCATATATGATCTTTCGACCAGCACACACATCTGCTCCCTTACCTTTGAAAGGAAATAAGATGAGTGCCTACCTTGTTTCATCGACCGAATAGCCTCAATCGAACTGAGACTATCCGTGAAGATGAAGTAATGGTCTGCGGGCATGTTGGAAATCATCCCCAATGCGAAGTTGATTGCTGCCAGCTCAGCAACAAAAACGGAACAAGGTTCCTGAAGTTTGCGGAAGGCGCTAGAGTTTTCATTGAAGACACCGAAGCCAGTGGATCCATTGAGACGGGACCCGTCTGTAAAATATCTTTTCATGCAATTGACTTGTTGGTACTTTTCAGTAAAAATACGCGGAATAATAATAGGTCGAAGTTGATCGGGAATCCCATGAGTTGCTTGTTTCATGGTCAGATCATATTCAATTGAGGAACTGCGATTGGTGAAGTGAACACGATCTGGAGTATAACAAGGAGGACACATATCTGATGATATGTAGTGGTGGTAGATTCTCATAAATCGAGATTGTGTGTTCAGCCCAAGAATTTCTTCAAAATTAGCAATTATAAGTGTGTTCGTCACTCCGCATTTGATTAGTATTCTGAGAGAGAGCTCCTAGAAACGGTTCTGGAGGGGTGTTACTCCTGCCAGAACCTCGAGACTCATGTTATGCGTTGAGTGCATACAGCCTAGAGCAATACGCAGACAACGATATTGAATTCGTTCCAATTTTATTAGGTGACTTTTTCTTGCCGAGAGAAAGCAGAAAGAGCCGTACTCTAGAACAGAGAGAATAGTTGTTTTGTAAAGCGTTATGAGGTCTCCCGGATGAGCACCCCACCATGTGCCGCAAATTGAACGGAGAAAGTTGATCCTCTGCTGACATTTTTGCTTCAAATACGTAATATGGGCATTCCAAGTGCACATTGAATTAAACCAGACCCCAAGGTACTTGAAAGACAATGATTGGGTAATGTTTCTGCCCAAAAGATTAAGCTGCATTTGGGCTGGGTACCGCTTTCGAGTAAACACTACCAGTTCAGTTTTCTGCGGCGAGAATTCGATCCCTAGATTCATAGCCCAAGAAGACAAGTTATCTAAGGAATTTTGCAATGGACCACTCCGTCATCTGCAAGTTGTCTTAGCGTGCATTGTTCTGCCAAACAGTTGTCGATATCTTTGACTTAAAAGTTATAAAGAAGAGGGCTGAGACATGAGCCTTGGGGCAGGCCCATGTAGCTAATTCTGGAAGTTGTCAGTTGTCCACGGGAAAAGGTCATTTGCTTTTCTGACAACAAATTGTACAAGAAATTATTAAAAATTCCAGAAAGTCCACATCTGCGCAGATTGTCTGACAGAATTTCAATGGAAACTGAATCAAAAGCCCCCTTAATGTCCAAGAATACTGAAGCCAATTGCTCCTTGTGCGCAAAGGCCAGTTGAATATATGTGGAAAGCAGCGCTAGACAATCGTTTGTTCCTTTGCTCTTGCGGAACCCAAACTGTGTATTTGATAGCAAGTTATTTGATTCGACCCAGTGATCGAGTTTTCGAAGGATCATTTTCTCCTTTTTTTTGGGCTACAAAATGGTGAGTTGACAACCTGGAAGGAGCGGAATACCTAGCCCTGGTCCTCACAAGTTCCTACTTCACGCCTCCTCGAGTCATATGATAACAAAAGACTACCAGCTGAAACATGGACACAGCTGGTTGGCGTAGCCTGGGCAATGTTGCCAGTCCGGCAATAGCAAAGTGAAGAGGTGCGACGCGAACACTGGCGCGGTAACCATAGTACGGTGATAGAGGAAATGCTTCACCAAACCTGAGCGTCTGCTCACCATGGAGGTGCGGCTCAAAACGGCGTCTGTTCTCCATGTTAGGAGCGGCTGATCACCGTCCTAGTGCCAGCGTGGGACTCTAAACAGAGCTGTGCACGATGGTCCCCCGGCGAGACAGGGGGTTGGGGCAGGCCCAACAAGCCGCCCTGGAAAAAACAAAGTTGCAAATACCGAAGAAAGAAATACGGATCGGAACAATCGGCACAGACCTACGCGACGAAATAAGGACTACGATTGGAAACTCGGAACATGGAACTGCAAATCGCTCGGCTTCCCGGGTTGCGATAGGTTAATCTATGACGAACTTCAACCACGCAACTTCGAAGTCGTAGCACTGCAGGAACTTTGCTGGACGGGACAAAAGGTATGGAAAAGCGGGCATCGAGCGGCTACTTTCTACCAGAGCTGTGGCACCACCAACGAGCTGGGAACCGGCTTTGTAGTGCTGGGTAAGATGCGCCAACGCGTGATTGGTTGGCAGCCGATCAACGCGAGGATGTGCAAGTTGAGGATTAAGGGCCGTTTCTTCAACTACAGCATCATCAACGTGCACTGCCCACACGAAGGGAGACCCGACGACGAGAAAGAAGCGTTCTATGCGCAGCTGGAACAGGTGTACGACGGCTGTTCGCAACGGGACGTCAAAATCGTCATCGGCGACATGAACGCTCAGGTAGGACGGGAGGCAATGTATAGACCGGCAATCGGGCCAAACAGCCTGCATGCCGTATCGAACGACAACGGCCAACGATGCGTGAACTTTGCAGCCTCCCGGGGTATGGTAGTTCGAAGTACCTTTTTCCCCCGCAAGGATATCCACAAAGCCACCTGGAGATCACCTGACCAACACACAGAAAACCAAATCGATCACGTTCTAATCGACGGGAAATTCTTCTCCGACATTATCAACGTCCGCACGTACCGCAGTGCGAACATAGATTCGGACCACTACCTAGTTGCAGTATGCATGCGCTCAAAACTCTCGACGGTGCATAACACACGTCGAAGTCGAACGCCACGACCCAACATTGAGCAACTACGGGACACCGGAGTTGCCCAGGACTACGCGCAGCAGCTGGAAGTTGCACTACCCACGGAAGAGCAGCTTGGCGCAGCTTCTCTTGAAGATGGCTGGAGGGGCATCCGTTCAGCCATAGGTAGTACTGCTGTAGCGGCACTAGGTACTGCAATCCCGGACCGAAGAAATGACTGGTTTGACGGCGAATGCAAACTGTTAGTAGAGGAGAAGAATGCAGCACGGGCGAGAATGCTGCAACACCGCACGAGATTGAATGTGGAGCGATACAGACAAGCGCGGAACAGACAAAACTCGGTTTTCCGAAGGAAGAAGCGTCAGCAGGAAGATCGAGATCGCGAGGCGATGGAAAATCTGTACCGCGTAAACGACACACGGAAGTTCTACGAGAAGCTAAATAGTTCGCGCAAAGGCTACGTGCCGCAAGCCGATATGTGCAAGGACTTGGACGGTAACCTTCTCACGAACGAGTGTGAGGTGATTGAGAGGTGGAAGCAGTACTATGACGAGCACCTCAACGGTGAAGCAGCAGAAAACGAAGGTGGCACGGCAACAGACCTTGGAGCACGCGCAGAAGACGACAGGCTACCGGCCCCTGATCTTCAAGAAGTTGAGGAGGAGATCGGTCGGCTGAAGAACAACAAAGCAACTGGTGTAGATCAACTACCAAGTGAGCTATTGAAATACGGTGGTGAAGCACTGGCTAGAGCGCTGCACTGGGTAATTGCCAAGATTTGGGAGGAGGAGATATTACCGGAGGAGTGGATGGAAGGTGTCGTATGCCCAATCTACAAAAAGGGCGACAAGTTGGATTGCTGCAACTACCGCGCGATCACACTGCTGAGCGCCGCCTACAAGGTACTCTCCCAAATTCTATGCCGCCGTCTGTCACCATATGCAAGAGAGTTCGTGGGGCAATACCAGGCGGGATTCATGGGTGCCCGCGCTACCACGGACCAAATTTTCGCGATTCGGCAGGTTCTGCAGAAATGCCGCGAATACAACGTGCCCACACATCATTTGTTCATCGATTTCAAATCCGCATACGACACAATCGATCGAGATCAGCTATGGCAGATTATGCACGAGTACGGATTTCCGGATAAACTGACGCGATTGGTCAAGGCGACGATGGATCGAGTGACGTGCGTTGTTCGAGTATCGGGGACACTCTCGAGTCCCTTTGAATCTCGAAGGGGGTTACGGCAGGGTGATGGACTTTCGTGTCTGCTGTTCAACATCGCGTTAGAAGGTGTGATCAGAAGAGCTGGGATAGACACGAGTGGCACGATATTCAGGAAGTCCATCCAGCTCCTTGGTTTCGCCGATGACATTGACATTATGGCACGGAACTTTGAGATGATGGCGGAAACGTACATCAGACTGAAGGCTGAAGCTAGACGGATTGGACTTGCCATCAACGCATCAAAGACAAAATATATGAAAGCAAGAGGTTCTAGGGAAGACAATGTTAGCCTCCCACCCCGAGTTCAGATTAACGGTGACGAAATCGAGGTGGTCGATGAGTTCGTGTATTTGGGCTCACTGGTGACCGCCGAAAATGATACCAGCAGAGAAATTCAAAGACGCATTATGGCAGGGAATCGTGCCTACTTTGGACTCCGGAGGACGCTCCGGTCGAATAAAATTCGCCGCCGCACGAAGTTGACTGTCTACAAGACGCTGATTAGACCGGTGGTCCTTTACGGCCACGAGACCTGGACTATGCTCGTGGAGGACCAACGCGCCCTTGGTGTTTTCGAACGGAAGGTGTTGCGTACCATCTACGGTGGAGTGCAGATGGATGACGGAACGTGGAGGAGGCGAATGAACCACGAATTGCACCAGCTGCTGGGAGAACCATCCATCGTCCACATTGCAAAAATTGGGCGACTACGGTGGGCTGGGCACGTCGTAAGAATGCCGCACGACGACCCAGTGAAAATGGTTCTAGAAAGCGACCCAACAGGAACAAGAAGAAGAGGCGCGCAGCGGGCAAGGTGGATCGACCAAGTAGAAGGCGACCTGCGGACCCTTCGCAGACTACGAGGCTGGCGAACTGTGGCCATGGATCGAGTAGAGTGGAGACGACTTCTTCGGACAGCAGAGGACAACAAGGCCTTAGCCTGATTGGTAAGGTAAGTATTTTCTCCAACAATTTCCTAATGCACGAAAGCATAGCAATCGGACGGTATGAGTTATGGTCAGACGCTGATTTGCCAGGTTTTTTAATTGCTATTACTTTGACCTGTCTCCATTCAGGCGGTACAATGTTGTTTTCTAGCTAGGAATTGAATAAATCTAGCAAGCGTCTTTTAGCGATATCTGGGAGATTTTTCAGAAGATTGAATTTAATCATATCGCTTCCCGGTGAGGAGTTGTTCGATGAAAGAAGAGCCATAGAGAAATCCAGCATTGAGAATGGTCTATCCAGAGAGCCGCCGCTAGGAGACGCTTCTCGAAGAATATTTTGTGCTGGAACTGAGTCCGGACAGACCTTTTTAGCGAAATCGAATATCCATCGGTTGGAGTATTCTTCACTCTCATTGAAAGATGAGCGGTTACGCATGTTGCGAGCCACCCTCCACAAGGTGTTCATTGAGGTTTCTCGTGAGAGTCCCTCGACGAAATTGCGCCAATAACCGCGTTTTTTTGCTTTGATTAATTGTTTCAGCTTTGTCTCAAGCTTTGAATATTCCTCGAAGTAAGTGGAGGTTTTGTGTCTACGAAAAGCTTTGAAAGCATCAGATTTTTCTGCATACAATTTTGTGCATTCTTCGTCCCAACCAGGTGTGGCTGGTCTCCTTTTAAAGGGTGCACTTGGAACTTTTCTGTTTTGTGCTTCCAGTGAGCTTTTGTAAATCAAATCGGCTAGGAATCGATATTCTTCCAATGGTGGAAGCGCATCTATTGATTCGACACCGATTGTCACCGCCGTTGCATATTTCTGCCAGTCGATGTTCCTTGTAAGATCAAATGGCACCCGAGATGGTTCTGCAGAGTGAGGGCCACACTTTATTGAAATGATGATTGGCAAATGATCGCTACCATGGGGATCATTGATAACCTTCCACTGACAATCCAATGATAGCGATCTTGAACACAAAGATAGGTCGAGTCGGCTTTCTCGAGCCGGAGGTTTTGCTATACGTGTCGCTTCACCAGTGTTCAAAATAGTCAAATTGAAATCGTCACATAAATCGTAAAAAATAGCCGCTCTATTGTCGTCATATAGATCGCCCCACCCAGTACCATGGGAGTTCATATCACCCAGAATTAATACTGGAGATGGAAGAATCGAAACAAGATTCCAGAGTTGACTACGGCTAATGGAGGTTCTTGGTGGAACGTATACTGAAGCTATGCAAAGATCTTTGTTCTTCACATTTATTTGGCAAGCGACGATTTCGACGCCTGATAGAGCAGGAAGGGAAATTTTGTAGAAAGGGTAGCACTTTTTGATCCCTCAAAGTACTCCTCCATAAGAATCGTCTCTATCCAGGCGTATAATGTTAAAATCGTGGAAGTTGAGTTCTTTATCGGAAGAAAGCCATGTTTCACAGAGAGCAAATATATCACAATAAGAATTGTGAAGTAAAAATTTGAACGAGTCTAGTTTAGGCACTAGACTACGGCAGTTCCACTGTAGCACAGTGATCATATCTTCAACCTCGTTCGACGAATTATCCATCGAAAGATATGATTGATGCAAGGAGGGGCCATAAAACAGTCAATTGCTTAAGATATGATTCTAATGTTGGAAGCAAGGCAGAAACTAAGCTTCTAAGAGGGTCTTGTATGTTGAACATATTTAATATGAATTCCACAATGTCCGAAAAAGCTAGCAAACCGCGTTCGGACTTGGATTTCTTTTGAGAAGATTGAGGAGCAGCTTTTTTGTTTTTCTTTTCTTTGTTGGGTAATGGCGGAAAATCCTTACTGCAGCCAGGAAGTGGAGCAGTAGGAGCCTTCGATTTAATTTTTTCATCCCCATTACCCTGGGAATTTTACAATCCTCTGGGAGTGACTTTAGTTTTCTTATGGCGCACTTTCGGGGAGGAGCATATTCGTTTTGAGGATCCGTTCGTTTTCAAAGGTGCGTGTACCACCGTAGAGTCACCCTCATCGGATGAGTCAGAGTCCGATTCTTCAGCTGACAAAATCAAAAATTTATTTTCATCTTGGACGGCTGATGCAGCCTTCACCATTTGTGCATATGACTGCTTGGAGCGTCCAGAGATTGAATGCTGCACTTTATCGGAGTGCTGCTTGTACATCGGGCACTCCTGCAAGGGGTGAGGATTCTCGCCACAATAAGCGCATTTTACTGATTCTTTGTGGCAAGAATCCTCTTTGTGGTTTTCACCACATTTGCCACAACGAGTTTTGTTGCCGCAATGGCTGGCTGAGTGTCCCAGCCTTTTGCAGTTGGTACAATTATATACCCTCTGTACAAACAACCGCACCGGAAAAAAAGCACCATCAACTTTGACAAAGTTTGGGAGAACTGAACCAGCGAAAGTCACCCGAAACGAGTCTGAATGCTGATAAACTTTCTTGCCATCTTGCAAAGATACTGAATGCAATTGCCTAACATCCAGTATCTGTACCTGCTGACCGATTTTCGAGTTTTTGAATCCTTTTAAATCCTCGACCTCGCGTCGGAGACCACACCTTCTATCTCCACATCTCGAGAAGGGATGTAGATGTTGTACTCAACACTAAACAGCTCATGTTCAGCAATTTTATTTGCCACATCATAAGTCGGTGCTTCTACACGCAGTTTATTGAATCTCTCCTTATGTACCAAGATTCCCGGATACTTACGCTGCAAGTCTCTCGAAATGTCGAGAGTTTTCAAAGGTTTATTTTTAGGCCGAAAAAAGACAACCCATGGTCCTTTCGAAGACGGTTGGTAGTATCTAGTTCGCGCAACGTAGGTATCCGAAGACGCCATGAGTGTTGCGCAAAAGCGGTGCACAACCGCTTAAAAAGGAAAGAAAAAAAAAACTAAAAAAAAACCCTTCACCAATTAAACTACTTAACTACTAGATGTTAATATTTTGTTGCCCAGTGTATGAACAACCAAGCAAAACAAAAACAAAATTATCAAAAAAAAAAAAAAAAACTTTTCACTAGTTGCAAGAAGTTGCACCACTATAGCCCTCACAACCCTATCAGGGGAGAGGGCAAAGCCACGCGCAAAATTGAATAACAAAAGCGCGGCAATGGGCTAGAGAAGACTATTGTATAGAATACTTAACACCGGCCGGTGCCGGCTGTGTGAGCTGGTGCAGCCACTCCGTTTGCTGCTTTGTTGTTGTTGCTTGCTCACACAGAGAAATGATTTTTAAGTTCAAATGGATATATTTTTGGCTCAGGGCCTAATATATTTTTGGTATTGATTCAAATATATTATTCGGTTAGTTCAAAGAAAAATATTTTTGAATCAGCAAACCGGTTGTAGAGTCAATAATCTGTTTGTTGATTCTAAAAACCATTTTGTTGATTCAAAAATATGTTTCGTTGAAATAGTGATACAATATGTTTGAATCAATAACAAAATACATTAGGCCCTGAAACAAAAATCCATTTTTCTGCGTGCTGCTTTGGAGTGGTGATGAGACGATGACGGTGAGATGATAGTCCACCTATAGCGTCGCTAAAGGTGGCTACTTCCTCTGCTGACTGCGGTTGCCTTGGGCACTGAACTTCGTCCACGGTAGGTAAAACGCGCGATATAAAAAAACCACTATGGTGGGAAAAAAAACTCCACCGGCTACGAAACCAATACCCGCAACGGAGACACGAACAAACTACGTCCGGCTACTTCAAGCTATCGGCGAGGAATGATACTTTCAAGTTAGCGTGAAGAGAAAAACGATTTGGCAGCGGTCCATCATACGGAAATGAGTTGTAATATTTTAATACTCACCTGTTGGGTCAGCATGAAGCAGTCGATCTTTCATCAATGACTACCAGGTAAAAAATAGGTTTGAGTTCACACACGAAAAGATTAGAGCGAGCATTAGAAATGGGCGGTCTTGGATCGAAACACAAAAAATCGATTATTTTGATTCGATTAATTTATTTTTTGAACCGATCTTAAACACGACAAAAATCGAGTGGATCGATCCTTTGCATTCGATTTTTGTTTCGATAAAAAAAAAACATTTTTTTGTCTTCACCTTTGCCCATCACTTGCCTTGAACATGGATGCTGCAAACAACCAGTATGACAGTTCAGTAGGCAAGAACGAGAAAGAGAAAATTTGGGGCTCCAGAGTGAGGGGTGCGACACATCTAAATCTCAATTTTAAATGGTCGAAAAATCTCACACTAGCGAATCAATCTACGAAAAATCTTTTTTCATCTCTCGCATCTAAACCCATCTACTCGCATCGCTCTCCACCTTTTTGCAGGAAATCTTCCAAATCACAATCAATCGTGTTTCTATCTATTAAGCGCGAGTGCATCTCACAACAGCAAAGCAATAAATTTCCTACATCTTAGATAGAGTCGCCCCCTCGCTCCAGAGGCTATTATAGACTTTTTTACGTTTAATTGTCTTTCTCTATCTAGCACACATGCATGAACGGACGGTTTGTTTTCCCACTAATCTGTTTCCCTCTTGCTCGCGTTCATTCGATTTAAATGGTGCAGTAGTGCGAGGGAGAGGGGTGACCCATCGAAAATGTCGTTTAGCTTCAACTCTATTTACATATATATGATTTTCTTATTCAGTGTAGATTTGCAGGATACCGTTTCCTACTGTTCGTTGGCATCTTCTTTTTCGATGCTGCAGTAGAGAGAAGTCGATGGCGATTGGTACGGAAGAATTTTTCATGAAAAGTTGGTGTGTGTGTGTGTGTGTGTGTGTGTGTGTGTGTGTGTGTGTGTGTATGTGTGTGTGTGTGTGTGTGTGTGTGTGTGTGTGTGTGTGTGTGTGTGTGTGTGTGTGTGTGTGTGTGTGTGTGTGTGTGTGTGTGTGTGTGTGTGTGTGTGTGTGTGAGTGTGTGTGTGTGTGTGTGTGTGTGTGTGTGTGTGTGTGTGTGTGTGTGTGTGTGTGTGTGTGTGTGTGTGTGTGTGTGTGTGTGTGTGTGTGTGTGTGTGTGTCGATTCATTTGCTGCTACACGCACATTAGGTGAGCCTAAAAAATGTGTATGAAGTAAATCTCGTTGTGAATCAGCTATATTTAAAAGTGAATCAAGTGTCAGAGTTTATTTTTAGTGATTACACTGCTATGAAAATGGTGAGTATTTTAGTATCAATTACCTACTAAACTGTCAATTTTAAACAACCATTATCATCGGCAACTGCTGCTCAAAAGGAGGAGTTCTGGATTGCTGTTGCCAAGGACGTGGGTCAGATTCCCCCTGTTGTACGAAATTCAGTTGAGTACAAAGGATACGTGAACGCTGCACTAGGCGAAATTAATGATTTGGAGATCAAAGCAATTGAAGAAGATATGAAAAGAGTCACAAAAACCCAATCTACTTCCAACGCAAAGCTTAAGGATAGCTTCGAAAAATTTGATGATAAACCAGAGGATTTACGCTTTCTTGCTGGAGAGAAGGCGATAATAAAGATGTTAGCTGCCACAATAAAAAAAAACGCGGCTTTAAAGACTATATGAGACGACAGAAAACTTTCCAACAGCCTCAACTTAGCACCGAATTGAACGTTGATTGCGAAACCGCAATTCGACAAAGGGTGTTGGAGTTCTACCAAAAAAGGTAATAGTAATCTTAATTTAATCTTTTAATGTTCTCGAACCTCTAAACGGAATCCTTTTCTGCAGACTCTGCATTGCAGAGCTTTTGAGTGTGTTGATTATTTCCTTTTAATTCCGTTATAATTGCTTATATTTAAACAGATACGAGTATTTCGTTTACTACTTGCAAACTTCATCAGTGCCAAGTAGTGGTGTTGATAAGTAGTAGTGGTGGTGATGATCTAAAAGTTTAAATTCAATAGAATCCCTGAGAAAACAAAACTGTTAAAACGTTCATACCTAATAATTCAATTTTTTTCAATTTAAATTAAATTTAGGTAGGCATACATAATGTAGCCGAATCCAAAGTATTTGGTTTTTAACGCTTGTTACTGCTTGTTTTGCAGAATGGCTTTGCGGGGCGGGATGTACCACGTGACTTTTCTCACTTCATTAGTGACAATAGTCACTTGGACTCTCAGGATAACCCTCGCTGACTGACTTTGACTAGAAAGATGCCGGAAATTTACGACCATAGCGTTTCTTATTGTAGAACCCTAAACTGGCCGTGGTTTTCATTGGCCGGTACTCGGTACGCTAAGGATTTGGCCGGTACTCGGTACGCTAAGAATTCAGGTTTTGCTTTGCAGTGGGTACTAGCTTCACCAAAGCAATTTCGTGGCGCTGGATTCATTCGCTCTTAAAAGTATAGATTCTTAAAATCTGCAATACTAGAGCTTCCTAAATAACCATCAATTGGCGGCACCATCTCTATCTCTGAACGGACCGCTTAAAACTCACAAATCTATAATTCTGATGTTACAACGTTGAACAATTATCACTTGACCACAGTCTCACCGAAATGTAAATAACCACCTATGGTTTGCTGCTTCGTCTGCTATGGTTGTTTGTTCGATGATAGCTCGATCTCGGGAAGATTCGAGCATGCGCAAGTAAATGGTAGTAGATGTCACAGATGCAAACAGATGGTGTACGGTAAATAAATATATTAAATAATAGGGCAGATTCGCGCTGAAAATGAGATTATCTGGATGTGTCGCCCCCTCGCAGTTATGTGCGCCGATTAAACTTCAAAAATCTTTATAATCGTCTCTCTGTGCGGTCTTTCACATCATTCAATACCAATAAAACGAATATTATAACCTGTTAAATCACTCACCTAATCAAGTGTCCTGTGCAAAAACTTCCACGTCAAATGAATTTCAAATAGTAATTTACTATATTTTCATCATGCATGTTTTTTTTTCACTCACAACTTTTGCTGCGTACGAACTTTAAAATTTATTTCGAAATAATATCAATAATCACACTAAATGACTATTATATGTGATATGCCATAACAAGATAGCTTATGTAACGTAATATCATCTTTTGACTGAACTTGGCGTTCATGTGCACCAACTTTACTATGATTTGTTATAGTTGAAACATGTTTGTGCCATTTTGAAAAATGAACCGATACGAAAGATCGATTCGAAATGATTGATTAAATTGGTGAATCGATTATTTAAAAAAAAAGTAGAAGGGTCTGTGCCTAGGGGCACGAACGGAAGCTTGACGTAGGACCGCTAGTGGACGGAATAAATGTGAAGAGCATTTAGTTCTTTTAATTGATCAATTATCTATTATCTCAACTCTCCGTTTTTGAATTGTAGGCGTACAAAATTTGTAGAATTTTTTTTTTTCAAAGAGAAAGTTGATTAAGAGAATCAATCAAAATTACTTGCACCCCTACTTCCAAGTTTGGTTACAAGATTACAACTCTGGAGAGCATTTTCTGAGGTCGTTGGGGACTTGTGATAAATTCTATTCCAACTCTTTAATGGTGTAAGCTTGATGGCCCTGAAAAGGGCCGTTTAGTGTAGGTGACAGCATCACGTACCCCATTTTCCAGGAACACCTTCAGCACACCTCGTAGATCAGACCGCAGATACGTTTGACACCACCACGGCGAGTCAGACGACCGATGGCGGTTATCTCGAAGAACTTTGCGATGACGCTTGGCGCCTCCTTTACCAGACCTTTTCCTCCTTTGTCGCGACCAGTCAATTGTTGCTTGTTAGGTGTGAAGGAGTGGACTAGCCACCACCTTCCTACTGCTGCTATTGCTGTTCACCACGCCGTCCGAAGCGAAAATGAGCTAATGCCATACAGCAGCGCTCTTTTATATCCTTTCAGGTTAAAGCAGAATGATGTGCAACCAAATGGTATAAAAGCTACAAAGACTCCTCCCATTATGAGTAGTTTGCTATCAAGTAGCGACACTGGCTTTTTTCGTTTTGCGTACACGGCGAATGAGAACGACCCAAATTTGAGTTTAGTTCACTCATAATCGCCAAAAGTGCAGGAACTCAGCGATGAGTAAATTTGTCTCGTGGTTTCCTGTGGAAAACCTAAAAAATCTGCCAGAAAATGAGGAAATTGACGAAAATTTTATTCAGTCTCGGAGTAGTACCAATAGACTGAGTGAATCCAATCTTTACTTTTCTCAAATTCGGCAATTTTTCCCTGAAAAATCCTGGAAAAAAACCTCGGAAAACATGAGGCAAATTTACTAATCGCTGAGTTCCTGCACTTTATTTCTTATTTCTGAGATAACTAAACTCAAATTGGGGTCGATCTCATTCGCCGTGATATCACCTTGAAATATATCGGCGCCGATGGTTAGCGTGATTACCTCTCACCCCAGCAGGCCTGGGTCCAATCTCAGTCGGCGCCACCGGCATGTTCTAAGGCATAACATCTCTGATCACGCCTTCCTTCGGGAAGTAAAGCCGTTGGTCCCCGGTTGAGTTGATGGGTCGATTGGTAGGGTCCAGGTGCGGGAGCTGCCTCCCTGGCGTCGGTAGCATTGGAGCTCAGTACGGAAAACAAATCTCACGTCACTTTTCAATAGGTCCTATCTACATTGATCGATTCTCTTCATCGACACTCTCTTTCGTAAATAACTCGGCTTCACAAATGTTTCCTGCCGTCTTCGTGGAATTAGATGCTAGATTATTGCTTCTTCCATCGAAAATATCCGGCCGTGGCGATTCAAAGTTGATCAAGGTTGATCAAAATAATTTGTACCCCTGCTACCAGTTTGATTACATGAGCATTTTGTGTGGTCGTTGGTTCTGAATATGGACAAACAGGCAGATGAATTCTATTCCTACTCTTTACTGTAATAAGCTTGGTGGCTCTGAAAAGAGCCGTTTTGTTGCCAAAGTTGGTGATGATTTAACCTCCGAAACCAAACAGAGTGCGTCTCTGTCACTTCAAAACATAGATGACATCAATGGCCGCTTACGCTTGGCGTGTTTAGTGTAGGTGACAGCATCACGGATCTCATTTTTCAGGAACACCTTCAGCACACCTCGTAAATCAGACCGGAGATACGTCAGACACCGCCACGGCGAGCCAGATGACGGATGGTAGTTATCTTGAAGAATTTGTGTTTGGTTCTGAATATGGCGATGAGTGTGCAAAATATTACGCAATTCCATCCTCCCTATTCGCATGCGCCCGAGGATCGGAGGCAAATGCCACCTCGACTTGTTTCGTCTACTTACTACTCTCTGACGACTGTGCTGGGGAAGCAGCATGTGCATGTAGGTAATTGGTGGATTTGTTAGTTAATTCGACGGTTTTGGACAATGCTGGACATTTACCAGTTAGTTTCTTGTTGAAAACCAACATTCCAACCATATTTCTGATCGATTGGTGATAAAATTATTGAAATTGGACCAGGGGCAGCTGAGTTATTAACGTTCAAAATCTTTCTTAATTTGTTGAATGTTTCATTTTCGGTTTTCACAAAGTGTACCCCCATATAGAAATCAAAGCCGTAGTCCTACGTCAAAAAATGAATCGATTCACTAAGATCGATTCTTGCCTCAAGATCGCCCAATGCTAGCGAGCATATAATGCTGATTCTAATACCCTGGACAGACTATGGCTTATATCATGTAATATAGGCTGTCTTGCAATGAGCACTCATACATAGGATTTCCAGTGAAAACTAGATGTATGAGTGCTCATTGCAAGACAGCTTATATTACATGATATAAGCCATAGTTTGTCCAGGGTATAAGAATGTGTTTATTTGTATGTAGGAGAATCTTACCTCAGAAAGATGGACCGTTAAAATTGACCCAAGCAATGAAGTTAATCTAACCGTACACGGTCAATCAGAACAACTCAGCGACTGAATTTGATTGACTCGGAGCATTTTATTTCCATACGAAATTTTCTCATACATACATATCCAGAACAACATGTGAAAAGGGCATACAAGCTTTTTGTAAACAAACCTTCTTATGCCTTTTTTTCGCCACCCATATCACACCAACGCAAACCTTTAACATCACCGAGTAGGGGACACTTTCCCCTCCCCGATGATATTGCTGGTTTGCGTGGGCGACCCTCGGTTGGTGAGAAATGGCCTACAAAGGTTTGTTTACAAAAAGCTTGTATGCCCTTTTCACATGTTGTTCTGGATATGGGAAAACCTCAGTGTTCACTCGGCTGTCGACAGTAGCAGGCCACTCTCAATGTATGTCACGCGATCGTCTGTTTACTCAGCAGCAACCATTGTGTGGTCGTCCTCATTGTTATTTATCTGCAGTTCTTTCGGTCGATGCGTTGTCGACTTTGCAAAGCAACCATTTAGTGATGAGTGTGTGAGTGATGACCACGTGTTGCGTCCATTACAGTAATGGAAGCGCTCTGTCCCTTGTTGGCGATATTGCCATACAATGAAACCACTGGAAGTGGATCCCATTCTGATGGAGAATGCTTATTGGCGTGCGGAAGATAAAGTGTTTATTGTGTTGTACCTTTTGACTATAGCTTTAAGATGTTT
Organism: Ochlerotatus camptorhynchus; assembly: GCF_037179485.1. NCBI lineage: Eukaryota > Metazoa > Arthropoda > Insecta > Diptera > Culicidae > Ochlerotatus > Ochlerotatus camptorhynchus. Next base: position 1,378,156 of record NW_027040958.1, read on the forward strand.
TGTATAATAAACAAGAATAATCGGCTCTGTAAAGTTAATTCGGTTGAGCCTTATATAATAAATAAATAATCAAAAAAATGGAAAAACCTGCAGTTACTCATTAGTTTTTTTTTCAGATTCAAAATGGCCGAATTTTATCAAACATATGAACGATTGACCATAGCTAACAATGATGCAAAGTTTCATGCAAGTCGGAGAAGGTCGCATCTGATCGACTCGGATGAGTATGGGTCGATAGTCCAACCAGCCTCGGTACGTACCATCCCTATGATCAAAATGGATTCCGAGAAGGAGAAGTGGAAACAACGCTTTATAAAATATATACACTGCCTCAATGACACGATAGCATCAATATTCCAAATGCCGTTACGTTTCAGCATCACACCTCCGGCGCGGGATTTGTTTTCCATTCTAACCGGCGGAACGAGAGGGATGACGAAGGATACCGTGCATATATTTTATGGATTTCTGGATGAAATGCCAGGCGGTATACCGAGTAAAACAACTTCGAGTGCCACTTAAACACGGATCGAGGCCGTCTGGCAACCGAGCGGTGGCATCTTACGACGATGGAAGAATGCTGCATGCTTCCTCGCGGCTCAACTGAAGAAGAAAGAAATACACGGTAGAGTCTGTAAACAACAATTTGAAAAATTAACTTTTCTGCCCTCTAGCAGCAGTAGCATGCAGAAGAAGTAAGACATCCCATGGATTACGTAGCATGATGATGCAGCAGAACCTCTTATCAAACCAACAACAATGTCAAGCCTGCCGAAACGGGTGATGGTAGGAGGAGTTTTCAATTTGCATCAATTTATTCCTGTAAGATTTTAGATTTAGAAAAAAAAAACTAGGAATATGGGAGGCTTTGTTTCGCTTGCTGCAAACAAAGACTTCGATTGATGATTTTTTGAGAACTTATACCTAGCTCATTCGTACCATCTATCAACATCTTTACCGAATGAGAGAACTAATAATCCTTCCAGTGGATGTTGTTGGAAAATTGATGATGAAATTTAATTCCTACCAAAGCAGCAACTTTAGTGCCGTAATGTATTTAGCAAATCCGATTATTTTCGTCCGTTATGAGGAAGCCGACTGTTTTATTTTATTTGCACTCTTACACACATGTACACAAATGTTCACACGGAGGAAGCACACCTACACACGCACACACTGACGTTGGCATCTTTTCTGCAAATTCCATCCCAGAAGGCTTTCCGTTGGCGGCGCAGAACAAGCAGGAAGACGCAGCTCTAAATAAATATTTCATACATTTAATTTACATATGATTACAGACAAATCCTGCCAGAAACGGCTGCTCGTTACGACGGCGATAACAATGACGACGACGACGACGACGACGACGGCGATGGTGATGACAATGATGAAGTTGGTGGCGGTAAAGTGCGTAAACATGTGTTTTCGAGACACGAGTGAATAACAAGCCCTTGTCTGTACCTTTGTATGGTTCGTTTTCAAAGCACCACCGCCAGACCTCAGATTCAAAAGGAAATAAATTTACAACAAGATCTTACACAAACAAAATAGAATATCATGAGCACTACTAAGAATAAATCAGAGGCGTTCGCAGTAGAAAAGCAGCCACGTTGGCCCTTTGTACCACTGAAGATGCATGGGATAAAAGAGTGAGTGACTAAGTTCTCAGTAAGAGGGCCAGACAACTTTGAGTGTTAATCTCAATGGATTAAGCTACTCATGAATTTATAAAATTATTAAGTTAAAATTTCAATTGAACATCCCTTAATTTAACGCAACACATTCAAGATTCCGCCTTAACACTCCGAATACGGTGGGTAAAAAACTATACGCCGGCTACGAAGCCTCCGAAAAACGTGTAACGGCAAGTTTGAAATGGCACAACTTAGCCATTTCTTAATGAATTTCAAAAATTGTGGTACCTTTAGAATTCCTTGGGTTTGTAGATGATTTAAAAAGATTTAAAATAGAGTCGTCTACTTTTTAAAAGGCGAAAAGAGTTGTTACACGTTTTTTTGAAAGGTGTGTTTGTAGGGTTTTGCAAGTGGCACAAGATCTGTAATTTAGATTAATGGGCATAAATGTTCACAACTAGCCACAATACAGTCATGGTTCCTATATATGGATCCTGGAGACAACGGAACGGTCCTCAAAAAATCCGGAACATCCGTAAAAGTGGTCAATCCATGAACCTGATCCTAAAGCTCGGTGGTTTTTTTTTTTTGAAAACATTTGGAACTGAGATATATAAAAAAATATTTGAGGTGGTGGCATAAACATGTACCTGGATGGCCATGGCACCGTCCTCTGGAAGATCCGGAACATCCGTAAAAGTGGGCAATCCATGAAACTGATCCTAGAGCTCCGCGTTTTTTTAACATTATGATCTGTGATATAAGAATGAATTTGGGTCATGGACCCAGATGGCCATCGGTTCAGCGGAAGATCCGGAATATCCGTCAAAGTAGTAAATCCACGATCCTGATCCTAGAGATCCGTGTTTTTATCAACATTAGGAACTGTGATGATAGAAATAATTTGGGGCCATCCTCTGGTAAGTCCAGAACATCCGTAAAAGAAGTCAATCAATGAAACTAATCCTAGAGCTCCGCAGTTTTTTCAAAAATATTAGGAACTGTGATATAAGAATAAATTTGTGGTCGTGACATAAACATGTACCTAGATAGCCATGGGACCGTCGTCCGGAAAATCAACAACATCCGTAAAATAGTCACTCCATAAACTTGAGAGGTGGAAGCAGTACTATGACGAGCACCTCAACGGTGAAGCAGCAGAAAACGAAGGTGGCACGGCAACAGACCTTGCAGCACGCGCATAAGACGACAGGCTATCGGCCCTTGATCTTCAAGAAGTTGAGGAGGAGATCGGTCGGCTGAAAAACAACCAAGCAACTGGTGTAGATCAACAACCAAGTGAGCTATTAACAGTCCGAATACGATGCTTCCGAAAAACATGTAACGGTAAGTTTGCAAAGGCATAGCTTAACCATTTCTTGATAAATTTAAAAAAATAAGGTATCTCTAGAATTCCTATGGTCTGCAGATTATTTTGATTGTAAAAAAAAATTAAAAATAGAGTCGCCTACTATTTAAAAATTCGAAAAGAGTCGTCACACGTTTGTTTAAACGTGTTTATGGGTTTTGCAAATAGCTTAAGATCTACAATCTACATTAAGGAGAGGTTCATTTAGATTTTATCGAAAAAATCGATTTTTTTACATAAAATGAAAACTACACATGTGTAGAATATATGTGTCAAAATATATTCCGATACAATACGTATTTTTCGAGTTAGAGCGTCTCGAACGGACCCATGTCACGAACGGACCCATGTAACGCCAAAAACTTTAAACGCGGAACCATGTTTTGAGAACTCTTGTCAATGATAAGTCTTGTTCTATTCATCCGATTCGCTTCATTCAAACATAGTTTTAAAGTGAATACTTTTCTTTATGGCTTATACCTATTATTGGAATGTTTTTTTTTAAATAATTTTTAAACGAGATCAAAGTAAAAAAAAAGTGAAAAAATTAACTTTTTTAATGTCCAAAAAGTTAGGTTTTTTTCGTTAAAAAATTGTTTCGGTTAGGTATGTGCCGAAGGAAATTTTATGTATTTTCATAATACATGACAGTAACTCATTTCAGTTTACCACGGAAGGCCCTACAATTGACAGCAGGGGACATTGTTTCGTGTGCAGAGGCCGTCGAGATCCACCATGTTGAAGCCGCCATTTTGAATTTTTCAAAAACAAAAAACATGTTGTAGTCATCAATGTATAACGCATTAAAACTCAATAGCACAACTTTGTATGTCTTTTCGTTCTCCCACAAAAAATTTGCAAAGTTTGCACGATTTTCGGCCAAATCCAAATGATCCTCCCCTTAATGGGCACAAATGTTCATTTTAAGCTAGAATACCTTCATGGTTCCTATATATGGATCCTGGAGACACCGGAACGGCCCTAAGGCAAATCCGGAACATACGTAAATGTGGTCAATCCACGAAACTGAGCTTAGAGCTCCGCGTTTTTTTTTTAAAACATGAACTGTGATATAAAACAGAATTTGTGGTCGTGACACAGACATGGACCTGGATGGCTATAAGGCCGTCCTCTGGAAGATACAAAAAATCTGTAAAAGTGGTCCAGTGGGTTCTTATATCACAGTGTTTAAAAAAGAACCGCAGAGCTCTAGGATCAGTTTCACAGTATGACAAATTTACGGATTTTCCGGATCTTTTGGAGGACAGTTCCATGGCCATCCGGATCCATGTTTATCTCACGACCATAAATTCTATCTTAAATCGTAGTTCCAAGAGTTTTCCACGTTTTCTCACAGTCATGGATGATCCACTTTTACGGATGATTCGGATCTTCTGGAGGACGGTCCAATGGCCATCCAGGTTTAAGTTGATGTCTCGACCCTAAATTCTTCACACAGTCCACAGTTCGAAGTGTTTTTGACAAAATCACGGAGCTCTAGAAACAATATCATGGATGGACCACTTTTACGGATCTTCCGGAGGACTGTCCCATGGTCATTCGGGCCCATGTTTATGTTAAGACCCCAAATTCATTCTAATATCACAGCTCCACGGTTTTATCGTTCTTGGATCAATTTTATGGCTTGCTTGCTTGCAATCACGCTAAGGCCTTGTTGATCTCTGCTGTCCGAAGACGTCGTGTCCATTCTGCTCGACCACACGTCGCCAGCCTCGTAGTCTGCGAAGAGTCCACAGGACGCCTTCTACTTGGTCGATCTACCTTGCCCGTTCTGCACCTCTTCTTCTTGTTCCTGTTGGGCCACTTTCGAAAAGCATTTCTACTGGGTCGTCGTGTGGCATTCTTACGACATGCCCAGCCCACCATAGTCGCCCAATTTTTGCAATGTGGACGATGCATGGTTCTCCCAGCAGCTGGTGCAATTCGTGGTTCATTTGCCTCCTCCACGTTCCGTCATCCATCTGCACTCCACCGTAGATCGTACGCAACACCTTCCGTTCGAAAACACCAAGGGCGCGTTGGTCCTCCACGAGCATAGTCCAGGTCTCGTGGCCGTAGAGGACCACCGGTCTAATCAGCGTCTTGTAGACAGTCAACTTCGTGCGGCGGCGAATTTTACTCGACCAGAGCGTCCTCCCGAGTCTAAAGTAGGCACGATTCCCTGCCATAATGCGTCTTTGAATTTCTCTGCTGGTATCATTTTCGGTGGTCACCAGTGAGCCCAAATACACGAACTCATCGACCACCTCGATTTCATCACCGTCAATCTGAACCCAGGGTGGGAGGCTAACATTGTCTTCCCTAGAACCTCTCCCTCTGCGTTGATGGCAAGTCCAGTCGCCTAGCCTTCAGTCTGATGTACGATTCCGCCATCGTCTCAACGCTTCATGCCATAATGTCGATGTCATCGGTGAAGCCAAGAAGCTGGATGGACTACCTAAAGATCGTGCCTCTCGTGTCTGCCCCAGCTCTTCTGATCACACCTTCTAACGCGATGTTGAATAGCAGACACGAAAGTCCATCACCTTGCCGCAGCCCCCTTCGAGATTCAAAGGGACTCGAGAGTGTCCCCGATACTCGAACAACGCACATCCCTCGATCCATCGTCGCCTTGACGCAGTTTATACGGAAATACATACTCGTGCATAATCTGCCATAGCTGATCACGATCGATTGTGTCGTATGCGGATTGTAAATCGATGAACAAATGATGTGTAAGCAAGTTGTATTCGCGGCATTTCTGCAGAACCTGAATCCCGCCTGGTATTGCCCCACGAAATCTCTTGCAAATGGTGACAGGCGGCGGCATAGAATTTGCGAGAGTACCTTGTAGGCGGCGCTTAGCAGTGTAATCGCGCGGTAGTTGCAGCAATCCAACTTGTCGCACTTTTTGTAGATTGGGCATACGACACCTTCTATCCACTCCTCCGGTAATATCTCTTCCTCCCAAATCTTGGCATTTACCCAGTGCAGCGCTCTAGCCAGTGCTTAACCACCGTGTTTTAATAGCTCACTTGGATGTTGATCTACACCAGTTACTGTTGTTGTTCTTCAGCCGACCGATCTCCTCCACAACTTCTTGAAGATCAGGGGCCTATAGCCTGTCGTCTTCTGCGCGTGCTCTAAGGTCTGTTGCCTTGCCACCTTTGTTTTCTGATGCATCACCGTTGAGGTGCTCGTCATAGTACTGCTTCAACCTCTTAATTTTATGGAGTGACCATTTTACGGATATTGTTGATCTTCCGGACGACGGTCCCATGGCCTTCTAGGTACATGTTTATGTCACGCCCGCAAATTAATTTATGTATGACAGTTCCAAGTGATTTCGAAAAAAAAACCGAATTTATCCACCTATGGTGTGATCAGACCCTTCTTACTTATTCAAGTTTATTTATTTTATTGTCATTATCAGTGACCAAGCCCCCCACCCCCGTGTCATCCAGTGACGCTACGCCACTGCCTGGGGGTACCCGGAATATATCCGGGTGTAGTCTATTTGGTGAGGCTACCAATCACCTTATCATCGTATTTTAATGTGATTTAATGGGTTTTAATTCAATTCATATTCAAGCAACTTCCCCGGGGTACCCGGAACATGTCCAAGTGTGTCCAATGTGGTGTGGAACACTTAACACGACTTGCATTGATCTTATTTTTGAATTCTGTAGTAATTTGATGTGTCGCATGATGGTTTTGATACGTTTTCCGTTAAATCTAGCGTGAAGGCCCATATTCACCGGATCTTATTCCGGCCATATCTCCGGAACCGGTTCACCGATTCCAAAACCGTTCAAAAGCGTCAAGACCTATCATTTGGCGCCAAGTTTGTCCAAATCTGTTGAGCGGTTGCTGAGAAACGTGAGCGCATTCATTTCGTTACATACACACACACATACACACATACACACGTACACACACACACACAGACATGTTCCGATCTCGTCGAGCTGAGTCGAATGGTATATGACACTCGGCCCTCCGGGCCTCGGATCGATAGTCGGTTTTTCAAGTGATATCTATACCCTTCTTTGTAAGAAGGGTAAAATCGTGGAGCTCTAGGATCAGTTCCATAAATTGACTACTTTTACGGAATTTTCGGAGGACGGTCCGATGGCCATCAAGGTCCATGTTTATGTCACAACCGCAAATTCATTCTATCATCTCAGTTCTTAGTGTTTTTCAAAAACTGCGGAGCTCTAGGATGAGTTTCATGGATTGATCACTTTTACGGATGTTCCGGATCTTCCGGAAGACGATACCATGGGCATCCAGGTTCATTTTTATGTCACAACAACAAATTCTTTTTATCATTACAATTCCTAATGTTTATAAAAACACGGAGCTCTAGGATCAGGATCGTGCATTTACCACTTTTACGAATGTTCCGGATGTTCCACTGGACGTTCCGATGGCCATCTGGATCCATGACCCAAATTCATTCTTATATCACAGATCCTAATGTTAAAAAAACGCGGAGCTCTAGGATCAGTTTCATGGATTGTCAACTTTAACGGATGTTCCAGATCTTCCGGACGACGGTCCCACTGCCATACAGGTACATGTTTATGTCACGACCCCAAATAGTTTTTTTTTTATATCACAGTTCCTAATGTTTTCAAAAACACCGCCGAGCTTTAGGATCCAGTTCATGGATTGACCACTTTTACGGATGTTCCGGCTTTTTGAGGACCGTTCCGTTGTCTCCAGGATCCATATATAGGAACTATGACTGTATTCTGGCTAGTTGTGAACATTTGTGCCCATTAATCTAAATTACAGATCTTGTGCCACTACCTGTGGCGCGCATAGTCAATTCCCTTGCGTTTGACGTTTACACATTAACGCCATCTGTTCAGCGTAGCCCACCACAGTATACTCAACAGATGGCGGTAATGTTTTAACGACGATGTTTTACAGTGAGAAATATTCAATGTGTTATGTCTGTTTGTCTGTGGTCGTACTTTGTTACTGGGAACAATATGAGTGACATAGGATTCTTAAGAGTAGAGAGTCGTGACTGGATGGAGTCTTGATCTTGTGGGGCGACAAGAAATTGTTGAAGTAATGAAATTGGGTTGTTAGCGGAATGCTTTAATAAAACAGCAAAAAAGGTTATCTTGATATCTTGATCATGACTTTTTTTACCTATGGGATGAGTACTTAAGGGGGTAAGATTTTGATAAGTTCTTTAGTGGGAATGACACTGATGAAGACTGCACATTGTAGTCGAAATACGTATCTGTCATGGATACCAAAATTAATTAAGTGGAATTAAATGGAAGATAACCTTTTTTGCTGTTTTATTAAAGCATTCCGCTAACAACCCAATTTCATTACTTCATTATGATGGCTACCAAGCCTTTGGGGATTTTCCTTATTAGATAGTTGTATAGATTTTTCTCCTTTAGCTTACTTAAATCTTTGGTTTTTATTAGTTAGGTAGGTTCCGATTCAACACATTGTAGTTTCATTTTTATACCTATGATCATGACTTTTTTTACCTATGGGATGAGTACTTAAGGGGGTAAGATTTTGATAAGTTCTTTAGTGGGAATGACACTGATGAAGACTGCACATTGTAGTCGAAATACGTATCTGTCATGGATACCAAAATTAATTAAGTGGAATTAAATGGAAGATAACCTTTTTTGCTGTTTTATTAAAGCATTCCGCTAACAACCCAATTTCATTACTTCATTATGATGGCTACCAAGCCTTTGGGGATTTTCCTTATTAGATAGTTGTATAGATTTTTCTCCTTTAGCTTACTTAAATCTTTGGTTTTTATTAGTTAGGTAGGTTCCGATTCAACACATTGTAGTTTCATTTTTATACCTATGATCATGACTTTTTTTACCTATGGGATGAGTACTTAAGGGGGTAAGATTTTGATAAGTTCTTTAGTGGGAATGACACTGATGAAGACTGCACATTGTAGTCGAAATACGTATCTGTCATGGATACCAAAATTAATTAAGTGGAATTAAATGGAAGATAACCTTTTTTGCTGTTTTATTAAAGCATTCCGCTAACAACCCAATTTCATTACTTCATTATGATGGCTACCAAGCCTTTGGGGATTTTCCTTATTAGATAGTTGTATAGATTTTTCTCCTTTAGCTTACTTAAATCTTTGGTTTTTATTAGTTAGGTAGGTTCCGATTCAACACATTGTAGTTTCATTTTTATACCTATGATCATGACTTTTTTTACCTATGGGATGAGTACTTAAGGGGGTAAGATTTTGATAAGTTCTTTAGTGGGAATGACACTGATGAAGACTGCACATTGTAGTCGAAATACGTATCTGTCATGGATACCAAAATTAATTAAGTGGAATTAAATGGAAGATAACCTTTTTTGCTGTTTTATTAAAGCATTCCGCTAACAACCCAATTTCATTACTTCATTATGATGGCTACCAAGCCTTTGGGGATTTTCCTTATTAGATAGTTGTATAGATTTTTCTCCTTTAGCTTACTTAAATCTTTGGTTTTTATTAGTTAGGTAGGTTCCGATTCAACACATTGTAGTTTCATTTTTATACCTATGATCATGACTTTTTTTACCTATGGGATGAGTACTTAAGGGGGTAAGATTTTGATAAGTTCTTTAGTGGGAATGACACTGATGAAGACTGCACATTGTAGTCGAAATACGTATCTGTCATGGATACCAAAATTAATTAAGTGGAATTAAATGGAAGATAACCCTTTTTTGCTGTTTTAAGAAATTGTTGTTTGCGAGAATTTTTCAGTATGACAATTCCCAAGCATGATCTAAACAAAGCCAGGTTTTTTTTTCTACAAAAGTCAGATTTTTAGAAAAATATAACTTGGCAACCCTGGTCACATGGCTGGAAGAATTTTCACTCGGTCAGCAATCTGTTTGTAGGTGAGGATGACTTGCGCGAGTGAATGAATTTTCCCATGCTTGACAACATAAACACTCCCTTCCTAAATGAATTATAAAACAGCCGCCAACTAGCGTAAGCTTTCCACAACGAAGTGGTTTTCAACGAGACGAGATTCGTTCCGTTTTTTTCTTTGCATGTGAATGGATTATTTTTATAAAACCTTCCATGGTTTGAGAACTGGTCTTCTCTTTTTCTACAAGTGGGATACCCCTGGAACCGTTGAAAAAGCGCAAGCTCACTCGGCATGATGGCCAATTTTGAGATGTTATTTGAATAACAAATAAGAATCGTCATCATCAGAGAAAGCAAACAGAATACACCAATTACTGGTCCGATTTCCCGGGAAAAAAAACCATCCAAAGCTTTAACCGAGTACTTACCTCTCACCAGCGTCAGAATGCCGAGTGGCATCACCGAGAGGGCCACCATTAGGTCGGTGATGGCCAGCGACATCAGGAAGTAGTTGGTTACATTCTGCAGCCGCCGCTCCCAAACGATGGCCAAACAGACGAGAATGTTTCCGGCCGCGGTGCCAAACACCAGCACAATGGCCAACAGAGCCCAATAATTGTTGAGTGCCGTCCCATCGCCAGCTACGGTTTCATCTGTTTGGTGGTCACCCTCGACAGATATCGCGGCGTCAATAGGCGTTGCGCTTAGGTTCACCCTCACCCGCGGCAACCCGAGTCCGGATCGATAGTCACTTGCGGCATGATTTGCAAACTTAAAATAATTGATTGGTTTTGTTGCCGACCACAGCCACATTTCCAACGGGTCGCTGTAGAATGGTTTCGTTATTTTGGTTCGCATCATGGTGAAGATTTTTGGCCACGGCGAATGTTGTAGTCATACGCTTTTGGACTGCCTGCAAGGAAAGACCGAAAACAAGGAGGAAATTAGCATTGCGGGAATAATTGGTTCAGAGCTGGGGCTGATCACATTACACTTTAATTAATGCCTGATTAAAGGAATACCATTATTGCACTCAGAAAACTAAACGCTATGTAACCATTTGGTCAGTCTAATGACATTTGAAGGGAGTGTCGTCAATATTTGTTACAAGGAATTCGTATAATCTGTTATCCGTTAATGAATCGTTCAATACGACCATCTCACACGATTTATTTTTAAAGCATAAGTGTTAGCGGATAAATCCATAATACAATCGTATTATTTGCTGTAGACTTTTTCTCTCAGTGCATAGAAAGGATCAAATTAATACGTTAATAGGTCTGTACTTGCTTTTTTACTTTTGCTGTATTTTTCCCCTGTTCGGGACCTAACACTACTGCGACCAGTAATTTGATCTGTTGTAGTATATCCCGTGTCATTAGTTTGGTGCATGTCGTATTACTCCATCACTATTGAGAAATGATGATTCGATTTTTTTTTTAGTTTTCATAGTTGCATTTATCGCAAGGATCCGACTATAATTGAAAGGTCCCGCTATTTATACCCTTCGGAGTGTTGAAACCAGAGTTAAATTTTCCTCGTGTGTGCAAAAATGTGCTGCCGAGACTCTCAACAAACCGTCTCCCGTCGCAACGAAAACAACATGTGATGAGCGAGAAAGAGACACGCGAGAATAAGATACGAGCGAGGAACAAATGCGACACCCAAAAATGAGCTGCAGAGCTCGAAGTTCTGAAAGGTGTAGGTAAGCAAAATACAGGCTGTTGAAACTTGGTTGCTTTGACCGACACGTCATTTGCGTTTGCACAAACCATTCCTATTTTAGAGGAAAGGTAGCATATATTTGCAGTGCTTAAATTCTTGAAATCCTCTAGCTTGAGCTTGAGCTTGAGCTTGATTGACCGCCTACGGTTGCTACTCTGTTACTGCCAGATCAGCTGTAATTACACAGAGAACCAATAGACGATGCTTGGGACTAGCAATCATCCTCAATGTGTAAAAACTGGTGATCTTAAATTAGGCAATACCAGCGCCGGCCGCGCCCGAACACAGGTCAAGAAAGGAATGGGAAGGATTGTGTTGACATGACACTCGCTTTGATGGAAGCCGAGAACACCTCTGCACTTCCACGAGGAATCACTGGGATGTTGGATAAGAGGGTTGGGTTTGCAGCAGGGTTCGTTTTGGTAAACGATAAGCTGAATTGATGTCCTAATGATCATATAACGCAAAGGAGCTTGGGACTAAACCCACGGTCTTCTGCTCAGTAAGCAAAAACGTTTGCCACTAGGCAGACGACCTCCTTTTTAATCATCGATTTGCTGTTATTACCATGTAGTCATGTTAACAAATAAAACGATTGACGAATCTTGAATGTGGATGGGCTTGAGATTAGACCCATGATGTTCTGCTCAAAAAGCAAAACCGGTTTCTCTAAGGCCACCGAGCCCCTCATATCACATTACAGCGTTACTCAAGTTTTTATAACTATTCAAACCCGGCACCGACGACAACGAAAAGTTTTACAAAATACACGATAAACAAGCGATCTTACCATACATTTTTAATATGAAAGGACCTGGGACCGAGCTTTTTTGCTCGGTAAGCAAGCCACTGCAACCGACGACCTTTTAAATCCTAAAACTAAAAGCTACGAAAGAGTACTTAGGCCATCATTGAAATCCACTTTCACGCGACGTTTAATGTTTCGATTTTCTCTTTACGCATGGTTCAGGCAATCATAACAAGCTGTGACCGACGTGACAATTGTTTAAGACCTGGTTAAACAAGCTATTCAAATGAAATTACGTTCTAGAATTTCACTTGGCGTGTAATGAACATCAGAAATAAGCAATAATTCATATTTTCAGCGGTTAATAATTAATTTTAAATATACTAATGGTACTGCCTATGGCGACTGCGACGGCGGATACGACAGCGACTACGACGGCGCCTACGACAACGACAACAGCGAATTTGTAGCTTACCATTTGTCTAGAATAAACACCTTTGCCCGGCACCTCCACTGGTTGTTCATGTCCGCTATTTGTCACTGTTTTCAAAATATCTAATAGCAATTACCTTTGTAATACTTCCTGTATTGCCATGGTGATCTTGGAGGAGGTTCGCATCTAGTGCTTTCCCCAGGAACCGTTCACGGCCACCAGCTACCGCCCGTCCAGTCTTGGGCGTATCCAGCGAGACATTCTTCAGCTTTCAGCTTACTCACAACGTGATTCTATAATCATTTTTTTAATTATAAAATCTTGTCGAAGACTAAGAAGTCAAAATATATGTGTTGCCGAAATTGGAACCAAATATTTAAACAAATGGACTAGCATATGTTATTTAAATTTGTCATTAGAGTGGTCCTATGAAATCCATGTTTTGCCAATAACTTTTTTATTTGAAATTTATCATGAAAGTCGGTTTCTAGAGACTTTTAAAACTCTTTAAGACGAATGTTGCATAGAGAAATTTGTTGCCTGTATCTCTCCAGATAAAAAAGATATACCCAAATATAGTAAAAAATGTGAATAATTTCAAATTTATTTTTTTACGAGTTTAAAAAATTACATACCTCCAATTTTTTCAAATTATTAAGAATAACATACGTCCTTTCAAATGCCGTAAAAAAAAAACATTTTTTTACCCCAACCAGAGATATTAACATTTGAAAAGTGCATATTTTTAGTATAAAAACGTCAATAACTCTTGATCGGCGAAAGATATTGACAAGTTTTGTGCAGCAAAAAGTTGCGTCTTTTTAAGATCTAAAAGATATTTGAAGACACCTTTGCTGAAAAATTCGAAATAAGAAAACTAGAGCAAAACAACGGTTTTTTGTAGAGCCACCCTAACTCAATTCAAGAAAATAGCTCTAAATTGGCCAATTTAAGAGATAAAAAAAGTTGTTTCCAACAAAGTTACTTGAAATTAGCTCAGCTTTAACTTTGCCGGAAAATGTATACCTTAATTTATTCAAACAAAACAGTAAGATTTTTGATTTCAATGATAATAGGAACCACCCTAGAATTCATTGTAATAGAAATGAGGCCTTAACTATAAGGAACAACTTTGTAGAAAAAACTTTAAGTCTAAAGTTTCAATTTCAAGCTCAAAACATATCATTCCACATAAATCTGCATTCTGGACCACTGTGCATTGTTCATAGGCGAATCAAACAAAGAATTCTTTATTCATTTGAAACCAAAATTTTTGAAACTTTGGGAGTTTCTGTTGAAACAAAATTTCGAAAACTTACGTCATCAAAAGAATTTTCTCAAGAGTGACCTTGAGAAACTTACCCGTCATATGTCTAAATTCATCATTATTGGTGATTTTAATGCAAAACACCGCTCATGGAATAATGCTCAAAGCAATTCCGATGGTAGTATTTTGTTTGAAGATTGTTCTGGTTATTACACTATTATTTGGACCCAACATGCTTTTCTTCAGCAAGCGATCCCTCAACTATTGATTTGGTCTTAATTGATTCATGTCAACTTTGTAGCCAATTGGTTACCCATGCTGACTTCGGTTCTGATCACCTTCCAGTAACTTTTGAAATATTCCAAGAAATAATTTGTAATCCCAACAGCTCTACTTTCAACTACCATAGAGATTGGGAGCAATATCGAACATTTATGGAATTTAACTTCGATCCAAATATTTCTTTGCAAACCAAAGATTAAATTAATTATGCTCTTGAATCTCTGACTACTTCTATAGTTGAAACAAGAGCTGCCTCAATATCAAAAAGTGTGGTTAAATTCGATTCAATCTGAATAGACGACGATCTTCAGCTCTTGATCCGTCTTAAAAATGTCCGTAGGAGACAATATCAAAGAACACGCGATCGTGTCATGAAAATTATCTGACGGGATTTGCAAAATCAAATTAAAAAGCGATTATCTGCCCTGATGAACAAAACTTTTGAAAATAATGTTTCTAAATTAGACCCAAGTTTCAAACCCTTTTAAAAACTAACAAAAAATTTGAAAAAACCTCAAGAGCCTATTCCAGCGCTTAAAGAAGGTGATAAAATTTTGATCACAAATTTGTAAAAAGCTCAGAAACTTGCTAAGCAATTCGAGGGTTCCCATAATTTCAGTTTGAATCTTACTAGTTCTATTGAGAATCAGGTTGCTCGGGATTATCTGAATATTTTCTCTCGGGAAAATATTTTTGATTATTCCTGGAGGACTGATTTGGACGAAGTAAGGTCTATAACTAAAACATTTCATAATATGAAAGCTCCAGGTGATGATGGAATTTTCTATATCCTCATCAAAAAAACTCTTCGAGAGTACTTTGTCTTTCTTGGTAAAATTATCTTACAGACGTTTCCATTTGGCATACTTTCTTGATAAATCGAAAAATGCAGAAGTTGTTCCAATTTTGAAGCTGGATAAAAATCCAGCTGAAGCTTCTAGCTACCGTCGAATAAGTTTGCTTTCTTCAGTAAGTAAACTTATTGAAAAGATAATTTTGAATAGAATGATGCTTCACATCAATACGAACTCAATCATCATCAACTCTTAAGAGTTACCAATTTAATTCGTTCAAACAAATCTGAAGGCTGCTCAACTGGAGTTGCTCTTCTAGACATAGAAAAAGCATTCGACAGTGTTTGGCATGAAAGTTTGATTGCTAAATTAAAAAAGTTTAATTTTCCACTTTATATTATGAAATTAGTTCAAAATTATGTAACTGACAGAACTCTGCAGGTAAATTATCAAAATTCAAAATCTGAACGACTACCTGTTAGAGCAGGAGTTCCTCAGGGTAGCATTCTTGGGCCTATATTGTATAACATTTTCACTTCGGACCTCCCTGATTTGCCTCAGGGTTGCCACAAATCTTTGTTCGCTGATGACACAGGCATTTCCGCTAAAGGAAGACATCTTTGTTTTATTTGCAGCAGACTGCAGATTAGATATTTTCTCTTCTTATTTACAAAAATGGAAGATTTCTCCAAACACTTCAAAACTCAACTTATAATATTTCCACATAAGCCTAGAGCTTCTTTTTGAAACCTAGTAGTAGTCATAAAGTCACTATGAACGGAGTTCCAATTTCTTGGTCAAACCAAGTGAAATATCTTGGATTAGTACTTGACCAAAAATTAACTTTTAAAGATCACAAATATATAAAATGTTTGTATCCTCTTATAAACAGGACATCGAAACTTTGCCTGACAAATAAACTTCTAATATTTAAATAAGTTTTTAGACCGACCATGCTAACGGCGCCGGTGGTGTAGTGGTAAGCGTGATTACCTCTCACCCCAGCAGGCCTGGGTTCAAACCCAGTCGGCGCCGCCGGGATGTTCTGAGGCATAACATCTCTGATCACGCCTTCCTTCGGATGGGAAGTAAAGCCGTTGGTCCCCGGTTCATGAGTTGATGGATCGATAGGTAGGGTCCAGGTGTGGGAGCTGCCTTCCTGGCACGTCGCACAATGGCGCCAAGCTGGACTTTAATCAAAAAATTATTTTTTTGGTTTTCAATGGTTTGAATTTTTTTTATTTTTACATACATATTGAACAAAGTTTTCCCACAATATCAAAACATTATAAAGAAAATTATTTTTTTTAGCAGCTATTCAAAGGTGAGGAGGTCGAGAAATACTGTGAGAATTTACTTAAAAAAACAACAGCAAACCTCTGCCATTGATATGAATATATCTTTTCAACTATATTTCCGATTTGGATCAAAATGGTTTTAATTTGAAGGGTTTTTATTCAGCTTATGTTTGCCATTTGATTTATCCAATGCAAGTCTTCCTTCTCTTTCCTACATTCGACTATAAATGATAAGGCATGCAGAAAATTGCAAATCTTAATGTTTAAGGAGCTTGTACCTTTTTTGAAACAGTTCGAAAAGATCGCTTGTAGTGCACAATGATGGAAAATTATTGTACTTTTTGGAAATGTACATCTTGTTTTGCCCCTTTTTGCCCCAAGGTATGATTAAAAAAAAACTTTGGGG